>NW_024884767.1:9421648-9575962 GCF_019232065.1 Centrocercus urophasianus
GGGGGGGGGGGGGGGGGGGGGGCGGGGGGGGGGGGGGGGGGGGGGGGCCGGGGCGGGTACGGGGCGGGCCGGGGAGGGGGGAAGGGGAAGGCGGCGGGGGGAGGTAGTGAAAGGGAAGAGGAACGAGAGGTACCACGTGCTCGTGAAAAAGATTAAAAAAAAAGAATTTCGGGATTACCGAAAGCAGCCGAGTGCGAAACGCAAAACAGAACGCGTACCCATAACGACGGCGTGTGTGAGAGGAGCTTCCAAAAGCCCGCGGGCGTCAGGACGTGCTGTTCTCCTCTGCGCTCCCTATTCTGTGAAGCTCGCCTGCAGCCGCTACAGAAATACCCAGCTCCAGCCCAGGGGCTTTTCCAAGCAGCCTGATGCAGAGCGCAAAAGAGCACAGATGTCTTCTGAGCAGCCTATCTGAACCCTCGGCTCTGACTTGTTTTTCACAGTTCACTGGAAGTTGTCTCAAAGCTTCGGGTTTCTGAGCATACAGTTGCGTGCTGGGGCTCTCCAACCAGAAACTACAACCCGTCCCTTCAGTGAGAGCTGAGTTTCCCCATGAGAAGCTGCATTATAAAATATGCACAGATGTCATGGGCTTTGTGGCAGAAGCTAGGCGAGAGGCTAGCAGAGTGGAGGAAGGAGGATGCTCATTTCCTCACTTACATTTTGTTCTGCAGCGTTTGAAAGCTTCCATTTCTTTAACCCAACAGAACTTCTCTGGGCTTTCTACTGGGCATCTGCAGGGTTTGATGGAGGTGGAAATATGATTGAAAGTTCTTTCCAACTCGTAGTCAGCATATGCAGCTCTGCTAGGACACCTTCACAGCTAGTGACACCTTACCTATCATCTACAGTTCTGGGATTGTCGTGGGCTGTGGGCAGAGTGGTGGTGCAGTATCAGAGAATCATAGAATCATTAGGGCTGGAAAAGACCTCTAAGGTCACCACATCCAACCATCAGCCCGTCCCCACTATGCCCACCAACAGTGACACATCCACATGGTTCTTGAACACCTCCAGGGACAGTGGGTAGCCTGCTCGAATGCCTCAGCACTCTTTCTGAGAAGTTTTTCCTTCTATCCAAGCTGAGCCTCCCTTGGCACAACTTGAGGCCATTTGAGCTTGTCCTGTTGCTGTCACCTGGGAGAAGAAGCCAACACTCATCTCGCCACAACCTCCTGTCAGGGAGTTGTAGAAAGTGATAATGTTTCTCCTAAGCCTTCTCCAGACTGAACAATCCCAGTTTTCTCAGCGTAAGACTTGTGCTCCAGACCTTTCACAGCTTTGTTGCCCTTCTCTGGACATGCTTCATGGTCACAATGCCTTGTAGTGAGGGGCTCTGCCTTTGGGGACATACCTGCATGTGCAGGACATGGGGCATCCCAGCATGGACAGCCGTCACAGCTTTGGCACTTGGTCACATCTGTGGGCATTATGCTTTGCAGATCAGGCCATGGTCCGTGTACACCATCCCTTTGCTCTTCCACCCAGTCTGGAAGCTCCATCCACAGCATGGCCCTGCACTCCTCCCATCATGGCCACATGGCTTGCAGTGCTCTTCTAAGCCCAAAACCCTCTTCCAACCATCTTCAGCTCTGTATCTACCTGGACACTGCCATGTTTGCTTCCTACCTGTGCCACCTGAAGAAGGCAGGCCACCTGGTGCCTTTGCCACCTGGTCCCTCAGACCAGAGGTAACTTATAGCCATCTCTCTTCTCTACAAACAGCCAGCTGTAAACATGGCTTTCCCATCCTCTGAGTGGCTGGCATGGATCCTGAGGGTGTGATGTGTTGTGCTGGAGCTGCAGCCTGCAGCTGAGCCCTGTGCCCAAAGGAGTAAGGAGGTAAGACCCTCACCCACTCATCCATGGTTGGCAGGGAGCAGAGCTATTGGCCTTCACCCCTCTCCCAGCCAGGTCTAAGGATCCACACGCCTTTCTACCCTGGTGCCATTTTGTCCCATCTGCTGTGTGTTCCCCAGAGGTCCTGAGACCTTCAGGCCACAGATCCCCATCTGTGCCACATCTGAGCTGGCTGATGCAGCAGAAAAAAAAAAACACCCAGTATCTGGATCTCTGAGAAGGCAATTTGCTCCATCTGGCTTCTCTCTGGCCAGGCTGAGGTAATGTTGGTGCTGGCCAGCAGGCAGCTGAAAGCAAAAGATGCTTTTTTGAGGGGTTTGGTGTGTTGGCACTACTCTGTGCAAAACAGCTGGCCACGGCCCAGCCCTAGATGCATAGGTGGCCGCTGCACTTTGATTTGCTTTTTTTCCTATTTGTCTTCCGTTGATAAGAATTTGACCTTTTCTCTCTGGCCATGGCACCTGGCCCGAGTCACTCAGACATGGGCTGCTGGGAATATGCTGTCTGCCATTGGGCTGGGAGATGAGAATATTTACTGGTTTGGAAAAGGATGATCCACAGGCCTCTGTCATGCTGACATCTGGGTAAGTTTACTTCACTGCGAAGGAGGATGATAGGTTCTGGCATCAACCCCCCTGAGATTTGCACAGGGAAAGGTGGTATTTCTTACACTACTGATCATCACTTATGGCATGAAGGCAATAATAAATCCCAAAACATTGCTATAGACAAGCAGTTCTCAGGGAAATTAGGTGACCTGACAGCCCAATCTAGGTTAAAAAAAAAAAAAAAAAAAGAGAGAGAAAGAGAGAAGGAAAGAGAGAAAGAGAGGGGGAGAAAGAAAGGAAGGAGGAAAGGGGAATGGGAGGGGAGGAAGAAAAAAAGGGGTGGCAGAAATCCAGTAGTCAACTTTGATGAAAGTAGCAAGCTCAGCAGGAATGTCCAGCCTGTTCCAGAGACTAAGGTGCTGCAAATCTCAGAGTCAAGGTCACTGCCAGCACCATGAATTCCACAGCAGCACAGGTGAGTTGGAACTGATTGTAAGCATGATTTGAGGACAAAAGGCAGGTGATCTGGTTGTCAGCAGGAGCAAGCAGGATGCAGGGAACTGGAGGTGATACCGGGAACTACTGGACACGACAAACAGTTGTGAGAGGTGGGCAAAGGCAACAGAAGGGACAGATACAATATTTTGGCTATAAACATGCTCTCTTGCTCATTATTCTCTAACAAGGAGATGAGAGGAGTACAGGAAACTAACTGCCAATTTATTCCTCTTCATTCAAAGGTGGAAGGAACACCAGGTTCCTTCCTGGTAGGAAGGAAGGATCATCCAGGTGTTTGCCAGAAAACAGCTCAGGACACTGCATTTCAAATCAAACAGAAAATGCCTCTTTCCATGGGGGAAAGAAAAGGCTAGCAATAAACAAAACAAAACAACAACAAAAACCACAAAAACTCCAGAGACACTATTATCCACAGATGGAAAGACTGAGTTAATCATTTATTGGATTTTCTTCTGTGTGTCTGGTCTTTTCTGGAAACAGCTGCAAAAACATTTTTTTTCTTATTTTACTCAGAAAAACAGAGTAACCATCAGAACCCTTTCACTCTTACGTAAGAGTGGAAAAGTTGCTCTACCAGCACAAGGGGAACAGTAGATATAGAGGTAAGGTCCACAAGCTGGGCGTGTGTAAAGAGAGCATAACCTTTCTGTTATTTCTTAAGCGACAGCAATAATAAATCATTACAGTAAAGCCCTGAGTGACAGTGGAGTCATGGCAAGGGATGGGTTGGTGTGCCTATGGGCTGGCTAGCAGGCATTACTATGACACTGATACTGCAAGCCATGCCAGGACCACTGAAATTCCTCTAGTGCTTTCCTTGCAGATTCTCTTACCTGTACTGGCATTTCACACCAGACTGCTGGAAATCTCTTTCGGGGGTTAACTGATTCTTGTTTTGCTTCTTCCTCTGTTGTCAACTCCCTAGAGTCTTGCCATACTCAGGACTCTGGGAAACATATTTTTTTCCAGATTCTCCATCTCTTCTCTACTCTAGAGATTTCACTTTTCTTCCTCCTCCATCTCATCTGTTCCTTGGGAAGAAAGGGAATGACAGACATTCCCTGCCTGTGGAGACAAATAATGGTATTTGCCCTGTAGCTGGCCAAAATTAAAACATTTGATGGAAATCTCATCAGTCCTCTTTACAGATCTCCAACCTGACATTTATCTCTGAAAATCTTCAGAACATAGGTATCTCCCCTTTTGTTACTCTCTCTGTCCTTTAGTAATCTCTTTCATAGCCACATTCAAATGGGACAACACAGGAAATCCTGATGAATGCCCCTGCTCTGTAAGACCTCTCCTGGATCTCTTGATAAGAGGAATAATCTCTATTATTCCTCTCTAAATCATTTCCCTTCCTCATCTCTTTCTGGCCTTCTCTGTAGCAGATTCTGCAGAGTCCCAAAATCAGCTGATTTGCAGCATGTCTGTGCTTCTGATCATGTCACCAATGACAGACAAGAGCTTCCTTTACTTCCCTAGCAAACAGCCAGAAGCCTCTAAGGACCACAGATCCTGGCAATTTATGTGGAATGATGAGACCACAACAGAGGCAGATCACTAAGTCCTTCCCTCACAGCACCATCTACAAGTGGCAGTCCCATGCATGTTGGTGACCCAGGAAACCCTTCTGAATGCTCTGCAGGGTGCAGAATCCAGGGATCAGTCCTAGTCAGATTGAGGTTTTCAGTGTTCTTCCCAGACAGCTCTGGAAGTGCTAGAGAAGTGGTTGGTTACCCCTGGGCTTCCAGGTCCTCCTCAGCTCTGCTCTGGCTGTTTCCCGGGGCTGAGAGTGCAAGATAGCCATCCCTCGGAGTAGAGAAATCCTTCCATCTTGCTTCTGAGCAGGAAGCAAGGAGCCAGGTCCATGAGTCCAGCATACTTCAGCAACAGGAACACCAACACTGGGGACAGGGAAAAGCAAATTTCAGCTAGTTCCTAGGATCTCAGTATTATATCCACGGCTGGATCTGTGTTAATGAGGGAGATTTCTAAAATCACTAAAAGCCCTTCCCTTCCTCAAACCTGTTATATAATGGGTAAAAGAAAGAATCACAGGTTGGTTTATTTGCTCTGTCATCCATACGGCAAGGGGAGGCTTCTACCTGGAGAGGTTATGGGGGAAGGGTCTTTTCACCTGCCATCTAGTACAGATCATGCATCACCCCATACATCTAAAACATATATCCTGAGCTCTGTCCCAAAGGAAACACTAGCTGGCAGCAGAAAAGCAAAGGAAGGATGTAAGGAAGAAGAAACCTTTCACAGAATCACAGAAACACCAAGGTTGGAAAAGACCTACAAGATCATCCAGTCCAACCATCCACCTATCACCAGTAGTACTCACTAGAGCATATCTCTCAACACAAAATCTAAATGTTCCTCGAGCACTTCCAGGTTCGGTGACTCCACCACTTCCCTGTGCATCCCATTCCAGTGCCTGACCACTCTTTCAGAAAAATAGTATTTCCTAACATCTAGTCTAAATCTCCCCTGGCGCAGCTTGAAACCAGTCCCTCTAGCCATTCCCTTTCGTCCTCAGATTGTAGCACCCAGGCAGATGTTCATCATGTCAGTGCATTGTCCATATGCTTTATTTAATCTAACCTACCAATTGCAGACCATCTCAAAATAATTCTGGAAGAACTTTGCTAAGCATGATTACTCTAAAGGGCCTTCTACTCAGAATCCCATCTATCCTAGATCCCTCTGGTTTCCCTGCCTTGTATCTGAATATGGTAATGCTGAACGTTTGCTCAGAGGCAAAGCAAAGTAGCATATCTGGACTAACAACCAAGAGAAGAAAAAGTTTTGCATGTGCAACAGTAGCACATTAAACAAATCTTTGGCACTAAGGAAAGTACAGAGGTGTTCGAAAGTGCAATCAGTGCAATGCACAGGGGAGGAGACCAAACTGCATTTGAACAGAAGAGAAACGCTCCAGGTGGTATTTTCACAGGCTGTTCTTTTCCCTCCAGAATAGCATATTGGATTCTACAAAATGGCATCCTTTCCAGGGAAACCTTAGTCAGTCTTAAGTAAATCATTCTGGTCTTGACCTCCAAAAAAGGATGCTAAATACTGCAACTGTGTAGTATGCTGTGATCAAAGGAAACTTACATTTCAAGCCAAGATACTGTGGCTTTGTGTTTTTGGCTTCCTGAGACACTGGAATTCTCTAAAATCCCCCTGTGTGGTTTTCCCCATGTGCCTTTTTCTTTCCTGCCACAGATTATTCAGACTGGACTGAGACTGTACTTCAGATGCCAAGCTACAGAGCTACAGAGAGCTGAGGGAATGAGTGTGACGTGCTTAATGGCATCTTTTTTTTTTTTGGTAGAATAAGTAGTACCTTCTAACAGTGCTACCAGTGTGTGGAAAACCAGAGTCAGAGGAACAGAGGAAGATTGCTGCAGTTATAGCTATGACTTCATTGGTATGCAGCAAACAGCCTTCAGAGTCAGGTAAACATAACACTTTACTGTCTTCCAAAAAATAGGATCATTATGGCTTGCAACGCTGGGACATTCATGCAGCAGCTTAGTAAATGAAATGCTGCAGCTGCAGACGAAATTAACACCATTAAGAAGAAAACTACTAAACCCAACTAAATAAAGCAACCTCACTACGTTGGAAAGGTAGTCAGAAGAAATGGGGTTAGCCATCTACACTGCATTTCACTGTCTGTTCTCAACATAAGTAGCAGGACTGTACTTGGCATGAGAAATTCTTCCATGTGCAGGTTTTTCCTCTCATTTTGCTTCTTTGGTCCAGTGAGCGCAATGGAGCCCCTTAGGCAAGTGAGATGTCAAGCAGCCATGCTCAGCTTTCCAGTGAGGGACATAGTGTTTCCTTGTGTCTGCCTGCATACTTAGGAGAACAGCATTGGCTTAGGTCCCAATAATGTGTACGATAAAGACCACGCTTACAGCATTTTCAGTCTCCTACACAGTTCACATCCATTCTCCACTTCCTAAATCTCTCCCCTCCTCACATCTGATATTGTAAAATCTTTCCAGGAATGCAGTTTCCATGCTGGAAGACATGCAGTCACAGGAACAAAATCTGTTTCCTTACACAAAATGGTAGTGGATGTAGGTAACATATGGCTAGAAAAGACTGCATATATTGATATCTCTCCTCTGATCTTTCAGTTTATTGAACACATGAAACACAAACAATAGATGCAAGTTTACATGCAGAAAAAAAACAGCACATTTCACTCAGACAGAGCAAGCCCATCCAATGTGAGCAAACTGGTAATGACTTCATCTGAAAGTGAAAGGTTTCTGCAGCCAGTATTCTTGACATGTTTTCTCAACAAAGACACAGTTCCCACAGCAGAGAACAGGAGCCAAAACCAAAAAAGATCTGAGCTGAGGATATCATGTGTCCTGTCAGAGAGTGACACCAGAGACACATCAGTCTTCAAGTACAATACTATGGCAACAGATTCCAGCTTGCATCTTAGAAGGTTCTGTTGTCAGCTTGGGTGGAAGGAGAGGTCAAAATATTTTCTTCACTCTAAGGCTGGTTTTCTGGAAGCAGCTTGACAAACAAGGGCCTGCAGAGCCTCATGGACTAACATCAACCTTAAAGAGTCTCATAAAGAGATGGAAAGCTTGTCCAACAAGATCATTCTTGGGAGGATGTAGTAAGAAGGAAGGCAATATCTTTGTATCAGATGACTGGGAGTATATGTCTAGAGTTACCTACAGAAACTGGATGTAGAAAAAGAGGTTCTAGTAGAAGGCATGTACCCTGCCCTGCCCACTCTTCTCGTATAAGTCTCCTATAGTGCTTCCATAACAAACCAAGACCTCGATCGCCTTTTAAACTCTTCCACACTCTTTCTTCCCTCCCCATGTATCAAGTTCAGCAAACATCCTCTAAATGTTTAGCCTCTCTTGTACCTCCCCATTTTCTCAATAGAAATCTCATCTCTTGCTCCTCACAGCCCTGGTCTCCTAACAGCACCCAACAGCAGATGCCAGCACAAGAGCTTCAGTTCCCCTGTCCTTCTGCTGTTTACCACTGCTGCCTCCTTAAAGAAGGGTCCCAGTTCCATAGACATATGTTCACAGTCTCCCATCCCCTATCTCTCAAGCAACCATTTATATGCTTTTTTCTGCTTCCTCCCCAGAAAGTTGTTTATTCCCAGCCTGCTCCTGCCAGCAATCAACCCTGCATCAGTGGGATGGGTATATAGTCTTGACATTCAACATCACTTGCAGTGTGAGCAGCAGGAAAGCTGGAGGAAGTCCCCACCCACACTACTCTCAATCCTGCCTACCATCTGGAAGTTGTGCCCAATGCCAGATCTTGTGAGGCCAACTCTGTGCAAACAGAATGCTCTAGCCAAGAAGCATCACTTTCCATTAGCTTTTCTTCTATATTTTTCATCAAATGA
The DNA here is from genome assembly GCF_019232065.1 of Centrocercus urophasianus. Lineage (NCBI taxonomy): Eukaryota > Metazoa > Chordata > Aves > Galliformes > Phasianidae > Centrocercus > Centrocercus urophasianus. Next base: position 9,429,989 of record NW_024884767.1, read on the forward strand.
ACTGCTATTATCTTTACACTTACCCTACTCTCTTGTACCAATAACCTTAATTTTTCATTAGTAACTGGATAAAACACTTCCTGCCTTTTCTTCTGCTAGCTCTCAGGATTAGTTTTCATGATTTTCATACATATTCCTCCACACCATAGGTGGCTGCACTGAAATCAAGGCTAATAGGCCATATAGCATCTATCTCTTTTACTCCTCTTACTTTCAGGAAGTTCTTACCTGGAATTCAGAAGGCATGAGATTAATTACATAAACATTTCTCTAGCACAGAGATGTGATTTCCCATAAAGCAGGTTTTATCTCTACAGCTGAGTGTGTTGGTAGACACTGTCTGTCATTTCCGAATCCATATGGATGGAGTCACCATCTCCATGTGGATCCAGAATCCGTAGATGAAACTGATGTGCTGCTCCTGGCTCCCTTGAATCCAAAAATCCTTCTTTACTCCATTTTTTGAGAGTTTGAATTTTTCTCCTTCAACATCATGCTGAGTTTTTACAGCTCCATAAAACCAGCTTTACAATTCTATAACTATCTCAGGATCAAATCCAATTCCAAATTCAGCCCCAGGGAAAAAGCCACTCAATCCCACAAGTATGTGTCCCATTCCTTCAGAATTCTTTTCCATTTAAATTTTTAATTAGGATACTACATTTTTTGATAGCTGATGCAAAAGCAACATTCTGTTTTCCTCCTTTTCTGCTGCAAAAGAGAGAGACATGCCTCTTGGTGATTCCTGTTTTCTGAGCAAAGTAGAAGATGAAGAGGTAGACTTGGTGATGAGAAGTACCTGAGTCAGTTGCGGAAGGTAGAAAATTAGGTTCAAAGCCTGTTGGAGTCAGTGGAAAGCTATCACTGACTGCACTGGCCTCTGAAGTCTACTGTGGTTCTAAAAATGTTAGGTTCTTCCCAAATGTTGGATTTCCACTGTCAGTCTTAAGTTTTCAGTCTGACTCCAATTCTGCTGAGCACAGTGAATTGCCTTCAGCTGTAGCAGCAGTCAGCTCTGCTCAGGATCTGGGTGCTGTGCAAGTGCTTTCAAGTGCAAGACAAACAATTCTGAGTTATACTTTTTCATACTGACAGACTCCTCTGAAGTCCATGGCACACACTTACAAATTAGTCTTCCTACATTACCTGGTAAAAGGTCAAGCTCCAGCATTCTTACTTCTCAGATGAAACAACTGAGGTAAAGCAGTTAAATGACGCGATCAGAGCACAGATGCAAATAAATGTTAGAGTCAATATGAAAGATCTCTTCTTTACATAGTAATAAACCAGATGTCTTTCACAGCACCTCTCAATCCCAATGTGCTGAAGATGATTAAATGCAGGATATTCACCAAGCATGTAAGTGCATTATAAAACTGGAACCCAAATATCCCAGATTCACGTTCACATTTTCAGACACTGTTCAAGCAGAATGCTAAGGCAAGAGCTGCAGCACGTTTACCCATTCGTAGTCCCTACAAAATTGTCAGTTAGAACGAGTATCTCAGGAGTAAGCCTTGCTCAGCTGAGCCTTCAAGGAGAGCTCAGGTTTCCCTATGTTCTTGAGTCTGAACTGTTGGAACTGCGTGGAGAAAGGAGATATATGTCGCAATATACTGCATCACTCAGGCTTGTCCTTCCTCCCTCACTGCCTGAGTAAGGAACACTTTTCCATCAGTAACCTCAAACTAAAAATCTAACTCACATCTTGGAATTGAATTTGAAGTGATTATCTGAGTTGGATGGGAGCTCTTAACCTCTTTACGTAAGTCAGTATTTGTTGATATGTTAGCTGCTCTCTTGAAACAAAGATCAGTTTCCTGTATGTCAAATAAAAAAGTACATCTTTTCCAAAGAACTTGTCATGCAACAATTCTTTAGACATACCTATGATATACAGCCAGGTTTATACTGGAGGCTAGAAACGGCCAAGAAAACAAAGGAAAATCCTTCTCCTTTACATATTGGGAAAGTCGTTATTGATAAAGTGACTTGCTTAAATGAAGGACTAGTTTAATTAATGTTTTTATATCCAAAGAAAACAAATACTACAGGCTTGTGATGATGCAAAATGACTGTACCACATAGTGGCATGACAAGAATCCTTTTCCCTCCAGGAAATGCAGGTAATATGTTTTGAAATGTAAAATGAACATTACTAGAGGCAATCTTTATATCAAAGCTATGGGCCTCAAGCCATGCAGTGGTACCTCATGAAGCCTAAGGAATTTCAATTACCTCACCAAGTATGTCTTCTGAATTGAAAGACATTAAAAGAAGAATTATGGTATATACAAGGTTACATTGCAAAAAGAGGTTGCCAAAGACTCTGTTTTCATCTCCTTTGCCTAAAGGCTGCTGATGCAGTAATGACAGCAGTACTGAACTTTGGGCAGAGGCTATTCCCTCAGACCAACCAGATCAATTGGGTTGGGCTTTAATATTCACTGTGTGTGCCTGGGCTTGTACTGGATTAGACCTCCTGGTTGTTGTTTCTTTTTTGAAGTTAAGACTTTCTCTTGAGTGTCAGACTTCACTAATACACAGGCAGCAACAGCCTCATAAAGGAGCACTCTTTTTAGTTCAGTTGTCTAAGAAATTGGAGCTTATGAGATTATGCACCCATTATCTGTTTGTTCATCTGCCTGTCTCCTGAAGTACCTTTTGAATTGGATAGCTAATTTCAAACAGAAGTAGGATAGAGGCCTCAGGGAAAATTAGGTTAATGGAAATCAGAACTAGATTAATGCTTGTTTTGAGACATGGAAAAGCACATCCCTTGTGCAGCAGTCAGGACTAGCAAGTGGTGTATACAAATTCAGGCACTTTTCTTGCTTGCTAGAGCTATCCAATAGAACACAAATGGGAAATATTGATAGAATTGCATAGGGCAGAGGCAAAAGAGCAAATCAACAGGAAATGAGACTTTGCAAAATATCACACTTTTTGTTACCATTGGTGGAAGTTCCACATTATTGACATGCGCTGTTATCACGGACTCATTATTGGTCACTGAACACCAGCACACAGTGGGTCTTTTTGAAACACTACTGGTGCTAACTAGAGGACTCCATTTTCTTCTCTGGCTAGCTGGCCTGACAGTCAAAGCACAACACATTAACAGTTAAACAAGTTGCTGCCCCAAAGCTTGATGGTGCTTAGGAAGCTTGGCCATAAGTGAATACATTACTTACAAAAGGGTTGAACAAAGGGTTACCATTTTACAGAAAGGTATCTTTACTGTTAATGCTCCCCAGTTTTTGGAGTAATCCCTCAGAGCAGAGGGAAGAGATCTGTCACATCCCTGTTGTCACTGCCTGGGAGTATGAGCGCTGCACATCTCATGGACTATTACTCTGCGTGGACAGTTCAGTTTAAAATGCTAATTTGACCCATACCAGCTATGCAAATGCATGAACACCATGTAACCATCCCCAACATTTCCAAACCTGGGTATCCTACTTTGTCCCAGGCAATCTTTGCAAATGTTTCACCGTCTTAAGAAGTGGAAAACATCTAATTGAAATTTCCCTTCCTGTAATTTCATCCTGTGGTTCTTATCTTATCCACCACGGACAGAGAGAATGGATTACACTGCCTTGAAGCACTCTTGTAATTACCTGCAGAAGGATCATGTGATCTCTCAGTAGTATCATCTCTAACTTAAAACAGTACTGGCTTTTGCTCAGCCTTTCCCATAAGTCCTGCTGCTTGTGTCAAGATGGGTCTACCTGCTGGATAAAGCAAAACCACAGAAGTCTATGTCCTCACTAGAGGTGAGCAGTGATTACTGGAGCTGCCTGTCACCAGTATGAGGAAAATGTTCTAGTTTCACAGACCACGTATTTGAACAGAAATTGAACTAGAAATACTTAGCTTCAAAAACCCACGTTCTTCTTTTGCCTCTGTCTGGTCTTAGGCAAACTGAATTGCAGTCCACAGCTCTTTCACTTGACAGACAAGTCTGTTTAACTTGTTTATCTTATCATATTGTGACCAATGTAATATGAAGTTAGAGACTGGGCAGATGTTGTAAAGTGTGATGGATGACAGGCTTCCACGTGGATAGATATTCTGTCTTTTTTATAACTGCATTAGAGGTCTACATGGAATCACTGAAATATGTACTGCCATTCAACACTTGCACTTTAGAGTGGAACTTTGCGTATTATCAATTTTCTTTAGCAATATTGGTCAACAGACTTTTAAACAAAGATTCCCAAAGAATTTTATCCACTTCCTAACTTAAAAGAAGACTTAGTTTACTACAGTTTTAAAACACTGAATTGTTAGAGATACCTATCTACAGTAACAATCACAGAGGCTGTCATTTCAGAGCATTTTCTGAAATATTAGTGAAGGTATATATTAAAAGACTGCAGCACTTCTTGGTTTTTCTGTTTTTTGAAAGAATGAGTCTCACATGGGTTAGCTGATAAAAAGAAATCGGTACTTTTTTGTAAACGGAGTGGGTGCTGATGTACTTCAGAGTACCCAGGTAAGCCAAGCCTACTTGTAAATGTTCTTCACACTGTGTTTTCACTCAGTTCATACCTGCCTACCTATAGTTTATTCAGGCTGCCACAGTTGCTCCTGCAGTACCAGGAATGCTGTGATGTGTCTCAGAGCCCTTGTTGTCTAATACTATTGGGATTGCTTTGAGGAGAACAGCAGCAGAACTTGTCTGTTCTGTTCCTGGTTTTCATCTTCTTAGACTATCAATTTATTTAACCAAGTTACATCCTGCTCAGCACGTTCAACCTGTGTTCACCATAGCTCTCTCAGAGGTAGATGAAGTCATCCAGGTTTCAGCTGCATCTCAGGATGCAGTTGGAAGGAGTGATGTGGTAAAGAGACCAAGCTAGCCACATGCGGAGGTAGCAAACAACTACTGCAACAGCTGCAGATTTCCAATGTGCAATTAATAGACCTACAACTTATTACCATAAACAACAGCAGTGCCTACTGAATTTTGGTAAAAAACATTGTAATACAGGGGTATTTCTCATCCTGCAGTACCAAGATAAGCAAGTTTTCTAGGGTGTCAGGAAAGAGCAATGAGGGCAGAAAAAGAAGTCTATAATCAGTACATTTCAAAGCAACTACAGGCAAAAGAAACTTTGAAAGAAGTTATTTCCTGCAGACTGAAAGAAGGAACTACCTTTACAGGTATGTGAAACAAGACTTTTTCTACAGGAAACAGATCTTTATCTAAGCATTGCATTAAGAAAAGTAGAAGGGAGAGTTGAGTTGTTGGAGTAGTTGATTCAGCCTTGCTCATAACTCTCATCCATTATTTTGGGGTCTTTTTGTAGATTAAAAACTCTCCAGAACTTACTTCCAAACTCAGGATATGAATTAGGGCAGAGGAGTTTGCTTACAAGAAAATGACTGGCTGTCTTTAAACCCAGGGAGGCCAAACAGGCAACACAGAGTTCCTTTCATTAATGCAGCCACTGGTATTTGTGCTACAGGCTGTGTGGGACAGTGTCATTAAGAAGTATTACTGGTATTACAACGAGACACAAAGAACAGAATGCCTAAAAATTGCATGTTTGCTGTGTGCTGCCATGGGTAGTTCTCCACTCAAATTAACTAGGCCTACATTAAATCAGCAGCACTCTCGTCTTGCACTGGGCATTGAAGGGGTCAGGCTTAGCTGAGGAACAGGTGTAACAGTGATGAGTGGGACAGACAGGGCTTCCCAGCAGCACAGGCGTCCCACGGCACAGCAGCAAGGCTGTGAGGGGATGTGCTTCTCTGAGAGCAGCCTCCTGGTATTCATCTTGGGTCCCAGGTGGGAAAGGGGGAAACAAGCCATCCAAGAACATATTAGCCTCTCCCACCCTGACAACATCCTTGCATCTTCTCTGGGCTGGAAAAGGCATGGCATAGCAAGGTAGGAATGAATGAACGTTGCTTTCCCCAGGAAGATGTCTTGTGTTAGAATTCATCTTCCTCTGCCAAATCTGATGTGATGAGCAAACATGATTTCAGAATAAAAGTGCAACCTGTGTTTGGCCAAATCCTGGAGAAACACTCACTTTGCACCTCCAAAAGTGAGTTTATTATATACCGAAAGAAAGGCAAATAACTAACAGTAACTAACAGCAATAGAGAGGTGTAACCTAAGAAAGAGGAAGAGGATCTGACTTTGCCCCCCCCCCCCCCCCCCATTCTTTTTCAGCTTTAATTTTACAGGGGAAAATGTTAATTGAGATAATATCTGTGAAGTCAAAAGTCAACCCAGCTGGGTCTTCCCCATGTAAACCTTTATCTGCATAATCATGTCAACTCTTTTCCTGCACAGACCTCACAGTTCTCAGCTGCATTGCGTTTGAAATACCCACAGTGGGAGAAGCCACCATATGTTGCCCCATCTGTGAAAATGTGCAAGCAGAGATTGTTTTTTTCTTGTATAATTAACTAAAAGGGGATTAACTAAAAGGAATATTTCACTCTCAAGTTTTAAAAATATTCTGTGGAGATATTCTAAGGTGAATAATCAAAATTACAATGGTCTAATAAGCACAAGCAATTAATAATGTCTTTGAACATAATATTCAAGAGCTGTTGATACAGAAGATTGGGTTGTTTTTTGTTGTTGTGGTGGTGGTAGTGGTGTTTTTTTTTTTTCTTTTAATCAGAGGTCTGGAATAAGACTGTTTTACTGGACAAAAAAATTAAGGCAATTAGAGGATTTGAGGCATGTGTTGTCTTCAACATGTCTCTTCCACTGGAATCATTACAGATTTCACAGGGGAAAAAAAATAAAGGAAAAATCTTTTAATCAAGCTTTTAAAAAACACGCCTTTAAAAAGGACAGGGAATACTTGAATACTTTCTTTTGGACTTTGAATTCAAAGAGGCATTAAAGCCTGCTGCACAGTTCATGATGTAGCTACCTGTGGGATGAGTGGAGACTGTGTTTGATACAGTAGAATTTCCTTCCTCCTGGTGCTTATAAAGATTAACACAATGGGCTGCGATAAACAGCATCAGGCTCCAGTGCTTTTAAAAATGTAGCAGAGTAAAGCATCTCTCTAATTCATTTCAAGATACTACGTGCCCTTACTCTCACAGAACCACAGAATCACCCGGGTTGGAAGGGACCTCAAGGATCATGTAGTTCCAACCCCCCTGCCTAGCAGGGCCACCAAACACACACATTCAGATCAGGTTGCCCAGGACCCCGTCCAACCTGGCCTTGAACACGTCCAAGGACGGGGCATCCACAACCTCCCTGGGCAGCCCGTTCCAGGGCCTAACCACTCTCCTTGTAAAGAACTCTCCCCTTTGTCTTCTTCCAATGAGGCCCTAAGCCAGGTTGGACAGCTGTGGGCTGTAGTCAGGAGTTGTGTCAAAACTCAGCCTGTATTTAGGGTGTGGAGCGGATAAATGCAAGCAGACCTACTTCCCAGAGAGGGGAAGCACAGTGTCACTATCACACGGCCTTCTCAAGCAGAGGGAAAACATGACAGCAGGTGTCTCGTTTTCCATTCCCTGTCTGGTAGGGCATCTGAACACAAACAACTGTGGCTTAAGCACATCCCCATGCGCAAAGAACGCAACCATGACTCTCCTCGGTATAATGGCAGAGATGGCACTGGTTCCAGTGGCTGCCACTGAATAAATGTTTGCGAACAGTACAGATTGTTTAGATGAGGTGAGAAACACAAAGTGGCCAGGAAAAACCTGGAGGAGAATGTTGAGTTTGGTAAGATGTTTCTCAGATTTTCATATGGAACAGCTGGGGAGATGGAAACAAGAGGCTATTTACATGTTCAGGCCTAATGGGAACAGACGGAGAGGGTACATCTCATGCAGGAATGCTGCCTTGTGCGTACGCCAGGAAACCACTGACTGCTTGCTCACCCAGCAGCAGAGCTAGCGAGGTGATGGGCAGCACGTAGCACAGAGACTCGGAAGCACAGTGACAGAAAGCCAAGGGGGAACGGCTTTGAACTAACAGAAGGGAGAGTTGAGTTAGATGTTAGGCACAAATTCTTTACCGAGAGGATGGTGAGGCGCTGACACAGCTGCCCAGAGAAGCTGTGGTGCCTCATCCCTGGAGAAGCTCAAGGCCAGGTTGGATGGGGCCCTGGGCAGCTGAGCTGGCGGGGGGGTAGCCCTGCCCACGGCACGGGTTGGGGCTGGGCGGGCTTTGGATGTCCTTGCAACCCACAGAGGGAGGTTTACCTTCCACGGCGCACACACACGCCGACACGACACCACTCGGCGTAGCACCGCACTCACTCGCGACAAGCTTTGTCTCCGCACAGCCGCCACTCCCTCCCGTCCCGCCCCGCGAGCCACGCGCTGTCAACTTCCAGCCGCCCCGCCTCCCGCCGCCGCCGCCATGCTTTCCCCGTCGGCCTTCCGCCGGCCCCTCGCCGCCGCCGCCCGCCTCGCCCGAGGCAGTCCTCAGGTACCGGGTGGGGCGGGGGCTGCGGGGCGGCCGGCCGGGCTCCATTTTCCACTCCGGAGCACGGTGCCGAGCGGGCAAGGGCGGGCGGTCAGCAGAGATGGAAGTGCGAGGGGGCGGCGGGGCAGGGCTGGACCGCGGGGTGCGCGGCGCGGTATGGAGAGCTCCTAAGTCGGAGCGCGATGCGCGGCATCGGTGGCGTCCGAAGCCGACACGGGGCCGAGTGCTGCTATTTCCTCATCGCAGACATGGGTGCCATGTCTGTTCGGCTGGGACAGTGAGCGAGCTCCGGGACTCCCGTGAAGCGTTGTGCGAGGAGGAGCTGTGGTGGGGAAGCTGAGCCCCGCGCAGAGCGGGCTGTTCTGCTTCCCCTCTGTCGTCGGCAATTTGTGTTTTCAGTTCTGACCTAAGGCAGTGATTCGAAAACGTTCTGAAGTAGTTAGTCACGCTTCCCTAGCGCTGGTTTAGTCTGACCAAGCGCTGGGCCAAACAGGGCCAGGAGGAGCTTCGTCTCCTTGAATCTGAAGGTAATGAAGGCATATTAAGAGGCAGATTTCAAAGGGCAATCATCAGGATGCCTGGCTTGCTTTTGTACCCAAATGCTGTCATGGTAAGAACACATCCTGCAAATAATGACACTAAGAAAGTTGTGAGATCAGCGCTTATCCCACTCCCATTGCTCTGTTTTGATTTCCTTAGCATCTTTTCTGTGCTGGGGTCTGTCTGTCCCAGCAGTTCTGGGAAGCTCCTGCTTTGGTACAGGGTAATAATTAAACAGTTCATGGGAAAGGTAGAGGGCACATTGTGGTTTGTTGCACTGCCAGAAAGGATTGCAGTGATAATACACACAGGAAGTATTTCCAAAGGAAAAAGTCACAAGATACTCTTGCAGCAGAAGTTTCCAAGCATTCTCAGCCTGTAGTAAAACAACACCTTTTTGTGAAACAAACAGAAACAGTCTAGTAGGGGGGCAGAAGATAGTTTTCTGATTTGAGAATTAGTTCTACTTACTTTTCTTAACATTTTCTTCTAGGTACTCGCATCTCTTGCTACAGGACCCAGACAGAATAATGGCATTTTCTATGAAATTCGCACGTATGATGTTAAGCCATCAAAGATGAAGGAGTTTGTGGAACTGGTTCATAAGTACCTGCACCTCCGCACAGCTCACTCAGAGCTAGTGGGATTCTGGACAGCAGAGCTGGGATCAATGAACAAGGCTGTGCACGTCTGGAAGTATGGTATGCTCAGCACTGCTCAGAGTGTCAGAAGGCAGTACCATGAGTACAAAAGCTGAAAAAATCCCCACCGTAGTGCAATTTTGGTCTGGTGGATTGATTACGGCTGTTCTTGAAAGTGGTCTTTCCTCTGAGCAGGTGTGTAGAATCATAGAATCACCAGTGTTGGAAAAGACCTCCATGATCATCCAGTCCAGCCGTGCACCTACTATTTTCCTCACTAAACCATGTCCCTTAATACAACATCTGAACATTTCTTGAACACCTCCAGGAATAGCAACTCCACCACCTCCCTGCACAGGCCATTCTAGCTCCTGACCACTCTTTCTGAGAAGTTTATCCTGATGTCCACCTTGTATCTCCCCGGCACAACTTGAGGCCATTCCCTCTAGACTTGTCACTAGTTATGTGGGAGAAGAGTTGTAGAGAGCGATAAGGTCTCCCCTGAGCCTTGTCTTGTCCAGACTGAACAAATCCTGTTCCTTTAGTTGCCCGCATAAAACTTGTGCTCCAGAGCCTTCATCAGATTTGTTGCTCTTCTCTGAACATGCTCCAAGGACTCACTGTCTTGTAATGAGGGGCCCAAAATTGAACACTTGAGATTCACCCTCACCAGTGAAGAGCACAGTGGGATGATCACTTCCCCACTCCTGCTAGCTATTTCTACAAGGCAGGAAGCCATTGGCCTTCTTGGCCACACTACTGACTCACGTTCAGCCAGGTGTTGACCAACATGCCCAGGTCCATTTTTTCCACATTCTTCCAGCCACTCTGCCCCAAGCCTGTAGCGTTGCCTGGGGTTCTTGTGGCCAAAGTGCAGGACCTGGCACTTGTTCTTATTGAACTTCATCCCATTGGCCTCAGCCCAGTGATCCAGCCTGTCCCGATCACAATGTAGGGCCTTCCTACCTCAAGGCAGATCAACACTTCCCAGAGACCTGGTGTCATCTGCAAACTTACTGAGGGTGCACTCAATGCCATCACCCAGGTCATCAATAAAGATATTGAACAGGACAGGCCCCAGTACTGATCCCTTAGGAAACACCACTTGTGACCAGTCACCATCTGGCTTTAATTCCATTCACCATCACTCTCTGGGCCCAGCAAAGAGTGTACCTGTCCAAGCCACAAACTGGTCTGGGTAGACTATGTCCCTCATCCACCAAGTGGGTCACTTGATCATAGAAGGAGATCGGGTTGGTCAGGCGGAACCTGCCTTTCATGAACCCATGCTGTCTGGGTTTCATCCCCTGGTTGTTCTGCATGTGCCGTGTGATCTCACTCAAGATGATCTGCACCATAACCTTTCCTGACTGAGGTCAGGCTGACAGGCTTGCAGTTGCCTGGTTTCCCCTTATGACCCTTCTTGTAGATAGGTGTCACAATGGAAAGCCTCCATTCTTCTGAGACCTTCAGTTGACCAGGAATGCCAATTTCTACCAGATGGTAGAAAGCAGCTTGACTGTCATCTTGCCAGCTTCCTCAGCACCCTCAAATGTATTCTCGAGGATCCCTGTGGACTTACAGCAGTTCAGGTGGAGTAGTAGGTCTCTTAACTGCTTCCACCTGAATCATGGGGAGTTTATTCTGCTCCCCATCCCAGACTTCCAGGTCAGGGTAGAGTACCCCAGGGATAATTGGTCTGACTTTTAAAGACAGATGTAAAGAAGGCATTGAGAACTTCAGCTTTTTTCTTATCCTTGTCAGTCACATTCCCTGCTGCATCTGGTAAAGGATGGAGATTCTCCTTAGCCCTGTTACTGTTAATATATTTGTAAAAATGTTTTTTGTTCTCTTTTAGCTCAGTAGCCAAGTTGAGTTCAAGCTGGGCATTTTCCTTTCTAGTTTTCTCCCTGCACATCTTAACAAATTTCTTTGTGCTCTCCCTGATTTGCCCGTCCCTTCTTCCACAGGAGGTAGATTCTCTATTCTGGAGACTCAGGAAAATCTCCCTGTTCATCCACACTGGTGTTCTTCCCTGCTGGCTCATTATATGGCACAGAGGGACAACCTGCTCCTGTGCCTTTAAGACTTCCTTCTTGAAGAGCAACCAGCCTTCCTGGAACCATCTTCTCTTCATGACTGAATCCCAAGGGACCCTCCTTACCACGATCCTGAATAGTTCAAAGTCTGCACCCCAGAAGTCCAAGGTAGAAGTTTTGTTTTCACCCCCACCCCCTGACTCTACCATTTCATGGTCATTCTGCCCAAGGCAGCTCCCAAACTCCTCATCTCTCAGTCTCCCACCAGTCCTTCTCTGTGAACAGCAGATGTAGTGGGACACCGTCCCTGGTAGGCTCTCTTACCAGCTTCTGTACAATCCGGAACCTCCTAGGCTGCTCCTTCTGCACTACGCTGTATTTCCAACATGTATCAGAAAAGTTGAAGTCTCCCAAGAGAACAAGGGCTGGCGATTGCATAACTTCTGCCAGCTGCTTGTAGAACACCTCATCTGTCTCTTCATCCTGGTTAGGAGGTCTGTAACAGACCCCCACTAGGATGTCTGCCTGTTGGCCCTTACCCTGATCCTTATCCATAGAGATTCAACATTATCATTCCTGCTCTCAAGCCAAACAACACTGAAATGCTCTTCTAACATAGAAAGCCAGCATGAGATGAGCTGCATAAGAGTGCTTTGTTTATAGTAGGTTCCTCTCAGGTAGGGCCAGCTCCTGAACAACACATCTTCCGAGTCTCAGAACAGATGGGAAAAGAATTGAGACTTCCTCAATAGGATCACAGAGTTATAAAATCACTTGAGTTGGAAGCGCCATCTAGTTCAACTCCTCTGCAGTTAATATGGACAGCTATACTTGGATCAGGTGCTCAGCTCCCCGCGCAGCCTGACCCTGAGTGTCTCCAGAGATGGGGCATCCACCACCTCTCTGGGAAACCTGTGGCAGTGCCTGATCACTCTTATTGTATAAAAACTTGTTTACAGCCAATATAAATCTTCCCTTTTACTTTAAAACCATTTCCACTTGTCCTATCACAGCAGTCCCTTCTAATGATTCTGTCCCCTTCTTTCTTATATCCTCCCTTTACATTATGCATATGCAAATTGTGTAAGTGCAGATCATATTTATGCAAATGCCTGTGTTTGTTTATATGTATGTATAATCGCTCACAAATTCTAGTACAGCATAGCATCAGCCGTATAAAATAAAACAGCATGCAGTTTGTGTGGTTAAACTCCTGAAGCTACACTGCGCTGAGCTGGAAGGCTGCTCCACAAGTGTGATCATCCCATATGCGTGGAGTGCTGTGTTGCTGCTTCAGCATTGAGAGCAACAGGCTTCTGACACTGTAGTCATCAACTTTCTGAGCTGGAAGGTGCTGCTGAACCATGAAAAAAAAGCTGAGAAAGGGTGTGCTGGCTGTGTTCTCTGAACCCAAGGGTTTATGGAGACATGGGAAGGCACACTCCTGTCATTTCTTTGTGTATCTGTAGGGGGGGCTTACCCGTATACTCAGAACTTTTTTTTACAAAGGTAGCAGTCTGCTCTTTGAAATGAAATACTTTCACAGTGCCTCCTTAAAGTGGTGGCTCATCCTTCTGTCCTCAGGGGGAAGGGAGTTGCTGTGTGCAGACAGGAGTGAGTTTACATGCATCTGTGGTTCAGAAGATGTTCTCCTGCTTCTCAGGAATTTTTACTTTGTTCTTTCATTTCTTTTTGTTGAAAAATAGTTTATCAGAAACATTTAAGATGGGAAACTAAGGAAAAATCCCATTGTTTTTGTTTCCTATTCCATAACATATATGTGTATATGTATGTTACATACATATATGTTAGGTGTGATAGCATTCTTTCTCCTTGTTTTCATCATCCCTCTTCTTAACTTCTGTTTAATAGCTAAGAATAATTGTTGCATTTTTCTCTCGATTTCGAGACACTGATATTTCTTGAGGTTCTTTCCAATCTCAGATGCTGTATTTTTCTCTTACTGGCCGATGTGGTAATAAATTTTCTTTCTTTTTTCTTTCTGTCTTACAGATAATTTTGCCCACAGAACAGCTGTCCGGCAGGCACTAGCCAATGACAAGGAGTGGCAGGGACAATTCATCTCTCCAGCTCTTCCCCTGATAGAAAAGCAGCACAATGAAGTTGCTTATCTGGTACCCTGGTGTCAGCTTGGGAAACCTCCAAAGGAAGGGGGTGAGCTTATCTTCTCTTTCTGATTAAAGCTACAGATACTGACTGACTACAAAACATGGCTTAAAGTTTAAACCAGGTATTACACAACTTTATGACCCTTTATGTAACAAGCACTTGTGTATGAAAAAAAAACTATCTGGAGCTGTAAGATTTGAGACAACGCGTGAACTAACAAACAAAAATGCAAAATGACCACCACACAGTAGTGCTCTGAGTGATCATCCTGGCTTGGTTTGTCCACCATCAGCTTCCCACAAACATTAAAAAAAAACGTTTTTCTGTTTCACAGAGGTTTGTCTCATTTGTCACTTTATTTTGTTGCAACTCCTTGTCCATAATAGTTTGAATAACCGAACCCCCCAAATCTGCTTTCTAAGGTACACAGAAGGCAAGCATAGTTAGTAGATCATAGCTTGGTTGTAGACTTCCTGTCTTTATATATTTTGTTTCTCTTTTTAGCAACTGTGATACTGGGAGTATTGACTATACACTGACTTAGGAAAATCTTTCTACTGGGGTGTGTGGGAGTCCTTCTGTACTGCTGGGTCCTGGTGCTTCTGTGTACATCCAGTTGTGCTCCTGTGATTCTTTTTGAGGTGCTGTGCAGGCTGGGCAGGAGGCAAATTCGTGGCCTTCTCTCCTCTAGTAGCAAGGTTACCAGTACTGGTTTCACAGTAATGAAAGCATGGCTGTGAAAAGACTGAAAAATGATATTTAATTTCCTTCCTTGAGGTCTTCTTTTGTCTTTTCCTCTAGGTGTGTATGAATGGGTTACTTTTCAAATGAAGCCTGGTGGGCCAGCTCTGTGGGGTGAGGCATTTCAAGCTGCAATCAATGCTCATATCAACACAGGCTACACCAAGCTAATTGGTGTTTTCCACACAGAGTATGGGTTACTTAACACAGGTAACACTACTTCTTGGTTTCTAATACAGACTTTGGTATAGGAATGGGGAGGGAAGGTGAAAAACTTCTTGTCCTGGTTCAGGGTTGGATGGCCTGATAAAAAATGTTGCTGTGGATCATGGAAGTCCTGTAAACAATCCTTGAACCCAGCTTTGTGTATTCTGTTATATGTTTAAGCCAAGTGGTGCAATTTTAAAATATTCTCTGATCTGTTGTTAGAGTCAAATCTTTTAAAGGCTCAGCAAAGGATCATCTCAACACATTCTTGCTTGGTGAACTGTTTCTGCTCGTTACAAGGCATCTAACACACGAGGGTGAACAGCAAGGACTTGCATACTGCATTACAACATAACAGCAACAGCGACAAGCTGACTTTATTTGTACTTTTCAGTCCACGTGATCTGGTGGAATGAGAGCCCAGATCACCGGGCAGCGGGAAGGCACAGGGCCCATGAAGATGCCAGAGTGGTAGCAGCTGGTAAGAGATGATGGGTTTAGAGAACTCAATAGTGTTACTTGCATGCATGCTGAGAAGAGTGTTATTATTCACTGGATTTCTTTCTTAATTAAACGTGCATTTAATTTCAGTACGGGACAGTGTCAGATTCTTGGAATCCCAGCAGAATATGCTCCTGACTCCTCTGGCATGCTCACCACTGAAGTAGCCTAATGAATGATGGTGGAAAAGCTGAGATGGATGCACCATTGGCAAGAACCATTGCATGGATCATCACAGTCATACCCTCACAAACTGTATGGATTTTCTTCAGAGTGGATGCAAAATGCTGATCACCAGCACAATAAAATTCTGCACCCCTATAGTTTACGGTGATGGTCCGACATCTGTAGAAGTAGAATTCAGGTCGTATCACTTCCAACATGAAACTTAACTTTACAGATCTTTAATTTAACCCTTTCACTTTTTAATATTTTTCTGCATAGCTGCTAGGGCCCAGTTAGAGGTTTTCCAAGGTTACAGCTCAGGGCAGGTGACTTTTGTAATCATTGCATCAATCGTATTACATACTGGCTCAAGGAGTGCCCCCATGCATCCTCATAACACAATTACATTTTAATCAAGCTTCTCATTGGGATGCTTTGTATTAATTCTTAGTAATGTAAAACTTCATTGTGCCTGGAATTGTGTCAAGCAGGTGCTACAGTGTAGCTGGTTAGGTGGTGTTCTGATTGAGTCTTTCCTAACCTCAACCCTTTAATTTTATATCCTGTAAACACTTCTTTAACAACTGTAGTTTTGCTTATTTTAATACTTCTTCAGAGTGCTAAACTTGTGTATCTCAAATTCACCTCATCTATGCATCTTTGAAATACAGTCTGCCAGACTGTTGAAAACCAAATAAATTTGTATAAAGCGAAAGTTACGGTGTTTACCAGTCAAGCTCTTACTGTTTTGGACCTCCAGTAAAAACCATTCTGCAAGTACAGGCTTCAGCAGGCTTTGCATTTTGGTCATCGTGGTCGTGGAGCCCTTAAGGCGTTTTTTTATTTGCTACATCGTGTAGCAGCAGAACAGAGGCTGCACAGGCTGTGAAGTTGGTTACACTGTGTGTATACTGGTATGAAAGCACCCCCTGCTGAGGGGCTGTCCTTTAATCTGATGTTAGCTAAGGTTAAGGGTATTTCAAACCTTTATGCTCAAACACATTTTGCCTTGGCAGTGAAATTAGGTGTTGAATATCAATATGGCTGCATCTCTGTGACAGAAACATTCTGGGGCAGGTACCTGACTTTGGGTTTAACATCCAGATAGGTCTGCGATGCCTACAAGCTCTATAGCTGAATTTGACAGTTGCACAGATTATCTTCTGCTGGATTTGTTAGAGACCTTTTTTATTTAAGTAAATGTAGAAGCTTGAAGCAGTGCTTGCCTTTCAAATCTTGGACCACTTCACTTACCTACCTGAAAAACATGTGCCCCATGTTAATCTGCAGTGATGCTGGAACCTGCTCATACATTATGCATGAAAGTTCACACCAAACGCAAACGGGGCCACATGAACTTCTGAACAGCACTCTTCAAAAAAGTACATGCATAAATGACACTTCACAGACCAAGGGTTCCAGAACAGCTTTATTTTTTACTTAATACAAGGCAATTAGAGTGCCTCTTAATACTTCACATAACAGTTATTAGCAAATACAAATATAGATACTTTTTTTTTTTTTTTTTTTCCTTTAATGAAAATGTCCACGTAAGGATTTAACTCAGAAATTTCAGTTGTGAAATCTCACTCAATTTTTGCAAAGTTAACAGATATTCCAGTGCAAAAATAGATCCCATTACAGATAGCATAAAGTGCTTGGAATGAAGGACCAACTACAGTTCAGGAGGCAAAGATAAGCACAAAGTGGTGGTTTAACCATGGGGGAAAAGTGTAACAACTCCGTACTGAAATACAAATGTACTATAAAGAAGGGTGCAATATTTCAACAGTAACACAGTTTAAAATAAGTTAACACCTCAGTGCAGTTCCGTTATCCAGAGTGGTTGACAATCATACTGTACGTGACTCGAGTGATTTTTCCCTATGCAGAGCTATAAGAATAGGCAAATGGTTGTCTGAGATTATCCATGACAAATCTGCACAAGAGCTGTTTTATGCTGTCTGTTCAGTATGACTACAAATAACAAACAAGATGGACTAGAGCTGTGAAACAGTTCAGGTAACATCCACGTCTTTCTTTTTGTCACAGATATCAAACTTCCACCTGTGAGAGACTATGAGCAAGACACTCACAGGACACAGGAACCAAGAATCTCTTTTTGGCCAGCTAAGCTAAAAAAGACACCATTGTTTCCTGCAAAATTAGTCATTTAATATGAGCAGTTGCAAAGAGCAAACTACACCTCTTTTAAGACCAAATATGAATCCTCCTAGAACTCGCTGTAGTTCTACATGCACTAGATCCATGCACTGCAAAACTTAAGCCCTTCACTTCTGTCTCTATGCTGAGATTTTCACTTAATTCTGATTTGCAGTAATGATTTCTAGCAGTGGTAAGTATTCACTACATGCCATTTGTCTCACTGATGGCTTATAACATATGAGCAGCCTGCTGTTGAAAAGTCATGGCTGTAGCTCAGCTGCTTGGTAATAGTTCTGCACATAGAAGTTTGGTGCAGACATCCTCATGGGGGTAAGGGTGCCACAAAGGTAAAAACAAAGCATGTTTTATGTGAGGTATACCAATCCCCATCACTCTCCTTTCTATCCCCGTAGCAATGTAATAGATAAAAAATAATTAGTATGAAAAAGGCACTTCAGCAGAACATGTAGTAAGCTATTATGTTACCCAAAAGTAGGGCGCAGCAGGGACGGGGGACTTGTGCTAAATATTTAACTGTCCGTGTATTAAAAATGCTGAATTGGTCAATGTTATCAAGTACACGTAGAAATATGTACTCAGCCTTCTTAAGGCTCACTCCAGCCTCTTCACCACTGTTGTGCTGCTATGGGCATTCAAAGAAGAAAATGGTCCATGACGCATTCATGGTGGAGCATTAAAAGTGAGTGCAGAACTTGCACAGGTACTTAAGGCAGAGGCATGACACACAGGAATTGCCCAGGAACTATGCTTGGGTTCATACCACATTACTGAACCTATTTCTGAATGCAAAAGCGAGACAGAAGGGCACATAAGTTTATTAACAAAAGCGTACTCTCCAATGGCTGTTGTACAAGATGAACAAGAACTGCTTGTTCTCACCATGTAATCTTTCCTCTACCATTATTCTGGCCTCGTAAAACTTTACAACTTGATTGCTGTCATTTGTGGCTCTCCTACTCGCAGTTTCTCACATGAATTAAGAGTGTGTGCTCCAGTTAGGGATCGCCTGCCAACTGACACTACACTGCACAACGGAAGCAGAAACTTGCACATTAATCTAATATTATACCAGCTTCCATGACAGAAAATTTTACGTGAACAACTCGTAGTACAGATAGTGGCTAATTGCAAGAGAGTGAAACCTGCCTGCATCACGAATGGAGCTGTTGCTGAATAGAGAACGAAAGCACAGCATTGCAGGCATAAAGAAATACTTGGGTTACAAAGATCAACTGAAAGCACTTTCAATCCCTAATTATGCTACCAACCTATTCAAAGAAATATAAATAATACTGTTAAAAAAAAAAAATAATCTACATTTCTAGTTTTATCTGGCAAAGCCAGAAATGGCAACACTCTTTTGCTAAGCAGTAACTATAGATGATGGGTACCTTTCTGTTGCAAAGCAGGGGTTAAAGAGCGGACATTACATATCTGAGTGGCATATCATGATTTAGAATTTGCTCTTGGTATTAGCAGCTGGTACAACTACTGAGTTTGCTGCTGTGGTCTGCTTTCTCACCCACTCCCTTCTGCCAGGTGTTCATGCAGCTGCTGCAGTACCTCAAAGGAGCAGGAGAGTACTTAACTACAAGAAAACCCAGTCAGAGTAGGTTAATGGTTGTGATGCTGGTGGGACAATCCTGTGCATTTGTAGGGTTCACAGTTCTGCATATCTCCACTCTGAAGTAGATGCACAGACACGATGGCCCATGTCTTGCCATCCCATCTGCACAGCACTGCTTCATGACCCCAGATGTCACCAACTGACCTACACCAGCCTAGGAAAAGCAGCTGGTCAGGTATGCTTTCACAAACAAAGGTCACAATGCTGGTGACTTCTCTTGCCACTGACTGTCTTGGTGCATTCATTGCCAGCAATGGACGTAGCACCAGGAAATTCCCACTCCTGACATGCATGTTTTCAAGAGTAAAACATACATGTCTTTAATATATCAATAAATAACCACTGGCCATTATTCCTTAATGAACTGTTTTTGCAACCCTAACAAAAAGATACTGTACAGGACAAGATGCAGTGTGGTTGAAAGTCCACAGCATCTGGTGGGTGCTTTACCACAGCTTCACAGAGTTGTACTGTAATGAGCTAAATTCAAGTCTTTCACTTGAGAACAGTACAAGACGACTCCATGAGGCACTGCCCCTAAAATGGAATTTTGTTTTCATTGCATTGAATTGCATTGCATTGAATGGTTATCAGTAGAGTGTCCAGTTTCTCTCCCTCTAGCTTCTTTGGGAGTAACCTATCCCCAGGCAAAGGAAATTTGCATTCTGCTCATTATTTCCTGGCTGAAATTGGCTCACACGCAACTTTCTTTTACCTTCTCGTCTTGCAAAAAGGAATTAAGGATTGCAATGTCTACCAGAGTCTGGTTTTTGTGCAATGACAGGTCCTTGGTGTGGTCATCGTCACTTTGGTCCTTAGCAAAATTTACGAATACCTGCAAGAAAAAGGCCATATCACACACTTACTCTGGATTTTCACTAATTTAGAGCATTCTATATACTGAGTCCATTCTGGACTAGTCCTGGAATTCTGTACCTAGCTTGCTGAAATGCCATTACAAGATAGGTCAGGTAAGTTCACTCATTTATTCCTACCTCACCAGAATCATGGTTTTGGCACACAGGCTACTAAAAACTTACTTGGTCAAGTGTGGTCTGAGAAACAGAGTAGTCTTCTATGTGGAGTCTCTTTTTGTTCTGGGAGAGAATACTGAATATTCTGGCCAGTGAAGACTGCGAAGAGGGAAGTTGGTACTGCAGCATATTGCGATGCTTCTCCTTCAAGACACTTCCAGGAAAGGCGTGCCCAAAGAATTCCTCAACTGGCTTCAAGTCTGGGTTAGCCCCTGCAATTCGCACCACTATGGTATAACCATCTCCAAACCTGTATACAAGAAGGCCAGCAGAGGAGTTCATATAAGTGGCACTGAAACAGACGTACAGCTTAGAATTCAGCATCTTTTCCCACAGCCAGAAAATCAGTGGGAATGCTGCATGAGGAATTAAGTCTGACTGTATCGCTCTAAAAACGCAGACGACTCTGTGATGTAAATGATAACAAAATAGCTACCTGTTCTTTAGATGCTGGACGCTGCCCAGACACCTGAATCGCCCATTCACCATTATCGCCATTCGAGTGCACAGCGCTTCACACTCTTCCATGCTGTAGAAAGAATTAAATTCCTTAAGGCTGGAAGGAGTGTTGGAGGGCTCCTCAACACTTTGAGCAGCTGGGCCAAGCTTTGCATCCAGCCCCAGCAGATGCAATAGCTGCAGTATGATAGCTGCAGTATGATACAAGGGTTGATACTTGCCTGTGAGATGTAAGAACCACTGATCTCCCCTCTTTGATAACACTCAGAGCACAGTTCCACAAGAAACGGCGTGCTTTGGGATCCATCCCTGTTGTTGGCTCATCCTGCAAAATACATACAAAAAATAGAATATGCTGTTCCATGCTGCCAACAAATACCTCATCTCTGAAATGACCTCACCATTCTGATTATGCATACTGCGAAAGATGACAGTAAGGGATTCGATACATTTTTTAAAATGGGAAAACAACTTATGCTCAAAAGCACGTTTGCTAATTTAAAATTTGAAGAACTGAGAAGCATTATTTATTCTGCAATTGTAACATATCGAAAAAGTCAGTTCTAAAACAAGCTAAATTCAGTTCAAGTTTAAATTGAGCTAGAAAATGCTGGAGGGCCGTAATGTTCTGCATGTAAAAATATTTGTGCAAGTGGTGAAGATGCTTTAACTGTTTGGCATCATGTTTGAGATCTCCACTTCTCCACTGATTTTTCATGAACAGAAACCATGAGACACATTATAGTTTCAGTATACATTCAAATAGGCTCAAGCAGTCCCAAATAAAGGTTCCCTGTGTTCTTTGCTTATATTTAGGCGACTGATGACATTTTTAGACTTGGTTGGTCACAAAATAGGCAGTCTTCATCTGGGCCTAGTTTTTCTGTTTTTAGAGGAAAACATTAATGAGTTAAGGTTGCAGACTCACCAGGAACACCACAGGTGGCCCTCCAATGAGGGCTATTGCTGTGGAGAGCTTGCGCCTGTTCCCTCCACTGTAGTTGCCCGCATATTTTTCTCCATATTTCACAAGGCCCAGTTTCCGAATTGCCCATTCGCCAACCTACAAGAGAACAGTATCTTCATAAGTCATTCACAGCAACATCTACACAGTGAGATTTTTCTTACAAGCTTTGGCTTTAAGATGATTTTTCAGAAGGGCCACTCACTCAAGGCTTTAATCTGGCATAGCTCCAGGTTTTGAAACACCCCATTCACCCTCAGATCAAGGTGTATAAATACCAGCCCCTGAGGGCCCAGACAATCAGACAGCTGCAGCCTAGTTAGCATAGATTCGCATAATCACAGAATATCTTGAATTGGCAGGGACCCACAAAGATCATCCAATTCAACTCCTGGCCTCACAGGATCACACAAAATCCAAACCCTGTGAGTGAGGGCAGTGTCCAAACACTCCTGGAACTACTGCAGCTTGAAGCTGTGCCCACTGCACTGGGCAGCCAGCGCCCACGCCAGAAGTGACCATGCAGTTCAGCATCAGCCTAGTCCTGCTAACTACTAGTGTAGTGGTCTCAGCAGTATATGCTTTATCTAGCTTTTTAGTTGCTATGGGCTTGCAGCAAGGACACCGTCTCTCCTGACACACAGCAATTGGCACTACAGTGCATTTCAGCCCTTCAGATATATTGGGAGGATCTGATTCGTTATTCAGTAGTACATACACTGCAACTGTCAGCCACTTGTTGCTTTAGTTTAAGAACTAAAAAGTGTTTAGCAAAGAGATTCAGTTACTATTTGCACCATAACTAGAACCAGGTCCCTGTGCTTGGAGAACAGCATAGAGGAGCCCGCAACCTCAAAGCAGCTTGCAGTTTTCACTTGCCACTGCTTTCAGAGCTGTGTGGGCATAGTTTGGACACTGAATCTGGAAACAGTTCTACAGAATCCAAGATACAAATGGTGAAAGCTGCTGCCAACCCAAGGAACTGAAATTGAGAAGTGTGCTGTATGCTACTGTAAAACTGTTACTAACTGACTTACACTGTAAGTGTAAGCCTGTGTGTGAATGCTGAAACAGGAGCAATTTAATGATACAGTGTGATCACTCAGAAAGAAGCAGATCACTATAATACTATGTGTACTGTGGGATATGAGGAAGCAGCTGTGGAATCAGCAACAGTTTGTCACTGGGGTAGTTCTGTGGTGTTTCATTTACCTTGCAAACTTCTTTCTCAGGAACACCTCTGAGGAGTGCAAAGAACTCCAAGTGTTCTCGCCCTGTCAGCAGTTCATTAATAGCATCAAACTGTGGACAGTAGCCCATGTTCTGATGGACTTCTTGGATGTTCGACAGGATACTGTAAAATAAGAACACCATTAGTTATGATTTTACAAGTACACAACATAGAGATGATAAGAGGAAGGTGGATCAATGGGTCTGGAATCACTGGACTAATAACAACTCCTGAAGTCTGTCTTCACTAAACTCTTTTTCTTTTCTTTTTATAAATATGACATTGAAACATGGTAGAGTAGGTACTCAGAAGCGACTACCAGACTAAATCCACTATGCTAAATGGCTGCAGTACTTTAGCAGACTCAGCAAAAGGCCAAGGCCCAAGAGTTGAGATAGAAAAAAGTGGGGTAGCATTTAGATTTGTTGGAAGTGGAACAAAGACCAAGAAAGTTGAAGAAGGAAGCAGCAAAGATGCTTCTTTAAGACAGAGCAGTGAAAGATGTATCATCTTTTACCTGTTTCCTTTGAGAAAAGCTTCTCCTCCTGTCACATCTGTATCACCAGTTAGCATCTTGAAAGTGGATGACTTGCCAGCACCATTTACTCCCAGAAGTCCAAAGCACTGGGGATATAAAAAAGCAAATAAGCACTGAGAACAGGATCCAGCCCTATAGTTTTCATCACTGAGAAGTCTGGAGGCAACAGCCTTGACTCTCAAGATAACTTGGAAGAAGTCAGTGCATTTTCTGAATAAACTGGGCTTTCATTTACAGCGTAAATCTTCACGCTGGGAAAAAGCATCAGCTATAGCATTATCTTGGTGCAGTGCCAGCTTAGTGTGTCTGTGCTAAGCTTTAGAGAGTGCCATGCTTTGACCTCTAGCCCTAAAAGGTTGCAGAGTTCTCTACCATCTTCAAAGGCAGAGAGAGACTGAGACATAAACTGCTTCAACTTCCAGGCCATTCACTTTTGTGTAAGTTGAACACCACCTGCTTCTAATTTCACTCTACTATGTGTTGTGTGTTGCTCTTAGATAGCTGAAAAATACTGAAGCAGTATGAATGACAAAATAAGCCTACCTCTCCAGGAGGGATTCCAATACATATCCTGTCAACTGCTGGTTTTCGTTTCATTCTGTAAATCTGAAACCAGAAAAAAAAACAACAATGTAAATGAAAACAATAACTAGACCTGCACATATTTAACACTACAAATATTCTTCCCTTTTGATTCCATCAGACTTTTCTTAATGAGACTCCTGGTAAACTGCACAGTTTTGCATAAATGGGTCTTAGAAATGCAAAACCTGTTACCTTGGTCAGCTCCTTGATTTCCAGTATGTCACTCTGTCCTCCTCCGCTTATTATTCTCTGCCTTTCTCTGTTTACATCTTCATCTTCTTCATTCACAGGAGGTAACTTGGCATAGACAGGCCTGTAGAGAGTAACATGGTAAAGCCTTGGGAGAAGATGACGGATCTTAATCTTTCTTCCCACTTCATGGCAAATACCAAGGAAAACTTTACTTGCTTGCCGTGGGAAAGTGAAGCAGACAACCTACCTGGGTTTGATGAAGAATCTGTACTGGATGAGCACAGTAATGAGGAAGAAGACTACACCCTCCACTGCCATGGCAAACAGGTTCCTTCCCACCAGGTCCCACGACAGAGGGGACACGAAACGATTCTCGCCTGCCAAGATGAGAAGATGAGCACAGTCACCTTTCCAGAGCAACAGGAGATTGATACCATTTCTTCCTGTAGAGCTCATCAATTCAGGCAGTGGGAGAACTGAGAGCAATCAGCTAGAGGAGACTGGGGACAAGCTATACAAGTTGTGACTGTGTAAACATCTCTCACTGTAGCAAAGTTGGGTCTGAGCATGCTCTCTTGGGAGAAGTTGACTGGACACTAAGAATGTGGTCTACCAAAGAAGAGCTGGCCCATATTCTCAAGAAGCACAAGGCAACTGACTCACACCTCTCATCTGCATTCCAGAAAAAAATAAACCACAACAACTCTCAGAATGCTAGCCACTTCTTCCACTTAGCCCAGCGATCTTCCCCCCATGCATGTGGACTCTAACTGAAAGTTCTGGGATCCATGTGCCTGATTTCTTTGGTGTTTGAAACAGCTTGAAGAGGACAGCTGAGAATACCTGCCAGCTCTGATAAGCCCTGTGCTGCAAACTGTGTACTCTCAACTCCTGAAAAGTCAGAAGAACAAAGGGTGTTAGTCCAGAGCAGGCTCACACAATTTCACTTACCAAACCTCTCCAGAGCATCTGCCATAGCCTGATTTTTCACCATGTCAATGAGACCCCGCCCCAGGCAGAAGTGAGGGAAGATGAGAAAGACAGACTTCAAGATGTCATTGATGTTGTTCAGCTTCTGTTAAGACAAAATTAAGTTCCAGTGAGTTGCCTGAGCAGAGAAAAGCCACCACCTGCTGGATGTGATGTCATGCTGTGAATGACCACCTGCAGCCAGCTGGCAGCACTGCAATCCCACAAAAAAACAGGGATTAGAAATATTCTGCCAAGAGACAGCCCCACAGCTCTTCCAGACAGTCAGTGTTCCTGCTTTGCTCAAGATGCTATTAAAGCAAGCAGTCTACACCAAATAAGAGATTTCTTCAAATGTTCAGTCTAAAAGGCAAGGCCTGCAAAAGGCAACATGCAGAAAGTCTACAGGTTGAGAAGATGGGAAACTTGCGGTTACACACACTGGTGATCTCACTGGCTGTAGGTAGCCCCTCCATAGCCAATACTGGATGCTGTAATCTTTTTCCAGGTGGTTTAGTTCATAGGTCAGACTGACAACAGAATCACAGAATTGGAGGTGTTGGAAGTGACCTCTGGAGATCATTAAGTCCAACCTCCTGCTAAAGCAGGTTCCCTACAATAGATTACATAGGAAAGCATCCAGACGGGTTTTGAATATCTCCAGAGAAAAAGATTTCACAACCTCTCTGGGCTCTGTCACCCTCAGAACAGAGTTCTTTCTCATGCTCGTATGGAACTTCCTGTGTTCCAGTTAGTGCACATTGCCCCCTGTCCCGATGAGTGGTTACTTTACTGTTCTACCAGGCATATCTTTAAGAAAGTGCATGTTTCTATGAGATAAAATAGGCCTTATAGCAAAAGGGATCACCATCAAGGAGTGCTGCCTCATGCCCACAGGCAGGTGGTGCAATCAACAAGTTAATCCCACAGGGCTCCCTTAGAGGTACTTTCCACTAAGGTGTCAAACAGGGCCTGCTAAGGCATCTTGTGTTACATACAGGCATGAGAGACACTTGGACCTTCCCCATTAGGCATCTGGCCTTGGAAAAAACTGCAGTGAGATGCAAAAGGGAAGTCAGTGAGATATTTATTTCTGAAAGCAAAACTGAGGACAACTAACCAGAGTGCTTGAAATGCCCTGCAGTAGATAGAAACTGCCCCCCAATGAAGAACATGTAAGAAATTCAAATTAAACATATTTAAACACATTTACAACACTGCAGTAAGGGTAACAAGCTGGGAGTTTGTCAGGGCAACATGGCACCAATGTGGAATTCTGCTCTACATCAGCACAAGACAGTGAAGAGCTTCTGGGAAGACTTACGTTGTTGGTGAAGAGTTCCAGGACAAAGGTGGCCACACTACCATTGATGCCAATGAAGAGATTCACACTGGTCAGCACAACATATGCTGTGCTGGGGATTTTGAACACAAAGGAGGCTGGATACATCAGAGGAGTGATAGACCAACTGCAAGACAAAAGGCAACAACATCAGGTAAGTAATTTCCAAACTTAAATGTTTCCCTCATCATCCTGCAGAGAAGGAATCCCTTACCCATAGAGAAACAGAAGAAGAGCGAGCACAGGCAAGTTGGAAGAGGATACATAGGACTTCTGTTGGAAGCAGATGAAGATGATGATGACGAGTGTGGCTGGAACGATGTAGTTGCACTGGAAGGTGAAAAATACAGCTTCAGATTCATTTCCAGATGACAAAAACTAACGCATCTTTTTGCTCTGCACCAGTGTTCTTCAACATCCTTCAGAGTTCCCAAGTGTACTCACAAGGGGAAATTCATAGCAGCATTACACGTGTAAGCAACAGTGTGGTATACAAGAATTCACACTTCTTGGTCCTCTAGAAGTAGCTGATAAGACTCTCACAGGTTCTGGACATAACAGATTGAAAAGGCTACCTTGAATGAGCAGAGCAAGGGGCTATGCAAGCCAACATTCTGGGTCACATATTTTCAAGTGACATTAAATATGTCACTGACGCCTAATGGTGGAGCTTATGGTTGCCCTCCCATCCTCAGTTCAGCCTTTTTTGTCCCATCTAGGTGCACTACTGCCCAAGAGAGCAAAGGCAGAAGTCAAAGGCAGAACAGTTATCACATGATGAATTAATGTAGTGCCTACTGGCCCTAGCTACACTCTACACTTCAGCAGACACCTTGCAACCACAGGATGGAGGACAGTTTAGAACAGCCATGGAGTACAGTCCAGCCCTTACCATATCCCAGACAAAGTTGGCCAGCCAGTAGATCACAGGCTTCACACCACTGATAAACTGCAAGTGCTTAGCCTTGCTGACACGCTCCTGGATAAGGAACACCACAAAGCTGGCAGGAACAAAGGACATGGCAAAGATCACACAGATGGAGACTAGGACATCCACAGACGTGGTCATCCTGGACAAAAAGAAGGAAAGCAAAGTGTTTGTATGCTGGTGCTGTCTCCCTTGAGACAAAATGAGGCAGTTCATGTGGGCAATGCAGAAATTCATTCTCCTTTTGCTGTTCTCATTTTGCAGGGTAAAGGATGACCACACCAGGCCATGTTAACTGCAGAGATGCTCTCCATCTGTACAGTGAAGGCAATATGCACAGCCTGTCAGTGTATCAAAAACAGTACCACAACCTGCAGAAGGTTTGGTCACATCAACACAGTAGTCCTCCTTTCCTCACCACTGTCCTACATAACTTTGTTTCCCACATAATGTATTCCCACACAATGTATTCCCACATAATGTATTTATTAACGTCAGGATTTGTTGTTGTTTCTGCATGGTTTCGTTTCAACGTTCAAAGGTGTCTCTGTCATCAGCCACTGCTGTGCTGAAAGTTTGCACACAGTTTATGAGTTCTGGTTCGGTCTGTAATAGTGAAGAACTTGTCAGTATCTCAGTAATTTGGTCTAAGACCCCAAGGCTGAGACAGTGAGCAAAACTAAACAGCATCTATCAATCTTAGTCAAATAGTCGTACTGAAGGACAAAAGAATGACCATATCCACGGTGAGTCAAGAAGGAGAAAATGAGAGGACTTCATTTATTCTCAAAAGCTCAGTTTTAGGTACACAGACACAGAAAGCTTGCACAGCACTGAGAAACCACATTCATACAAAAAAAAATTCTTTTCTCTCTGTGAAACTTGGCTGCCTACAGACTCTTTGGAGAGAAACTACTGCAGATCTGAGAACACAGCAGAGTGAAAACAGTGTGAAACAGCAGTGGTGATAGGCTGTTTCATATCACAGAATCACAGACATTTACTTATATATTGACATCCAATCATATTTAGTACAAGCTACATAATAAGAGTAAGCAACTTCTATATTCCTTACTTAACTGGTGCTGACTCCTTTGTTTTGGTTACTCATCCTCCTTGAGTAGTAAGTAGTTAAACTAGAGTCAAAAAGTAGTGCTGGTTTATGAGCAAGTGCTCAATAGCACATGCTGCAGCTTGTCCAGGATACAGGCATTAAGGCCAACATAGTAAAATCTCAGTGCCAATAGCTACTGACTTGCCCATCAATGACACTACAGCATTTCTCGCATCGCCAGGTTCCAGTAATCACCAGCTGATTATCCCAAACCCAACTGTATTCACATTAGGACTTACAGGGCCACTTCAGAGAGCTGTTGCTTCGTCAAGTTGAGTGGGTGATTGAAGGCGGTGATCCCATAAGCACTAGGGTTTTTGCCTTGCTGCAGGTTGGCCCGAAGAATGGCATTGTTGATCACATTCAGGAAGGAGGCAATGGCATGCCAACCCTTGTTGTTGAACCACACCTGCAAGAGACCACATCAGTGTCAAAAAGGCATCAGGTATACCAGTTTTCCCTCTTGAAGTTCTATCTTTTAATTTGTATCTTATAACTTCTTTCTATCTATTTCCAGGTACTTTGCTCAGGGACTGCACATATAGTTTGACCAATAACCATCAGAGGCTTCTGGAAGGAAAAGTACGCCCCTCGAAACAAAAGCACTGATTCTGCACAGAACTCCTTTTGGACTTCTGACTTTTGGACTTCTGACTTCAAAGTAGAAACAGATTTCAGGGAAATCAAGAATAATAAAATCTGTATTTTCTCCACTAGCAAATAATTGAAATGTAGAGAGCTCTAGCCTGCACAATTGCCTATGGCAAATTGCTGGGGCTTGGCTACTTAAAAATAACCCAAGGTTATCAGAGTTTTAAACAGAAGGCAGAGCAGTGAGGGTGGCTGATTTACCTTCACATTGTTCTTTGTGTCCAGTCCTTTCATGAAACTTGCCAAGTTGTTGAGAAACCGATCACCAGAACTCCCCTGTAAAACAGTAAAAAGACAGTTACTTCTTCTTTAACAGTACCTTCCCTGTTGTCCTGGACTCTGAGAATCAGACTAGTTTTTTAAAACTCTAACAGTATTCTTTCAAATCTGCAGCCAGAATCTTCAAAGACAGAGGTGGTAAGAAGGCTAAGAAAGCGCAGCTTTCTTCTTCCCCTATACCTTTCTGCAATCCCAGTAGCAGAGGTCAGCCTTAGGCCTGTTCTTTTTTTTTGTTGTTGCTGTTTTTTTCTCTTCTGCCCCAGGGACAAATGTTAACCAGGACTGCAGGTAACCTCCAGAGACAATGGAGCTTAGAGGCAGTCTCAGAAGAAAGCAGTAGCCCAGATTATTTTCTGAGGTAGGACAGACTCAGCACAGAAGCACTGAAATGAGGTTTTAAAAGAGCTAGCAGCAACTTATTAATTCCCTTAAGACAGCCCTCCCCATCCTGCCAAAAAACACTTGGAGGTGGCCTTTATTTCCACTGTTACTTCTACTGGCTTTCAGCTGGTGTCAGGGACAACCTGTTCTTTAAAAGGAAAGGTTGTGCAAGTGTCAGATAAGTGTGGTCCTGAGCCTTTTGCTGCTCTCAAACACTCAGACTGGAAAACCTCACCTCAGAGCTGATGGGCAGAAGCCACTGGAATTCTAACTAACATACACACTCTTCTCCTCTTACAGTTTTCTAGTCATCTCCCAAATAACAGAATTTTGTCATGAGTGCAACCTAGATTTATGGAAACAGCTACTCACCTGTGCTAGCTCCAAGATCTTCTTCACCTGTTTAATGGCATCAGTGACTTCATTGCTTGGAGGAAGCACATGGGAACTTCTGGCTCCCAAGGAAAAGCCTCCATACCTAGGAGCACAGATAGAGTTGAAGCACAGACCAAACTACACATTCAGCTCCAGAAAAGACCACTTCTCCCTCTCTTGTTGTCTCCTTTTTTTGCACCATAACTGAGGCAAATGTCTCCAGTCTTACAAAAAGAGTGAAGTATAATCTTTCCACACAGCTGTTGAGCCCTGCTGTCTCCTGCTCCTTATTTCTGAGGTTAAATACTCAGCTTATGACTACAATGCTCTGTCTGCAATGACACAGACAGTCTTTATTGAATGCAGCTGTCATGCTGCCTGTGCAGGCAAAGCAGGGCATCTTCCTGCTTCCCTTGGTTGGAAAAACAGTACCTCCTATGGGACAATATTGCTATTGCAAATCTTTTCAAGCCGGTACTGCTCTCCACATAAGGCAGCAGGCTTTTCAGCAATGTTCCTTGGGGTTGTTCCAGCTTATCCTTAACAGTGCCCCCCAGACATTGAACAATTGAGAGTCACATATAATGAACTATGAAGCAGAGCTAATCTGTCCTGAGCACACTGTTTAGTGGCTAGTGGACATATACAAGTTAGAGAAAAAGCAGTAACTCACCTGAACTCATTCACCCAGATTTTGTTCTTTAAACTGCCAGGAGAGAAAAGAAAACAGATGTTATGTATGGAATAAGAGACAACTGCTACTAGTGCTTCAGGCACAGCCAGGGAAGAGTACAGTACACCCTCACATCTGGCACATACATTTATCACTCTACGTCCACCCTGGGTAGGACTCTGCATCTCTGGGTATGCACCCAAACTTATCCATCACTCTGCCAGCAAGGCTCAGGACATGCCATCTCTGCTCCCCAGAGCTGCCATGTCATCACTATAAAGCAAGAACATTTGAACTACGTGTGGATCAGGATAGTTTCAGCTGAGTAAGTCTGGCCAACTGCTGGAAAGTATGCACTGCCCAGGACTATTTGTCTGAGTTATGCAGAATCCTATTGACAGCAAGCTCTATTTGTTGCAGATGTAGGAGACACGATGTGTTTATCAGTTACCTTTTCCCAATGATCTGTGCGTAGGTCTTCACTAGATAGTCTGATATATTGCGACCTGTGAGATTCTGGAGGATGTCAGCAGTGTCTTGTTCTCGCTGGCATCACCAGGGAAACAGAGATAAATGCCCATTAGAAAATACAGCAACCAAATCAGATAGACTGTGCTCAGTGCTGCCCTCAGTAACCAGACTCAGCCACTCTGCTCTCCAGAACCATCTCTTACTTCAGGACCACTAAGATCCATCCTACCTGTGGGGGTGGCAGTCCGCCTGCACCAGGGGGACACACAGGTAGCATCTTCTTGATCTTCTCATTGCTGCACTCGCAAGATGGAGAAGGGTTCTCCATGCTCCAGTTGCCACTCAAGATTTCCAGGACTGAGTCTGGGACTGAAGCAGTGGTCCATTCCTTCTGTCCCACAGTGCAAGGAGTGTCTCTGTGGTAGGACAGAAGCGAGGCAAATGCACTTTTAAAAACAACAGTGGTGGCTTTTGCTTAATAGTAATTTAAGTAACAGATGCCACTGTACTCAGGACAAGAAGCAGGCTGCAGTTCAAACAAGGCTTGATTTCACAGAAAAAAACAGCTCAGAACAAAAGACCAGGTTCTAACAAATCCTAGCGTTAAAGTGATTGAGTCTGCTCATACTGAGCTGTACTGGATACTCTCCCCAGTCTTACAGCAAACAGAGTGCTTTACTTCAGTCCCAGCACACACTGCATTTAGAGCTAAGAGAAGATCACAGCAAACAGCTGCTTCTTGGACGGCTTCTCTGCCCTAGGGACATCAAAACATAGCTGTCCCTCAAGGCAGCCTCAGAGGGCAGATGAGTTGCAGCCTTCTCCTAGAACCCACAGCCAAATAATTCAGCTCCTATGTCTGACAAATTACTTCTCCGCAACTGGTCAATGTTTAGGGCAAAGGGTTCCAACGTCCTTCTCCACTGACCTAAGATGATGAGCAGTGGTTCTTCCAGCCTAAGCACAGACTATCCCAGGCTGTATATTCTATCTGCACAAGCAACCCAGATCTTCAGTTATTTGCCCAAGGCCATGCAGCAAGACAGTGTCAGAGCTTGGAAGTAATGCAAACGCTGCCGGCTCTCCATGCTGTCTGCTGGCATTTGTGGGGGTGTTAACCAGGGTTTGTAGTGCACTCAGAAATAGGACTGTGTGAATAGCTAGTCAAAAGCATACAGCAACACAATTAGGTCCTATTCTTAATTCAGAACCAAACAGTAATTTGAGGGAGAGACTATCATCTTTGCTCCTTCTCTGTCAGTGAGGACTTGCACTCGGATCTCACTTTCTTGCCCTGTGCCAGCAACTTTCCTGAAGGTTCCAAATAGAAAAAAAGGGGAATGCAAATATAGGCCTTTTGGTTTAAATCCTGCCCTGGCTATGCTTAAGTATCAAACCTTGAAGCTGGCTTAATCCACTGAATGACCAGAAGCCAAGGCTTGGCTTCTCCTGGGAGCACTGACTTCTACTTACGGGATGGAGTGTCCTTGCATACAGCGTGTTCCAAAGCCAGGTTTATTGAGAAGGGCATCCAAAAGCTTCTGAGTGCCTGCATCTTCTGGAGCATCATTACTATGGATACAGCAGAGAAATATCACCAGGTCAGTAGGATAACAGGCATGCAACAAAAACAGCAGCAGAGCAAAGCTGAGAACACAGTGAAAAGCCGCAGGAAAAGAACATAGGTAGAAATCAAAGTATACAGGACACTTGGTCTATGAGCACTTGTCTTTGTTTTTTGTGTGTGCACAGTATCACTAGACTCATAACACCATGAAGAAATTGAAATGGCCTTGCTAGTAGTTAGGACAGGTATTAAAAGGTTTAAGAAAAAAGTACTATGATACCTTTAAAATGTACTCCTGCACTAATCACAGAAAGCAAGTTTAAACAATCAGATAAGGAATTCAGTACTCAGTAGTTCAATTCAGCAGAGGAGAAAAGAATTTTAGGATTTAGCATCAATTCTGAGCCACAAGGAACATACCTAATAAAAGTATACTGCTCATCATACATCCAGGGCTGTAATTCCAGGCTGGGATACTTTCCAAAGGGAGGAACAATCAGACTGAACATGAGAGCAATACACACAAAGACAGCTGGCAGCACAATCTGAAATTACAATCAGAGAGTGAGCCTATTTTATTAAGGTGAACATTCCAGAGGCATCATTAGCTTCAAGCGATTCAATTGCTCAAGACTTTTCCAGCTTCCAAATAAAATCTTTGCTACAGGACTAGAGGGAATGCCCTCAAGTTGAGTCAGGGGAGGTTCAGGATGTCACAAAACATTTAATCTCTGAATGAGCAATCAGGCACTGGAATGAGCTGCCCAGGTTGGTGGTAAAGTCACTGTCCTTGGAGGTGTTTCAGAAACATTTAGACGTAATAAGGGACATCGGTTAGTGGGGAAATATTAGTGATGGGTGGATGGTTGGACTGGATGATCTTAGAGGTCTTTTCCAACCTTGGTGATTCTGTGACTTACCAAGGGCATCTCTAGACATCAAGGCAAGGTTTATCCTCAGCCTTGAACAACTCAGCCTCCACATGCTAGAGACTTTGGATCTGAACCTCACCCGCATCTTTCCCGTGCAAGAATAGCAGGCAACCATTTGGTTGTAAGATTTTCACTTGCACAAGCCCCCTTTCTGTTCAGATATGTTAGTGCAGACCAGTTTTGGTGATGGGATCTTCTCAGGTTTTCTTTCTGCTTTCAACCCTTAACAAAGCATGTGGTCCAGAGCTGTCCCCTTTGAGGGAACCTTGCACATGTTGGATGATTTTACCTGAGCAAAGAAGCCCTTCCGGCTTCTCTTGGCAATAAGCAGTCTCTTCCACAACAGAGCCACGAACTGTTGCTGGGAGAGCTTCCAGCCCTTCATCTGGTAGGAACCTTTCCCATCCATGCCACTGAGAAGGTCAGTCTCTCTGGATTCTGCTAGCAAGAAGCAAGAAAGAACTCTTAATTGCAAGCCCACAAAGATATTCCCTCAGAACTTCTGTACTGAATTAACAAAGTGAAGGCTGGACCAACAACTCTCATTTATCAAAAAAGAGAGCAACAAGCAGAGAAAGCAACAGAAATTCACAGAACAGCATTTACATCTTTATCTTTCTGAGTCTTAACAGGAGGATGGAACAGGCACCTGGATACTGCATTGCCCATGATTTCTGAAGGCAAATAAAACACTACTCCTTTGTCACTCTCAGCCTTGTAATCTGCACTATTTGTAATGTGAAAGAGTGTTCACAAGAAGAAAATAGGCTCGAGAACCAGCAATACCTGGATCAATGTCTGAATCATTAGGGTCAAATGCATCATCTTCTGTAAATGGACGAAGGCAGCTCTGTCTGTCTCCAAAGGCACGTCTGTTCCTTCTGGCAGGCAATGTCCCATCTGAAAATAAAGCAGTAATGGTTAGCTGAACTGCATCCATTTATCTCCAATTAGTACCAGAAAAAGCAAAGCAATACCATTTTCATTTTACATGACCTTCCATCTGTGGACTGAGAAGCTGAGTTGGAGTGGTTCCACTCAGGAAAAGCTAAAACCATGACTGCTACTCTGCGAGGTCATATGCTTTATGCATCAACTTTTACATTCTGTCCTAGAAGTTTCTTCCAGTGCTGTGGATACTTATTTATTTACTTTTATTTAGCCATGGAAACTTGAGGCTGCTCTCACTCAAGGAAAATACTTGCTTAATATGCATGTGTAGCCAATTATAGTTTACCAGCATTAGTATTCCAGGAAATGCTTAAGAGCACTGAGCTACCCTCAGAAAAAAGTCAGACAGCACTGTGATTTGGCCCTGCCAGTAATTTTTCCTACTCTTCAGAGTAGATGGTGTCACTCAAATTCACAATACCTCAAACACTAGAACCTCTCCATGTGAGTAGGCAGAAAGCAACAGTACACAAACGCACTTAAAACATACTAAGAACAGCTGTTTTAGGTCATTAAAAAAAAATCTCACTGCAGAAGAGTTCCAGTTCAGCCACAAATAAGGACTGTCACACCAAAGCACGTGTCACTGTAAAGCTGGACACACCTCTATGTAAAGGTCACTCACCTGTTCAAATATAGTTACTGAGGCCAGGAACACTCCTCATTTGATACACCCATTAGATTCTTTCCTGCCCAGGAAGCTAAAGCCTCCACTGTGACCTTACTGTTGTGATTTCTGGACTTTGTCAGCCATGTGCTTAAACTAGTGACAGTATCTCCCCCTTAAATCTCCTTCAACCCCATAGGAAACAACAACACTCACCTGAAGTTTCTGCATCCACACCACTATCATCAGCCACTTTGAGGAAGATCTGAAAGACCATGGTAAGTGTCAGTTAAAATTAGAAGGGAAGCAATACTGTGATGACTCCTTCAGGAAATGCCATGAGAGAGCCCAAGATTGATGTGTGCAGCATGAGAACAGATACAGGGTTTATTCCCTGGGTTATGGGAGCATGAACTTCCTCTCTGGCTTTCAGAAGCATAGCCTGAAACTACATAGCAGCTGTTTCTCCTTTCCAAAATCAGTTCTCAGTATATCTTTAATACAAGCTATTTCCTATGTCTGAAAGAGATTTCAGTGCTAAATTTGTCAGTTAAAACAGTCACAAGTAACAGTCCTACACATTCCTCTGACAAGGGCCTACAGCTATTGGGTTTCTCTAAAGAACAATCTCGAGTATCAAAAATGCATGCTTTCAGGTAAGTGCAGTATAAAGCACCCCTAAAAATACCTCAAAAGTGTTTACACAGTCATTACAAACCAATCTGGGGCTAACCTTCACATAACATCTCAGCAGTGTGCAATTGAGTACAAAGGACTTGTGCTTGCCTGTATTACATTTCCATTTTTAATGCACACGCCTTAATGGTACAGAAGAGAATCCATTTTGGAGAGGAGCACAGAGCTGCCTGCTCCACAACAAACAGGCAGATATTTACAGGAAGACAGCCTTCTTCTTACTTTTGCCATGATTCATTTTCCCTAGTTCAAGTGGAAAAAAGAAGCCTAAGCTCACTCACCTCCTCCAAAGTGGTCTCAGAAATGCCATAGCTGGAAATCCCAAGATCAGATAGACGGTCATCAATTTCATGGAACAGCTCAACAAAAGCTCCCTCTTTAGCAGCTTTGTACGGCAAGACATAGGTTAACTCATGACCAATGTCCTCAACCAGTCTTGCCTCCGGGACGTGTTTTGTAATCAGATTTGAAATTGCAGAGACATCTAGAAGAAACAAAGGAAAAGGTAATGTTCATCTTTTTACTCTGTTCATCACTTGGAAAAAGAGCTTGGTCTGAAAAACCCCGTCAGAAGGAAAGGAGGCAAAATGGGACAACTTTGGAAAGCAGCTCGTTTCTATGGAAAATATGGGTTCTTCTTACATTCAGCAAAGGCTTGGACCCAAGCCTGGCTATTGCTTTTATTTGAAGAATTTGAGAGATCTTTTACATGCTACTGGCAGCCCTACAAGTTATACTGATGGCAGGTGTAGTAACTATACCATCTTCAATAGTCAAAATGAACTCAAAGTGGCTTATTAGACAAAAATGTTACAATATTTATGGATTTAAAATTACTGTGCCTGTGATCTTGATAAGTAAGCCTCTGCATTGCTACAATAATTGGACAAAATTAAAGCTATTGTTAAAGGTCAAAGAAAGAACAATGTTATCACAGGGACTGAATACCATACTCTTTTTCCAAGCCTCACCTATCGTCAGGGTGTCACTTTCATGGTCACTGCCAAGGCCTGCATCAGAGCTGCTCTGGGAGACGCTGTCATCCTGGTCACAAAAGAGGAGATAACCAGTAAGAAATGTTAGTTTAGTTAGAAAATAGGCATGTCTGGATGCTATGATCTTTGTAACTCTAAGCAAATGTTGCAGCATGCCAGCTACTCTACAGAAGAGTCTGAAAGTAAACTGCTTTACACAGCGCTAAAATACATACAAGAAGTGCCAGCAGTAGGCATAAGTGTTAGAGAAGTGCACATTTCATCTATCCTGTCTCTCTCAAACAGCTTTGGAAACAATGGCTTTGAAAGAAACTATAATGGAGGCATGCATTCCACACAACTGTTTAAGTAGATGCGGTCTGCCATAGTACCTATGAAAGAAAGCAAACCTTCTTTTAAAGAGATTTCTCTTCAGTACATTCTGGTATGTAAAATCTTAACTGCTGCTTCCTATAAGTCTAAAATTTCACACATGAAAAACCAATATAACCAGGAAGAGTTTGCTGTACCTTCTTCAGATAGGACACTGTGCTGCTGCTGTTTCGACAGGAGCTCAGAGAGGAATCCACATCTTTCTTGACAAGGGTCAAGTAATAGCCTGTTCCCAGTTGGTTCTTCAGGAAAAGAGAAGAACCAACGCAGCAGAGCTTGCCATGAGAAATGATAGCAATTCGATCCCCCAGAATGTCTGCCTCATCCATGTGGTGTGTGGAAAGAATGATAGTGCGGCCTGGAAGAAAGCAAAGGAAGACACTACTGTCAAGTCAACTACACTTGTGTTTCCAAGCCAAGAAAGGCCATTACCATCTGGGTTTTGTCATGAAGGTGAATGGGAGGTTTGTTTCCAAGTTGTAGTTTGTTTGAACAAGGTTAGTCCTATGGAAAAGAGTCACAACTGCTGTCACAAGTATATTTTCCCCACTATTTGCACATCATTGCCACACTCAGCTGAAGTAGGTTAACTCCGTATCAGCAATCGTGGCTACAGTAAAACAGGACAGTGCTGCACATAAGGCATGGGTTTGTCTTTAAGTACCCTGACAATCCAATGAGGAGTTTTGTTCAGTGAGCTCTGACCTGAACTGGATGAAAAATGAGGACAGGTGAGAGCAGAATGTGCTTATCCCACAAACTCTTTGTTCCTTTCTCAGTGCAGGCAACAATGGATTTGCAAAGACAAACTGCTACTTTGGGAACAGTTGTGAATCAGAGATTCATTTTCTTTTGCTTTTCACAACACTGTTTCACTAGGAGTACAAAAAAACCCCACATACCTTGTCTATACTTCAGAAGCAGCTCCCATATCCCTCTCCGAGAATAAGGATCCACTCCAGCTGTGGGCTCATCCAGAATGACAACTTTGGAGCCACCAACAAAGGCCAAGGCAACTGAGAGCTTCCTCTGCATGCCACCTGAAAAACGCAACAAGAAAGAGGGGTTCAGGCTGATGCAAAGAACAGAAGTGAGAGCAACACAGTGGAAATTGAGCTCTCCAGGAAAAAGCAAAATAAAGCACTGAGAAGACTGAGTGCTGATATTGTTTTATGCCTTTAGAGTCTCATCACCTGCAGGACAAAGATTAATTCATCAGGATAGTTTTTCCCAGTGGAGCACAATTTCTCTACAGGAAACCACATTACAACCCCTTTATAAATGAATCATACGTATCTTAACATCAGCAGTACCACATTCCTCGCTCAGAGGAAATTTTGAGGATCTGGAGCATGTCTCTAGAAGCTTGAGCTGAATGAATAGGTGCCCAAGAGATTCCCCTCCAGTGGGAGTGTGTCAGAGGCAGCAGTGACACTATACTTCATATTATACTCTTCAATACGAATCCAACCTGTGACAATCTGCTCTCCCTTACTAAAGCCAAATGTGTTGATAGTTGAGTCAGAGACAAAACAGTTCCAGTCCTCAGATACCTGGGACAGATTGATACACAAATCCTGGTATTCCTAACAAAGGGAAAGGACATCAACTGAAAAAAAAAGCCAACGTAAGAAGTGCATGGTGTTCAGAAGGGATTTTTTCGTTAGGGCAGGTAGCAACAGAATGAGAGGAAATTGCTTTAAACAGCAAGAGGGTACATTTAGACTAGATATTAGGAAGAGATTCTTTGCTGTAAGGGCGGCGGGACTCTGGAACAGGTTGCCCAGAGAGGCTGTGGATTCCCCCTCCCTGGAAGCATTCAAGCCTAGGCTGGATGGGGCTTTCAGCTACCAGGTCTACCAGGAAGTGTCCCTGCCTTTAGCAGAGGGGTTGGAATTAGATGATCTTCAAGGCTCCTCTCAACCCAAATCATTCTAGGATTCTATGAAATAGGGGTCAAATTACTTGAAGTTTAGGGTTTGAGCCACCTTCACCTAAGCC
Source organism: Centrocercus urophasianus (assembly GCF_019232065.1). Classification (NCBI taxonomy): domain Eukaryota; kingdom Metazoa; phylum Chordata; class Aves; order Galliformes; family Phasianidae; genus Centrocercus; species Centrocercus urophasianus. The sequence continues at coordinate 9,469,499 of NW_024884767.1, forward strand.
TGTAAAACCCAAATATTCTAGTAAGCATTTGGAGAACATATATAATGGGTAGCTATATTACAGGTACATAGATTCAGATTCCATGGTATGAGGGAATGCCCCCTGTCAAGATTGAAACAAATACAGAATACTCAGAAAAAGTGATAGTTTTTTTTACAGTATTAGATAGCATAAATATGATAAGGATTGTTAAGTTTACTAACATATATGATGATTAGATATTTAATAAATAGCTGATTTTTTCAAGTGCCTAACTGTGCAGTAGCCTGTATATCTGATTGGAGGATCCAAACAAGACCAGTGATGCAGCCTCTATCAGGCCCTCCCTGATAGAGCCTTTCTGAAGCTGAGGGAGCTGCTGACAAATGTAAAAGCTGATGAACCTACCAGAGAGTTTGCTTGTCCTGGCTTTCAATTTGTGAGGCAAACCAACGTCCATTGCCATTTGCTCCATTTCCTCTTTTACCTTCTTTTCTGGCAACCCTTTGAGCCGAGCATAGAACCAGATGTGCTCTTCCACAGTCAGCCTAGGGAACAAGAGCAAATTCAGGGCACAGATGTGAGCTGGAATTCATCCTTGCATTAGCACTACACAAAGCATATTTGTTTGCTTAGGTAAACATCTTTTAAGACTGAGTTTGTTGAAAGCAGCTACAGATTGGGTACGTTCAAGTCTGGGCTTGATTTCAGAATGCTGCTATTCAGCACTAGTGCAAATAATACTCCTTTTAAAAGGCTCAACAAAGTAACCATAACACCCCAGTTCAGCAGGCAGTGTTAAACCAAGTTAACTTTAGTGTAGTGGATTTCTTTGAAGAGAGGAGAAAGATGAGATTGAATGCTCATGTTAATAATTCATAGGCACATATGAACCCACTAACGATTAGAACACTCTTATTCCAATCTCACACCACCCTGCTGTCTGTCACCATTCACACAGCTAAAGATACACCTGTCTTAGCTCAAATAACACTAGTGTTTCCTAAGGAACCCAAACTTTCAGTAGCAGCACCCCTGCATCACATGGATGCTACTCACAAGTCAAACAGCACATTGTGTTGTGGACAGACACCCAAGTTTTGCCTGATGGTGCTGAGCTCCGAGCGGATATCTTTACCCAGGATGAAGGCAGTACCAGAAGTAGGGGGGAATAAGCCAGTCAAGATGGACCTGAGGAACAAAAACAGATTCCAGCACTAAGAAGTGGCTGCTGTACTTGATACAACGGATGAGTGAAGAATGAGAGAAAGCCTTTGGGAGCTCCCGCATCAGGGAAGTAGTCCAAGAGATACATATTACTAATGGATGAAAAATTGGCTCCAGTGGTTTTAATGCAGTGATCAAAGCACACCCCATGGTGGTGCTTGAAGGAAATATCTTTTTTTCCTCTAAAAGCTTCCCATCCTTTCAAGCTCAACTCATTTCCTTTCACTAGTAAGTCAGAATCACAAATGAGATTACTAAAAAATGCTGCCAGCAAACGCATTCAGGCACAGCCTCAACCTGAATGACCTCCAGTTTCAATCCTCTGTATCTGTGCATCTTCTAAACAGTTGCACAATTGGAGAAAGTCAGCAAAGCTCCTCTCAAATCAGTGAAGCACCTTCAGTGGAGCTGCACTTCACTTGTACAGTAGTTACATCGTACTGACAGGAACAGTAATATTTAGAGGCAGTTCCACCAGATTAAGGTATTACATTAATCTTACATGGTAGTGGTTTTCCCTGCTCCATTATGTCCCAGAAATGATGTGATCTGCCCTTCGTAGAAATTCAGTGTGAGACCATCCACAGCAACCTTCTTGCCATCACGATAAACCTTCACCAGGTTCTGAATGGAGACACCAAGACTCAGATGCATAGGCTCTTCCTCCTTGCAGACTAGAAGGAAAACAGAGCAAAGTAGAAGGGGATATGATGGGTTTTAAAAACATCATTTAACTGTGTGGGAGTTCTAAGAAACATCACACTCCCCTAAGCCTGTGGAGATCCATGCAAATGGAAATGAGCAATGTGAGTAATTGACCACATTTCTTACTCAGTAACAGAAATATTCCACATAATATCCTTTTAGTTCTTTTCACTCTACAGATTGCACCAGGAGCACAGGAATCTCCAGTGTCACTACAGTCAACAGAAACTAGAGGAATTCATAGATCCGAGGCTGGAGTACCTGCTTGGCGAAGTATCTTGGCTTTCTCTAAACATTTGATCCCAAACTGAGAACAAATGGATAACCAATTTCCACCTTAGCCAGGCTGGTACATCTGCCCTTAAACTCTCCTTCCAAAACAGGAGACCTGCAGCTTCCTTCAAATCCAGTACTTACCTTCTGAGGGCCCCTTCTGGTCAGGATGAAGGTGATGCCTGTCCTGGGATTCTTCACCAAACCAATAGGATTTTGTGAAAGGAAAGTACCAGGGTCTGGGAATTCCATACTGGCCTAAAGAGAGAAAAGCATTACAAGAACTCAGCTGCAGCTGGCCATTTTTTCATCCTAGTTTTCAAAGCAAAGGAAGCATTCCACCTTCCACAAGCCTCTAGGCTAGGCAGGGCTAAGATGATCTTTACTGCCAGCCTTTAGAGTATACGCAATCTCTTTTCTGGAATTTTCATTTTAGGGTTAGAGGTTCTATTCTAGAACTAGTACGTGTGGTGCTAATATCATCAATGCTCACCCCTCTCCACCCTCCCACACCCAGCCAGCAGTGTCTGAAGTATTAGGAGTTTATAGAAAAGAGCTGAAATGCACCAAACTTCCTGGGACTAGCTTAGCCATCAGCACAATAGGGCACAGCTTCTGTGGTGGGAAACAGGGGCAATAGTCACTGATAGAAGCTTGCAACAACAGGTCTGTGCTAGTGGTATGGGATTTTAATCCATGATCTTTCTGCAGCTCTGCTTAAAAAAGCATTTGTTTTGCATCTTGTCAAAGTAGTAGGACATGAAAGTGTGAAGTTATAACCCTTCCCACTGAAGCAAACCTCACCTGGGAAGACAGACTCAATGTACCAGGTCATGACCCCATAGAGGAACGTGTCAAACAACATCATCACAGCAGATGTGGTGATGCTAAAGCCATCTTCTTCTAGTGGGCTCTCAAAGAAGTTGTCCCACTGAACACCAACTCCCTGTTCTTCAAACAGTGCAAAGTACTCGCAACCAAAGCCAAAGGCTACAGGTGACAACAGGCTCTGCAAATGAGAGGCACGAACAAGACACATGTTTTTCACAGCTACTCAATAACTGGGCACCTCATCTAGTGTAGGGCTCAAGGACACGGTTGAGAGGCCCTAGAGGAAAGGTCAAAAGTCCGAAGATCATGACTAGATCTGCACAGAGGAACTGCAAAGCTGTTTTTGTTCTATTCAAGAAAGTAAAGCTTGAAACTTCTGGTGGACCGCTCTCTAGAAATTAGTTTGTTTTCCTACTCCTTCCATTATGCTTGGACTTTCACACAAGGCAAGATACCACTAGGTCACCCTTCCCAAGCAGATAAGAAGCACTGCGGAAAAGGAAGTCAGATAACTCCTGCAATCTTGCATATCTAGTCCTATAACAGCACAGCATACAGAGAGACCAAGGGAGCTTAATGTAGCAGAATTACTTTCCTATCTAAAGCAACAAAATCTTCCCTGCCAGTTCTATTGTCTCTTCACCCAACTTTGGTAGACTCTTACAAGGTAAATCACCTTCCCATTGCTCCCTACCCACTACTTATTAGTGTCCAACTAAGAGTGATTCAGTGCCACAGTGGTAGAGGCCCAGTGCCCTGGACAGTCTCCTTAAGACTTACCGCAAGGATCTTGAGTGAGAAGCTGACATAGTCCTGCCAGGCAACACACAGCACATAGGGTAGGTATAGTGTGAAATACACAATGCCTCCACAGGCAGCTGCCAGGTTAGCCCTGGAGAACACGGTGCTGATAAGAAAGCACTGCAGGATGGTCACAATGCCAAAGATTGAGAGGAAAACGAACACCACACTAGGGTCACTGTAGGGTAGCAGATTCCCCATCTGGAACAGAACAACAGGTACATCAGGCATTGAAAGGGCTTTCTGATATGGCTCTAGTACAAGGAGGCCCACAGCACTACTTGCTAAGAGGACTCTGGACTTGCTGCAATTTGCACAACAGTTGCTGACTAGCCAGCATCCACCACCTCTTCCCCAGTGTGCCAACAGAGGCCACTGTATACCAGTGCTCTGGATTCTGCTGTCAGAGATCAAACTAGGGAGCTCACCTTGAGGATCAGCACCAGCAAACCCGCACTCATGAGGAGAGGGATGAGGCTGCTAATGAACCAGCTTAGCCAAAGGATGCCATTGTCAAGGCCCATAATCCTCATCGTTTCCTTTAGCCGGGCTTCTTTCTCATACACAATGCCCTTAATTATCACAGCCACTGAGTAGATCCAGGCTAGAGTCATGAAGAGAGGCATAGAACGGCTCATCACACGCAGAAATCTGAGAACAAGAAGGGGCCAGGAGAACAAAGTGAGAAACACTAGTGTGACCGTGGGTACCTCTCAAGGGCTAGCGAAGTATAGCGATTGATAAGGCTTCACTGCACAAAGCAGCCTAAGTGCATGCAGATCATGACACAGCATCAGTGTCTCACAACAGTGTGAGGCTGACGGGTCTACAGCACAACACTGGCCCCAAGCAGGAGCCAGTTGTAGTTCCAACTCCATGGAGCCGGTGTAAAGAGCTGCTTTTCCTGGGGACTACTCTCAACTGTCTATAAACCACGACATATCCTAAATCCTCAGTGTACCATACCAAAGCCCAAATTCCAGAAGCCCACCGATTAGGGAAGATGAGATCTGCTCCCACACTAATAACACAGTAAGTCATGCCTGAAGAGTGACTAAAGCCCTGCCTCCCAACCCAGAATGATCCCGTAAGCTTCTGAAGCAGCCTGTATACATACATGTCATCCACATAACATGGATAAGGCATCTGCTGCACATAAACTCCTGTCTTCTTTTCTGTGCCTGTTTGCACCCTGATGATGGCCTGCTCTACCACGTCCTGCAAGTAGGTAAAACCTCCCCACACATAGCGCATGTCCTCAAAGGGGTCAGCACGGGGACCAGGATCCCAGTACCTGCCAAGAGAAAAAGATGTTTCAGTTAGAAATCATCAAACCCTGTAAGAAATTCTTCGCAAAGCAGCCTGTCATGTCTCACCCATCCTTAATCTTGTTGGTCCTTTCCACATTGTCAATGTCCATGCGTATTTTGTATTTCACGTGCTGAGGGAGCTCTGTGCTGTTAGGAGCAATTTCAGTGAAGACAACACCAGCCCAGAACCTCCTTTCATCCAGAAGCTCCAAAGACTTATTTATAAGCCGGACTTCTGTGGCCACAGGCTCCAGTTTGTCCAAGTTGACACACTAGAAAGGGACAGATTTGGAAGTGTTTATGGGATCAGGTTAAACCAGAACATACTGTAGGAAGGACAAAGAACTCTGTAATACCAATGCCACACCCAAGAAAAGGCTGCAGTGCTGAACTACTTTGCAATGGTTCACTCTAGCTCAACAAGTTGCTAGAGATGTCATCTTATACTGCTTACTGGTCACCCACCAGGCAAGTGTCACTGGCATATAATCCAAACGTCTTTTCTGGACAAGCAGTTAGAAAGCATTATAATGGTAGCTATAGGATCCAACCCAAACATCCACTTTCATATTATTTTCCTCTGTTAACAATAATCAAGGTGTGACTCAAAGCCTCTAAAAAGCCAGTGGAGAGATTACCAAAGCCTTTGGACCAGGCTTCGAACACACCAAGTTCTGTTTCTTTTTGCACTCCTCTGCCAAGGTGACTGAAGAACAAGCAGATAAGTTTCATTATAAGCTACATCTTCCTCAGCTTCAGCTGCTAGCTCCACTGTGGGCCCCAGCAAAAGAAGTACGAGCTGATACATGCAGCCATTTTCAGTTGCTCAGTAACAACAGAGTGGGAAACCACATGCCACAGCCAAAGCAAGAGCTTCAAGAACAAACTCTAAAGTTAGGTTCCCACATCTATATTAAGATACCTGAATAAATGGTATTTTCTAACACACTGTGCACTCAGCCCCACCAAGACTGGTAATTTTCAGAACAGGGACTGACAAGCACTGACCTTCCCTTCCCCGGAGCCACCCTTCCCAGTGAGCAGAATTCCAGCTGCAGCTGTCCCCAGCTCCCTGCCACACCACAGCACAATCTTACCTCCATGAAGCGGGAGATGGTCTGAATAGCTCTATCTGTCTCATTGAAAGCATCCACCCAGGTGTACACCATTCCATTATCTGTCTCAAACTCTTCTGGATGCTTTGACAGGAAATGGGCAACATCCTCCACTGTCCAGTTGGAAGTTGGCAAGTGCAGGTCCCAGAGATCCTTGCTTTTCAGCAGCGTCTGTAGTTGTTTTTGTCAAAGGGGAAATAGTTATGTTAAGAATTACTGTTGAATCTCCCATCTTGTCATGAAAACGATTATTACTGTCTTTTGAAAAAGTACAGGAAGCCTTGACATTACACTGGAGGTGTCCCAGCAGACAGGTAGTCTAATTTTTGCTGTCTGCTTTGTCTCCTTGCACTGCTACTCATACCCTTATTTTATAGTGTGAGTCTATTTCTCCAGAGTATTTCTCCGGAGTAGGTCAGCCTCCGGGGACCGACAGCTCTGGGTACCTCTTGGTCTTGCACGCCACGAACAAGCTGTTAGGCACGCTTTGCAGGCTGGCTTGCTCAATGTCCTGCCTCACCTTTTCCATGGAGAGGGCAGCAGAGAGCCACGCACAAGCCTGCGCCGCCCAGGCCCTGCTCTGCCCTAGGTGGCAGCCTTGAACCGGGCTCATCGGGCAGGAGAGAGCTGAAGCAGAAAAAAAGCCCCATCCATGCTTTCCCCACTTCTCACACTCTTTGAAAACCAACCGGTTTTCAAAGGCAAGTTACAGAGAACCAAGAAATATCTTCAGAGATGCTTCTGGCTGACCAGTGATTGCCAAGCTCTGCTCGCCTCTTTGAGCAAGTCTCTGCTCCCCACTGGGATGGAGATGGGGAAGGCACAGAGGGGCTGAATCCTTCAGCTGCTAAACAGAAATACCAGCACCAAAGGCCAGGTGGCTTTCTTATGTGTTTTTCTGTTGCGTCACTGACACCAGCTAAAACAGCCTCCAACAGCAATGATGACCTGCCTCTCAGCTCTCCCACTGTGAATAGTGATGTTTTTATCTGTTTTAGCTCCCAGTTTCTCAGAGGATGTGCTATGGTCCCACCACACGTATATGCAACACTCTGAAGTCTGAGCTGGAGCGCTTGGCACTAAAGCAGAACTGAGACCTGTCAGCAGCAATGTAACAGCATATAGGAAGGCAGCACTAACTGTAAGGACTACAGCTGAACCAAAGGAGAGGAAAAAAGCCAGCACAATACAGAAAACTAAAAACTGTAACCAATAAAAACAGGAAATCGAATTTTTTGCCAGAGTGAAGAAGAAAATGGAGAGGTGAGGGAGCTTTCCCATGAGCAGCTGTTAGTAAGGAGCCAGAAGGCACCAGGTCACATGGTTACAAAAACAGAATCACAAATTGGGAAAACAGATCAGGCCAAGCTGACAGAGAAGAGCATACAAAGAGGAAATCCAAACAAACAGGATAGGCCCCACGAGCTCCCTTCTTTGCACTCATCCCTGGAGGCTCTCACTCAACTCTGACTTGCAGTGAGGGCACCACACTTGCAGCCAAGAGGCTCAGCCTCATCATCCCTGAAGCAGCAACAAAAATGAACATCAGCTTGAGATGGGGGCACACATTGTTCTCCCTGGAGTTAGCATCGGGCTGCAAATGCCTGAGATCAGTGAGAAAAGCAATTTCCTCTACTTCTACAGAATGAAACATACCCAACCATTTCCACAGTCCAGAAAGCTAGGAACTGACAATCACCCAGCAGTACAGCAGCCTCAGGGACTTGCAAACAACAGATAAGAGCAGCCCTAAACAGGCTGCTGTATGTTTTAGCCTATCCATGTACAAGTGACCCATGCTGCATCTCTAAATCTAGCAGTATGCTGCCTGCGTACTGCTGAATCCATCAGCTGCAGCAGGCAACTGCAAAGAGACCCCTACCACTGTAACAACAAGCAAAAAAAAACCAATGTTATCAGTCAAGTCTGGACTCATTTGAAAAAATTAAATCAATAAAACCCTCAAACAAGTAGGAATATTGATGCAATTGCAAACCAGTAACTGAATCCTGACTCTGACCACACCCTTCAGCAAACAGTTTGGGTTTGATTCTCACCTCTCTTGATGCCAGCATCTACAGAACTAAATTTCATAAATCTAGCAGAGGCACAGGAGTAAGGAAAATGATGACACTGTTATCCCTAGTATGTCCCATTCAAGGGGAAGTGCAATGGGACCAGTCAGAGACTATTCTGCCCATCATCACGATTGGAATAAAGTAAGAATGAACTTCAAGGCTTAAGACCTAGAGAGATCTTTGTGTAACACCCACCCAGCACAGAAGTGCAAAGACTCAGAATTACAACTGAGGGAAGGAGTGTGAACATAGCTTCTTGTACTTTTAACAAATAATACATACTTTACACCAACCGCAATGCTCTGGGGAGCCAACAGACAAGCAGAAAGCATGTCAAATCCAAACAAGACACTCAACCCCTTGTTCATGATCTTGTAAGCATGGCGTATTGTGAAGCGATAAGTCATAGGGTGACGTTTCCTCTTTCCCTGTGACACCCAACTATTACTAAAGTGTACTATGCTAACCCAAAAAAAGTTTTCACAAGGTTTGTGCCAGATGATCACCAGGCATCTAGGTTCAGTTCTGGAACAATAATCATTCAAATCTTATTGCACTCAGTAGAGCCTGAGGCCACACAACACTTTCTAGGATCTGATCTAGGCATACGGTAGCTCACTTTGTTGCTATCATGAGAGCAGCTGCTGTAGAGAGCATTTTTTACAGAGGAGTGCACAGCATTGGCAGCTGAACCTGTCACCAACTCCACAGGTCCACAGTTTACAAAAATACCATCAGCCAGATATTTATAGAACATCAGAGAAACAGTGTGGAAGAAACAACACATTTCCCCACAGAGGTAGGTTAGAAACAGCTGTTAAACACACTCTGCTCCTGACTGTGGAAAGTTGTTAAGTGGAGGAGAGCTCAGCACAACACAAGAATGGTACAGTCACAGCTTGTTTCAAAAAGAGGGTCACATGCATACTATCAACAAAGAAGCACTATCTACAATAAATATTTTATCACTGACTGCAGAAAACGATGCTTGTGTTTCTGGTAAGAACAGCATACTGACCCGAATCAGATCCATTTCCTGACTACTTTCCATAAATGTCCAGATCTTTGGGCTTATCTCCTCCCACATCCCCCCGAGGTCACGAAACACTCCCAGCTCCTGGAATGTCCTGTTCACCTGTTGGCAAAGAAGAGAGGAAGGTTATTTCCAAAACGTGGCTCAGATCCACTGTGGCTGAAAGGGTGTGTTGACCTACCAAGTACTGAGTGTTGCTTATACTCAAACAGCAATTCAGCTTCAGCAAGGATGGGAGTAAGAAAAATCTTGTGCACAGGGAAGGAAAAATACAAAGAGAAGTGCCTGTGACTGAGTAGGGCTTAAGGCTTGGTGGAGAATGTTTCCTGCTTGGAGATGAAGGGCACACAGAGGCAGCCTCTTCTCTTTTAACAAAAGAGGGTCTGAGGATGTTTGGGGAATTAGAGAGAACATTAGGTAAGCCACTATCAGAAATGATTAAGGATTAGCTGTCAAGCAGGCAGTGGAGAAGACCCCTCATAGTTTACCAATGTCCTTCCCAGTCCTATATCCCACATTAGAGTTGCAAAGTCTGTGAGAAATCAAAAAGCACCACTAAAAATATTTCCAGCAAGATGCAGAAACAGATTTCAGGCTGGCTTTTTCTCCTTGAGCCTTTGACAGCAAATGCATGGGAGGTGAGAGACTAGGGACACTGTGCTTTGTGGACAATCCTTTCTAGGCTTGCATTTGGACTGAATTTAACACAGAGCAGCTTAGCTGTACAGTCAGAGCACATATCTCACACTACATATCAGAGGACAGAGTTAGAGTTACCTCAGCCATGATCTTCCTTATGGCTGGTGTGTCTGGAGTGTACAAGACCTTCCCAATCAGCAAAGGCTTCAAAGCCCGCCAAATAATTCTGGAAAGTGGGCTGGATTCCAGATTCTTCATCAGCTCATTGCAATAGGGCGCTGAGGAGGAGAGGAAGGGGTGAGCAGCTGAGAAGCACTGTGACAACTGCAGGAGGCACATGCCCCATTTGTGTGCACTTTAAAGTTATGCTGACAGCAGAACAGCAGAACAAAAAACTTCTGCTGCTGCTGCACAAACCCACAAAATGCCCTTTTCACCCTAAACTTTCACAGTTTCTCAGCAAGTGCAGAGAATCTGCACAGTCTCTACCAATAACATCCATACTTATTTGCACAGCTTATGAAATACATTCATTGCATGACAGAGGCAAAATCTGCATAGAAAAATGACACGTTTTCAAAGGCTGCATGTGACAGTAGACCCCATTTCACAGCAAGTGTCCAAACAGCCTTTCCGGATTCTACACAAGACCCTTGAGAATCCCCTGCATCTTGATACCCTCCCTGTCCCTAAGAATACATGCAGAGAGCAACAGCTGGCTGCTCAGACAGCACGTATATAGTCTTCTGAAACAATAGGGTATATGCTGACCCTCAAGATCACTTGTTTTCATCAGTGCAAGTTTGGAAAATAGTAGTCATTGCAGCCATAGAGTAGATGGGATGTTTTGCCATGACAGGGTTACACTTACTTGTGGAGTTATCATAGAAATTAGTTACATCATCTTCAGTGCTGTTGCCTCCAAAAAGTGCTTTGTAATTGTTGTCCTCATACCAGTTGAGCGATTTAATCTTGAGCCCTCCACCTTCAGGGTGGCCACACACAATACGTGACACAGCCTGGTAGATTTGTGTAGAGGAGTTTGAGGCATTCACATTGGTCAGGAACATCACCTCTTGTCTCATGTCACTCCAACTCTTCATGCTCAGCAGCTGGAGAACAAGGGGGAGAAGAATGGAAATGGGGATAGGAACTGGATTACTGAAGGGAAAAAATCCTGTCATTTTCCTTCAAATTACCCATCTGTTCTTCAACCTTACTGGATGCAGCACTAAAAAGGAGAGACCAGGGAAAGCATGTTTCCCTCCATTACAGTGGGAAAATGTAAAGTCTCTTCTTTATTCTAAGTTTTCTCACGCAATTTTCTGCGCGATTCCTGCTCTCCCTGAGCTCTCACATCGAAGTTACTTCGAATGTGGTTGCACAACAGCTCACATTCCAGCAGGGTCCCTTCAATCCAGGGTGGAGTGAGGCAGAAAAGGGAATAAGGAAATAACATGGAGCAAGTGCAGCTAATCAGACCCAGCCTCATTGAGCTGCAGGCCCTGGACTGCTGGTGGCATCACTTGGCACAATGCCACCGAGGTCAGCAAGCCTCCCCTGATATACACCAGGCAGAAAGTTTGACCTCCTAAGTCAGTAATGCTGCCCCTGCCCCAGTACCTCTCTCTCCTCTGTCAACTGCATTTACAGAAAGCCCTGAAAACAAGCCCAGCTTGCAGCCTCAGATCTGATTACAGTGTAAGCCTTTTCTCCACACCATATGCAGTCAACCACAGTGAGAAGCCTTCTCTAGTCCTGTTTGCATGACACCTGGCACAGAGATGAAACGCGCTCATAGCTAGGAAGATGCACACTATGGGACTCATTTATCTGGCACAGAAACGACCTGAAGAAGCTGTCCTGAACAAAAGCAGCAGGCATTGGCCTCAGACATTGTATTAACATCTCCATACTTAGGGATATGGCCTGGCTAACCACAAGGAAAAAGTCAATGCAAGTCCACAAACAGTGTTTTTATGCTACCCTGAACTTCCATTCTCAGACTGGCAGGGGATGTAAGAAAACAGAGGTGTGCCCACACACACTCGAAGTCTATTTAGCTCAGTATCTCTGTGATGGTGACAGCAAGCGGATGTCAGGAAATAGGCAGGGCAAAGAACAGATACTTCCTGTGGTAACCTTCCAGATACCAGTATTTTCATCTCAGAGAATTTCTGTCTATTTGCTAATGCACAGTAAACATGAATGTTTGCAAATATTTAGCATCTAGCACATCACTGGAAAGAACCTCCTCTCCCTCTCCTAAACTTGGCTGTTGTTAGCTTCATTCAGTGCCATACTTTTTGCACTGGCACAGAGTATTTCTACTCTTTTTTTCTTCTCAACTCTATACATCTCTGTCCAGTCCCCAGCTCATCTCTTTAACAGGCTGGTGAGTCCCCACTTATTTCTTGTTCTGTATGTGGAAGTTATTCCACTTCTTCATGTCTCCGTTGTCCTTTTCTGAACTGCCAGTTCTTCTGCTGCTTTCCAGAAGCAAAGTACCTACGTCGGTACTCCATACTGAACACAAGGGCAACCCATGGATTTACACGGTGTTGTGGTAACATATTCCACAGGTGGTTCTCTATTCTTACCTAAATCTTTTCCAGCATTTGATCTGATTTCTTGCCTGCTACTGAATATCAGGTGACATGAACTGTGATGCTCTTGCTGTGTGGCCCAGAATAGCTACATGCACTAATAAGGGCAAGCAGAGCTGGTGAGACACCTATTTGCAATTACTCTTCAGATGCATCTTGGAAACAACTTCTGATGGCCCAATTGCTCTGTCTTCAGAGTCACTCAAAGCCCTGTTGCTAATTTTGCTCACTGTGCCTTGGTTTAGACACCTTAGTTTAAATAAAATGCAGATATTCAAAATCTAGGACAGCTGGCAAAGCCAGCCAGTGACAACCCAGAAAGCAATGATGTCTCATAACAGATCAATCTCACTCCACCCAATGTAAGCAGAGCCAGTATTTCTGGCCTTACGCTGTAGGTAAGCCTGACCCTTTGTGTTCATCTGTAGTACTGCGTATGTTTCATATGTGCCAACATCTGGACAAAAATTCTTGATGCTTAACAAAAGGTATTTTGTGTCACATACACAAGGAGTCTCTATTTTTAGCTGCCGAAAAACACATGACACATTGATATGATGAAAGACAGCTGTGAGAACAGCCAGAACCTGGGGATTTGGTGCTTGTGTCCAGACTTGCTTCAGGCATCCTTTCATCTCCTCACTATTCGCTCCTGTCTTTGTCTGTACCCCAGTGCCAATCAGTTTGGCTCCACAGGTTCAGAATGACTGGCAGGATGCTAACATCAAGGACATGACAGAAAAAAACCTGAGCCAACAGCTGCAGTTAAATATGCTCATGTGGATTTTGGATTTGATGTTTTCTAACCAAGAAAGGCCAAGGCCACGCTTCAGATGTGACGCTTTGAGTCTCCAATTCAAATCATAGAATCACAAGGTTGGAAACGACCTACAAGATCATCTAGTCCAACCATCTTTTCATTACCACTGCTACCACAAGCACTAAGCCATATCTCGTAGCTCCTCATCCAGACGCCCCTTGAACACTGCCAGGGACGGTGACTCCACCACCTCCCCGGCAGCCATTCCAGTGCCTGACCACTCTCTGAGAGAAAAAGGGTCACCTTGGAGAGCTTCTGGTATTTTAGGCAGAGCAGACAATTCTTCCACAGTAAAAAGTCAGCGTCTTTAGCTAAAGTGCCACCAACTCCTTAGGATAAGAAAAAGTACAGAAATAGAAAGCATAGTTAATTGCCACTGGGTAGTTAACTACCCAGCAGAGGGATTGCATTAATGAAGGTACTTTTGTGTGTAATTTTCAAAACAAAGTCTGAGCAAGCAGCTTTGTTTCGTCTTTGGCACCAGCAATCTCATACTAAGTATACAGAGCTGCTCTGTTCATGTCACTGGAAACGTTACTGAACTACTTCTCCCAGACATCAGAGCTGGCTGGGTGTTTCCTCACAGTTGCCCTTGCTCTCAGAGTTTAATCTGCTCTCCTGGGTTGATTTAAGGAGCAGAGGGACAAAGATCTAACCAGTCCTCACATAAAGAGACGAATATTTTCTTCAGACCAGTCCCTAATTAAAATTCCTTGCTAGAAAGGCTTCTAGACGTGGCACAAACAATAGCTCTCTCCACCCCCTCAAGCTGCTGCCCCATGAAACAAGCGAGTGAGTCCCTCTTTTTCATGCAGAAATCAGCCTGCCAGACAATAAGGAGTAACTTTCGGTCAAGCCATCTGGAGCAGCTCACACAGTACGCCAAGGAAAATGATGCCTTTGTTTGCACAGTAATGGGGCAGAATAAAAGGTAGACCTACCCAAAACAGCTGCCAAGCAAAAGGCACGCTATCCTAGGACATTTTCAGCCACATCAGCAAGTTGAGTATCACATGGTTTCAATTATTTTTATCCCAGGAAAAAAAAAAAAAAAAAAAAAAGCAACACAAGGCAAGCTTAAGTGACGTAACGGGAAACAGCTGTAACCAAACTCTTAAGGGCAGCCTTGCCCCTCACCCCGGCAAGAGCTCTGCCATGGTCTTAACCGAAGCTGGTCCTGGAATCACCTTAATTTCCTAGCAGCTGCGAGCCAGCAGCAGGTTCTGAGCTGGCGTGGGACACGTGCCAGTGACTGCTGGCGGGCATGGTGCTGGCTCCGCAGCCAACCCTCCGTGGGAGGGCTGCACGCTAACCCTGAGTGACCTGCTCCTCCACATGCACGCGGGGTTACTGCCGTTCGCTGCGCGCTGCTGGCTTGACGCAGGCTGGAAATCTCGCGGAGGGGAGGAGGAGGCATAGTTTGGTTTAGATGGTTGCGATTTCTGCTAGAGGGAAAGAATGTTTTTGCCTAGTAGCAGTACTTCAGATTCAAAGTCAGAGCCAACCAAAAGCAACTAAGATATGCTTCTGGCTCTGAAAATAAAAAATGGTTTTGGACTTCTGACTCACACTAGGCATGCAGGGCTTTTGTCTTAATCCATCGTTTCACCTGCAAAAACAAATACAGTCTCTACAATGCCACTATGCCTCTGCAAACCAGTGTTTTGCTGGAGCCTTTCTCTGCCAGTGTTGTGATGCCATTGCATTGGGTGTCCCACAAATAGCAGAACATAGCCTCTGCCCCACAATACTACTTCTCTGAAGACAAATGGCAAAGAGCACCCTGTAGCTGCTAAATTACATACATCACTTCTTCCACACACCATATTCTCAAAAAACCCAGAGGCCAGTAACAAACCCTGGCATGGCTTGCAAGTGACTGAAAAAAAAAAACAGAAAGGAGACAAACCTCTCAGCGCAGTTTTGCAAAGCGCTGCTAGTCAGCAGATACATTGCAAAGGTAACTGCTGAGAAAGTAAGCCTCACAGAAAACTTAATTCCTTTACCCCTGGGAGGACCCAATCTACAGCCACACACCTGAGAAACTCTTATGGTGCCTGTAATTCAAAGTTCTGTGCACTGAGGAGTTGCATAGAGATGTTACTTCTACTGATACAGAGTGTATGGTCGTAGGATGACAAGGGAGCTTAGAAAACAGCAAGGGATTTGACTGTTTTTGACTGCACCAAGGAGAAGCGCACTCCTTGTACCTGATGACAGGTTAGGACATCTTGAAGTATTCTTCTGACACAAAAAAGCTACTTACCTCCTTGACAAGCTTTCCCAGGCTGTCCCTCAAAGCCTCCACAGTTTCTGACAGATCCCGCAAGGAGGAATTAAAGAAAAATTGTCTCTGCAAGAAGAGAGAAAAAGAAAGTGGAAGTCACTAGCAGCCAGCAGTAAGGAAATTGAATCACTGTAAACACCCTTGTAAAGAAAGGTGGTAAGGACTGTTTACAAGGCAAAGTGATTCATGGGGAAAACAGTGGGCTGGCTTTCTGTGCAACCTTGAGCTTAAGCTGTCACAGGCTTCAGTGCTCCATAATGCAACAGAGACACCTGTTCCATTCCCCACAGCCTGGGCACATAGATACCATGATAGCTATAGCCATCCCAGTAGGATGCTACGTGTATGTATATATGCTTACAGCATAAATGATGGCTTTTATTTCAGGTCAGAGAACAAGGACAGCCTATAAGGCAATATGCCAACTGACCTGAAATCCTGTAAACCAGTCCTAGGAAGGGGAAATCAAGTATATAAAAAGGGAGGGAAATACCAATTGGTAGACAAGAGATTTCAGTGGGACTCCCCAGCTCAGATGCTCAGAAATCTTGCCACACAGTACATTTTACCTTCAGATAATATTAATCACCTAAATCCTCCCATCAAACCTTGATATTTTCAGACTAAATCAAGGATATATTTTAAAAGAACCTGGTTTTGTAAAGTAACTGCCACCAGTACACCACCAAAAGAGAAATAGTCATAAGTTTCCAGAGATGGATAGCACACCTTTTTGAAACTGCACTGCTCTAGGATTTCCTTGCCTTAGGGGACCCACTGAAGACAGCTCTTTCTTTACAGTTGTTCTCCATATAACTGATATGCCTGGGTTTATCTCTCGTTCTTTCTACTATATTTCTGTATGTTAAAGCACTACCACTTATGTGAAACATTTCATGCAAGAGAAGCATCAAGATCTTCTAGCCTAATAACATGGACACAATCCTTTTTTTCAGAGAAAAGAGGATTAAAATAATTTTCTAAGATTTCACTTTCGTAACGACATTTGAAAGCATGCTAAGGTTACAGCACTGTGACACAAAGGAATAGTGGAGACCCTTGATTTTAGCAGAAATCTTCTGGACTGAAGCCTTCTATTTTCATATCTTCCCCATGGCAATCTCTGGAAGCAAAGATGTTCGTATGTTCTAGCTGATATGTTGAAGGGTAGTAAGCTGGTAAGTGTCAGCTGGTGCAAATGGCACTGTTCCACTGATCTGCTGCTGAGGTATTTATACCTAGCTAACAGGTGAGTGCTCAGTTCAAGCCTGCTTCAAAGGAAGCTGTAAATTCGGGGAGGCTCTCAGTAACTTTTACTGAACACAGGCATTAAGGTTCAGATGAACCATAACCCAATCCAGCTAGAAGAGAAGTAGTTCAAATTCCTGCAGGCTAAGACCTTCAAGACTTTTTTGAAGGAGTATAGCTAGCAAATAATCAAAGCTGTGTAGCTACATTACCACTTTAGCAATGAGATGAGGGAGAACATCCTAGATTCATGCAGTAGACAAGCCTGGTCAGCTCCATTCACCTCATCCAGCTCTGCAAGGAATTTGTTCGGGGATGGGGCAGATGAGGAAGAGTTTTCTGATGATACTAATTGGTTCAGAGTAGTGAAAGTCAAAAGTGAATTGCAAAGGATTAGTGAAAGGATTCATGTTGACATGCTGTTATAATATGCCAAATAAAATTCAGTACTGCAAAGTAAAGTACATGCAGAGGAGACAGTTCTACCTTGAAATATCCCTGGATATCTACTGTCACTCAAAAAAGAGATTTTAAAATTAGAATGAGATCTTAAGCATAGAATGATAAGACAGGTCAACATAAATATAAATCCACAATCCATTCCTATTTCTCAGGAACTAAGTGCCATTTTGGATCCTCCACCTCTAAAAGAATACAAGTACCGAAAGGGACTGCAAGCACAATTAAGATACAAATGGCTTCTGAAGGAAGAACAACAGCCCACAGTTCTTCCAAAAGAAACTGTAATGACAGATACAGGACATGACAGAGGTCTGCAGAATTACAAGTGGGATGGAGAGTGTGAATAGGAGATGATGGTTCACCGTGCCTCATCATACAGGAATAGAGGACTTCCATTCTGAAGATCAGTTTAAAACAAACCAACAGAACTACTTCATAGACAACTCAGCCAAAATGGAGAAATTATGCAGACCTTATGCAGTGCTGAAGAAAAAAGTTAACATGGTTTTGAAAAAGACTGAGAAAACTTCATAAAGAAAAAAAGCTTACCAAAACTACTGAACATTAAGATTCTAGTAGTAACTGAGCAAGTAGCACTGCTGGAGTAGCATTCAAGGGAAACAGAGCTGAACAGAATCTTAGTCCTATCCAGTATGCAAGACTCGTGTGAATTATGACACTCAAGGAGTTTTTAAATACGCTAACGATATGACAAATGTCATCAGTTTCTCTGGAAAATAACTTTTTGTAGTGGCTCTCCGTAGTCTTCACATTCAAAAGTGCCCTCTAAATTCAGTACATTTAAAGTAAGATCACTCCCACTGTGACAGTGTATTTACTAGGTGGCTGCACTAAAACAGTGTGGGGGTAATGACATGTTGATGTCATTATGAAATGCTGGAAAACATCACCTGTCTTCTCTAGGCACATGGCAGAAAGAACATTCTTACAGGTTTTGAACAGAACTGCCCCCATACAATTACTGTGCTAGCAGCTGGTAAGTCTTGCCTTCATCTAGACCTGTCCTTTAAGGCATGCAAATCTCTCAGTACTCTGGAGTTACACACTGCATTGACTTCATTCTGTGCTTGCATGTGTGTACTTACAGGACTCAAATTAGGGAAATACTTCAGGTAACTACAGTTGATTGCAAAATCAAGAGAAGCACTGAATATACCTGTCCTCTCCTGCTCAAAGGGATACACAACTGTTTAATATGCAGGAGAATACATCTGTATTCAAAGTGTCAAAAGGTCATAACAATCCAGTTATTTGTTACATCACAACACCTAAATGCCTTTGTTCAGCAACACCACTCTGCTGTGTTTGCTTTGAAATAGTTACCACAGTTTTACGCTGATCTTAGTGGAAACTTAACACTGAACTTTGCAGAAAAATCACATGCTTTATGTTTCTGCTTTTGTTTCCTGGGAGTGGAAGTCCAAAAGTACAGCTGCTTGAAATCATGATGTCATTGTGCTCGACTGAAAACACTCAAAAGAGCAAGGAAAGCCACAAGCTCAACTACAGCATGTATTTACATTTTCTAAAGCCATTTTCTCAACTGAAATGCACTTATTATTCGATGCTTAGTTCACGCTAATCATATGACAAAATACCAACTGCATTATGAAGGGAAAAGAACAACTGGATTTTCATGTGCTCACTCATACTCCTTCCAGGACCACTACAGTTCACGAGCCACAACATATTTATTACTTATTGCAAACCACTGGAAGTCAATGCAATGAAGCCCTTCTCGAGAAGCACTGCAGAGATGAAATCCCACAGGAGCAGTTTCAATTGTCTCTGTCACTTAACTTCCTCCCCTCAAGTTGTTTACAAAACTGGAGAGGTTTGAGAAGGTAAAAGCTGTTGCACAGACAAGTAATTTTATGCTCTAAGAGCCCTTTCCCAGAACAACATCAGTCTGTTGGAATACCTCTAACTTATTGACACCATTCTTGGTAAGTATGGGATCCTGTAACCTTCCCCAAATTGCAGAGTTCTTCCACAGGATAACTTGCTGGTCAAGCACAGAGAGAAAGTTGGAAAGAAAATACATGCGTACATGGTATTAGGGGTTCTATTTCTCTGTTTCTTCCCCAAATAGCTTATCCTGCCTCAATTCATTTTCACTGAGCACATCCAGTGGAAGACAAACCTCAAGAAGACAAACTTGCAATCATCCTTTACACAGTGTCCTAAGGTCTTCAGTTCTTATGTTGGGAACAAGGTCTTCATGGATGAAAACTGGCACATGAGTCCTGGAAAACTGAATTTGGCTTTTATAAACACGTGTTGCTTCCAGTGGAGTGAATAGTCCATCCAGAAGGGAAGTGGATCCTCTGCCATGCAGGTCTGTGATCACTTCCTAATTTAATTCCATGTTTCCACCAAAACAGCCCAGCCCAAATAAGTCCTTATGTAACAGAGAACAAGGAGGCACACCTGAACCTCCAAGCCTATGCCATCTTGACTTTGTATTTTTACCCAAGAGAGCCAGCTAAATGAAAGTCACACAGAGGATGAACTGCAGAGCTAGAAAGCTTCATGTACAGTTTTAATTGGAAGTCCTTTATCTTTAATGTACTAGTCCAATTTGTGCAAAGTTCAGGCTGTTCTGGATAGAAGAGATGAGGAGGTATGCAAAGACAAATGTTCAGATTTTGCCTATTTTTTAAAACTTCCTTTGCACTGCTGTGATATTCAGAGCTCATGCAATTCACTGTGCAGCTGTAGTAATTTTCTTTTTAAAACTGTGCTCTGTTCAAAATTTGCCAATAATTACTGTCTTGCTATGAGTTACCTGAACGCTTACTTCTCCCTCAGGCTGCAAGTGCATAGAATGCTTACGGATGGTAGAAGCAAATGATGGTATAGGGGTCTCAATCCAAACACACACACTCCAACTACCGGGCTCCCAGTCTTGTACCAACCCCTTCTTCATCCTTCACCACACACAGTCATGTTAGTCACTTATAATCCAGAACTGATTCCCTAATGCAATTTGCTGCACGGTCTTGCAGAGAGAACAGCAAAGAGGAATGTAGATAGGCAAGAACAAACACGTGGATGCTGCCTTGAGTTTTCCGGATGAAGTGTTCAAGAAACTACAGTCAGTCTACTTTCCAGATATTTAAGTGGAAAGAATTGAGTGTTACTGTTGAAGACCTCAGTACCACATTTATAGAATTGTTGTATGTTGTTGAAAGTCCCCATCACCCCAACAGTATCAACCTATTATTTTAAGATGCTTTTTCTCTGACTCTTCAAAAACCAGTAGAGATCAGGTCTCATCACAAGCCACAAAACAACCTCTAAATTTCTGTACTACTTGCATCTGACTTGGCCCTTACTTTTACTTACTAACATCAAAGAGATTAAGCAAAAAATTAAAAACAAATCTCTGGGACAATCAACTTGCTACTTTTGGTTTGAAGGCTCTGCAGTGGATAGAGTGCATGCTAGCTTCAGTATGCTTTTCCAAGATTTGACCCCCAGTGCCTTTAATGATAATCTATTAATCAAAAGAATTCTTTGTTTAAGAACAGAAAGTCCATTCTTTGTTCCAAGATGTTACTGCAGGTCAAAGCAGTTTTTTTAGCCTTTAAAGCCACTAAGTTTCAAATGCGTTGACATGATCCTAGTAATATTTTATTCATTTTGCCATTTTGAAGCCTGTTGGTCTTATTTCACTAAGGCATTACAGTAGATTTTACTAGCCTGTTAGACTTCTCTGAAGAAAACTATGGACCTTTATAAGATAGTGTACAATTCACAACAGGTTTACTGCTGGCTTCATGGCTTGGCCTTTTGTGAAGCCGAGATCATGAACAAGCTTCTCAGAAGTCAGCCAAATTTGCACATATTGTCTTTTATCTACATGGCTGTTGCCAGGAGACACAATCACAGCTGCTTATAACTGTTTTCTTTTAGCAGTAAACAATACAGATGTAATAACAGAGACACAGATAAGTTGTGTATCTGCTTTTGTAAAATGTAAAGACTTTCAAAAATGAGAAAAGTGATGCTCAGTCTTCTGGAGGGCCCAGAAGATCACTGCTGAGTGGTACTAACTGGCAACTTTCATTCCACTCAGTCTTAAAAATCTCTGAATGATTTAAAGTACATGCACAAATATACATATAACTGTACATAAGAAAATGCTTATAGCCATCAATTTTCAAAATAGCTCATTTTTGTTTCAGGAACGATTTCAATATGGTTACCCCATCTCTCAATACTTTTGATCTTCTAGAAAGAAAGAACAAATGTGGATGGAGGACATATGGAAAACAGAAAATGAGCTGCAGAGAAAGGTAGATGACCACAGTGCACTGCAATGATCAGTAACGTGACTCCAGTACTTGTTAATGATCCCTCTTTGACTGGGGACAAAGCCAAACAAGTGGTACATGACTTTCTGATCTGAAAGGCTCGTCAAACCTGGAAAACTCCCACAGCTGAAGTTTATTTCTTCCAGTACAGACAAGAAAGTGTTTGTTTACGACTGAGTTCTGTGGTCCCTTCCCTCTGATACTTTCACCGCTAACCTCTAAAAACTTTTGCCTTTGTCCAGATATTGTGGACCTAATATAAAGCATCCTTTCTGTGCTTTGGATAAACAGCTAATTCTGCTCCAAACTCCAAATACCCCATAAATTATGTGTTTTCTTGAAATTCAATGAGTTTTGAAGCACTTGCTCCAAAATCCATTTAATTGTTCAACTTTTCAAACAGTATTTAAAAGCTGACTCTTTCTTTGAATTAAATCTGCTCAGAGGTTGTGGCCTGCGACTGGCTAGAACTTCTGCACTCAGTGACCCATTAGTAATTGCAGCAATGAATTTTCGGTACTCATCAGGAGTTGGTGTAACATCTGTGGTAACTTCAGCTGAGATACTACATTTGACCAAAACGTAGTGACAATCAAGCATTTGTATGTTACTACACAACATAAATATTCTCCTCTTGACAAATTAAATATAGTTTACATGCATTTACACTACGCAAATAACACTGCAACAGAAGGGGCAGGAAATTCAAGCTTCAGAATTAAAGACTACAGTTCCTCTTTCTCATACCAATAAAGAATTCACTCTGAAAATACAGTGATAAATTCCCAGATTGAAACCCCTTGAAAATATCACAGTGTCAATGACTGCTTTCTCAGAAGTGTGACCAGCAGACTCACCTGAAGAGGCTTCAAAGGATTCAGGTTAGCACGGAAGGATTGCTCAGCTGCATGGAGTGTTTCCTTTGGTAAGGTGCAAAGGAAGGCTTCAGAGTCCATGGCCACTGAGCGATTTTGGATTGTAAGAAATTCAGACAGCACTGAGCTATTGCAGAGATCTCGTAGCTGCATTCGGTAACCAGACACTATGACCTAGAAAAGCAAGAAAAGCATATGAATCTCCCCACGTGCAGGTTTCATTGCACAAAGCTGGCTATCACCTCTACAGAACTAACCATTCATCATAACAATTCCAGATAGAGGGAAGAGGGCATTTTTCTCTACAAGTTGCAAGACCTTGACCTATACACAACTCTAAATTCCAAGAAAAACATGTTTCCCTTCATAGTACAGGGAGAAAAAATGCTGGAGGAGGCAGGTCTTTCTCCACATTCCTGCACACGTGCACAGAGCAACAGTAATCCTGTCCTCCACAGCAGCCATCTCCTCCAACCAATGGCACACGCATTTCCCAATCTTCAGTCTTCTGGGAAGTGAGCCATAGAGACGAAAAAAAAAAAAAGGCTTGTGTCAAGACAGAAGTCTGGCAAATATATGTGAAGGGCAACAGACCTATGTTCCAAAATCCTTAGCTATATGTATTTGCCAGTCACATTTTCTGTGTGGTCAGGATCAGGATCACCTTCTCCTGTAGCTCTGATACATCTCTTTACTAATAGCCAAGACAAGCATTTTGCAATGTTTTGGGGCAGATAATCTACTACCAAAATAAGAATTATTCTAGCGACTGCAAAAAAACAAGAGATAAGATCCTAGAGTCTTTTTTTAAGGCATATTTTTATTTAAGGTGATGGATTGCTAGTGGATAAGTTTTACTTATCTGCAAGGAATCACCTTGTTTGTGAAGAAAACGCATTAAATTGTTCTGAATAATCACAAGTACCTTTCAGCCCTGATAGCCAAGTTTGTTACTTTACAAAGGTCAGTACAGCATCTGGATTTGCTGAACAAAAAAATATGTACCTGGCAAACAGATACACACTTCATAAAGATGATGAACACAGGGAAAATCTGGAATCTTATTTTGAAAAGATTATTTGTTTGCCTTGGGGCTAGACGGAGTTAACAATTTTATTGTGAACACGCTGTGAACAACAGCTTTATGGTTCATATCATCTGTTCTTCTGTAATACCCAACACGAATTGCCCAACCTCCAGCAACAAATAAAGAGAATTGATTTACATCCCAGAAGAGTTAACAATTCCTGAATCATGCTGGGTAAGTCTGAGAATTTTCTTGTCTTTCAAAACCAAAAGGGCACCAACAATCCAGGAGAAAAAAAGTGCACTATGTTCAGAAAACAAGCAGATGAGACTGAAATTTCTAACGCAACACTTATGCAAACTTTTAACTTTAGTCTGCATCCAGATGCCAAAAATAGGATGTTTCTATGCTGTACACTGGGGTGAATAAACAGAATAGTTCCTGCATCAAGACAACTAGCCTTCTGAAATAGACCTTTTTTTTTTATGCCAGCATTATTAGTATCTATTCATAATCATGCTCAAGAGAGGATATTTCTATGCAACTGGGATGTGGGCTCAATGAAAAACAACTTCCCTGAGTGGTCATACAGAAAATCAACATGTCTCAGCGTTCATTCAGAAAACTACAGAACTGTAGAATCACCAAGGTTGGAAAAGACTTCCAAAATCATCCAGTCCAACCATTCACCAACATCAATATTTTCCACTGAACCATGTCCCTTGCTGCAACATCTAAATGTTTCCTGAACACCTACAGGAGTAACAACTCCACCACTCCCTAGGCAGACTGTTCTAGAGCCTGTTTCAACACCTGATTACTCTTTCAAAGATGTTTTTCCTAACGTCCAGTCTGAATCTCCACCGGCACAACATGAGTCCAAAACGAGGAGGAACAAATCCTTCTACCATCCTCAGTCACTGTTCATATTTTTGTCAGTTTTACCAGTACTAGCACAATCAAAATGGCAGTCACATGGTGCAAGATCAGAGCAAGCATTTCTGCCTGCTAAAAAATCTGTTTGCTTTTCCATCACTTGAGGGAGAATGAGTACCTAACCAGTTCAACTCTTTGGGTCACTCTTTTCCAGAACCATCCATAGCATGTTTTAATTTACTATGAATTTCAACCAAATTTGTTTCAAATGAAACAAAACCTGTTATTTAGAACAGGTAAAAAATTTTTCCACTCCTCTTAGTACAACTTATCTATAACTTTTATGTTTAGCTGTCAAACTGTGCTGAAGCAGATGGCTTGACAGAAGCCACTGAAGGGTGAGACAATATGTGCAAGCAGGCAAGATCTGTAACTACATGAAAACAAAGTTTCAAAGAACTATTCATCACTCCATTTCAAAGAAGAGATCTGGTCTGGAGCTGGGAAGCACACTGGATGGTTTTCCTTCTCCTGCACTCACAGTAACTTAAGAGGACCACAGGTCTTCTTTTGAAATCTGAAGCAACCAGATCTGATTCCTACAGCAGAAAGGATGCTGCAAGAGGTGGACCAATTCATGCAGGCTAGTAAAAAAAATACTCTGAGCTTGACAGTGATAGACAGGGCCTCCAGTCCAGTCACAGCAGCCTATGTCTAGAATAACAATCTAAGAATAACAAAAGAGTTTCACATGAGATCACATGTGCTACACAACATATTGTCTTTCTTGAAGAGTTCGTCACAGAACAAAAAACATGCTTCCCTCTGCTGCACAGGAATCCATGGCAGAGTGGCACACAAACCATAATCCAGTCCATGCTCAGCAGCAGAACAAAAACAAGCACTTTTTTTTATTTCTAACCAAAGAAGAACAGTTCCAGCAGCACTACCAACACAACTAATGTTTCACTGGGTGGGGGGGAAAAAAAAAAGAAATGGGAAAGAGGAAATTCCATTTAACCTGAGGGATACGAGGCTACTTTCTAATGCTGATCAAAATACTTTCATATGGGTCTTAGAGTCCTTTTACAGCTTACAAAAATAAGACAGTAAGTTGAGCATTAGGAGGAGGAGGAGGAGGAGAGAAATGAGGATTACATATTCCTCTGTTTTTGTACAACACCTAGCACAGAGGGGTCCTGCGCTGTGGATTCTCAGCACAACAATTAAACAAACAATATAGTAACCATTATAATAGTGGTTGAAAGTGCTCTTTACCTTCTGGAGATTGACCTCTGCATTCAGTAGCTCCTCTACTGCAGAAGATGGCATGGACACATTACGTTGGAGAAAGTCTGAGAATGTCTCATTTTCAACCAGGAAATCCCGAAGCTTCATGTCTGCAAGGTGACACAACAAAGCAACATTTTAGTCAGAGCAAAGCCAAAAGGAAATTAATGTGAGAGCATTGGACAGGAAAAGCAAAAGCTGACAAATAGGGGAGAGGGGATTACATAAACAATAGCACAGAGAAAGCAGGAGCTGCTTGCAAATGCTCTGTAAAGAACGGTAATTTTTAGAGATGTCAAACTATAATGCCTCTATCTAAAAAAATATAAAAGGAATTTTTAAGATCAATTTTGTTTACTGTGTGGAATCAATTTGCATGCATGCTGATCAGAAACAGAAGCAATGGAGCAGACCAACCTGTCCCCCTGCTCTGGGGTGAAACCTATTCCAGTGTTAGCCTTGTACAAAGATGGAGCTTCTCTTAATCCCTATGTTGTTATTGAATGCAGGATCCAGCTGGTTCATGGACCTTGGAGGGATTTACTGACCTGTATTTAATGCTAATATTTAATGCTAATAGTAACTACTGGATGCACTCTACACAACTACTATTTGTACTCCACAATAAACTATGTCACAGTCTAACATATTCAGATACAAAGAAAACAGATAATATGGGAACACATGCAAATTTAAGAAACAACCATTCTGTCAGCATTTCTGCAAGCATTTTCTTATTTTGTTTTATTTCTCCAAGGCCTCACCTTCTGAAGCCACTGGCACTGGAGCTTTAAGCTTTAAAACAAATTTGTACCTCCCCCGCAGCAGAGGGGAATCATCTGGAAATTATAATCCATGTACAATATTAAAGTTCACAAACCTACAGCTTAAGCAACTGCCCCTCATGCTGTTTCATTCTTTCAAGAGACCAGCCCTTTCTTCATCATGCTTAAATAAGCTGGGATGAGGAAAGCACCTACGCCAGAAGAGCTGAAAGAGGAGGCCTCGTGGGATTTACTGGGGTGAGGATATCCAGGAGATGCCAAGCCTGCCAGCTGGGTGTTATGCTGCTTTTTCTGCTGGAGGAAGAGAGACAAGAACCCATGGCAAACAGCAGCAGAGAGCATGCCCTGACAGGGAAGTCACGCAGGCAGCCCCTCTGGCAGGAACATCAGCTGCCATTACAAACCGCATTTTTTTCCCTCCCGCTGTGCTTTTCACTCCACTGGGCTGGCAATACCTGCATGAAAACCCACCCTGAGGAAGAACCCTCGCGAGGAGCTGGCTGCCATCCATGGAGCCAAGGTCACTGCCGCATGCCAGGGCCCGGGCTGATGCAGGCCAGGCGGTGAGGCAGGCTGCTAGGCACACAGCTCTGGCAGCGTAGCACGTGGGGTTACTGGCGGTCATTGCTCCCTCATCCACATCTCCGGTTACAAACGTCCTGTCGTCTTGTTCCGTACGAGCAACCACCGCCGCCACCGCCCTCCACCGAGGCGATGCAGAGGTTACTCTGGGACGAAGGCTTCTCTCTCCCCCGCCCTCTCCGCAGAGCAGCCTCACACGGAAACCAGCTGCCGCTGTAAGGACCACAGCATTCTGCTCCCCGGATTGCTCACCGAGGCCGAAAGAAACATCACCCCCAGCCCTGATTCCTCGGCTGTTTCCTAAGGGCACTGAGTTCCCCGAACACTTCTGGGCCTTGTTTGTTTTTTTTTTTGGTGAGATCATCCGCAGTTCGGAAACTGTTGGGACAAAGGGGTAGCTGGCTGAAAGCACCTTGGCATGGGAAGATCAGATGTTTGCAAGCTTTTTTATTTATTCTGTCCTTGATCAGAGCACATTTTCGTGCTTCTCTTAAAGGGGCCATTCACTTTTCAAAACAAAGGCGGCAAAGCAATAATCTTCCTACTTTTCCATATCTTCCTTGCTGGTTATTTACTTTTTGAGAGGAGAAAGCAGGGATGCTGAGCCTGTCCTGTGAAAGCAAGCAGTAGGTGTCTGCAGGCAAGCAACGTGAGCAGCACCACGACTGCTGCTGGCCTCTCCACAATTGTGATGGGAATGAACGACCTGCCATCTTCCACAGCTGTAATTAACCAATCCAGACTTAACTAGGCATTTTTCCCTTTCCTTTTTATCATGCCAAGTATTTCCAGACTTGCTCAGCACTACAATTTGCTGAAAATTAAAGCTGCCTTCTAAGGAAACTCCTACAAATGCCTGAAGGAGTTATCATCATTGTTTGGAAAAAAACATGACGGGAACAGAACATAAAGTTACCAGCATGTTAAGTGGTCAGAACAGCTTGTGGGACAATACTTAGCTTCCAGCTGGCTGGGCATGATCCCATGTCATAACCCTTGTCCTCCTGAGACAACACATGGGAGCTCTGCAAGACCAAAGGACCAAACCCCAACACCATGGTCACGCTGCACCACCCACAGCAAACAGCCAGCCATCCCCACATCCTCCCTCACCCTATCCAATCCCACTTCTAGTGCTCATGGCTCCATATCTCATGCAATCACTCTCAGACATGGAGGCATGCATAATGACCTGCACGTGAAGCCACGCAAAAACAACAGTCACTGGCATCAGTCTAAGTTCCTGCCCTGGATGTTTAAAAAATATGAGAGTTAATAGAGATTTCCTCTTGAAAACAATCATTCTCCCACAAGGTTGCTTACCCACTAGGGCCTAAGGAAACATAAGAGCATTAGTTAAAAGAACCACGCTAAAAATAGTAAACAAAAGAAACAAATAAGTCTTTTGAAGGCTAATACTAAGCTTACCTAATAATGCAAAAGCTTGGAGTAGAAAAACACACTTTACAATCAAAGGATGACTACTGTAATACTTTCCTGATGTAAAAGCTGAGACACACTATCAAGTTACTCAAAAAATGCGAGGCAAAATGTGTCAGTTCAAACATGATGCATCTTCTCTCCCACTAGAGATTGACAAAAAGCACTTGTCTGGTTGGCTACTGAAACCCAGCCAACACAGAGCAATGCAGCTGTAGCACTCATGGGGCACATAAGAAAGACATCCCCCATGCTCTGCTGCCATGAAAGGACAACCTCTCATCACCTACAAGAGAAAACCAGTCCCGCAGGCTCTCCCCACCACCACCACACGGTACAGTCTCCTGTTAAGATCCCCAGGTCCCACAAACCAAGATGAGCCCCAGGCACAAAAGTGGGTCACAAAACTGAGGTCAGACTGAGCCACTATGCTCAAACACAATCAGATCTGACGTCAACCATCTCTCTGGTGGGATGGCAATCAATGTCACTGTCTCACAGTGAAGAAATTGTGAGATAGATGGTATTCACAATAGACTATGTTTGCACTTGCAATCCTGACCCCAAAGGAAAAAAAGCTGACAGCAAAGAAAACAAACAAGGCCTGTGCTTATAAACCATGAATTAGCACCTTCACGCCAGCATGCCTAGTAGTACTGACATGCTTTTGTTCTGACTAGCTCCAACTCAGGTACTGTGCAGCAGCAAAGCAGGAGATAGTGACCATACAGATGAAACAAGCAGGAAGACAGACCACTTCCCATGCAGGGCAGGAAGAAGCGTCTCCCCTCAGTCACGCAAGGAAGTCTCCAGCAGAAGTCTCCAGAGCTGGCAGTCTTGTGCCTTAACCACAAAACCACCCTTCCTCTCTGAAATCACAGGTCAGGATTAGACAATCACACATGGCAGCATTTCACAAATGCAGGCTTCATGAAATACAGGGCAAGTCAGTTGTTTCAAATGAATGCAAAGGGCTGAGTTCAAGACAGTTTCCCAACAGCTCAGCTCTTTATGTACCTTCACTTCTGTGCACAGAGCTAGGCTGGTTGTTTCTAGCTTCAGAAACAAGTAAGTGTGACGATAACAGAAAAAGAGGCTCAGTACATCTACATGAACTTGAAAAGAAGAACAGAACCTCCGCATTTGGCTACATTACTGGTTATGTTAAGGTGGAAAACAAAAGATGTTCACTATAAATAATAGCAAGTCACTGCTACGTGAGATCATGAGAAGGTGACTGTGGTTCACACATTCTCCAGAGTCAGAGGTTTTTACTTTCCTCACCCTGGAAACACATCACCAGCTACTTTTAGAGGCTCTTAACACAGTTGATGTGGAAGAAGAGAGCAAGAGAAGATAAAATGAGTAACCAATTTTAAATTGCTGCTCTTAGTATTTATATGACCATGACTAGTCCCACAGCAAACTGCTACTACTTCCAGCAATACTGAGAACATCTGCAGACAAGAAAGACAAAAAAAAAAAAAAGTGGATATAGGTTAGAGAGCAGGAGTGTTCACCTAAATGTCCCTCCAATTCTTTCTTGCTTCTCTTGGAAGTGCAGTGGGCTCATATCTGCCTTCAGAAATGCAGTGATGCAGTGTCTTTTAAAAATGAAACAATAGGGCAGAAAAACCTCACGGAAATTGTGGCTACAGTTTTCATATCCTGAACACTGCCTTCTAAAAATAAAAGGCACACAAATGTTATTTCAACATCTCTCAATGAGCTGTAAAGTACAAAGCTCACCAGGTCTGACTTCAATTTGTGAGTTTTGTGCTGAAAGGGTCTTTGCTTATGATCTACAATAAGCCAGATTTTCAACCAGTTTTTAAAACTGACTTGAACCGACTGAAAACAGCCTGATAGTCAGATATCCTGTTTACTTCCCAGCTTCAGAGGCTGCAAGTCCATACACAAAACAGGGAGAAGGAAGAGGAAAAAGGGGATTTGTGCCATTATATTAGAAACTAAAAAGAAAGCATGGCAGTGTGTTTCATCTACAAGCGTGCCTATTTATCTTCAGGGGATTTCAGTTTCTACTCACAGAACATTCAGGGCAGAAAACAATTATGCCATTTGGTGTGTATCCATTGCAGTTTGCAGGTTTACTACTCTTTGGCTAAGTCTGTGCTCCTTACATCCAAGCATCAAGACAACAGAGAAGCTTTTATGAAACTATGGCCCTTCATTTCTCATCTAATAAAGCCTTAGCATTATTAGGGACAGCAGGCTTCTGTAAGTACACAAAGAAGAAATCAGTGAGGGAAGAAGGTTCAGATCACAGTACCTGGTTACCTGTTGGGACAAAACTACTATTCTATAGAGAGAGAGCTGTAGAGCATCTCCTCAGAGTTTTAATGCAATGCAATTTCATGTTAATTTTTCCATAGAAAATACAGGAAGTATTCCTCAGAAAATAAGTGACAGGTGCACTTGTATGCTTCATCTGGTTTTCACACTCATTACCCACCACTGACTTATACACCAGAACTATCTGAGGCTACCTTCCCATAAAAACAGGCTTCTGAACAAAATAACAGTGTAACTGAAACCTGAATGACTCATGAATTGATGCTCATCCTAAGGAAATCATGATCTCCTAATAAATGAGTCTGTTACAGTGTTATACCCCACTGAGCCAACGGCCCACTGTGAAAAGTAGAGCTTCCAAATGACCTACTGTTGTGCTTTGGCAAGATAGCAAATCTTCATCCACCCTCATAACCCTAGCTTCAAGCATCACATCTGGAAAGCATGATCAAGTGACATATGATACACACACACACACACACACACACACACACACACACACACACATATATATATATATATACACACACACACAGTTTTTTTTAAAAGCAGCTACTATGGTTTAAATTTTCCTTTTCTTGCAGGCATTCTTCACCCTATGTTGTGGGAATAGCTCTCAGAACTGCCTGTATCTCTACTGAGACTGACAGGAGCAAAAACTGCCCTCTGGACAACTTAGAAGGCAGTGTCCTGGTTTGTTGATAAGAAGTCAAGCAGCTCAGCAGGCCTATTGTGCAGAATCTTCCCGTGTGAAAACACAAGTCCAATTTGCTTGCAATCAAAGTGATGTTCCCTCTGCAGCCATGGCTCGATATGTTTTCATAGTAGGCTATAAGTCTCTGCCTTGTCCATCAGAAACATAACAGTGCTGTCTGTGGAGACATTCACTGACACCCAAGAGAGCATTCATTCAACAAAAGTCTTGTATTTTGAGGTTTCTGTCATGTCAAACTCCTCTGGTGAAGTGTATGGAAAGGTGGCAACCTCCTGTCCATCTCCAGCAGCTAGGATGTCTCCTGGAATAAAGGTATGCACTGTTCCACAGGTACTCGCTTTCCTGCTCTTCAGTGTAGAGGGGGCTCACTATTCTCGTCCTTCCTGCTTGTTGTGATGAAAATTGTCAGAGGAGGTGAGTATGGAGAACTGAGAAGTGATTGGATAACCAAAGCTAACAGGCACATCAGAGTGGTTCCCCCTGCCAGAGGTTCACCTTGCTTGAGGTCCACCAGTCATGCTATTTTACTGTCATCAAGAGACAAGTCCCACTGCTGCAGCATGTCTATCTCTGGCACAAGGAGAGATTTCAAGCTCATTTTTATGGTGTAGTAAAACAGCCACAGAGTTTAGAAGAAGATCAGGAGGAGAAACAGGGAACAGGGAATTGGAAGATGTGGGCAGGATGATCTTTTGATTTGTTGAACTTGCTGATCAGGAACTCCTGACACAGCACTCTCTCAGGCCATCTTTGGCACCTTCAGTAGAAGGTTGTTGCTTTGCTCACCATGAGCCAAATGTAAACACTGGACAAAACACCGCTGCACATTAAGAGAAGTACTGGGAGGTCAGCATGCAACTTGGGCCTGCAGGCTGCTCTGGAGCCAACTCCATTCCCCTTTAAGGTAGCATTTTTGCTTAGAAGGGCTTTAAAAAAGCAGCCAGCACAACCGCTGTGATAAAAAGCACAGCTGACACACTGCACTGATACAAGAGATTGGTTAGCTTTTATTCAGGGCATGTTGGCTTCAAGAATGCAGAGACAGTTTAAGGTAGCTTCAAACTTATATGGAAAGTCAGCAAGAAACACAAAGCTGTATCTTTGCTTAGGTACTACGTGAAGTCCCAAAAACCCTCTTGTGTGACAAAAATGGAATAGAAAGCCTCTCCATCAGTGAAGAAGTGAAAAGCCACATGGTACTCAGGAGCAGTTCTGTGAACAAATGCAGCCTCCAAAGCTTCTAGGAAGGGATGCACACCAGCTCCCACGCTCTCCAGGTCTTGCATAATACCACAGAAGATATTCTTGCCTATCCCCCTGCTGTGTTATCAGCACAGACAACTGTGAAATACAGCTTGCCTACTGAAAACAAAACAAAACCACAACTACTTGGGCTTCAAACAGCACAATAAATGAAGCAGGCTTTAAGAAAAGTCAAATACATTCACTGTTTTCAGAAGCAGATTGTAAGCAAAGCTCCGAATCACACGTCACTTAAAACAGGTTGAAAATTCTCTTGCTATTTTTCACAAAATAAGGATAAGCTACACATCTCCCAGCCCATGAACTGGCTTGTCAACCCTGATAACATACCTCAGGTCCGACTAGATATGGTGCTTCATTATTACAACAAACAAATGTTCAAAAGTGATATATAGAACATGTTTCAGGCTATGGAGAAGGTTTCTGACGTTCAAATCCAGCTCAGAAGTAAAAAATACATACTTGGCAATGCCACAGAAGTGCTTCTAAAGAGCCAGAAGGTAAGGGTTGGTTGCTAAAAATAAGGCTTAGATTTTGACTGCACTAGGAACATTATGCCCTAGATAACATGCAGATTTTGAATACTCTGAAACATCAACTCAGAGACACAATAAAATACATTGAAATCAATAAATACAGACTGGAAAACAAATGGAATGGTCACATTCAGAAGAAAAAAACCCAACAAAACAAAACAAAGACCAGCATGCCGGTGGCAAACTGCTGTGAGAATGCGTGGTGTAAAATTATGCTATCAAAAATCATGGATCTAAGTGGAAGTACTAGCTGTGACCAACAAGAACCCAGTCCAGCATTGCTTATACTTGGGCAAGTGACCTCAAATTCAGTGGAAATTCAAGTCACAGGAAAGAGCAGAACTGGACATTTTAATCAGATGACCATTACTAATAGCGGAAGGATTTTCATGAGTTGGATACGTGAGCAAGCATCTGGAAGACTGCTACTCAAAGACAGAAAATACCTGTATCAGAACAGCTGATACAGAGCAGCAGGCAGAATCACCCAAGCAACACCACACTACTCCAAACAGCAGCAGCCCAGCACCAGGTGTACAGTTTGAAAGACATTCCTTACAAAACCTGTATGGGTACTGGTGAACTGTAAGCAAAATAACAGGAAAAGCTGCCCAGGATCAAAGCAGCCTGGCCATCTTGCAGGGCCACTGCTTGGCTTTGCGCTGTAAGATAGAAGAAAAAAGCCACACCTTCTCTGAGTGTAAAGCTGCATCCTGCCACAGCTCCCTTCCTTGCTCTCAGAACAGATTTGGGGAAACTCAGCTCATATCTGGCTTAACATGATACCAGGTCTGATGTCAGCAGATCACAGTGCATCTTGTTTTCCCTACTGTCAGGAAACGACGTAACTTCTAGATTGAGGGCAAAGTCCTCATGCTCCTCAAGCAAGCATACAACAGCAAAAGCTAGCTCCAGAACAAACTGTTTCCCAGACTCAAACCAATCCAAAAGACAGAAAAATACTGAAGATTTACAAGCATCAGCCAATCACCATAGTTCAATTAATTTAAGCAGGAGCACCATCTACTTATTCTGAACATATGCCTATGTCTAAAAGACCTCAACCCTCACGACTATTCCCTGCGTTTCAATTTAGATGAACATCAGAAAGCTAGTCATAACATAGCTCAGTTTTGTTTTTAAGGTTCAAGTCCAAAGGAAAATAGAATTAAGCTTCAGCACTGGAACAAGAAAATATGTTCTCTGATAAGTTTAGGGAAACCTTTGCAACCATTCAGCTCCTGATCGTTGAGCAGTAGCATTTCAAAATAGCTAAAAAAAACAACTTTTTCAGCCTTCGAAAAACACAGTTTGAAAAGCAGACGCACAGTGGAAGTGGCCTGCCCAAATTCACACACCAAGTCTTAGCCAGAGATCACGTCTATTGTATCTGAGCTACTATGCTGCATTGCTACTTATATCAGCATCAGCAAGCTCAGAAATGACCTTGCCTGGGTAGCCTGAGGAGCTTGTTCTTCAGTTTAGCGTCATTCTTGATGGAACATATACTGACCATTTTCTCTCTTCAGTACTGGTATCCTGCCTATTTAAAATGCATCATGGAGTACATTACTGCCACCTGTTTCATGCAGAGGACAAGAACATTACAAGTAAACACAGCATAGAGCAGTGCCACTTGTTGCTTTAGAAGCACAGTCCTATACATTTCAGAATCCATGACCTGCCCAATCAAGTGGAAGAAAAATGTGTTCTGATACAGGAAACTTGAGCCTTACCTACATGGACATCTTAATAAAATTATTTCTTTTACTTTCACCAGCTACTAGTACAAAACAACGTGAAAAGAAAGGAAGCATGGATGAAGATGAAGACAATTGCGAGCTTAAAGAATTGATCCACTGTCTTGATTTCTGTTCCCTGGCTTTACAGCACCCTAATTAATGTTTTCCCAACTAGCTGGGCAGTAAGCAAGCGTGTGAAGAGAGAAGGGAATAACATAGATGAGCAGAGGTATCTGATGACTGCTGATGATGTCACACACCTGCGCATGTACTACAAGAACAACTGCTGGGGCACCCTTCTTTCATGTACATACCTTGGCTGAGAGTGACAAAGGGCTTTGGTGGTGGCTTTTTCTTTTTTATGTTCTGAAGTGCCATTTTATTAGTTAGATACCAGCTGGTTCTTTACTAAGTATCTGGTTGATACAAATCATAATAAGAATCCAGATTGAGATGCTGCTATTTTCACCATAAACTATCTATGTGTGTGCCCAGTCAGCCTCAGATGTGATCCAACTAGGTTTAAGGGGAATATGCTAAAATACATAGAGAACTGCATGGAAGGGAGGTCTTGAGGTGTAACAGGTTATGCTTGTTAAGTTCTGATTGCACTGACTGTACTCATGCAAACTCTCTACCACTGTCAACAGAAATCTAATTTTCAAGCATATTTGCCTCTAGAAAGTTACCTTTTTAGAAGAGCAGTAAAGCTAAGAAACCAACAGGAAACGATGTTATAATTGGGTCTTTTATTGCATCATCCTTAAAATTGAAGCTGAACAGAAAGGAGAAGAAACTTTGGTTGTTTATAGAGGATATATGTCACAGGTCAGCCCAAATATCGTTCACATGAACCTCAGTAATGCCAATGAAAAAAAAACAGGGCAAAGCCTGCAGTGGAGCTTATTTTCCCTCAGCTAAGGAACCTCATTCCACAGAGGCACAAGCAATACTCAGCTTTAACAAGCTCACTTAATTACTAAAATTCAGTTAACATAAAAACGTGTACTGTCTTTGTATTCTGCAGCAATTTCACTCCATTTCAAAGGATTTTTCCAACTCTGTGAACAAGTAACTTGCAAAGTGTGATACAAGCAGAAAACACAACCTGAACTAGAAATTCATCTCCCAGAAAATGCAATCACTACTTGATAATACGTAGCTGCACTAAGAAAGTTAGGACTGGAGATAAACAATATTGCTGTTTGTTGAAGCAACAAAGAAGTTTGGCAGCTGGAGATAGAATATGATGTTTGATTTTAGTCAGAATGCCAACACTGACAGTCACTTATTTTAGAACAAAAATAAGTAAATCAAACAGAATGCTCATGAAAAAGGCAGCCTACAGAAATTATTATTTTTTATGGACTTTCACAGAAAGTGATCAGTGATGTTGCCTGGATAAAAATGAACCTTGATTCAACATCAACAGTATTTCCAAGCTAGCATCGTTTACTGCACCTTGACTACATTTAAAACTATGTCACATGTTACTATCTTGCAAAAGGAGACCTCCATTTCCTTGGCAGCTGTTTATTTACTTAACTCATAGGGATGCTGTAGAATTCGATAATAAATGTTTGTAGTGCACACTGAAGATTAAATGTATTACTACCTGAACAGGCGTCAGAATTAAATATTAACTTTGGAGATACAGTAGGTCTGATCAAAATCACATGCTCCAGCCTCGGTACCAAGTCAGATACCAAGAAGATCAGGGATTTTTCCAGCTGTGGCAATTTCCTGACAGCCACTTTCATGTGAGAGTCTATGGAAATGCCCTGAGAATAGCTGAACCCAAGAGACTGCTTTCATACTGTGCTTGCTGTTAGCGCTCTGTTGCTCCTTCTCTCATCCAATCTCAGTTTGGCTACAAACAGAATCTTCTACAAATTAGGCAGTCTACCAAGATCAGGAGTCACTGAGAACAAACCCAGAAATTCTCAGATGGAGAACGGAGAATATAAACACAAAGTGGAATTAGCACTGAGAATGCATTTTCAGCAACATACTTTTATTAGGAAGCTTTGCTGATAAGGTTATTTCTACATGTGAGTGAGATAACAGGATAGCATGAAAGATGCAACTGTTTATTTAACACTTGATTTTTTTTGCAGGGTATGGATAGCAGTCAGCATTGAAAAAATGGGCTTAAGAGATTTTTAGGAGACTGCAGAAACCACTCAGAAATCTCCTGCTGTCCTGCTTCTGCAGCTGATACCAAACATGCTGTGAAAAACATAAGCAATTCTGGTTTTATCACTACTCTATATAGACAAATTAATGATAAGATAAACACAGTGCCTTTAAAGTATAATGATGTTTTAAATTTTTTTTTAGTCTGTTGTAAAAGCACTGTGGCAAATTTTAACTATGGGCACTGGTGGTTATGGTGCAGACAAATCATAATCTGGCACCATCAGGATAGTGAGCCTTAAAGCAACCAAAATGCTATTGCAGCTCTCTGCCAACATAGACCAATGCTGACATCCTTGTGATTTTGCTTGTATGTTTTTTTAACATGGAACATCGTTTTCTGTCACAGGAGTCTGAATTATTTTACTCAAGCTCATCATTTACAGTGCATCATTTACAGGAAGGCCAGACATAATGTAATGCTGACTGGACATTCTGAATTCCACTTCCAAAGGTTCTTTAATGTTTCCCTCTTACATTCACACATACAGATATTCTACCTATGCCTCTCACTACAGTAACATTTCAGCTGAAGGGAAGTTCAGACCAAAATCAGGCAACAAAGCCCAGTTCTGCAGAAACACAAGACACCAATGCATACTATTCTGTATCTGATTACCCATCCCAACCTGTAGGCACAGTCATGTAACCACAATGCACAATAAAAATCTCTGTAAGTTCATGTAGGAAGCAAGAATGATGCTCTTAATAATAGTTAAACAGTAGAGTAGACCTTCATACCCAAACTTCTACCAGCAATATTTTATTACTTTAATCTCATCTTCACCTCTGAAATATTAAGAAAAGCACAAGCAGACTTCAGTGGAAGTGATAAGTGAGCCAACATGTAGTTCAGCAAATACTATGCCATGTCTCTAACAAAAAAGTTGCACAGCTAACTACAGAATGCAAAATTTGGGATGAATAATGCTGTAATAAGTCTTTTCAGTCTTGGTACCTCTCGACTGCTAGCATACCTGCTGGAGTTCAAAACAGAGAAAATGAACTCTCTGGATTGACACAGAGGCTTCACTCACTACCTGTAGTAAGGGACTTCAACTGCTCTTCCAAGGCTTTGGAAAGGTTTTTCTACCAGATTCACAGTTGCCTGCACAATTCCAATTCACCTCAAAGAAGGAAAAAAAAAAATATATCTAAGGACACTCACATATGTGCCTGCTGAGAGACTCAGAGATGTGGAAAAAAAAGGTAAGGAGGTAGAAATGGGAAAACTGCTGTACGCATCTGAGTCTTCTAACTAACTAATCCACATGGCACATGACAGAACAATTTGAGTATCCAATGCTGGCAGCTTCTTCCATGCGCTCCATGCTGACAGACTGCACCTGACCAAAGCAGAATTACCTCTGTTTCCAAACAGATCTGGGCTGCCCTTGCTGGCTGCACGCCTTGAGCTGAGAGCAGCAGCATGGAGACTGCCAAAAACCTCCCAGGGTGCTCTGCTGAAGGTTAACACAAAGTAACACATACCGAAAACACATTAAAAGTAAACCATGTTCAACAACTGGACTTCCTAGAACATCCCTGAGAGTCATGATTGCTCCACCGGTACCACAGGGCAATATTTTTATGGCATTTCTCCAGCCTGAAGGAAAAGCAAGGATCCATGTGCCACTAATGAAGCACAGTATCAGACCACCCAATTGTGTATTTATAACCTACCATGAGATACCAGAAATGCTACCCTGCAACCACTTGTATTTCTGGGCACAAAAGCCAGACATACGGTTTGTTAGTCCTCATTCTAGCCTGGCTGGTTTTTGCTAGGATCCTTCCAAATAAATCAAGGAGGGAACTTGCTTACTTATGGAGATGCAAGAAGGTGGAAGAACAGATTCAAATGTTTAGCTTGAGGGTGTGGAGTTATTTTTATTAGGGAGAAGACACTGAAGAGGGAGCTATCTATCACCTCAAAGTCATCTAGTAGATAATGCAGAACATCCTGTTTCCCTGAGCATCCTAATAATCATACAGCAGGTCACTTATCACCAGAAAGCCTCTCCCAAGGCCACTGTTTAGCCCACACCCTTCATCACTCTTTACCTGTTGAAACAGAAGTAGCACCACTAGCCCTGACCAGACCTCCCACAGACCCATCAGCCTGTACATCTGTCTGTACAGGTCTTAGAGACATCAAGGTGCAACATCAGCAGATGATGCCATCCAGCTGACGTTTCTCCTAAACTGTGGGTGACAGTAATCTAGCAAACAACCAGGAAAGGGAGGGCACGTGTAGAATAACAGCCCAAGATCTGATGCAATTTCTTAGGCAATGTTTGTTTCCCCCTGCCTACTTCATTGCTCCCTTACTGTTTAGTTGGGTTGGATTCAAGGAAAATAAAAACGTGTCCTTTGGGATTACTGAAAACTAAGAGTCAATGAAGTAAACACCAGCTAAACAGCTTTCTATATGTAACTGCTAGCAACAACCACAGAAGATGCCTTTAACTTTACCTTTTGATTTTTATTATCTCATGGCATTGCTGAGCAAAATGTTTGGAAGCATTGTAAGGAAGAGGATAAAAAGAATGGATGCCTCAGAGCCAAAAGCAAGCAGTACCTCCACCTTCCAGAACAGAAGGAACGCTTATTGTACCACTTTATCCTCCACTAAAGCAGTGCTGAGGTCAGTTACAAAGCCACTGCCTGTTTCCAGTGTGCCAAGCCTATGGTAGGCTGCAATCCCAACAGCCATGTCATGCTCTTGGAGGAGCAGTCACCAAGGTCTTTGACTCTCTGTTCTGATCTGTAGTTCACCTTATCATATTTATGTTGAAGACCTTGGTGACATTCTTGGACAGAAATGTGACAACTGCTAGCAAGGAGAGGGCATTGGCATCTGCCCGCAAAATCGATTGTGCTGCGGTATGTGTGCGCATCCGCATAGATTTCATGGCTTGCTGAAAGCAGCCATGAACAGAGTCCCCATGCAGCTGCAGGTGCTGAAGTCCCACTCATCACTGGTTAGTGTTTTCTCTTGGCAAGAAAAGGTGTTGTACAGACAGCATTGGCTGTTTCCAACTGAGCCCACCCTCCTTTCTTAACTGAAAAGCTCTGGAGCAGAGCAGACCATTTCTCTAGCTCCTGGAAGACTAACCTGCTCCGAGGGATCACCTCTCATCACACCAAGAAACAACAGACACAAAAGCTGTTGGCATGAGTGCAAAGCACTGCCTAAGAAAATCTCCGGGTCCTACCTTGTGTGTTTAACCAAGGCTCCTCCTGACTTCCTGGCACCTGTGTAAGTGCCATGTTATGTTAAAGCAAGATCCCTTCCCAGGCCTTCAGAATCTGCTTCATTTCAGTTTAAACATCAACAGTCCCCGTTTGGACATTGGTTTATGAAAGTTGTTTTTGAAAACAAGTTTGAAGACAAAGGACTTTGACAAACTCTCTTTTCACCAATTCAAACATCTGAAAGAAATAGACCCATAGACTGCCTACATGGTGATCATGAAGCTTTTTTCAAAGTTTCAAGCAGCAATGGAAGCGTGTGGAAAATGGACATCAAACCAGCCTAAAAGAAGAGGGAGCTGCAGAGATTGCAGGTGAGTCCCTGTCACAACGGTGCATACTGTTAATCTCACTGGGAAAATTCAAGCTGCAAAGTTATACTTGTATACATCCAGGTATTACAAATTTAAAAAAAAAAAAAAAAAGATCAACTCATCAGGTAATCAGGCTTCCTACTAATTGCAGGAAATGACTGAACAAAAGTAGGCAAAGGAGTTTTACTCCTGTACACCAGAAGGCTTTTAATTACTCAGGGCATCCCTTCAGTTTTGGAAGCATGCTCTCATCTGACATTCACCACTCCAGTCTGCTTAGGTTTTGCTTAGTGGGGGAAGTATCTCAGAGAGGAAGGGATTTAAGCCGTTCCTCACACCTTTCCGTGAAGAGCAGCACAACAGGGATCTAAGCATTGCTAAGGATAAACACAGACACTTTTAAGATTAGGGGTGCTGTCTTATGCATGCTGCCAGAGAGTGAATCAGCCAGCCTAAGAGTGGGCAGAAGGGACCTCCTGGCTGGAGGCTTTGTAAATGAGCATATCATGAGAAGGACAAACAAGCTTTGTTCCCTACAAGCCATACTAACAATGGACAGTCTGTCACCCTAATGACACAGAGGCTTGATATAGGATTTTTTAAGCTACACATTTGAATTACTTTATTACAGTAATAGGATCTTTGATGACTTGTCAGACGCTAGTTTTTTTGCAGTCAGTACCCTAGTCTTTGTAGTATAAAGAAACACAAGCATTCTGACTTTTCTCCTGTACAATACTCCCTGTGAGAAATGTTTCTTGCAATCACTCCTCCCCCTCAAGCCTTCCCAGCAATGAGAGCTTCAGCTTACAGATTTGATCATGTTCCTACAGATGTCCATATTTGATGCTCACTGCATGTTTCAATACAAAACACCATTATCTTCTCTTCTTGATAGATCTAACTTGCAGACAGCAATGCAGACACTGGTGACAACTTTTGCTGTTGCCAGAATACCACAGAGATAAACCAAGGGTTTGACAAGTCCCTTTTAAAGTGCTTTCAATCTCTCCTTCAGGAATACAGTCACTGTAGCTGATTTTGATTATGTTTGTTTATTACCGTCTGTGTTCAGGTTCATCCCTGTGTTCACCACATATCCTTTCCTCCCCCCAAACTCAGGTGAAAAAAAAAAAATGATGGTGCTGCCTGGCACTGCAGATTTTGAGTCCTGCTATGAAGTGTGTCGTTTACACATTAGTAAACAACAAGTAATGCTGAAAGAAAGCAGTAGCTCACGCCAACACCTGCACATCTGATCACATCAGGATTCTTCACAGCCCTGAAGGGGAGAGAGTTGTTGATCCACGACAAAGCCTTTACACACCTGCCTGTACATACAGCCAGCATACATCTGGCAACCTGTCAGTAACAAGACAATTTCAAAGTGACTCACAATGTACTGAGAAACACAGGAAAGAACATAAAAAGGATACCTCAGTCTTAAAAGTATGCTCAGATCACATT
Source organism: Centrocercus urophasianus (assembly GCF_019232065.1). NCBI lineage: Eukaryota > Metazoa > Chordata > Aves > Galliformes > Phasianidae > Centrocercus > Centrocercus urophasianus. Next base: position 9,511,929 of record NW_024884767.1, read on the forward strand.
AGACATGTGAAACTATTCACAGCCCACCAGGTATTTTCCTTCATGGAGCATGAGTCATGCCCAGATGAAAAGAGCACTATAATTGTAAAACGAGGGACAACTTGCACAAAGCTCTGAAATGCCACTGACTGCTTTCACAGTAGATGAAAGCACTCAGTGGCTGTGCTCCACTAAGTATTTTTTTTCCAAATCATTCATTTCCATTGCTTCTGAAAGAAGCATGCAGCACCAACAAATTAGCCAAGAAAAATAATCTTTCAGAGAAAAGTACCCAAAAAAATTCTAGCATGTTGCCATGTCAGAGAAACTTAGCAATAATGAGAAACCAGTTACATTCCCCAAGACTGGGTAAAGATGCTGCAAGTCCCAGATCTGCTGCAAGCTTTCTGTGTGATCTCACACTAGCCACCTTTTCATTTGGACAGATAAGAAAACATGGCAGATCTTCCTATGTCAGCTGAAAACAAAGATCTTCAGTTTTTATGACACATATTAAAGAACCTTCAAGACAAAACACTTTCTTTGGAATTTATAATTCAAAATCTTGTTGGACAATAGCAGAGAATAAAGTATCCCACTCCAAATTGTCCCAGGGAAACTAAAAACCAAGAAGAAAAATGAAGATTTAATTGTCATCTGACAGTGAGAATAGTCAGCTTTCAGTCTGCAAACCATAAGCCAGCATCGACTTCTGCTTATTTGCTCTCCATCACCAACTTAATCAGCTTATGGAGTAAAGGGGTAAATTCCAGCCATAAGGGGTTTGTTGCTTCACTGACAAAACAGTAAAGTAAGTAGCGTTTTCCAAAACACCCACTACTTAAATTTCTTTACGAAAGAAAGCATTTTAATTCACTTCAACAAATTTTAGGACTGTAGTATCACACCCAAAATAGCTGCTATCCTTGGCATCATTTCTCTTCCACAAAATAATCTAAAGAGCACACAAAGCTCTAACTTGGAGAGGTTTAAGCTCCTTCTGAGAGATGGGAAAAAGACTGATGTGCAACCAGTTATAAGCATGCACCTTCCTATTCTTGCACATTTCAGAAATCATAGAATGGCTTAATTTGGAGGGGACCTTCCAGTCTCCCTGTCATGGGCAGAGATGCTGAGTGTACACATGTGCAGAATTAACTAGACAAAAAACATCAGATGTAGGTGACTCCTTCTGCCGTGCCATTACCTAAGCCAGAGAAGTTTCCCAGTTTCCGCAGTTTTGCCAAGACTGTCTGGACATCCTTTATGCTTGTGTCCTGTTGGCTGTACAAGAGTAACCTTTTGGCATCTGAAAATAGGCGGGAAACACTGGTGGAAAACAAACAAACAACAACAAAAAAAAAAGCAGCAGTCATCAGCTCTGTAAGCCAGTATTCACAGACAAAATTTCATGTCCCAGTTTTAAACTTCAGTCCCTTCAGTTATGACACTGCTCTCTCCACTACAACAAGCCCTGTCTTTGGTGATGATTCCTGGGAAAATTAAGGAGCCTTATTAAAGATGACTGCTAAAGCAGGGTCAAACAAGTTAGGTCAGTAACCTCCAAGCATTTGAAAGCAGTTCAGACTAGGATGGATAGGGCCTCCTGCTGCTTGTTAACTGCTTTTACACAAAAGCTCAATATTTTAAATATGCCATTATCCCTTTTCAAGTGTTTTTCCGGGTTGAAGGCACTTTTTGTTCTGCATCAGCTTCAGCAGGCCTGACAGTACAAATTCAGCAAACAAGGCAGGGTGTAACAATGCTGACCGTAAGTGGAGCTTCCCGTAATACATTAGCCAGCAATAAACAAGAAGGAGAGTCCCATCAGATCCTGTTTCTCACTCCTACACCATTCATCTCAGAGGTTTGTTGGCCAGGGAAAAGGGCTCTCTGAAAAACAGACCTTGCATCTCACCTTTTTGTGGAGTGAATTCACAATGATCACTAAGACAACAGACTTGGCTCTCAACAGCACAGGGTTACACAAAGAACTGGTGACTTCAAAATATGCCCTTTCCATATGCTCCCCAGAGAAAAGAGATAGGGAAAAAGCAGGCAGACTCACATGGACGCATTGAAGTTTCCAACAATACCAGGGGATTCCCCTGGTGTTGGGTAGCGGAAACAAGGGTTGTTGGCATTGCAGATGATCCCCTGTATCCAGGGCAATGTTCCTGCTGAGGGCATAGCTTTGTTTGGGAAGTGACCTAAAACCAAAACACAATAGTTAGGAGACAGACACAATACACGACAGACATAACACTATGTAGTAGAGAAGGGCAATGGCAATTCTGTCCAGCTTATTGCCTCACACTGCTTTTAAGAGAGCATAATGGTCAACTTCAAAAAGGTTGAGTTAACTTCTCTGCACAAACCTACCTCCTCCACTTAAAAATTACACTTTGTTAGGAACATTGCACCATTATTTCTGGTTATTTTGTTTTCAAAATTCTCTCCTCACTTGCATGCATCATAAGTGCAAAAGCACAAGGTCAGCACTTGTGAGTTGCCTGTGTTGGTTTGCCTGAGATAAGTATGTCACTGCTCTTCCATAACAGTTTGAGTTTCAGAGTTCCAACACTTATACACCTGCCTACCAATTACAAGTTTTCAACTCTTGCTATTGAAGACCTACTTAAGTCATATTTCAACATTCACATCCTGTTTACGTTACAAAATCTGGTGAGAGTTAAAGCAGTAATGAACTGCCCATGGCAGAACTCCACCAGTATGACATTCGTATCTGTGAATCGCATGGACTCCAGAAGAAAGGCTTCTATCATATAATCCTGCTTCTGAGATGACTTATCACTCTGCTTTCCGCAAATGAACCTGCTTTCTTACCCCACCCAGGGAGTAGAAGGGATGTTACATTGTTCCTCACTATCTCTCATATAAGACAGCTCCTCAAGACTTTGAGACTCACATTCCCCATCCACTGCTCCCAGAACCTTACACTATTGTGCCTGTTTCATCCTCACATGCCTGCAGTCAGATGGGGAGGTAGCTGGCTACCCCCACAGCCACAGCAGTACCAAGTCCTCAAAGGATGAGAAGTTAGAGCTGCTTAAACTCAACAAGGCTGGACAGTAGAGATGGTGGAGAAGACAGCAGTGGGGAGAAGACAGGCAGATTGTCAGCCCTCCCTGGAGAAAGGCAAGGACTCTGTCCAGGAGAAAGATGAGGAAACCAAAGGTTCATTGTTTCCAGTACCAAGGGGACTATTAGTTCCTAGTATTCTTTTCAAAATAGAAACACTATTTACCTGAATTATTTGGCTTTTGTTTCATTTCTGTTATTGTAAGAAGAGTATGGGGAGGGTATGAAAGGAAAAATGCTTAAACATTTGGATTATTTTCCTAAAATTTCTCAAAGAAATACTTTCTCTCTTCTCCATGCCTTTTACTTCACATGGATAAAATTTTACATGGATTAAAAAATAAAACTAAAAGCAACATGAAAACAAGAACATACAAGAATTCACGGTAATTTTTCTAAACTCAGTGAAGCATGTAAATGCAGTTTCCTAAAGAAGAGTAAAGCAGGAATTACCTGATTCAAAGACAGCTGTGTTAGTCAGAAGGCACAATTTATCAGAACAATCTTTCCAATTGTATCACATCTAGCTCTTCTATATATTGGTCTTTTTTTTTTTTCTTTTCTTCCAAATGAAATGCATTTTGAATGTCTTGAAGGGTTCACAGGAATGGAAAAGTCAAGCTCAACAAGACACAGCAGCAGCCTCACTAGAAGTTCCTCTTGATAAAGATACTTATACACTACATTGAAACAAAACCCTGATGACATGAAAGGGACGACAGGCAGTTATCACAGTTTGAAATGTCTCCTCTGGCTGATCTGGTGAAAGCCACCTACCTATCTTTAAAGTTTTCATAAAAAGGTTACTCATATGAGTAGGGAAAGAAAAGTCCTGTCTGGTAAGTCAGATTAGAAAAATGGTGCAACCCCTGGTTCTGCTGAAAGAGAGCTGAAATTCTTAACAGTTTATTAAACAAACTGTACCACTAAAATAACTAGGCTGTCTGGAGGTTGAAAAGCACTTGCATGAACTGTTACTGCTATGATTAAGCCTCACTTGTAAGCCATTTTGTAACAGCACACAGTACTGTCACCACAGATAACAATCCAGTTCCCCTAAAGGCATGCAATGATGCCACAGGGTCCATCATGAACTCAAGGTTTCTTTCCAGCATCTCTGCTCACACCCAGCAAAAGAAAAGTTCTACTACACAACATATCCATATTTGTCAGTGAATGAATAATCAGTCAAACCAATCCAGACTTAAATGAAAGAATTTAGTTTCCATTTTCCTGAAAGCTTTTGATAACAGGGGAGGAATTAACCAGAAAGCGTGAATTTAAGTTAGTAGATACTCATCACTCTACTATTGTTGATGCCAACAGAGGGAGAAGACAAATAAAACTTTAGTCAATAACAACGGGAAGGAAAAAGGAATACAGGTGAGAGATAATTAAAATTCTTCTGACAACAGGTGCCAGACCAAAGGATGTACAAAGAGGCTAACAACTAACAGTCCCAATCCTGTATTACACTCACTCTGAACAGCTGAAAAAAAAAAAAACAGATCTTGCTAGGGTTGAGATTACATCCAGCACAGCCAAAGCTGGCAAGAAGTACCAAGAGACTGGTACAAGCTAGCAAGAGACTGCTGCAGTTCTTTGTAGCAAATGAGCAAATGTGTATTGTTTCTCTCAAGCTCCACATCCTTTGTGCAGGCATTTCTTCTAGTTCTACTGTAACAGTCAGGAGAGGTAATTTGAATTTCTAGCACGAAAGTACAAGATTGCATTTAGAGAAATTTCAGTTACCCTGCCAGCCACAAAACAAAGAGAGTTAGGTAGTGAGCGAGACCAGCAGCGTCCAAACCACATCAGGAAGTTGCAGACATTATTAGCACTTAAACTTTGAAAAGCTAGCTTTAAAGCCCAGTAAGCAACATAAAATATCCCAGATACTTTCAAAAAACCACAGGGTTAAGTGCTATAAGAGCTAGTTCTTTACCTATTTTAAGAATGAAACAATCCAGAGTGCCCTCCAGAAACACGCTGCGCTGACCCTTAGCCTTTACCTTGTAGTAATCAGGCAAAGGAAAGATAAACAAAGAGCTCTTCCATAGTCAGCTAATTGAAACATGAAATCACTACCAATCGCATTTAAGATTAAGCATATTGCTTCAATGAGTTCTGCTTCCTAAATCAAATGGCTACCACCACAGTCATCTGCAGAGCAAGAATAAGCTCCCTTTGACAGAAAAGCTGAAATGTACCCATTTATGATGTAAAGAGAAAACTACAATGGTTTTTCCCATAAATGTGCGACTGCTCAATCTACTGAATAGAAAGTTGACACTGTACAGTTAGGAGTGGAATTGCTCTTCTGTTCTTTTATGTAATACATTAGCCCACGTTACTGTCTGAAAATGAGATTGCTTTCTTAGAGATCTGAACACCACTTTCTTTTTATACAGTCACATGCAGAACAAGAATGAGAAATAAAGCTTAGGTTCTGTGTGGGTTTTGCAGCCTTGTCACATTTCCACAGCAATTCCTTGGCTAATACATTATATATGCAAAAACAGCAAGGGCAAGAAAAACAGCAGCAAAATACAGTCATCGAGGAACATTAACTTGTCAGAACATGCTTCAGTTCCCAAGATTGAAGGAAAGCAGCCACTAAAACTTCTCTGAAGATTACAAAGAGGTATGCAACCATTACCCCTGATCTTTGTCTCCTGCCAGTTGGCACTGCTGCCTTCTAGCCTTGAAATAACAACCAGTCTCTGTGCAGCTGCTGTGCTTGGTACTTACATTCATGTTGTTCGTAGGGCGGATATGAAAGTCTTACAGAGATCAGGATGAAGAAGATAAACAGAGGCCAAGCAACTTCGATCAGCAGCTGGAACTGGAAACAACAAAGCATTAAAATGTCATATCCAAAATACAGGGCAGAGTTTCCAGTACAATCCACTTCTAAGACAGCATAGTTTTGCAAGCACATTCTCACACCACTTTGGTTATGCATTCCAGGACCAAAAAGTTTGTTCCTACAACTTCAGAGAACAGTGAAAAGTTACAGGTTTCTCATTTGTTGTTGATACAGGTGAGTTGCAAGACTAAATTTGATGCATTTAACAAGGGTTATTTTTGGCTTTTTTTTAGTTCTCCTCATCCCTTGAAAGAAAGAAATCCGAAAGAAATCTGAAGGAAATCTCCCTATGACCCTTCCCAGAAATCAGCTGGTTTTCTGGCCTCGTATTTTAGAGCTAGTGGGAAGCACTTCTATTCCATCTTCACGATAAACATCTCAGCTGTTACCCTAATATTAGGGATGAATATTGTGCCAGTGCATAGCTACTCTAAATCCTTTAATTTCTCTGCTAGATAAATATATTGTCATCAAGAACCATTTGTCTGACTCCCAGAGGCCAGAGATGCTCAGCACTAGGACACCAACAGCCCAAGAAGCAGCACAAGCCATTCCCTCTGCCGGCTCTCGTGGCTGTGCTCTGTTATGCCCTACAGCCCTCTGTGTCACCCTATCTGCTGGTAAGGAGCAGGCATCTTACACATGTCACCACGCTACGTTGGAGGCAGATTGATACCAGCTCAGTTTGCAGAGGCTGCCCAGGGTGCCCAAGCAGCCTCTCTCCTGCAGCTGCAGAGACAAAGCACTGGCCTCAGCCTTGGCTTGCACAGAGAAACATCCACCCCAGCTCCTCTGCTGCACAGCCAGAAATGGCTAATTGCATAATCCAGAAAGCGACCACGTGTATGCTGCATGCAAAGTGCTGTACACCTCTGCATATGCCTGCACACACACTTCCAGCCTTCCCAACTCACAGGCAAAAGGAGAACAGACGAGGGAGGCCATTTGGACTGGATCAGCTGCATATTTGCAGCTGAAGACCAATTTATCACAGCTGCACTGAAATGCTGCTCCACGATACACAGCCAGAATCTGTTGAAACATGGGGTCAAGCTTAATGCATATGTAGAACTTCAGTAGAGAGCTTGGACCTCTGGACAGCCCTTTACACTAATCAACAAAAAAAACAAAGCCTCTTCCTTTCATTCCTAAAGCACAGAAGCTTCCTTTCCCTACCACTTCCTAGACTTCCCACAGCAGTAATTACACCACCACTCTTCATATGTTGCTGCCTTTGTAAAGACAGACACACCAACACCAAAAGGGATGTGCCTCACACTAAAGACATAATGAAAATTGAGTCTCCTCACTTACTGCAGCCACTAGACCAGCACAGTGAACAGTGAACCCAAGCATCACCTCTCCGCCGCCCCTGCCCCCCCTTGGAAGAAAGGGAGGAACACGACCTCTGCAGACAGCAGCACCTGGGCCAGAATAAGCTACTCATAACTTAACTGAGACTAGTTCCTGAAGCATGTCCAATCTGTATCAGTTGGCTGGTAATGGAAGATACCATTAAATATTGAGATCAATACTTTGTCAACAGGAAATCGGTTGAGCAAGAACTAATCCCCTTTCATTTCCCGCCAGTGTCCTCATCTTCATGGTCCAGCTTCAATGCAAGGAGCTACCAGCTGGTAATCAGCCTTGCCATGCAAGCTTGAGAGGTCTCCTCACTTGCAAGACAGCAGGAAGAAGACAGTGCTTTTTCACAACAGTGAACCCTGCACATGATTCTTTCCCTGCTCTCCCCCTGTGTACCCCCTTCCCCCCACTCCAACACTGTTGGAAGTAATCCAGTACAAAGTAACGCTTGAATTGCACACGTCAGGCTGAGCTTTGGACCCAGCTTTCGCAACATAGCCCAAACTCACTGCAGCAGAAGAGAGAGTTCAGTCAGAAGCAAAGGAAATTAGACTTCTTGTGGGAAAAACAAGAGGAATCAAATTATTTCTGGGCTACACCTTCAGTAAGTACAAATGTCTGAGCAGCACTGCCAGAAAACTCAGGATGCTGGTCTCCTAATAGATGACAACTGCTCAACCATGAGACCAGCATGGCTAGAAGAGATGTTCTTGTAATTCCCTGTCTTTGTTTAATGGGCCTTCCCTTTTGATACCTGCAGATGAAGCTCAAATTAAAAACATTAGAGCAAAACTCTGGAGACAAATTACAAAAACCTGTGATGATAGGCTGCCTTTGCTATGAATTGACTAATAATACAGTACAGACTGTATGCAGTAGCCTTCGGGCTACTCAATAGGAAACTGATACAGAAGGTGCCAGAAGTACCAAAAAATAGCCAAACAGATCCAAGATCATGACAGAAGTACCAAAAGAAAGGTCTTTTTCTGCTTACAAGTAGATGCCTTCTGCATTTTTGTGGCATTGCTGAAAATCTGAATGAACTTCTATTGCCCACCCTACAGCTACTTGGCAGGACGTGCTACGCCAGACTGCTTCAAATAACTTTCAGACTAGATGCATTAATTTCAGAGGACTCAGAGAAAAAAAGCCATCTTCCTCAGCAGAGCACTCAGCTCCTCTGAAATCTCCTCCTGGTAGAACCAGTTCATGCATTGCCACACAGGCTCCATCAATCTCTATGGATTCCCAAAGTTCATAAAGCCAGTATGGGAGAGGACAAGAGTAAGACTGGTAGTACCAGGGGGAGAAGAAAGTATTTTCAGCTTTAAGAGCCTAGGATACATAGGCTTTTAGAGTAATTGAGAAAAGTATGTACTTTAAAGAGCTGTAGCCACTGTTGAGACTACTTCCTCCAATCCATTGCAACATTCTTATAAATTATGAAGCAGTTCACAAGGTTAGGATATTAATTGCACCCCCCATCCCCCCAATACAAGAGAGCAAGCAGCATCACTCCTTACGGCTGATGTGGCACACAGCTTATAAGATGGGCTCCTTGTCCTGGAAGATCAAGGCTTTTGGTTGGATAAGGACAAAAACATGCCACTTGCATACAACTTCCCACCACCCTTGACAGCCCTGTAACCAGAGACATTGAGGTAAAAAACAAAGAAACCCAAACAATCCTTTCTCTGGTTTTATTTGAGCACTTTAAGAATGGGACACATTCAGCTCTGAATTCGCAGGACACAAATTCAGTGACAAGTCTCAGACATTTCAGCAATGACTTCAGAGACTGCTTCCATCTCCACCAGCGAATATGATAGCCGTCTCTCCCTTGTGACTCTCAGTTTCTAAAGCAACCCAGCCCCAGACAGCTGGCAAACACCCTGACATTTGCAGGGTTCAGAAAGCTTATCAGAGACACCACTTTCCACTCACCACCTCAGTAGCTAACGTTCCCTTCACATTCTCTGCTCATGCCTTCTCAAGGTCAGATCTAATGGGACAGCTCTTCTGCACAGTCCTGTTCCACAGAACATGGCCCAGTGTAACACAGTTACCCCTGAAACCCCTAGAGGGACTGTGCCTTCTTTGGCTTTAACTGTGTGCAGAAGTTACAGCATCTTGTGAGGTCTCTTTAATGTTAAGACAGAAGGCCTTGAGGAGAATGCACTGGATCCACGCTTCGCTGTTCCTGTCTCCACACGGAGAGACTCCTGCTGCTTACTGCTTACTGTAACAGCTATGTTCCATACTGATAACAGATGGTGAGGCCAGCATTGAGGCTAATCAGAATGCTCCTTGGAAGCAAAGTGTCAGTTGCCTGGATTTGTCTCTACACAAATGTGAGAGCATGTCTCATGCCAACCACTTAAAGTAAGCCTTCTGCTGAAAAGTTTCACAACAGGCTTGTGTGCTTCTCCTTGATTAGAGATCAAAAATGCTTGCTGTTGCCTCTAGCAGAGGTCCCAACACTGGGAAAACAACCATTAGACCTTTGGCCACATTACGAAGTGGCTGAATTTCTCTGCTGTTGTTGCAGCTTACAGCAGTCAAAAGTGTTTAGAGTCCATGTCACAGAACCACAGCCTGACAGTACTCTTCCTGAGGAGCAGGCAGGTCACAACAGAGGCACTGGACTTACATCCCTCACTGCCAGGTCGTAGAAGTATTTCAGTACTCTGACACACCAGCATTCAGGAACAACTCCAAACCCCCTCACTTCTATCTGCTAAGGATTTGAGTCAGCTTTCTGAAAATGCAGATCAGCTGTTTTGCCAGGATCCTCTAAGATTTGAAACACTAATACGCAGGAAATTTTCCCTTATTTCACTTGACAAGCAAGCCACAATGCTGTAACTTAGACCAAAAAACTCTTTGGCTAATACTTACAGTCTGTCTTCTTCTGTAGGTGAAGTTCTTCCATAGCAGCAATCCCAGCTGCGTCCAAAACGCCATCATTTTTCAACAATGCCTTCCTCCCTTTGTGCAGCAGCAGCAGTACACAGCAAGGATGTTGTGGCTAGGCATTAACTAGAAAGCAAGAGTTCAAAGGGAGAAATTATGTGAGAAGAGAAAAGGCAACAAGACAGAAAAAGGCATAGGCTGTGCTCCGTGAGCTCATGAAGCCTTGCAGCCAGCCCCTCAACCTATTTCCCATACATCTGCTCTCTTTCTCTGTGCACTCTAGTCAAGTCTCATAGGTTCAAGTCAGCTGAGATTTAAAGCAAAAAGCTTCTCTCCATATTTACTTTTCTAATGGTGAAAAACATGTTGCCAAATTAGGTATGTCTTTGTTTGGCATTCCAACTAATACATTTGCTTGTAGAAGAAAATGCTACAAACTTAACATGCAAGGGAGAAAAGTGCATCTCCTTGGAAGCAAGTGACCCTGAAGCCATTCATATTTGGATAAAGTGAATGGACAATCGCTATTGAGTCAGTGTAGGGTCTTGCAGACACCTGGTCTCCACAGCTGTTGTGAGCAGTGCACATTCAGTATGCACCTTGCAAATGTATGAGAACGTAAAAAGGATTCAGAAACACATTAGCTTCTTTGGTGGTTTTTAATAATAACACAGCATAAGCTTGGGTACACAGAGACTTTCAGGAAGGCTCATATACAAAGATGAGCTTACAGTAGATTGAAAGCCATTAAATCTTTTATTATTATTATTATTTCAGAATTCATTTGGAATAGCTTAATTTACTTTTGAGATTAAGCCACTTCAGATTAAGAGTACTTTCCTTCTGAGTAAGTGTCCATGCAGGGATTTAACTAATTCACAGCAAATTAATTCTGATTTATGCTCCTGAATACATTCTGTTGACAGGTTCAGTGTTAACAGGACAGCTAGCAACCAATCCAAGCACACTACCAGATAACCATTCCCCCTAACATCTGCTGAAGTGGGAACACATGCTTTTGATTCTCATGTCCCACATACCATTATCACAGACCTATTATTCAGTGTTGCATGCCTGACTGCAAACTGCATTGAAAATGTTTTCAAAACCCACAAACACACTATGAACTTAAGCCTTCTTCAGGAAATGCTCTGCCCATTCTCACACTGGAACAAGATTAGATTAGATATAGCAATTCTGGATGCCAGCTTTGAGTTAATGAGTATTTGCAGCTTTGTAGTTTTACCCACAACTACATCCATTATTACAACAGCAAATTAAAAAGTTGTCATATAGCATAGGTCTCTGCTACATGAAAGTTTCCCAAACACTACAAATGAAATAATTAAAGTCACCATGCTGAATTCCACAGAAAATTACACTGTAGGATCACAACAGCACAGCAGTGTTTTTCACACCAGAATAAGGGAGCAAGAACAGTAACAGACAGTACAGTAACAGAACAGTAACCTACAAAAACCTACAAATTGAACCTCATGTCTCTACACAGGCATGAGACATGTATGCACAGCTGAGCATACAGCCAATAGGGGCTTGCTGCTATAATTCACTGCAGTGAACAGTACTTGCAGATGCTGCTCTTCACGGAGAGATGCCCAGCTGATCTGGCAGGAAAGCTTTCCTCCCCCTACCCTGTGCTTCCTTCTGGCTGGAACTCCTGACATTAACACGTTCCAGCTGCGTGCACATCTACCTGGTAGACAGTGAACTCCCAGATGCACTCGAGTGAGGTACTGCAACAACTAATAGTATATCAACAACATAAAAACGCCACTCTGTAATACAATTAATGATCTGCCACAAACTACTTCCCAGTGTTTTCTACCAGATACAGCTAAAGACCAAATTCCACCAGGAAGACAGCAGGAAGGATCTTGCAGGGAGCAGCAGAGACCTTTGGCTTCTCAATGGAATTACGTTCAACTCTTTCACTTTAATACTCTTCATAAAGACAGCAGAATAGAATTTGAAGCAGTTTAGGTCTGTCTGAGCTAGTTACAGGGTAGCAGGCTTTATCCATGCCAGGTGAAATCCAAATGTTAGTTCTTTGCAATTGCAGGCAGTCCCCAAGATCCAAAATGTGGAAAAAATGCTTTTAGACTCTGTAGGGCTCGTGTTGCGCTTTGCAGTGACATAAGGGCACATATTGATCATTTAACACCCCTCAGCTGATCAGCAGAAACCTGTGCAACTAGGAAGACTTGGCTGTGCCTGCTTGGATTTCAGCTGTCTATAAAGTTCAGCTAAACATTACAGAGAACAAAGCAAATGTGCTGGCTTTCAAGCAAGGCCAGTTTGTCTGCACACAAGTTTTAAATAAGGTAAAAATATCCGTTTGTAAGGACGGTACCTGATGATTGGAAAACCTGTCCCATGTGTTGACACGACAAGCTAAGTCTCTACATAAACCAAAGAGACAAGTCCTACCACCAGATGTTCACTGAGAGCACAAAAACTGAACCCAAAGTGCTCCCAGTTCCACTTCTTCCAGCCACGCTGGTTTTACAGCTTCAGAGACATTCAAGTTCCAGGGTCTCTTGCAGATGGGGTTACCCAGGTTTTGCTGATGCTTGTATCTGTCTCCAGTTTTGATCTGTATCAGAGGCTGTCACATTTGGTTCACTGCTGATACAAGTTAACTAGGTTCACCTGAATTACTAATGCCTCAGGAAACGCTGCTCAAACTAAATCCCAGGCAAAAATGGGTTAGTGACATTTCAAATGTTCTTCTACCAGTCGGAAAGCAAGGATTACAAACCAGAAACACAGAAAACAGTGGCAGACCCAACTCTCTCAGCTCAGCTGGATCTGAAGTCCACCAGTATTTCACTTCAGGCTCATCTAGGATGTACAACACAACAGGGAAACCCAACTCACTGTTTAGTAGTTGCTGTTCTGAAGTCCACAGATACCAGCTAGTTTTCCTTCTGTATCACACCTGAGGAAAATTTTGTTAGCCAGCAGTGAGCACCATGGATCACTCTCATCCTCTAAAAAAGCAGTAATATTTCTGTCTAGCACAAGAAAAGCTGCATGAATTTGCCACAGCAATACAAGTACCTTACATCTCAGGAAACAACATCTCCATTGAAGAGAGGGATTTATACCTGCCAAGACTGAACCTACCACCACCAAAAAAAAAAAAAAAAAAAAAGAAAAAGAAAACCCAAACAAAAAAACCCACTCATTTTTATAAGCAATGTGAAAGCTGGAACAATTACCTAAGCTGTAATAGGTAGTGCAACCTAGGTGCATAAAGGTCTTTGCTGTAGATATCCAACTTGCACAGCCAACCTTTTCCACTGTGTGAACACTTCCAGTTTTCCAGTGCATTTACAACAGCAGTTGTAAGCTTAAAGGCAAGAGGTTTACTTCTATTCATCACTCAGAAAACTGTTCTTGTTTAGATCTGCTTCAGCATTCCTCCACCTCCTCAACACAACTGCATAGCTTAGACAAAATGGAGGATACCAGGAGAGACTCAAATTGCCCACATCTTTGAGATACACCTGGTAGCTGTCTAGTAGATCAGGCATAATGGATGTTTACAGCAACCTACTGAATCCAGACACATGCCCTGCGCAACATGCAGATAGAGCAACAAGAACTCAGTTGAACAGACAGCCAATTAAAAGGACCATGAGGCCATCTCACATCTAACCAGCCAATAAACTAGTACACAAGCTTCCTAGCATGCCCTACCAGCATGCCGCTCAGATCTTCATATACATAACACGCTATTTTTCTAAGCATTCCAAATCTTCTCAATTCACAGGTGCCATTGAGCAAAAGCAGCATCCAAATACTCCCCCAGATCTTTGGACAGAGTTGTCTCCATGTGCTTGTCCCATGGACTGTCCCTGCAGATGGCTTTTCTCCCCACTGCAGAAACTCCCCGTGAATTCCAGACCTATAAGTCTACAACTCCATCTGAGTGTGCAATTCAAAAATCACTTTAGGAGAAAAACACATGAAGAGATGAATTCTGAAAATGCTGACAGTGAAACACTTTGACCAACCTTGTCTAGATAAGCACCATCACAATCATCAAGACTAAAACGGCTGCTGAAAAGTCCATTAGCTGGTACATTGAGAATCCCCAGACCCAATCAGTCTTAAACACAAAGCTATGTATTTTTACAGCTGTAGATTTTAAGAGGAAAAAAAGGTCAAGTGGAAGAGAACCCATTCCCCACCCCCATGCCTGGTGTCTGTACTAAATAAACATAAAACAGCTTTCAAAAGCAGCTTTCTGCAAACAATGCAGCTGTTTGCTTTCTTCTGGGGGCAAAAAAACCTTTCCCCTGGAGAAGAAATCACTATTTATACAGGGAACAAAGCAAACCTACCGAACCTTATGGGACTGGAACATTTCAGGATTCTGGCAAAAGGATACAGAACCTGTGAATCTCCAGCAATGACTTAAACCAAGCCCTGGTCAGCAGAGCTAAAACCTTGTACTAGTTTAAAAAGACTCACAGGCTGCTATGAAAGCAGTTAGAAGCCTTCCACCCCATTCTCTTGGCCAGATTTCCACATTACAAAAGTTACGACCACTGGCAGCTCTCCATAGACCAAGCAGCCATGGAGAATACTAATCCAATATCTAGAGATAATGTCTTCTGACAGGAAAAAAAAAAACAAAAACAAAAACAAACAAACAAACAAAACATTGTTTGCTGGGTGCAACATACATCTACTACAGCCATTACTGTCCCTCTACTGCAAGCAAACATGGCGTAGCACATTACACACACAACCTCAAATGAAAAACTGTACATCTGCTTAACACCAACAGCCTTTCTTTATGTATCTACCAAATCAAACAGCCACTCTTCAAAAGAAATGGGACAGCTGAGGAAAAGAGCACTGGCTGTGAGCAGAAACACAGTCCTTTTGGTGAAGGCTGAGAAATGACTATTTCCTTTATGTAGAACCAAGCTGCACTTCATGGAGCAAACAGTGTCATGAGCCACCTCAACTCTGCAAAGCCCAGATCCAAGAGCAAAGTCCCTCCCAGTGCTCCATATGCCACCAACTGAGATCAGGTCACCATGACAGAAGGCGAGAGAGAAGTGTGTGCCTCAAATCGACAATTTGATTCAAACAAGACAAACTGTCAGAGAATTGTCTCGGCATTTTGGGACTACAGGTACTGATTAGCGCCAGGAGTTGAACTACATCACCCAAATCAGGGTCTAACATCCCGGCTGCTTTCTTGCAGAATACTTGGATCTCAGCTTATAGTTTCTTTCCAACTAGTAGCTGTGGTCAGGAGACTCACATATCCACTTTTATTTCTTACAGCCTCAGGCTGTAAGAAGGAATAAGCAGCAAGACAAATATTAGAAAGAAACTTTTGTTTTAAACCTCCATGATTTCCAGAAAGAAAAAAGCACTTTTCTCTAAACTTCAATAAATAGGAGGTGGAAAAGGAGCATTAGTCCCAGAGCAGTTGAGATTATGCTTGACAAAGAGTAACTGAGGACAAATGCAAACAATCACTTATCCCACTGTTATGGACCTAATTAGAGATAATCTCCACAGCAGAAACAGACAATGCATGAAGAATTAAGAGTAGAGCCCATTTTACAATCAGAACAACTCAGGTAGAGTCTGCAAGACTAATAGGAGCAAAATTGACATTCAAGTCTCTTAAGTTTCTCAAGAAGTCAAAAATCTCAAAATCTACTGGAGCTTCAGAGAAGAAGGGAAGCTGTACCCTAACAATAATACTTTTCTAGGAATAACAACACTGACCTTTTAAAGTTACCTTCTAAATCCAACATTCTGAACTAAGTTACAAAAAGATGCCTTCAAAAGCATTAGCAGCACGTTCAAACAACTCACCTGGAGTGCCAAGCAAAGCAAAGGCAAAGATAAAAGCACAACCAGTAGATGCTACACACTTGTCTCCTGGTTTAAGCACTGCTAGATTCTGCAGCAATAACGAGCAATGCAGGGTCAGCAGAGGAGGTGTGAGCTTTGAACCTGCAGCCTGATGCCTGGGATGCAAGATCATTATCAGGGAGGCCACACAGACACCGAAAAAAGCAATTCTTTCGTAACCTCCCCACAGAGGACTTCCATTTTTTTCCCCATTTGCCAGACGAATATCAGGCCAAGTTTACTATCCTACCTAAGAGTTCATTCAGTGAGAAGGGCTTTCCTCTTCAAAATCACCCAGATCATGTTTACACCAACTGCTTGTTACTAATGATATGATTGGAAATCTTCCGGGTCAGCAGGCAAGACTACAAACAACAATATTTGGTTGGCAGTCCTTGGCACGGACCTTGACTAATTTACATCACCTTACACAGATTGACTACCTGGCCTTAGGTTTGGTAGCAAACACATTCTGGCCTTGTTCTTCAACACCTACTAATACTGCAAACAACTAGCACATTGTTTTTATTGTGGCCATCTGCCCTATAAAATAACAATGATTTGTATGACAGAAGCACTTTCAGATTTAGCTTCATGGTAATCCACAACCAGTTTGACTCATTTTTCCTCCTGATGAGTGTGTGCCAAGCTTTCTACAACTCCCAAACATTAGGCACAGGGCCAAAATATTGGGAAGCTGATTGAACGTTTTCTTGAAATTCCACCAGCGCCCAAACAAAATGCAGGCACTGCATCTCACTTAGTCACAGGATCCTTACAGCACCATACACACAGCTACATAACACTGAACAGATGAATTCTCTTCATTTAAGGGGGCTGTGCTTCACAGAAGGTTAGAGACAGCTGGAAGAAAATGACTGCTCCTTTTAAGCACAACATGACAAGAAAATAGCTACTCATAATCTGCTTTAACTGCTGCTATTAAAACAATTAGTCACATAAAAGAGCCCAGCGCTAGGCTTTGCCTGTTGCAGTAGGAATTACAAGAGAAGAAAGCCCAGATCTTACTCTGACAAGAACTGGAACTAATACAACATGATGTTAGGGACAGAAATCTGGCATCCCAAGCATTTGGGCAAGAGGCTTCTAATGGTATCTAGTCCAGGCACCACGAACAAGCACTCTGATTTTTTAAAAAGTCAGCATATTCTGTGCTGAGTATCTCTGAAAGCTCAGCTATAAACAGCAGAGCAGAGATCATTTCGAAAGTCATACCCAGAATGAGTATCAAGAGCACTAAAAATGCTGGCCCTGAGCTCTTCAACAGCTCTCATTTCCTCCTTCTGACAAAGCGTAGGCCCCAGAATGCATTTGTGGGGCACAGGTGGGCGCATAGCAATGTATCAGAAATAAACCACAAGAGATAGTTTCCCAAAGACCTGAGCACCAGGCTACAGGAACTCCTTAATACAAATAGGACTACATTTTTCCAGTCAGCAGTGCCTCATTTTCAGAAACGGACGATGTTTAGAAACTTCCCTTGTGACAGAACATGCCAAGCTGCTTTGAAAACCTGTCCCAGTTCACACTGGAGCATGCCTTCCTACCAGAATGACCACAACAACTGGTTCTCATTAATTCTAGCATGTTCAGAAGGTGAAATGGTGAAAACACGTGCGCTCCATTGCAATAGAAAACTTGAGCTTGCATGTGCCACAGCTGGACTGATTCAAAGAAGGGCATGGGCAAGAGATTGTGTCACGCACTTCAGCGAGAAGAATTACTCAAATGTCAAATATAACACTTAAGAAGAAATGCAGCCAATTATTTCAATATTAAAAAAAAAAAAAAAACACCACTAAATTCCACTGGGAGACTTTGAAACACATGAAACATTCTGATATTCCTATTACAGTAAGCATCTCTACTTTTCTCACACATACACACACACACACACAAAAAAAAAAAAAAAAAAAAAAAAAAAATGATTTACTTTATAACGGCCCGTATCAAAGATACATAGTCCGTATTTGCCTTGGTCCGGGGTTTTTTTTTTTTTTTTTTTGTTGTTGTTGTTGTTGTTGTTGCTGTTGTTTTGTTGTTGTTGTTTGGTGTTTTTTTTTTTTTGTTTTGTTTTTTAATCCCAAAGAATGAGCTTTTCTCTGCTGTGGAATCTAGAAGTAGTAGAACAACCTGCTAAAATAATGATTGTGACATTCAAGATCAATTCATGCCATTAGGCTTTGATCTCTGAGCAACTGTAGTACTGTCGGCACAGTCGGCAAAAAGCTCTGTTGCACAGCATCAGCCACTTTTTTCCTCCTGCTGATGCATCCTGTTTATGGACATTATCTTCTCAAACATGAAAAAGGATTAAGCATTTCACTTTACAGAAGATGGTTTTCTGCTTGGCAGCTGCCTCCAAGGACAGAAGAAACACAGAGCTCCCTCAAGAAAGTCATCACCCTTCTCAGCTTTTGGGAAAGGAAATCCATGAGCTCAGAGGGTGTTAGCTAGAAAAACTTTTGACCACCATCCCCCGCTCCATGCACCCTGATCACTGAATTACTTCATCTATGTGAATCAGCCATAGATCTGGCTTACGACTGTGTACACTGGTAGGCAATGCACATTTCCATCCTGGAATGGCTGGGATATCACTGGGGTGCTTGTATAATCTCTGGAGCCAGGGTACCATGCCTCACAGCTTTGTCATCACTTCTGTAAGTTTTTTTGGTTGTTTGATTTGCCAAAGAGTGCCTTCTCCTATATTTTATTTTTGTAGCTTGTTCTTCAGTCCTGGGAGAAGGTAAGGATGTAAGCAACCCAGCGAAGATTGGTACTGTAATTTGAGATGTACGTCTGCTCCATCCAAGGAAATTTTACTGTTATTCTCTTCTCAGTTTTTGCCATCTGGGACCAGCACGTCATGAACCAGCACATGTCCAAAAACAAAACAGAACACAATATGGCTTTTGCTGTGTGAAATATCCTTCTGGTGTATTTAAGACTCTCTGCCATAAGGAATAAGCTCACTGTGAAGCCTGATATCTACACAACTGCACTGACACATGTCTCATAGATACAGGTTATGGAAGATAAAACGACAGAAATACCCCTCAACTATGCAGAAAAGCCTCAGCCAAGAAAAAGCCTGCAGCACAATGCAAGGAAATGATGTTGTCAGTAGAAAGTTGGCAAAGGCTGTATTTTATGTCACAGTGAGTAGAGTTTGATCCTTGAAACTCTACAACAGGCAGACCCAAACACGGCTTCAGCTCTCATGCTTCTAACCACCTAACTGCACAGACCTAAAAGCTAGTATTTCAACACAGGAGTAAACAGGAATCCAGGTGCTTTTGAAAGTAATGACTGCTCACTTTAAAGAGAAATAAATTTCTGCTCAATCTTGGCAAATGATAAGATTCAATAACCACTTATCTCTAATGTTACTCATAGAACAAAACAAAAATAATTGACATGCACAGTAAGAATGAAAGCAGCACACCTGTTGTGACAGGTGTGGCACTGGGCACCTAGCTGGGTGTGCTGCCAGAATGCTGTGTGCAAACCTCTCTCTTTGCCTAATCCACAAGAAACAAGTTGTTCCACACAGATTCTGTTGTTCACTTCCAATTGTTCAACTCATACTCCCATAAAGGTCAACAAGCCAGTGAACAGATGTGAAATAAGCTACAGTGTGGTTATTTTAACATCACACATGCTGATGGAATGAGCTAAAGGTGACAATCTGTTCAAACCTAAGCTACACTTCTTCATGTGGGCTTCAGGACGGAGGTCCACTAGATTGTTCCAACAATATCAAGGGACTAAGCACAAAAGTGAAGAACTGGTCTACTCAATTTCAGGCAAAAGCACTCAGAATGGAAAATGCTTTGGGAGGGTGCAGAAGTGGCACTAAATACCAGAAGGGAGTAAGCTTGTAAGAGAAGTGTAAACAAAACAATTCTGCAAGTTGTTAATGGATATAAGTTCCAAGCCACGCATTTTCTGTTGAGCTTATGAAGTCCTAAATGATGCAGAGAAAGTTTCACTGGATTCAGAGCACATTCCCACAGAGAATCCACTTGACAGAAGTTATGTCTGGTTTTACATGTGAACACAACTGGGAAGACAGCTACAGTGGTGAAGACTAAGACTAACGTTAAAAGAGCTGTGAACAAAGCTCTGGAAGACACAGTAATGGGGGGATGGGAAAAAAAAAAAAGAAAAAAACAAGGAAAAAACAAGATCTGAAGAAATCTGGTGACAGCTGGTATACAAGTGAATGTATATGTATTATATATTTCTGGAGGGAATAAATCCAAATTCCTCCAAATATACCTACTACTTTCTTAGAAGGAATATCTCCATAGGTTTGTGAGACCTGGTAAGCAAGGTTGTAGGAACTGCTACTCCAATTTAGCAGAGTAAAGAACAATTAAAATATCAAAAACACTTTAAAACAAATGAATTAGATAAAAAGCACATTACCCAGTGATAGCATAAATTCTGAAATGCAAGATCAATTTAGTTTAAATTCACCTAGTTCACCTAGAAGAGAACTAGATTTTGAACTTTGACTCCACCAGAAAGAAATGTCCATACTGCACACACCAAAGCTTGCTGCTGTTTTATTGTGTGAGCAAAGGGAGATTTGTTGGTTTTTTGTTGTTGTTGTTTTTAAATCCAATCAAACTTGATTCTAAATTCTGCTTTCCACTAGCAATTATACCGGACTCCTGTTATGGCAGCATAATTACAATACAGGGAAGAGAAAAAGAGCCAATGACATATCCATAAACATATTCCCCACAAATACATCTCTCAGAGAAAATATATGTATAATAATTTGTTTGTTTCTTCTGAAGGCATAAGAATGCACCTGCAAAAGCAGCAGCAACATCTAAAAAGCTGGGCTTTAAATCTGGCTGCTGACGTGACCAACTCAGCTAATAGTCTTTACCAAAAAATTAAAATGCTGCAGCTGAGAAAAAAAAAACACTTTCACTTTTTCATTGTGGAATATAAGCTTTTATGATCTCATATTTATAACAACATTGAATCAGGGAACAGAAGCATGTCATCATGAGACAGGTGCTGCTGCTAGAAAACAGGTTATCCTGGTCCCTGGGTCTTGTTGGTCACCTTGACCGCCACCACTGTTGCTCTGAGACCTTACACATAGCTTAATTTTGGCTATTACTAAACTAACAGCCAAGAATGCTAATGAATATTAATTGCACAGCTTGCCTTTCAGCTTCCAGTAATAGCCTTTCACTGGGAAATGGGCAAATAAAATTTCAGATTGTTTCAGAAAATTTCAGAGCCAAGAAAACAGGGTGGTGGCTGGTTTGGGCCACTTCTTTATCTTCCATACAACACTGCCTGCCTTCTGCCTGATAGAAAGGAAGACAGACCTCCAGAATGATCTCTGAACCGTGTGGTCAGAGGCTCTGGCTTTGTTTGCTCTTTCCAAAAGACTGACCTTGCTATCTAGCTCAAACCAGAACAGTCTTGGAAAGGCTCTCCTGCTCTCCTCTTTCTGGCTAAGGACAATCATTCCCTAACAAAGTTAGCACAACACAAACGGATCTCTTATTGGATTAGATAGAGCTCTGCTAAGCAATACTCCTCCAGAAAATAACAGAAGAGGAAAAAGGTCAGCTTGTATATGGATGTTTATACCATTCAGACTGATGTACATTCTTCTTATAATCCATGATCAAGCCTTTTCACTAATAACTCAATAAATCTTAAGATCTGAATGCTCCTATTTTTCCTACAGCACTAGTTTGTTGTCTGAGAAAAGCTGCATCAACAGCTTTCCATCCTACTCTGTCTCACCCTCACTCCTTGAGGCAAACTCACATCTTTCCTGCCCTAAGACAAGCGATAAAAAAAGACAGGTCTGGCTTTTACTGTTACCTTTCATTAGAAAAGGAGACCCGAAAAATGAAGAGAAAGAGGGTATTCTGGTCAGTGGTTCAATTCATGCTAATTCTTCTGAGCTGATCTGTACAGGCCTCCTAGAGCCAGCAGCTTTATAGGACATACAGCAACAGAATACGAAATGTTTTGAGTTTTTAAGATGAACATCTCAACACCACAAGTAGAGTCTTATAACGGTATTTATAATCCTTATCCTTAGTAACCACAACTGTTCTTGATAACTACATAGCAAACTTTCAAGAATTCAGGATTCAAATATTCAGCAGATACAAAAATGATAATCTCAAAGACAACAATTCAGCAACTTTCTACCATGTTAGACCTGGAGAAAGAGCCTTATTTCAGGATTTGGAGCGCCACCCAGCCTAGGAGACCTACACAGACACCATGGTTCCTGCTCCAAGGTTACTTAAACAAATTAGTAGTCTGATTCCCCTTCTGTTCCACTCCTGTCACCATCTTTGTGCCAGCACCAGCATTCACGAACCCACAATCTGAGTACAGGATGCTAAAGAATCACCTAGCTAAAAATGTTTTCAACCCTTCCATCCCTCAGTGAAAGAACTCCCTCATCTGGAAGTTCAGAAAGAAAAGTTAATTTTAAGCTTGGTCACCCTGGGTTGGTGAACTTCAGCATCAGCCCAGAGAACAAAACATGGACAGACAGAGACCCAGCTCTTGGAGGAGGTGAAGTAGGGCCATTAGCAGCTCAGCAGCAACCCCCAATTACACTAGATTAAAGTTCTGAAGAAACCACACCCTAAGGAGCACTGTACCTGCCTGGTGCAGCCTGCGTTGATAAACAGAAGTAGAGCTCATCCCATCCAGCAAGAGGACAGGCTGGGGACTGGCCTTGTTCCTGCCCGGTTCTACAGACCCCCCTCTGCCAGCAAGCTCTGCAGGGAGGCAGGCAAGGGAGAACCCACATCCCGAGTTGTACCTATCACACCTGATTCACACATGAGACATTGTGTACGTCACTTACATAGAAGGTCCAGAGCTGCTTTCCTCAAGCCACAGAGGTGTTATTACAGCATCTGTGGACTGCTTTAGGCTCACATGGTGAGGGTGAGGCCCAGGAAGTAGAGAACAGGCTATTTCCAGAACAAAGGCCACAGTAACATTGTCCTTTTTCTATCTTTGAAAATAAGCTCAAGCCTTTCCAACTTCAGCAGTTCAGCACCTCACCAGGGACCAGTCCCATTCACCCTGTGATACAGGATGGACAGGGGCCAGACCAGATCTCTGCTCACATCAGCAGAATCGAGCTGAAGAGGTTTCCGAAGACAAAACTGGCATTACCAAACAGGCTGGCCAGCATCAGCCCATGACAAACTCATCTACAAGCATACCCCAGTCCCACTGGGTAAGGAGACCACCAGGAGGCTCTCACCATGCCTGCCTGTATCGCTGCTCAGTTTGGAGGAAAGCCAAGACTGATAGCCAAAGGTTGCCAAGACTCCTGCAAACGCCACAGTCTTACAAAGAATGGCACCTGAGGTGCTTGTTTCACACAAAATACTATTCAGGCACGTGAGCTTCAATAGTAATGCATCAAGGGGAAGTTACTGCGAGCAGTTGGGGCCAGACACAACACTGCAATTGCAAACATGGACAGCCACAATCTCTAAAAAATAGCAAATACCCCACAGAACACCTCCAACAAACATATTTTTATTATCTTCTAGCATGAGATATTCCCAACTTCCAAAGTTAAACAAAAGTATTGAAGCCTGGGGCCCTTAAGGCTTCCACTATCCAGCTGTTAGAGGTCCATGGTGGCCTCTGCCCCTCTTCCCCTAGGAGTCTTTAGGATAATACTAACATCAGCAAGACTTAACAGCTCTCCCTCTCCATAATCCCAAGGAGGTGGGAGAATGAAGGTTTTCAAGAAGTGTGTAGATATGGTACTTATGGACACGGTTTAGTGTGCAATATTAGTGGTAGGCGGCCAGTTGGACTAGATGACCTCAGAAGTCTTTACCAACCTTAATGCTTCTATGATTCTAAAGTTCAATTTGAGTTCTACCATGCAACTTCTGCTTTCCAGGCAGAATCAAAAAAATTTTCCAGGCAATCCTCTACCCACAGATTGGAATGAGCGGACCTGTAACACTTGCCCCATAACCAGCCCACCCAAACTACAAGTGCCAGACAAACAAGGCAGTGAAGCACTGCTAGTGAAGGCAGCAGGCTCCTTGCTGGCCAAGCAGACCACACCAGGCTGAGCTCCACAGCCTGCAGGGACGTGGCAGAACCACACCGTGCTGCACAAGAACATCTCGGCACACAACACTGCTCCCAGTCCGTGGCACAACAAACAGAAAGCACCCACACCATGTGCCTAATTACATTACCCCTCTTCAAAATTCAGCAGGATTGCTCACTTAGGAAAAGCCTCAAGACAGCAAGCGTGGCCATCTGTTGCTAATGGAGCATGCCCAAGACACGGCTGTTCCCTGCTGTACAAGCACGGACATATCTCTGCATGCTGCCTCCTAACTGCACCTTAATGTATTAATCTATACCAGTAATTTTCAAAACCAGCTCAAATTCAGCTAGGCGCGTAAGCACAGGTTTACATCTCTCAGGCTTCAGTAACATCTATTCCAACAGATTAAAACTCAGCCTTTGATCCTCCAAATTGATCTACACAGCCATGAAATCTCCATGCCTAACAACTCGGGGGGGGGGGGGGGGGGCCGCGGGGCATACGATGAATAGTTTAAGACAGACAGAAATAGCGCTTAATAGGAACTTTCAGTCTATAATCAGAGTATCTTTCTTGATGGACCTAAGAATCCGAGCGCTCACGCACGACCAAAACAAAGCAGTAGCGCTTTTGCAGGGGGCTGACGATAGGCTGTAACGAAGCAGTTCAAGCTTCTCAACAGCCTGGCACGCAGAGGTGAGATCTGTTGCATGCAGTCGTGCCTCCTGCCCATCACAAAAGCAGCGGGATCGAATTGTTATTATTTTTACACACCCGCTCCCCACTCCCCGCTCAGCGACATCGATTTCCGTGCAAAAGGGATCGGAGCCCCCCGCTAGTCTCCGGCGCCTGCCAGCGTTGGGGCGGGCGGCGGGTCGCTGGAGCCGCCCTACGCGAGCGCTGCCAAGACAGAGCTGCTCTGTTCAGATCAGCTAGAATAAAATAACGACAAAATTATAAACACACACTCTGGAGGGAGAAGGGGGGAGGAGGGGGGGAACAAACAAAACGCATCAGCCCTCTACCGATCCCCTACCGCCCCTCAAGCCATTCCCAGTAAAGTTACGTACACTAAGGGGAAAAAAAAAAAAAAAAAAGAAAAAAAGAAAAAGAAAAAAAAAAAAGAATTAAAAAAAAGTTAATCGCTTTTTCCCCTCTGCCCCGTGACGCTGCTCCAGGCGGAGCGCGGACAAGCGGTGCCGCTAACCCAACGCAACCGCTGCCGTGCTGTGCCGAGCCTACCTCCGGGCCGGGGAGCCCTGGGCAGCCGCCCTCGGTCCCGCACCGAGCCGAGCCGCCTCGCCTCGCTTCGCTTCGCTCCACTTCTCCCGAGCTCAGCTCTGCCACGCACCGAGCAGACACCGGCCCCGACGCCGGCCCCGCTCTCGAGCACCCGTGTCCCTCGACGTGTCTTTATAGGGCGGCGCGGGGCAGCCCGAGGCGGGGCGTTACCGCCCGCCCCTTCCACAGCCGGGCAGCGCCTGGAATCGTTTTTCCTTTCCTGTTTTCTCCCTCTTCTCTATTTTCCTCTTTCTTTCTTTCTTTCCCCCCGACCTTCCACGTTCCACTTTTTGTTTTTCCCGTCTCCTTCGTCTGTTTCCTTATTTTTTTTTCACTCTCCTCCCGCAGCAAGGGACGCCGCCGATGTTTGGGAGGCGGAGACGCGTCGATTTGCATGTGGGTGTGCTCGCTGCAGCCGAAAACAAACGGCGGTGCTGTGCCCACCTCACACCGCACGCTGCTTGGGGGACCCACGGCAAGGCATGGGTTGCACGGCACCCCCTAGGGTTACTGCTGGGCTGGGGTCAGTGCGGCTCCCGCACATCGCGGCCGGCTGCTAACTGGTCTGTGGAAATCACAGAATCATTAGAGTTGGAAAGGCCACTAAGATCACCAAGTCCAACAAGCAGCCCATTCCACCATGCCCTCGGTGCCACATCCACACGGTTCTTGAACACCCTCAGGGATGGTGACTCCACCACCTCCCTGGGCAGCCTGTGCAACTGCAGCACCGCTCTTTGGGAGAAGGAATTTTTGCTAACATTCAAAGTGAAAGGGAGGACAAAGGCCAAGGGAGATCCCTGTGCTCTCACCAGACTCAGCTCCTCACCTGCACTGGCCCCTGCATCAGGTGCCACCAGACAGCACGAGGTGGGCACTGGTTGCATCCTAAGGTGCCCAGCTAACACATCACTACCAGCAACAGCAGTTTCAGGAGAAGCAGAACTTCTGGTCCGTGTCACTTGGTCAGGAAACAGCAAGGAACCATGAAAGTGGATGCTTGATTCTTCATCCATCAAGAGTCAGTTTCTGAGGCAGTTCTTGGACAAAGTAAGTTCACAAACTTTAAAAAAACAAGCTGACCCCAGCTTAAACATTCACACTGCCCAGCTGCACCTGCTCCAATCACAAACACACAAATGACCACCTGAGAAACAGCAATATGCAATTACCAATTTCAAGGTTCCTTGTCCTCCCAGCTGGGCTCTTTTCCCAGAAAAACAGCAACCTTCATCGGACCCACTCTAAAGTTTCTGCTCAGTACATGTCAAGGGCACTCGGAAGCTCTGCTCTGCAATCTATGAAAGCATAGAAGTGCATTTCCATTGCATAAGACACTCTATGAATGACAACAATGCACAAAAGACAGACAATTATGGTTCCCTCTAAGGACATAATGCACTGCCATTGCTCATCCACAGTGAAGTCAATTATGTTATTGAACATGCTGTTGTTAATGCTCTGCCTCATTATGAGCAACCTGGATGAGCCACGGTTACTGAGGAAACTGCATGTTCTTAGAAGAGCACAGAAATAGGAATACCTGACATCAACCTCCAGAGATCTTGGACTGACTGTGATCTGAAGTAATGCTATTCACTGGAATGTCTTATACAGCAGAAAATATTCTGACTAACAATGCATGTCCTTCTGCACTGAATGGAAGCTGACATTCATTTCAACAGCAACCCATGCTCCTTCCCTCAACCACCATCATAATGAGGAGCTTTAGACTGGAAACACAAAACTAGACCCCATTTCTGATCCGAAGTTCCCCAGTGCAGCTGCTGCCCAACTGCACTGATCGAAAGAGACATACTGGCTATGCATTCACCTGGTTACAAAACTGAAACAAGCACTAGGTCTTTAATCTGTAGGTCTTTAATCGGTAAGTGCAGCTTACAGATTTCACTATATACTATAGCTTTCAATCTTTGCACTTTTTCCAAATGTTTACTGGATAGTTTTAAATTGTAGCATAATTTCAGCATATTTGCTCAGAACACAGGGAGGAAGCGTATAGTTACTTTAATTATCAGCAGGATGTTAGGACTCATCCCATGCAATGAAGCATTTGAAACAGAGTGGAGCACACTGGGTTGGGCTTTCAAAACACTTAGTGGCCTTACTGCTGATATGAGTGCTGAAAACGGACTGGAAATTGTCCTGGTGATGGTGGCTCCTTAAATCAGATTCCTCCAGGGAAAGTGAGTTGGTGTTTTAAACATCATCAGAAGGGATGACTTCCTTTAATTTTGGAAATCAGCATCTATGTCAACTGTTAAAGCATTTAGATATCCATCTTCCAGTAAAGCATTCGAAGAAAATGGAGTACTTAATTGAGTTTGCTAAATACCTGGTCCAAAAGCATCCTTGTGTGCCGCTGGACAGCATTTATCAAATTTAGATTTTCTTGGTTGTCTGACAGAAGAGTCAAGTCACTATAAACAATTAAACACTTTGGGGAACACCCTTCTGACCTTTCCACAAATCCTGTTCCAATTAAACACCACTCTTACCTGCTCTCCAGCCCCAATACCTTTTGCTTTCCATTAATATTATGTTCAGTCCTTCTCAATTCTTTCCATAAAGCAATGAGGGACATTAGGCTCTGTGCAACGGTTTCTTTCTACTGCCCCTTGTTTTCTACTCAACTTCCTCCACCACTCCTTGCCTTCCACTGCTCTTCAGCTTCTCTATGGGTCCTCCACAGCCAGCAGACCTTTGAGGGCCCATCATCATCCATTTCAGAGCCTGCC
This sequence comes from Centrocercus urophasianus, assembly GCF_019232065.1. Lineage (NCBI taxonomy): Eukaryota > Metazoa > Chordata > Aves > Galliformes > Phasianidae > Centrocercus > Centrocercus urophasianus. Next base: position 9,540,232 of record NW_024884767.1, read on the forward strand.
AGTATTGCCCAAAGCACAGCTCCCATGACATGCCTTTCCAGATCACACATGACCTGTTCTTTTCCAGACGCTAGTTCTCTCACTCACTTTCACTGCAATCTTCTTTTTGCAGGTCCGGAAGAGGCAGTTCATACTTGGTCCAAGGCTGGGTGCAAGGAAAAGGCTACAGAGGGGCACAACAAGAGATCAAAGAACTTGAAAATTGTTCTTCATGGAAAAGATAACTTGCAGTGGAATGAAGAGGTGGAACTGAAAATTTGAGAACGTGCTGTGTTCTTGCTGAGGGGAAGTTGTTCCTCCTTACTGGTAACTTCTACAAAGCAAAACACAATTGTTGAGCCTGCAAGACTGATGGCTCTGCCACCTAGACGCTAGAGGAGAGAGACGATTCAGCCAGTCACACCAAGAACTGCATTGCTGTGAACACAAGAGCTCTAAGGCTGAACTCAGAAATAAAGAATGCCACTGTTTGATACACCCTTTGCAGTCAGCTGTTGAGATGAAACATCTCACCTGCAAATCTTTTAAATCCAGGTGAACTAGTTAAGGCTTAGTTCAAGAAGGAGGGAAGATAACAGATTAGTAGGATGTCTGTTCAAAAAGCGTACTTTTTGAAGAGTTTTGATCTCCTCTTCTTGAGCACAACATTAGCTTCCAGAATCTTCTGTGTTGTTTTCTGGGGTACGCAGTGAAGGTTAGTCAGCATTTCAAGCATCTGTTCTGTGTTGTTTTATTCTTTCCCTTGATTAGCAGTATCTGAGTCAGCTGAGGTGACAGTTTTCATAAGGCCTTCCTGGAAAGAGACTCCTAATTTTTAGTAAGAAATAGCTGCACTGTTATTATTTTACAGCAAATTAAACTCTCACTGAGTATCTCATCTTCAATTTATACTTCCTAACATGGGAGTTAGTCACTCTAGCCTGATTTACAGTCCAGTGAGTACAAATGACTGCATCAGGCTTTTCAGTGCATCCTGCTATGCTCGCATTTTTCCCCTCATCTTATTAACACAAAATGAGGCAATATTCAGTCTACAAGACACACCGTTCCAGCTGGAAAGAAGGAAAAGCACCTGCAAAGGCTTAATGACCTGTCTGTTCTCCACCATGCAGGGAGGAAGCCTTGAGGTGCTTATCTGTACCATATCAAATGCTGAACCTGGGAAGACTGTGCCCTCTGAACAAAGTACGCTGCAGGCTGTTCCAGTGCCTGATGGAGGACAGAACCTTCTCTCTATCCTTCTGTATAAACGTATGTTTCGATCTGCTTTCAGTAATTAATAAGATATTTCTAAATCTTTTTAGTACAACATAAATACATTGAATCGCAGACAAATCCAAGTCACAACTGAAGTAGTATGAGTAACATTTCTTAATGCAACATATTTTGTGTTGAAGAAGGGTAATTTAAAAACTGTCTCTGGCAAAGGTTAGTTGCCAAATTACTGCTGTTATTTTAAGAAGAGGTCCATTCCCACAAACACAGCTTTGCCATTTCTCATAAGTGCTTAGCATTAAATACAAGCACGTGCAAAATTACATCTACAGTTATCTGTATACACAGTAAAGAAGCGTGAGATTCACTCTTAACAAAATTACTACATTTTGGATGTAAAATATACATGCGGCCAAATACTTAGTGGTAAAAATCTTTGAGTTTGCCAAAAACAAGCTGATTTTCCCAAATCAAACCTATAGTTTGAAGAGCAAAGAAAATATATAGTGTTGCCAACTAAAATATACCTGACACAGCGATTCTAATTTTATACTAAGTTTATTCCTTTCTCATATTCCCCAGAGGTACACCTTATAATGGCAAGCAGCATGTGTACATTTTTCTGTTAACGTTTCAGTATTCCTTTGTGCAACTGTCCACATTTCAAACAAATGCTATTCCTTCAGAAAAATGCTTCAGAGGGCTTTACGTGTACATCGCCATACAACTTCCATAGGGACAGTCTGGCCTGTACAAGCTAGTGTTTCTGTGTAATTAATGCAATTGAATGGTTAGTTATGGACAGCTTAAAAATGCAATGTGAACAAAGCCCATGCTTGAAAATTTCTGTGCTTCAATCCAGTGAAAAATGTTCATTCTAGTAACATCCTCAGTGTATAGAACAAGGAAGCCAAGCTCCATCACAAAACAGAAGTGAAGTCTAGCAGATACAGGACCAAGTCAAATGCAAAGAAAGCTGAATAAAAGGATGCAATATGGCTTCAAAATTGATGGACAAATCTTAACTTATGTGTAATCAATGAACTGGTTTAAACTTTAGCAACTTAGCCCTTGAAATATAAGTTAAAGTGGTTACTTTCAAATGTTTCCTTGTGGCCAGCCAAATGCTATTTCATATTAGTTGTAGTTGTCTGTTTTCTTAAACAATGGTTTTAGAGAGATAAAGAATTGAATTATCAAAAATCTTTATTTAAATCAGTGCTCAGGAAGCTCAGAGAACTGTTTGCCTGATAAGGATTCCTGAATTGGAGCTATAAGAGATTCTGCCCTTTATATAGGGAGGATGTATTAGGGCACCTCCATAAGCCAGTGGAGATGTGCATTTGGGAATTTGATGGCAGAAGCCACCAGTGCTCCCTCTAAGCTGTAAGTGGAGACAGGTTAGTCCCTGATTACCACATTTCCCATGATCTGGAGCTGCAGACCACAGCACTCAGTGCAAGTCCTCGTGGTGGGGGGGTTTAGTCTCAGGAAGTGATGTTTTTCCTTCACTAGATAACAAACTCAAGAAGAGAAGGAAGGGCACTGTCAAGTGTTCAAACCCACGTTGTGAACCAGAAGGAAAGGGAGGAGGGACTGCCCCATACCCATTCTGCCCGCTTCAGCAACAAAAGGCCATGGAGGAACACAGGCCATACCTTAGCTCTGGTCCTTTCAAAGGACTTATACACAGAACAGGCCATCCTCAGACCCTGGCAGGTTTTATTCTGCTGAACTGCAATATATAGGCTAGCAAGCCCCTTGGCCTCCACCCAAGAAGAGTCGTGCTTTTAGGCTCACAACAGCCTCTTCCAGCTTGCTCTGTTCCCATCAAACCTGCAGCGTGGAGCTGAAAAAGTGCCTCACTCCTTAACCTGACAGTGTCTTCATGTCTTTGAGAAGGGAAGATATAGAATTCTTGCTTGCTATGAAATTCAGCACCCTTGAAGAAGAAATCACATTTTTTGTGAGACCCGTTTCCTCCTCTTTTCACACCTCTGCCTTTAACGAGCCCATAAGTACCCAGTTTTAGCAAGCTTTTGAGCATCCATGCCATCCCGTACGGGTCTTGCTTTCCAAGTGACAAGAGACACCTCTCCTACCCCTCCTTTTCCAGGGGCAACTCTTCTCAGAGACAGAGTGGAGGCTACTTTTTACTTCTGTTCATCCATCTGGAGAAGCACCTCCTACAATTGAGCCTTAAAGATGTCTTTTCAATTCAGCCACTTCCCTGGACATCAAGCTGAAGTCACATTGGAGAATGAAGGATCTCTATTCAAACCCATATCTTTCCAGAGCTGCTCAGAATTTCCAGCTGACTTCCACACTTACTGACAGACATGGCAGTCTGCTTTGTACAGCCTAACTTGTTTTCCTCTCACTAGCTTATGTGCTTGCTCAGTGTGGGCTGAGCACTCTGCACTGTGCTTCCACATTATAAAAAAAAAACAAAACACGGCCACTTTCAAGTTCTGACATTATATTTTGCCCTTTTGAAGTAGCCTTACTTTCTGAATGTTCTGAGCTCTTTTATCAAGGCAGCAGGCTTGACCTCTGCATACTCTAGCTACTTGCAGGCATCCGGGGCCGGATCTAGGGTGTAGCCAAGATGTGCTGCAGACACTGTCTCCTTCTTGGCTCTGAGAAGAGTCAGTTCCTGATTATTTGGTCTGAATCTGAATAAAAAGATATTTATCCCCCCTTGCCTCTTAATTCTCTCAATAGCATCTGTAGCAAAAAGGGATAGTTGAGCTTAAGCTTGTCTTGAGCACCCCTCTGTTACTGAGTGAGTGGGTAGCTGTAGGGACTAGTCCTATTGCTGCAAGTGCTGTTTCTAACTTGCTTTGCATATTTGTACAAGCAATTGTGCAGTTGCTGGTCAGGATACCAGCAACCTTCCTGGAGGCTGCTGGAGGAACATCTATGGCACATTTCCAGAAGGGCTCTAGAACATGATCCACATACTCTCTTATTATCCCAGATAGTTTTCCTCTTTATCCCCACATGGTGTGCCCAAGTGTGAAATGCTGTCTACTGTCCAGTATTAAAACTCTGACTTTGGTATCCCAGATGACCAGGGACAAATGTTTTGACTGAGATTTCCAGGACTGCTCTTTGTTCATGCATGGGATAAGGAATCACTGTAGCGTACCAAAAAGAAATCTGCTGTGCAAATGATTCCTAATCACGTCAATTTTGGTTAATCCACCCAAAAATATTAATTGCCAAAGAGCTATGTAAAAGAATAGAAGGCTGGTGCATATGGCACATTAAAGGAAGGGGAAGATACAAGTAGCTGCAAGGCAAATTTAACACATATGCTATCATGTAAAGCCCTCCCACAGTTTACCACCAGATCAACAAGCATTTTAAGTTTTGGTAGATTTTTTTTTTTTCTTAATTATTATTAAAATACATGAAATATCACCCTGCCAAGTTCTCGCAGTGCAGGAGTCCAAAATGGTACTAACCCCTAAGAAGCTGCCATCAGAAAAACCATATAGGAAACATACACTATCTCATTTCTGTAAAAACATTTTTTCCATTAGTGCTTCTAGTAGGTCAGTCATTACATGTTGCTATAATCATAGGGAGTAAGGAGCCGATACATCTTTGTAGATGTATGTCAGTGTTCATATGCTGTAAGAGATTTGGTTGCAATCACTGGAGATTAATCTGAGGGGTTCCAGGTCTCGCCCATTCATGCAGGATTGTATTTCCTGTAAACACACTGGGTTCATTAACTGAGTACTACAATATTTCCCCTGCAAATATACAGTTTCTCTGCAAATAATTTTTCACTGAGAACTAGGCATATGTGATCATTGTTCTTTTCCTTTCCACATAACCACCTTTTGGTCTTAGAAAGCCAAGGAACTATATGGATGTCTATTAATAAATAGGTGAGATCTCGTTTACAATAAATGCTTATCGTCAATAGATTCCTTCCACAGAAGAAGTTCTTCAGATTCACCCTCTATTGATTAGGTTTTCCCTGTTTATCTCTGACAGAGATTTGGTGCAGTCCAACTGCATGTTCTGTGGTTTTGCTACATGGAGGTAAAGCTGCTCTCGGACTCCATAAGTTAGCTAAGTGGCTGTCCAAGTTTCTGAAGCAACTTTAAATAATCCACTCAAATTTTCTCAAAGACTGCCTTTGAAATTTTGGGGTTTGTCTTTCAGTTTTGATTTTCCTACTTTGTTGTCCTTTCTAATGGACGACTGAGTCAGCTCTTCACACACTACCTTCAAAGTTGCCAGTACTCTCTGAAATGTCTTTGGGACACAGCAGTGACAGGTCTGTAGTCACAACACCTTACCATTTATCCTTGTTTACTTCTAAACATTGCACACAATAATTAGGGTACTGTTTGAAGGACGTATTAATGGTCTGTTTGTATATGCTTCAGTATTCATAATAAATAAATCTCTACAGGCAGAAAGCTTATGCAAACTCCTCTCTATGCAATTACAGTTCAGGCATATGAGCAGTGGGAAGAGAAGAGATGTATGCAAGTAACATTGCGTAAATAAAGAAATACTGTGCCCAAGATGGATTCCTGCATAGCAGATCATATGTAGCAACACGAGCTGAAGGGCATTATAGCTGGGAAATCTGAGACTGCGTGGATGGAGCAACGGTTGGAGAGCTAACTGGGAAAGTCATTTAGACTCTTCTGTCTCCAGAATTGGCCTATCAAAATAAAAATGAAAACATCTGCTGTCTACAGAATAAAAAACAAATACTTTCTTATCCTAAACTATAACACAAAAGTACTCTATTTTCGTTCTTTCTTTCTCTTGCTCTTGCTACCATTCTTTCAGTTGAAGTTAAAAGACAATGAATAAAAGCTAGGAAGAACTAGGAAAAAAAATCTAAGACTTTAAACAAACACATAAAACATACAAACGTTTCAGTTTTGTACCAACCATAAATCAAAGCATAATTATCAATGTTTTCATCAGTTCTCTCTGACCACAAAGCTCATTACACATGGACAAAAAAAACAGCAGTGATTTGTGGATGCATTCTCCTCCTGCCTACACAAGAACAAACTCCATCCAGAGGGAAAAAAACTAAATGTTCTTTCAGAGGTTTCTTTGGGTCAGTTTTAAGAATTAAGGATCCTGTCTGCATTAAGCAGCTTATCTGCTGTTGCCCCAGTGCAGGTGTGTCCCTGTGGGCTGCAGCTGGAACATAACCTCTCTTACACACCAGCTTACAAACTGAGTGCAACCTACCAGTGAATGGCAGCAGGAAGCAGGAATCCATTTTGATTTACATGATATCTTTACTCTGATACACCTTTACTTTCCTGGATGATAACCCATGGCATTTTAATGCAGAATCCTGTTAAGAAAAGCTTAAATTTTCGTTGATCCTGGGTGGAAAAAATGACTTCCAAAGGGATTTTCCCACCATCTTCCACACTGCTCTCCCCATGAAGGGAAGGAACAGAGCTGTAAAGCATACCTGCACAGATCTGCACTGCAAGTGTGCTCAGCTGCACACACCGCAGTGCTCTGCCACAGGGAAGCTGCAGAAGGGCTTGGGAGCCCTATAAAGCATTGCTGGAGCCCTACTCTCACAGGAGATCCCATCATGCTGTAGCTGCTTGGAAGAAGTCCACTGGTGAGGAATTTTCAGGCGCTTTTTCCTTTTGCACAGTATAAGCCATCTTGGAAATGACAGAGTGAGTGTACTGCCCATACGATAACCACTACTAGTGCTCTGTGCAAGCTTCTGCATTTCAGGTCTCAAGACATCCCAGCAGGGCAGGAGTTGTTGGCTCCTCTACCAAGTGGAACAGGCTCTGGAGACTTGAATGACTCACCGCTGTCCGTAGATGTGCTTCCTGTTTGATAGGTTACATGCACAAAAAGATGTTTCAAGCATGGAGTTTTTCTCCTTGGAATTGGCAAGTGAAAGGAGTGGGACAGACACAGTTAACATATCCCCTTGCAATTTATACTGTGCTTTCAGAGAACATTCTTACTAGTCATTTTTCTGGCATGCGTCTAAGATTTGAGAGTATGTGGGCCTGTGCACCTAAGCCATTTGCTGAGGAAAAGCAGTGAAGACAATCAAAGACAATCAAGGAAAAAGCAAAGCTGATTTTATGAAAAAAAGAAACTAAACTCTAGTTTTAACTCATGGCTTTACATATCAACAGTAATAGGCTCCCACCTAACTGCATGTTGCCTTCTGTACCATGCATTATCAGAACCACATATGTAAACCTAATCTATTTGAATAACACTTTCCTGAGAATCTCAGAATCACGTCCCTTTCAGTTTTTTGTTCCTGGCATTGATTTGCAGAGTCCGTTTTTGTATTTGCATCTTTTCATTTGTGCTCCCTGGTGCTTCCTAGATGGAGACTGCCGGCAGCTAGGCTTTGTCTCGCTGTTAATATTCCAAGGAATCTTGGCAGCAGCAGTACACGGCAGATGGCCAGCCTTTCCCAGTTCTTTAAGATGTGCAGACTGACTCAGGGCTGCGTATGACCATGAAGTAGAGGCTGAATGCAAGACTACATCAAAATAATGGTATAGAAGAGAGGCATTGCAAACCAATACATAGAATGACCCCACTGCTGGCACTTTCACAAATCACTGTCACTCACCTTTGACTCAAGTTCCTCCCTACTGCTCTGTATAAGATGAGTGATTATTTTCTATCAGTGGAGACTGGCTACAGTCAAAGCCTTTTTTTCAGTTCTATGTAAATGCAGAATAAAGGAGAGTACTCAGTAACGAATAGGACACAATCAGTCCTCATCTTTCCTCCCACATCAGTTCAAGAGCAGATGGTAAAAGGAAGGAGGGGACACTTCATTTCAGCTTTTTATGTAATCACAGGTCAAGATGGCTGTACTTTCTGCTAATCAAAGATTCCAGTTAGAGCAGTTCCAGGAACACTAACAATTTATATGGAACTGCATTAGACCAGGGCCCTGCATGCAAGTACTAAAGGAAAATGTTGCCAAACTCTTCTGTTAGGAAAACTTATGTGAGAAGCACCCCTCTACCACATGAAAATCGCACCTAAGTCCTGCACACCTTCAACCAGACTGCAAGGCAGCATCAGGGTGGCTGAAATCACACAGTTCTTCATAGCGAAGTTTGCACTCTTCAAATTCTCACAAGCTTAATTAATTACTCCCAAACACAATGAGTTTTAAGCAAATGGATGAATCCTCATCTGCTGGTTTTAATGAAAGTATGTAAGTTATACAAGGGTGAGAATCTAGTTGGCGTGCACTGTTACGTCTCTTTCTCTCTGACAAGACTAGGTTCTAAACCATTTCATCCATATTTGTCCCAAGGAAAAACCATAGTAAAAAGCAGTTATCAATGAGCTTCCATGCTGGAATGAAAGAAAAATACTGTCAGAATAAGTACTGTGTTTTAGTGTTAATATCAGTTCAAACCTCATCTGCTCTCATCCTTTCCTCCCAACTTCTTCCCCATAAGAAGACAACCTTTATTTCTCACCATCCCCAGCCTGTACTAACATTCCCTGCTCTCACTGAGCTGAGATCTGTCATGGAATAAACTAGGGCACATGTGATGCTCCCAGCTAGGTTACACCAGTGCAAGAGCATGATGAAAGCCTGGCACATACAGACAGGAAGTTTACTTTTTCAAATTGCTGAATTGCTGGGACATGTTTTAAATACGACTAATTACTGCAAAACATCCCTCCTTTTCCATGTGCCATTGTATCACCACTTCAAACTCAACATGACTTAGAGTTGCCCTACACTCTAAGGAAAGAGTAAGGAAAAAAACAAATTTACAACATGGACACACACAGTGTGCATGAAGTAAACTACCATTTGGCCAAGCTTTGAGAGAATATATGCCCAGGAATTATTTATTCATTGAAGGGCTGTCCAGTGCTTTAATGGCTGAGAGGTTTAACTCCTCATCTCCTGGGCAAAGGATCTCACTGCATCACACAAATATGCTCACACAAGTCCTCACTGGAAAACTGTGATGGTGGAAAAGTCAAGCACTCAAAACTGATGAAATGCCAGGATAAAGGCTATCTTCATTCATATGTGCCTTGTATTGGTCTTTGAATAAAGGCTCATGTAATTGTTTTCCCACTTGCGTTTGATTTTCTTGTATAAAACCACAAGAAGATTGGCCGCAGTAGAGAACAAACACCATGCCTCCAGAACAGAAATCAAGCCAAAAACAGTCCCAAAAGCCATTGTTCTGGGCCTCCAGCTTAAGCTGCTGTAGAGGTTATTACACCTGCATGTAAGCCAGTATATTTTTGCTAGGTCTTGTCTTTAGAGTCTTCACGGAGACTGCCAGCTAACACATTGTTTCTAACTATAGCATAGCCCTAGCGTCATCAGCAAGTGCAGGGAAGTGATCCTCCCTCTCCACTTTGCCCTGGTGAGGACACATCTGGAGCACCAGTGTCCAGAGCTGGGCTCCTCAGTTCAAGAAAGGCAGATAACTACTAGAGGGAGTCCATTAAAGGGTCTGAAGCATCTCCTGTACGAGGAAAGGAGAGCTCTGGGACTGTTCAACCTGGAGAAGCTTGAGGGGGGATCTTATCAACACTTATCAATATCTGAAGGGTGGGTGTCCAGTGGGCTGAGCCAGGCTCCTTTTGGCGGTGGGCACAAGCTGGAACACAGGAAGTTACCAACAAACATGAGAAAGAACTTCTTCACTGTGACGGTGACAGAGCTGGACTGGCAGAGAGACTGGAACACACTGCCCAGCGATACTGTGGAAATTCCTCCTCTGGAGATACTCAAAACTTACCTGGACACTTTCCTGTGCAATCTGCTATAGGGAACCTGCATCAGCAGGGGTTGGACTCGATGATCTCCAGAGGTCTCTTCCAACCCCTACACTCTGTGATTCTGTAACATTTAAAGAGTTTTTGCCAGGTGACTTCTCCTTTTACTGTAACAGCTGTTAACAAACAATCACGTTTTAAAAGGAAAATGAAACTTCCCTGGTATTTCATTTCCTTTTCTGTACTGTGCTGAAAAATCCTCTTGTCTTCTATCCTTCTCCTAAAACTTATCCCAAGAGGTCTTTACCAAGAAGCCTCTTCTTACTGGCCTGGCTCTTCTATTTTCAACCAAGATGTTTTCCCCATCAGATCTAACTCTGCCCTATTTAACATACAGTTCTTTCTCCTCTACTTTTCTACCCTTCCCTGCTGTTTATTAGCACTGACGAAGAAAGAAAGTTAAACCTTCGTGAAACCAGGCCACAAAGCAGAAGCACTTCTCAGTAGGAGGGTGGTTGTTTTGAGACATAGCAGTGTAATCTGAGAATATCCCCCTTCCAGCTGAAGATAAATCCAAAGAAATGTGTGCAATATTAGGTCACAGCTTTTTTAAATTAGCAGAAACTTTGGCATCACATTTTTTGTCCCTGCATATCCATCACATGAGGGTATATGTCAGGCTGAGCTCCTGTACTTCCAGGATTTTCATGTAATTTTAGATGCAGGAAGACTGTCTGAAGGAACTGTCAGTTACAAATTACGACGTACAACACACAGTTTTTTTTGTGTGTTGCCATACACAAACTGGGCTTTGCACAGAGCGCTGATCACCCAGTACTGTGTAAAACGTGAAGTTTGGGTCTCTTCTTTATAAAAAACCCTTAGCCCCCTCTTGCTCCAATGAACACTTTGCATAGGCTCAACAAAGGAAATTTAAAAATAATGTGAAGAAACTCTTCCAAATAAGTTATGGGAAGAAATTAAGAAATGAAAGGACACGTGGTGGGATTTTTTGTTTACCTCTAACAACCTTTTTTGTTGTTATTCTGACAACACAGCAGCAGAAATGGGTTGAATGTTTCCTGACTTGAGCAGAGATATGCAAACCAAAGGACCTAATTGCTTTTGTCTGGTGTGTGTATGGACCAAAACTGTCAGGCTGTAAAATGCAAAGGGTAACTGCCACTGAAGATATGGGCATCACTTAATTCAAGATACCCTAATGGTGTAAAACTATGGTTAAAACAGAACATCTCTTTCAAAGTGTGTATGGATACTAACAAACCAGAAGTAAAACTTTTTGTCAGCAGTGAATTAGCCTGACAGATACCATTTGTAACCAGTGTCACCCATATCCACAGCCAGAAGTCAGTGATCACAGGAAAAGCAAGTCAGGATGAGACAGGTTTCCCTGATAGCGAAAGACTCCCACAAAATCCTCCTCTTTTTCCCTCCAGAAGAAGGACTTATCATTGCACCCTGCAAAATCACCCAGATGTCCCCAGGGGGGACACACAATTCTAAACTTTCCTTCCACTCTTGGTTGTGACTCCTCCTGTCAGGTTAGAGACCAATTCAAAGAAATTCTCAAGTAATAATAAGCAGAGAATTTCAACAATTACTCATGATTAGAGCATCTCTCTAGTGTGTGTGCAGTTTTGCAGTCCAACACAGAGCCTGTTTGCACTGGGGTTTGTATCTTGGCTACTGTTAATATCATGTCTGGAAAAATGTGTGTACTGCACACTCACTGAATGGCACCAACTTGAAAACATAAAGCAGTCCTCCTGGACAACACCTACCCCAGACTGCACCAAGCAGCATGCTTAGGATTCATGGGCTGTACGATGAGGTCATGTAAAAGCTGGAACGACATGTATTCCTCCCCATGTCAACTGAATAGAAAAAGGAGGAAGGAACATTAAGCCCATAAATCTTATAAATTCAAAGCGTGTGTCTGAGGTATGGGCATTCTCCCTCCATCTCCCCTCTCCACTATTTCCCTTGGAAATGGCTGAACTTAATGCAACCTCTGGTAGGATATGAGAAGCTGCAGTGAGTTCACAGGAGAATCACCCATGATGGAAATCAGGCAAACAAAGGGAAGGCGTGGGGCTGCTTGATTCAGCCTGCATTGTAGTGCAGGCTCCGGTGTGAAGTCCAGGAACAAGGGATTCAACCATATGATTTAGAGTTTTATTCAATTCCACACTAAAATGTCACATTTGTGATTTGTTATGGCAATCAGAAGGATTACTCAGGAAAATATTCTTGTAGAAAGTTCTTGTAGAAATTTCCCAGTGATTTCCTGTATGTTTCTAACTCCTAGATAGCTGCATTTATTGTCTATGTGCTACTTCGTTTCTTCAACAAGCTGCAGTTATAAAGCCAAAACTCAGACCCAGGCAGAAAACTGTAAGTTATTGCTAACAGATAATTACACGTAAAGAAAGGAATGTGCTTCTGTTGCACAGAAAGAATTGTTATTTCCACAGTGCCCAGAGCATGTTACAGGCTCTGAAGGGAAAATGAAATAAGCAGCATGTGATGGAAAGCAATAATCATGCTCTCACTAACAAAAATTTAATTTGCTCACTTCCCCAGATAAGAAGGCTCTGTTCCACGTTTGATTCAACATAGAACTATCGGCTTCTAAATTGCCCTGCTGTAGATATCTTGGTGTTTGTTTTCTTTTTAATATTAAACCTCTCAATTCCTCAGATGTTGGACAGGAAGAGATTACTGAGTTCAGCGCAGTTCTTGACGTTGGAGTTACTTCTCCAATAGGAAAGCTTTTGTTTGTAGCACAAGGCTGTTTAGATGCAGCGTAGATCTGTAAGCTGTAAGGAACTGTTGGTGCCAGAGAATTCATTTTGTTCATTATGCTCAACACTCTGTGGTACCGTTTTGGAATGGAAAAAATAAAAGAAAGATGCACAGCCTTGCTAGAACACTTTTCACAGCCAAACTTCTGCTGCTGAATGCTGTTTCAGATACGTACAGTGCTGACCACTGCACTGACAATCCCCAGGCAGTACTGGGCAGGACCACCAGAGATGGCTTGAAATCCCCTCTCCTTGCAATCAAGTGCATGTAGTTGCATGGGTGTGAGCCTCCCAGTACCTGTGTGCACACTGTGGGACACAGGCTGATTATTTAGCAAGAATTTAGAAAGAGAAAAATACGAGGTTTCTCTCACACACAGAAATGTTCACCACTTACTTTAAGATACGTTGAACATCCACTCGAAAACAAAGAAGCTCAGAAGTCAGTATTGCTTGGAGAGAGAAGCTTGTGGTACGACAACTAATTTCCACTTCTCCTCTTTTTGACTTTGCATTCTTAGTGATAGTTTGCTTCAGGACCTTATCTCCAGCTGACACAAAGCATTTACTATCATTATCATTTACTGCCTATGACAATTCCTACATTTTGATGTTTGTACTGCAGTAATGTGTAAGACTTCTAGCCAGCAACTTGGCAAATAGTCCTCTAAGTTCTATTTAAAACCGAGTATGAAGACAGTTCCTGAAGCATAGAAACATTATTACACACCTGGCCCACTGTGTATGCTCACTGTGTATGCTGTGAACATCTCGCGATAAATTAATTCCCTTAATTCACATAATTCCCTTAATAGCCATCTTCTTCATCACATGTACAATTTGGTTAAATCCTTCTGGAACTCTACTCATGAAATCTCTGCTAGATGGCCAAAGTCTTAACTTGACCATAACGACCACCTGCCTGGAAGCATTCAAGGCCAGGCTGGATGGTGCTTTGAACAATCTGATCTATTGGGAGGTGTCCCAGTAGAACTAGATGATCCGAAAAGTCCCTTCCAACCCAAACCATTCTATGATTCTATGATTCTGCGATATTCCTGCTAATGAGGAAAATAAATCTGACCAGAAACTCCCCAGTGTGAGATGAAATAACTCTAGTTCCTTACAGATATGCTTTCTGATTCTAAAAGGGAAGACAGAAATGAACACTTGAAGATCCTAGCTGCTGTCTTCAGTGTATTGGACTTGTGAGGACATCTCAACTCGATATATAAGACAAGTTCTTGACTCTGTAGGCCAGATAGTGAAAATTCCATTAAACAAAGCTCCAATTACACTTCCAAGGAAATTCACTTGGATCCCCATGCTATTTTTAAAGGAACTTAGTTTACAGCAGGCCCCAGTTTAGTTTCCCAGCTGGAAAGACATGACCTGTCTTGTTGAAGCGCTGCAGAAGCATGGGCTTTCTACCTAGGGCAGAAAATGCCCTTCTAAAGAACAGTCCTCTCAGGATTCCAGGTGGCAAGTTACTGTAAAACTATCTTAACACACAGCAGGACAGGAGTGCTACTAGCAAATGCAGACAGCATGAGGCAGGGAAGGAGAGGAGACACTGCTGCCCTGAGCACAGTTTTCTTTGCGGCTGCAGCTGAGAGGACATTGGGCTAGAGTGACAAGAAACAACCAGGAAGAGGGGAACGGGAGCACAGAAAGTGCTTAGAAAATTTAATTCTCATCATGGACTTTATTTTGTGTGGATTCCTCTTGGTTCTCACTGGCAAACTTGCTGAAAAAAGCACTTGGCCCCTGTCGAGAGTTTCTTGTGCAAGTAATAAAATGGATTTGTAAAACTGCCTTCAACAGTGTTTCTTCAGCGTACTTCATCTCCAGCTTCCCACAGCTCACAGGCAGGTGAGGAAGCCAAAGGATCCACCGGTATGGATAATGAGCCCCCAGACAGTTCTGTACTCAGAAAACAGCAATTGTGCCATTTCCCTTAAATATCCCTGAAGTGAAAGATAACAAATATGAGTGGAAAATCAACATCAACAGGTGTGGGCAATCTGATGGGGGGCAGAGAGGAAGGAAAAGTATCTTTAAAGCTGTAAAGGTGATAAATGACAGTTCCAACTTCCCTTTTGCTTCCCATTGCAATCTAAATATTTCCCTTTGACTTGTGCCTTTGTCCAGCACAGGGATGATTAGTAAGCAACGCAACCCAGCAGCCTGTAAGCAGCAGAATGCTGAGAGAAAGAAATCCATCAGTGCTTTGGAAACAGGAGAAAGTCTGAAAGGGGAGGGCGGTGGATCCAGGGAAAATGCAGAAAGACAAAGAGGGGAAAAACAACAACGAAAGCAGTTAACTTTACAGCAAATCACAAGATATTACGTGGGGAAAGCTGCTCCTAATAGCAAATAAACATTCCTCCTACATCCTTTACTGCTTTGATTTTACATTGCTGTACAATGCTCTGTAATTTATGTCAGTGTGCGCTATAGATTAAGAAGCTAAGTAGGAGCAAAGCACAGTCTCTGAAAGCAGGAAAGTGTTTCTGTCACCTCTTTTGCAGCTATTTAACAACAGTTATGCTGTACTTCAATTGCTTTTATGGAGCTGTAGAAAGCAAACACGGATCTTATTATTCTTGCAAGACTGAATCTCCTTCAGTTTTGGTCTCTGCTATTCAGTGGGAGGATTACTTTGGGGGCCTATCCTGCTGTCAAACATACTAGAAACATTCCTAAAATTAAGGTACAACATCAACAACAACCCAAGGCCAACCGAAACACCATCCAAGACCACCCAAGGCCAACCTGAGGACAACTCAGTGACAACCGAAGGATAGCCCAAGGACCACCCAGGGTCAACCCACATATAACAAACAGACAACCCAAGGACCAACCTAGGACGATCCAAACCATCAGTTTCCCAGTGGGTTCAGGTCACTGCTGACCCATTCGGATGGGCAACAGCCATGTGATGAATATCTGGAATACAGGTGGCTGTTATGAAGCCTGGCTGGCTTGCATCTCTATCTTTATTGACTTGAAGACAACATTCACATAGCAGCTGTGTCCTGCAGGTCGGGCTTTGTGTATTGCACTGACATTCTCTACACTTTTTCTCTTTTAAAAATTGCTGTGTGAGCTTCATGTGTGCCAGGAACAGCACTACCAGCAACCTACACAGCTCTTCCAAAGTGAGTGTGCAAATTTCACTTTGCTTCTACAGAAAATGGCCAGAGAACACACTCCAGCTGCCTTCCTTCCCTCATATTGCACTGCCCCAGCTCAGAAGAAGCGTTTCGGTGCTGGCCTGGAGACTTCCCAAATCCCTCCTGAGCTCTGCGCCTGGCCCGAGCTCAAAGTTCTCCTCAGAATTAGCCCTTCCTTACTGAAACTCCCACTGCACCAGCACAAGCCTTGTGTCCAGGCTGCATTTCAGGCTGGATTAGAAAAATTATTCTCCAAAAGTGCGATGCTGCAGTGGCACAGGCTGCCCAGGGAGTTGGTGCAGTCACCGTCCCTGGAGGTGTTCAAGAACCGTGTGGACATGGCACTGAGGGACGTGGTCGGCGGGCACGGTGGGGATGGGATAATGGTAGGATTTGGTGATCTTGCAGGTCTTTGCCAACTCTAACGATTCCATGATTTTGTTCCACGATCCTCTGAATCCAACATAGCCCCACAGTAACCCGGCAGCGCACCCTCCCACCGCCGCCCGCGTGAAGCCGCCGGCAGCGGGAGCGCGCCACGGGAGCGCGCCGGGGACGATGACCGGCAGTAACCCCGGCGCGGCAGCACACCGCACCCCCTCCAGCCGGGTCCACGGCATCAACAGACGCCGCCACCCGGGCTGCAACCTCCGCGGCCCTCCCGAGGATGGGGGAGGGCTCGGGTCTGCAGCAGGGCCACACGTGCTAGGGGGGCTTCGGAGGGGGGAAGGGCGAGCGGCCGCCTTGCTCCCGCTGCATTCCGTCACTGCGCATGCGCGCCGCTTGACCGCTAGTTACCCCGCCGGGACGCGGCGCCGGGAAGTAGGTGAGAGGTAACTCTGTGTCAACGCCCTGAGGAAGAGCCGCTGCGCCCCGCGCATGCGCGGATCCGCTTCCTTCCTCCCCCCCCCTCTTCCCCCCACCTCCACCCTCGCGCGGCTGCTGGCCCGAGGCGGGCGGAGGTGGGGGGAAGGTTTCGTAGTGGTCGCTCCAAAAGTAATGCCTCCTGTTTATTTCCACGGAAACTTCAAGAAACACCAAAAGCACAATCCCATTATTTGGTAGAACAAATTCTCGGCTGCAGAACGCTGTTTTCCCACACAGTAACTACCATTAACTAAGCCAGCGTAATACAATCGGAGGCATTACTTGCAGAGCAGCCCCGGTACCATTAATACAGCCCGGGGAGTTGCAGCTGTCTCTCCCTCGGGATGATCAGCGAGTGCTGCTGCATCCTCGTGATGTCCCCTCTGCTCCCTGAGGCTCTGCGGCTGCGGCAGAAGCAGAGCTGTGTCCCCGTACTCATCCCCTCTCCCTTCTCTGGAATCTCATTCCTACACACAGTGGTTAAGAGGTGGGGGTGGCAGCCATTGTGGTGGAGCAGAAGTGTGGTGCCAGGAGCTCTGCAAGTGCTTCACACAGGGCTGCACCAATGAAAACCGTATCACCACTTCCATCTCTTGTGAACAGGAGATGTAGGAGATCAGTAGATTTAATCTCAAAACATTGATTTTACTGAATCTGAGGACATCACCTGGCTCAACTGATCTGCCATAGGCTGCAGTAAGTGTGGCAACTACAACAACAACACAGAGAAAACACAGTGCTCAGTACAGCATGTCCCAGCTCTGTGTCTGAACTGCATTAACATGAGCTGCATCCATTTCCTCTTCTAAGTGCAGCAAGACTGTCTGCATTCATCCCCTCTGTCCCTCACTAAGAGCCCCCTGTGCACTCAGCTGTTCTCTATTGAGATCTGTGCCAACGCTTTGGCTCAAGAGTGGCCATTCCAGGCACAGGTGGTTGGAGCAGCCCACCACTGCATGTAAATGCATTTAATGTCACAGAACTGCTCTCCCTCAGCCTGAACAGAAAAGAACAGAACAGAGCAGAACAGAACAGAACAGAGAGCAGTGCATAGAGGATGCTGGTGTGTCCTAACGGAGGACAAGTATGTTTGATGTAAACCTTCAGAGCATCTCATATGGAGCGAGTTGGGAAGAATGTATTATTTCAAAACCTCCGTGTTTGTGAAAGCAGCTGGATAATGGCATCCTTGAGAACACATCACTGCTGTCACACAGCGCCCTCAACACAGATGGAGACTGAGTAGAACTGCTTAGGAATACGTTCTGGCTTCATGTGTTCACAGTTCGTCCTAACGGTGTGGAGGCTGATGCTGAGCTCAGCTGGAGCGGTGAATGGAAGACATTTCCACGCATTGCTGTTCTGTGTTGGGCTGTTATGTGCTGTGTGCACCACAGTTTCCTCTCCAAGCACCCTCCTTGCTGTGCTGCCTGGACCCATGGCTGAATTCTCACCAGAGTGGATAACAGAGGAGCTTTCTCTCCTCATATAGTATTAAAAATCCAGCTGTTAGGAACTGCAGTGTTATAAACTGTACTTCTGAAGTGGAACATTGCTGCTCTTTCTGCCTGCTATTGGAGGCTGGAACAGGACAACAGAGCAATATGCGCAGTCAGCTACTGGAATTTTCTGAAAACAGGCTTTCTGAGTATTCTTTGTGGAGACAAAGGCTAGTCCTACTCAGCAGTGTAGAAAATGTGAGAAACTGTGTAGAAACTGTGAGAAAATACCACTGACAATTAAGTGACTGAGATCATAGAATTGTTATGGCCACCACATCTATCCACCAGCCCATCCCGCCATGCCCACATCCCTCAGTGCCACATCCACACAGTTCTTGAACACCTCCAGGGACGGTGACTCCACCACCAATCTGGGCATCACTGTTCTTGTGGATAATTTTTTCCTAATATTCAACCTGAACCTCCCCGGCACAAATAGAGGCAAATAATCACTACTGGATAGTCCGTGGGTCAAGCTGAAGGAACCACACAGGTCAGGAGAACAGCACTGTGCATGTGAAAGTGTCACTAATGTGCCATGTACTCACTGTCCTACCCATACCCCCACCTTGCCCACCCAGTCCCAAATCTGTTCTTTTAAAGAAGGCCACTATTTACAGAGATATCAGCCCCTTTCAAGCCCTTTCACGGAGGACCAGAGTTAAGTCAGCCTCCAGATGATCTGCAGAAATTGTTGATTCATTCCTTTGGAAGAAGAAGACTTGCTCCATAAGCTGATGCTTGCTCCCTTTGGCACCTGAAGGTAAACTCTTTGAAAGCTTGGGTTAGCTGAGTGTGTTTTATGTGCTCGTACTGGATCTGTCACAGATTGCCCACAGCTGTTGCAAGACCATGGGCTTTACAGGCCACAAGGTCTTCCTGCTTTCTAACCACATATGCAAAGGCCAGCTGCTCGGTTTACCACAGGTCAGCCATCTTTCGCAGGTCCTAATTTTGCCTCAAGCCCCTTCATGGGGTCCCAATGCCCTCAGGCCAAAGCTGTGCCTCTGAGCCTAGGAACCAAATCACAGGCTGCTAAATGCCTCTTAGGGCTTTTCTTTCTTTCCCAGCCTGCTCCTTCACAGTACTTGCAAGTCGGTCATACCACAAGATCTTATTTACACAAAGGGCTTTTATCCAAGTTTTGGTGCTGGGAAGGCCCTTGGAATGTGAGAATGAGCTACACCCATGTTAGTGTCCTTCACATTGACAGTGGAGCCAGGCAACTACAGGACAGTGTTTGGAAAAGCATGAGAAAGTATGTGCTCAGGAGAATACTTCACGAAGGGAAAATTTAGGCCTCTCAGCAGTGCTAGGCTTGAGGAAGAAGATAATGATCCTCATCCCCTGCATTATGAGAAGAGAATCACAGAGTTACAGAATATCCTGAGTTGGAAGAAACCCACAAGGATCATCGAGTCCAACCACTGCCTCGACACAGGGCCACCCAAAATACAAACCCCATGTCTGAGAGCAGTGTCCAAACATTCCTTGAACTCTGGTAGCTCGGGACCATTCCCACTGCCTTGGGGAGCCTGTTCCATACCCACCATCCCCTGGGGAAGAACCTTTTCCTAACCCTTCCAATCCTCCCCTGACACAGCTCCATGCCTTTACCCAGCCATGCCAGTGCCCATGGATCAGTGGGGACTGAGCTGCGTGGAGAACATGGCAATTTTATTTCTCTGGAACTTCTTCGTGCTAAGCTGTTAAACAAACCTGTCCTACATAATGTGAATGTATTCTGCAACATGGAATATTATTCCTGATGAAGTCATATGGATGCGAGGCTGAAAATTTACCTCTAATTTATTCTGCGTATACAGCCTGCATTCAGACATAAGGTGAATGACTTATTGTAACCCCAGATTGGTTTCAACACTAAGTGATTAAGCCATGACATCTAGACAAAGTAAATTAAGGAAGTGGTTTCACAGAACAGGCTGACACAAGCCATGCACAGAACTAATTCTGTAGCAAAAACCGGATGAGTCATGCATCTGCCACATGTGCTTCGGATAAGCTCTTGCAGGTCTGCAGCTCCTGTACACACGGCCAATGTGAGAAAGGGGCTGTAATCTCTCACCATGCTTAGAAGTAACAACACAGCTGTAGTAGCAAAAATGCTCCTCACCCAATTGGATGAAGCTGAGCACCTCTTACCTTGGGGGAAACATATCCCTCCTTTCCACAGCCCTGTTTTCACACAGTCCCCCTTTTATGTCAGAAGCAGTTTCTCTATGTTGTGACAACTCTGCAGCAAGACACCACTTTCAGTAATGGTCATCTGCTTTTTACCAGAATTTAAAGGAACTCATTGTCTTCTGTGATATCCAAATGGGTGAACCAGATTCCAAAACCACACCTGGGTCAGCTCAGCACAGTGGAACCACCATCGTCAGTTTCTGGATTTAACATACATTCCTACAAACTGCTCACAGGGGCGGATTGATTCTGGAGAACTGTAAAATTTTTGTCTTGTTTTGCTATGAAAATTTGAGACCTGACAGGTATGAGCCTGGAGAGAACCTGCACTAGTTTTTCTTCAGCCTACCCCTGGTCCATGATGCAGAACTTGCAGAGAGCACCAATCCATCTGAAGCGAGCACAGTGCAGAAAGGGCTTACAATGGCCTCTTGGAGGTATCTGCTGCTTCTTTTTTCCAGTCCTGCATCTGCAGGGACATCTCCCTTAGCACTCAATGAGAGAAATATGGAGGAGAACCAAACTGAAATAAATGGAAAAGGAGGTATAAAGGAACCAGTCATGTTGCTGTGACTTTGCTCATCCCAGGTGCCCATTTACTTCAGCACTACCCAGGAATCAAGTGAAGGAAGCAAGACTCTCCCTTTTCCCTCAAGTACTATAACTGCAGTTGCTCAGCCACATTATCTTCAGCTCTTACCAAAGGCCTTAAAGACAGTCACAAAATGTGTCACATTAAGGATCAGTGTGCACCGGGAGCTCGCTGGTTCCCTGACCTTTATGTGCCTGCTGATTTAGAAGCAGCTATGCTTCCATTTTCTTTCTCACTGATGTAACATGCAGATGTCTGCTCCTGAGCTACATCTCTGATTTCCCCAGGCCTTCCCAGAGGACTGGGAGCTCTCATTTGCAAGGAGGCTGCTTATTTTTACTGAGCTGGCTTGGCCTTTCCTGATTCTTGTCAAGGGAACCCCGGATGCCATCTGCTTGTAAATAAATTGATGTGGCAGTGCTGTCAGTTCTGAGAGTACCACTGCTGCTGTTACCCTCCCATGCTTGGACTATTTATCTATTTCATAACCGTTATCTTCTGTTCTCAGGTACTCTCTTGTGCTCTGCTGCAGAAGCACTTCCTCCATGTCAGGAGAGCAGCAGCTGTGCTAGGGATGGAGCAGCACTGCTTGGCAAGTGGCTCTGAACTGTAGTAACCCGACAAAGAGCTCTTTCATTATGGCATGCACTGCAAGAGGCCGCACGGCAAAACCAGATCTTCCTGCCGTGACTCAGAGAAATAGGGAAATGCAAAATTCCTCTTTCTGCAATAGATATCAACTAAAGAAAGCATCTGGTTTGCAAGGCAATATATGCCAAAATAGGCAAGAGACAGCTGGGTTCTGAAACGTGCTGGCTTTTCTTTGGAACCAGGGCCTCATTGTTAGGTGCAAACATAAGCAATCTGCCAAGCAAAGAAGGGACAAGTTGTAAAGCTGTTTCAGTGTTACTGAAAACCTTACTCAGAGCTTGTTGGCCTTTTCAGTGTCCGCAGCACTCTGTGCTTCCTATCAGAGGTATGCATGGCTGCCCAGCCCAGGTATGGACATGCTTTGTAGTTCTCCTCAGTCTATCAGCAGGACCACCTCACCATGCCTGTTTAGAAGTGCTGCCAGGGACTGGTGGGCCAACAGGATGCCACCAGCACAATACTGATAGGTCTTCATCTTCCACTCTGCTGTGAAATCCAGAACTACTTCAGTGTCCTAGAGCTTGTAAAGCACCTCCTTTGCAGTCGCAGCACACAGGGCAGTGTGGAAACAGAGTGGCTTTTAAATTACTGTGTTTTCTACTTCCAGATCTCAGGCAAGATTTTCACCCTAATTTTCCTGGGGACATTTTCCAATAGCACCTCTGATGCAGAGACTTACCAAACCAAGATAACAGCTGCAGCTTGTACAGCTTTTTCTCACCATGTGATCTTCCATGCCAACTGGAAGGATTGCCTTTTGAAACACAAACAAGACCAACAGATCGACTGAAAGAACTGTCCTGTGGAGGCTCAGCTGCTTAGCCTGGCGGAGTGGTGCCAGGGAACCTTTCAGCAAGTCCCGCAGCCAGCGACTGGGTCCTGCTCTGTGAACTGAAAGCTGCTTGTTTACAGCAGTGCCACAAGCACTGCCACTCCAACACTGTAAGCTTGAGGCTAAGCTTTAGTCCAAAGGCTAAACTCAGAGGGGAAAGAGGAGCTGAATCCAAACAGGATGAGAGGATGAGACTGGTTACACCCGCTTTATTCAGCCTGTCGCACCCCACGGTCCTGTGACCTAAATCCTATTCTTCACCTCAGCCAAACATTGAGCTGGGAAGGTCTCCTCTGTGCCCTTTGGCTTGCTAGTGTATTTGCATTGATACAGCTGGGGATTGCTGCTGATTTTTAAACTTGGAAGAGCAGCAGGCAGGGAATTAGAAGTGTGGAAAGCAGAGCAGACACCACTGCACTGCCCTGATGCTGAGATGAGTTTAGAAATTCTTATTGTAATTAAAAAAAAAAAAAAAAAAGAAATAAAAGAAGAAAAAATAATGGGGTCAGATCTGATCTAGCTATGGCCTCTCTACACCTTTCTGTTTCACGCACATTCATTCTGGGATTTCTTTTACAGTGCATAACTTTCTCTTTTCCAGCACAGCCTTTTGCAGCTGCCAGGACAGAGGAATGCCAGAACAGGTCCAGTGCCTCTGTGTGCATTTCAAGGTGGGTGGAAGAAGAGGCGCTTTACCATAAACTCCAGAGTTCCCATGAGCAGCAAGCTTAAGTTCCTATGCATTTGTTTTTTTCTTTTCTGCCCCAGCATGTGATTGGACTATTTCACAAGACTCAGGCATGTGATTAGGTTTGTCCTACATGCAGGTAAGTCTCAGAACGCCTATGGATACTAAAATAAAATAGATTATTATCATTTCCTTCACCTGAATGAACAAGTCAATACCCTCAAGCAAATTCCTATCACTCTCTATGTCCACTTGCATTTAGCTAAATGTAATCCTTTTGCAGCCCTCACGGCAAGCACGGCATTATTCAGAGTTCAGTTAAAAAAATCTCCGTCTGCTAGTGTTAGCATCACCAACCTGATGTGTGTCTGCCATGGTTCATTAGTCCTACTTGGAGGACATGTGCGGGTGTGGTTACATTCAGTTTTGCCGCAGGACCTGCTTCAGTGGGTTTGTCTGTCACCTTCCATTGGGATCATCCAAGCAGCTTTTATATCCACAGGAAATAAAGCACCATGAGTTGTTCTCTAGTGCTCCCTCTCGCTAACACCAGGAACTGGAGCTTTGGGGGAGACAGGCTTGTGACTCAAAGAGGGTGAATGGCTGATACTTTTCAGGATATTTTATTCTCACTCACATTTTGCACTGCACTTCAGCAAGTTACAGTTTCTGGTATCAGCAGAGGGAGCATTAGAGAACAGCTCATGATGCTTTTTGCAGTCTCACAGTGCTGCTTCTGCAGGGAATGGAAGACTCATGAGCTATTTCTGCACATCTTCTGCCGTTGGACCTCAGAAGCCATTTTCATATTTCACGGTTTTAGTCAGTCTCCTGAATACTTGGGGTGCAGGTGACACAAGTGCCAAGGACTAGACTGACAGACACTGCATAGGGTTTTTTGTTTTTGCTGGAATTGCTTGTTTTGTTTTTAATGGAGAACTTTGGTAGCTAAGCAACAAGAATTTATGTCTCAGATCTTGCCTTTGAGTCTAAAACATGTTTGGCTAGCACAGATTTGTAGTTTATGATGGTGTAAGAGGGCTCTGATTGTGCATACGTAATAGAGCACTGCAGTTTATTCACATCAGGAGTTAGCACTCTATTAGAGCTGCCTGGACTACTTGTATGACCAAGCTTTTAATTTCCTTTTGTGAGAAAAAAGTGAATCATGGGTTTTATAAGTATTTGATCCATGTGAGAACATCTCTGGGAAGCAGAATAAAAAGCATGTGAGTATGTTTTTAAAATGTTTTCCTGATACTTTGAAGATAGATTAATGGAGTTCTCCTTTGCCATGGCTATTTATTCTGCTCTGTTATTTCAGGAGGAAAAGACATATGAAAGTAGGGGCTATCCAAGGTAAGTCAACAGGTAGAGTATAGAACTGCATGTCTCAGGTACCAGGAAACTCTTCGATGCCACTTCAGAGCCCAATTTCCTGTACACATGCATTTCCTACTTTCCTACCCAATCCATCCCCTCTCAGCCAGACTGGGACTGTCCTATTACACACAGCAGCTGGCACAATGAGGGCTTGATTTAATGGGTATTACAAGAATACAAATAATGGTACAGATGATTATTTCTCAAGTACTGCAGAAATGCTTTTACTGTTATGGGGGTTTTTTTGTTGTTGTTTTTTTTTTTTTTTTATTCTTTTTTTTATTATTATTATTTTTCAGTCTCATCAGACTGGAAATAGCATTAAAAGCAACTTTTTAAAATGGATATTCCACTGAAAAACCTGCCATTAAGATAAACCACAATTATTAGAAACTTCTGTATGTTGGAAAACCCATAGAAAAAACGTCAATATTCACTTCCTAGCTGTGTATGACTACATTTTACAAAAATAAAAAATAAAAAATAAATGGAATGTTTATGGTGACAAAAATCTTTTCTCTCTTGTCCAGTAGCCCAATACAGCCTCTTAGCCACAGTTGGTCTGTTAAATATAGGGCTGACCTCCCTACCTGCAGGTTAGCTACACGTGGATTAACTACATGTTTTTCTCAAGATGCTCCTATCTTCAAAGACAAGTTTAGTCATCGCCTTGTGACTAAGTGTTCCTCTACTTAATCACTTCAGCAGTATTAAGGACGAAAATCCTGACTTAGATGAAAGTACATATTTCTTACAAGGGTACACATGCAAAGATTTGTACAAAGGTCAGGTCTTACTGACAGTTCCCCCTTTATCTAATACAGGTTAGATCACTCTCATTTCCTCTGAAATTTTGTTAATCAACACGAAACAACGCTTAGATATATACACTGCAATGTAACACACAGACAGACAAAGCTGACATTACTTGCAGTGCAGTTGCTATGATTTTCTTATTCCATGAACTTAAATCAGGGAACCAGAAAGTCAACGATTTGACTTATTCAGACCCGTAAGATGTGTTGTCTTTCTGAACCTCATACAGTGTTTTTCCCTGCCTTCATATTTCTTCCAAATCTGTAGAAATCCTATCACTTTTTATCTACGTACAACTAGTTTTAATTACTGTACGGCCCCCTCATTTTAATGCTAAATTCTCTGTTGGCATGTTCTGGAAGATGAGAACAAGCCCAGTCATTGGCCATATTAGCAACCTGAACTGTCTTTTGGATTCTTTTATGAAACAGATTCTGATCCCACAAGTTCCCGGGTTCCCATAAGCTTTCCTCATTTTTCTCAATTATCCAAAGGTAATGGAAGAGTGTCATACCCTTAGTTCATCAGTTTTTTTTCTTTAAGTAAATCTGGATTGTTACATAAATGTATAAAATATAGAATGAATAAAATCGAAGTTACAAGCACAATATTCTCTGAGTATAGTCCAATCCTAAATGGGTATTCAAATTACCCTAAGGGCAGTTCATGTATTTCTTTTGATTTTTAGCTTCAGAGAATGGACTTCTTCAGCTCCCTGCTTCTCCTATGGATGTGCCTTCATTCCGGTGTAATGAATCCAGGATTGAATCACATTTACTTTTACCACAGTATTTATTGTTAGGGTCACCAGCTAAGGACCTCTCAACTTCTCCAAGAAAGGTTTGTCATTCTAAGTGCAGAGATACACTTGGTCTCTGGGTTTAAAGAAATGCACCAGACCACCCGGGGGCACTTCTTAATTGCACATATCTATAGGGAGACAAAAGAACTCTTCCCAAAGACAAGAGATATTCAGTAAATATTTGATAACCAGCTACATGCATCTGATCATCTATCACAGTCAATTGTATAGATGAGATCTACCCGAGAGTGCTGAGGGAACTGGCGGAGGTGATAGCCGAGCCGCTTTCCACCATCTGTCAGCGCTCCTTGTTGACTGGTGAGGTCCCAGAAGACTGGAGGCTTGCCAATGTGACTCCCATTTACAAGAAAGGTCGTAAGGAGGATCCGGGGAACTACAGGCCTGTTAGCCTGACCTCGGTGCCAGGGAAGGTTATGGAGCAGATTGTCTTGAGGGAGATCATGCGGCATGTGCAGGGTGACCGGGGGATCAGGCCTAGCCAGCATGGGTTCGTGAAGGGCAGGTCCTGTTTGACCAACCTGATCTCCTTCTATGATCTAGTGACCCATCTGGTGGATGAGGGAAAGGCTGTTGATGTAGTCTACCTAGACTTCAGCAAAGTCTTTGACACTGTCTCCACAGTACTGTCCTGCAGAAGCTGGCAGCCCGAGGCTTGGATGGATACACTCTTGGCTGGGTAAGGAGCTGGCTGGAGGGCCGGGCACAGAGAGTGGTGGTGAATGGAGTCAAACCCAGCTGGCGACCGGTTGTGAGTGGTGTTCCCCAGGGGTCGGTGCTGGGGCCTGTCCTCTTCAATATCTCTTCAATATCAATGTCCTGGATGAGGGCATTGAGCGCACTCTCAGTAAGTTTGCAGATGGCACCAAGTTGGCTGGAAGTGTGGATCTGCCTGGGGGTAGCGAGGCCATACAAAGGGATCTGGACAGGCTGGATGGCTGGGCTGAAGCCAATGGGATGAGGTTCAACAAGGCTAAATGCCGGGTCCTGCACTTTGGCTACAACAACCCCAGGCGACGCTACAGGCTTGGGGCGGAGTGGCTGGAGGACTGCGTAGAGGAAATGGACCTGGGGGTATTGATTGATGCTCAGCTGAACATGAGCCAGCAGTGTGCCTGGGTGGCCAAGAAGGCCAATGGCATGCTGGCTTGCATCAGAAACGGTGTTGCAAGCAGGAACAGGGCAGTGATTGTCCCCCTGTACTCAGCTCTGGTGAGGCCGCACCTCGAGTACTGTGTCCAGTTTTGGGCCCCTCACTGCAAGAAAGACATTGAGGCCCTGGAACGTGTTCAAAGGAGGGCAACAAAGCTGGTGAGGGGTCTGGAACACAGGCCATATGAGGAGAGGCTGAAGGAGCTGGGAATGTTCAGCCTGGAGAAGAGGAGGCTCAGGGGAGACCTCACTGCTCTCTATAACTTCCTGAAGGGAGGTTGTAGTGAGCTGGGGGTCGGCCTCTTCTCTCGTGTCATTAGTGATAGGACCAGGGGGAATGGCTTCAAGCTACGGCAGGGGAGATTCAGGCTGGACATGAGGAAGTATTACTTTTCAGAAAGGGTGGTCAGGCACTGGAATGGCCTGCCCAGGGAGGTGGTAGAGTCACCGAGCCTGGAGGTGTTCAAGGAAAGGCTGGATGTTGTGTTGAGGGACATGGTTTAGTGGGAGCTATTGGGAATAGGTAAATGGTTGGACTGGGTGATCTTTTAGGTCTTTTCCAACCTTGGTGATTCTATGATTCTATGATTCTGTGTGGCTTTCCATACAAGATTTCAGAAGGACTAACTCCTTCCCTAACTCTGGGAGCTGTTCAAGTCCTCAGCAGTGCCAAAAGGAGAACTTCTACCCATTTCAATTGTGTTTCTTGACGTAATTTTCCAGTCTATCTTTTAAATCTTTGATTCATTCTCTCTTCTGATCTTCTGACTGTGCTCTCCACAGGGTATGTTAAGTCCCATTTCATTTGCAGGAGCCTAGATATTCCTTGGGTTGTTTCTGCTACAAAATGAAGTCCTCTATCTGACTGGAATCCCAAATCTTGGAATTATTTCTTTTAGTAAAAATTTGACTACTTCTCTTGCTTTGTTGGTTTGGCACTGTGAAAAGGCATCAATCAATTCCAACAAATATTTGCACCCTTCACCCTTAGTAATTCAGAAAAATAAATTTGCCAGTATTTCCCAGCTACAGAACACCTTCTTATGTCTCTTGAGGAGGTGGTTCTTCTGAATTTCAAGATTGTTTTTAAGATAAATTCTGCACCCCTGGGCAATACTTTTGGCAATAAATAACTTATTAATTTCCACCATGTATCTTCTTACTGCTTCAAGTAGAACTTCTGACCCCACATCAGTACTCTTCTGTGTTCTTTCTGTTAATTCTTTCATTACTGGGAGACTCACTATACATTGCCCACGAAGCATTACCCACCATCCTTCGGTTGTGTTACCACAATTTAATAGCCCTGCTAACTTAACCTCTTTTATTCATGTCAACAGGGGTCTTAATATTTAAGAACTTCTCAGGAAGTAAAGCTCCTGCAGTTACAGCTACTACGGTTGGCATCTTCATCTGCTCTTCTAATCTCCTTGATGCCAGAATGTGGGCAGTCTCAGTAATGACATAGTTAAAATAATGTTGTTAACCTAAACAGTTTTTGGTTTCCACACCTTTTCCTGGTTATGTTTGCTTCTGCTGCTCCCCTAAGTATTAGTACTAAGAGTTTCCATTGTGGTGGAGGAGAAGAGGTAGAATAAATCAGTGGCATCCAAATTCCTTTGCCAGGAGGCATACAATGTTCATCTTCGTTTTTCACTCTTCTTTTACTTTTCACATATTTGATGTTTTCTATGATGCTTTCAAACTTTGTTCTTTCTTCGCTGACCTGTAACATTGCACCTGACTTTACTACGTATGGTGAGTTGTATGTTTGCAAAAACTTTGCACTTTTTATCACTCCTACAAAATGCTTTGCCCAGTTGCAAGTCTGCATTTCTCTAATTGATCATCTGAGATCAGAACCAGTCTCTGCTGTTGTACCAGGGCTATTATTCCTGTTACACACTACCTCACTGTGTTAGAATCACATCTTGCTCTGCACAGAACAAGTACTTGCTACTTTAAAAAATAATTAGGGATAGCTCTCATTATGAGAATGCCTTTACAGCTAAATAAAGTAAACACGGTACCTAAAGTGAGTCCCAAGCTTTGTACCCAGCTGAGATGTAACAGTACCATGTGCCAGACATGCAGTAGAGTAACATCCAGACCTCCAAAAAACATGCAGAATTCTCCAGAGATGTGACATCTGCCTCGGGAAGTCAGAGACTATTAAGAGATTTCATATTGGTTGCCTAGAAGCAGAAAAATTCTGAGTGATGCACATAATGATTTGGTATTTTCAAATTGATTGTCTAGAAATCTGTATTGACATCATAAATACAGGAGAAGGTTCAAAGCAGTTTTGGAGCAGGTATCCATACTCAGCGCTGAAGGAGGACTGACACATGCTAAGCCCAAATATTAAATCTGTCAGGACACAATACATGGGAACTTTGCTATTCTGCAGAGCAGTATGCCTCAAATAGTAATCAAGGCTGATGCTATTTTATAGCTCCTTTAGGAAAAGGATTAAACAAAAAATATTACAATCATCACAAAACTCAGCATGTTCTGTGCATGGGGTTTAATATTACTGTGCGAATGATTATGCATGAGCTTATGCAAAGTTCTGAACTGGAGATGGTTCGATTCACAGAATGGGTAAATACGAAGAAAACATCTTACAAATAGAGACGAAGCTTAGTTAGGATCCATTGTTGCTTTTAAACTTTGTTTTTGGCTACTAGTCATTCATATTTCATTTGAATATGTCACTCATTTACTTACTGATTAAGGAGATTTGGAGAATCTCTACAAAGCAAACACACAGTCTGACTCTGTGCCTAAGTTTAATAGGTGTCTTCTACTGGACATGGATCAATAGGAACCGTGTCTGATTGCTATTTTGCATGTAATTCTGCTTATCAGTTATCCTAGTTGTTCAGCTTTGGAAGTACTGAACGTTCAAACTGCTTTAACACTTCTAAATTAAAGTCTGATCCTAAGAGCTCCTACAGCAAAGAGTAAACTCAGAGCTTTATAAAAGTAAAATTAGTTGGAGATAATAAATAATTTACTCAAAAATAACTGGCATTTTTAAAATAACTAAGCACACTACAAGTGCTGACATATTCTGACAGGAATTTTTTGTTTTGATAAAGGTGTCTTGTTTTTTTTTTCACCACAGAGCTTTCCACTATATTATTCGACCAGCTCTTCAAGAGAAACCCAGTTATGACAAAAACATGCAATTATCTTTAATCACCCGATTTGCCCATTTTACTGAGATCATCAAGAGTGGCTCCATGTTCAGTTTTGGTCTACTTGTCAAAGATAAATAATTCAGCAATAAATCCATGAGATAATGGTGGTTACTACATTCAGAAAATTAAAAAGTTACATCCTCACAGAATCACAGAATCATAGAATGGCCAGGGTTGGAAGGGACTTCAAGGATCAATGAATCTCCAGTCCCCCTGCCACATGCAGGGCCACCAACCTCCCCATTTAATACCAGACCAGGCTGCCCAGGGCCCCATGCAACCTGGCCTTGAACACCTCCAGGGACGGGGCATCCACAGCCTCTCTGGGCAGCCTGTTCCAGCACCTCACCACTCTCTGGGTAAAGAATTTCCCCCTGATGTCTGACCTAAATCCTCCTTCTCTCCAGAATCGCAATATGTTCACTCTTCTTAGTCCAAGTTTCTAGCCTGTATGACCCAAAGGATGAGTACGTGTTGAAAGGATCACTTCTTTAAAACTTGCACATCTCATCATTTCTGTACATGCCATTTTAAAAAGTGAATGAATTTACTTTAATTCCTTGATAAAAAGCAAGAAAGTGGAGTCCGTCCTACCTACAAAGTCTTTAAGCAGTGAATGACCAACGTCCTTGAATAGACTGTGAATTCCAGGTGCAGTTCTTGTGCTAGGCAGTAATATTTTGTACAGGTGGAGATTGCTGGGTAATCCAGACCCCATATGAAGATGAAATAAGGCAAAAATTGTCTGAGGGTGTCTCAGGTTGCCCTGAGGTCAATAAGCTAACCACTCCTAATGTTATGGTGCAATCAGACCGTGGTGCTCAGTAATACCTCCCATCTGCAAACAGCCCTGGGAAGCCCTACCTTCTTGATCCTCCATATTGTGTGGTGCATTGCTTGTGGTTCTCTGCTACATGAGGACTCTGGTATGTGTCTCCTGTTGCCAGAAGGCCTGATTACCCTTACTTTGAACCCTACGTTAATGTGAGTGATTGCAATATTTTTATCTCTCTAAATCATCGTCTGTTCATCCAGGAACTCTCCCCTTCTTTCCTCATTCCATAAAAATATCTGGAATAACTTTCTGAAGGTACATATCTGCACTGAACTACTTAGTTCCTTTGCTCATTCCTTTTTGTTCTTCCCTGATCAATATCCATTACACAAATAAATGTTTGTTTGTGTAATCCTCTGAGTTTTTTGCTCGTTTGTTTGTTAGATTGGTTAGAGGTTTGTTTGCTTTTTGTGGATAGCAAGCTAATTCCCTCTCATATAAGGTCTAAATGTAATTTTGGAAGTGGCTCACTCCAGTCGTAAGGCTGGATAAGGCAGCATCTCAGGTCTGCCACATATACACTGTCAGCCCTGTCCCAGAATGCATGCCCTCAGGCAAAGCCTTTTCAGTTTCTGGTTAAAAATATCATGCTGCCAGGCTGGGGAAAAAAAAAAACAACAAAACAACAACAAACTGAACGTCATAGAAAACAGTAAAAGTAATCGCATTATGTAAGTGTGGATGTGATCACCTATGTCTAGAGTCACCAGCAACCATGGGCACTGTTTGATCTGAAGACCAGGAGCTGAATGCAGTTGGCTATGATAAACAGCCAGGAACTCTTTCTGTAATCAGTTAGCTTGTCACACCACTAACTGTATTGGTTTTCTTTGCAGAACTTCAGCAGAAACTACAAATGTGTTTGTAACAGTCAACAAAAGGCTTAACTATGTGCTGTGCTGTAGCATCTCTACCCTGAATAAGGCAGTATTAGGTATAAACACAGTCCTGCACAAGGAAAGAGAAAGGGAACTTGGTCTCAATTTTCACGCTGATGCTTCTTTGCTCCAGCAAAGTGAAAGACTCAAAGGATACTTCTTATTAGAAACTTTTCTCATGGTATGCTACTTCCATGCTTATGAGGGTGCTAAATGCTCAGATGCAGACAACAGCTACTACTGTAAAACACCGTGCAGTTCCCTGGGAAAAGAAAAATGCGTGGTACTCTCTAGATCAAGCCAATTTGTACTAAAGCACCATGAAAAAATAAATTGCTGTCTGTAATTCATTTTTACTTTTCTAAAGGATTGTTAATGAAGAAGTGACTAAGAGACTAATGCCAGTTTCTGATGACCATTAGTAATCACCAATGTGTGTTTTACCAGTGTTTTGATTTCTGGGGTTTGAATTGTATTTTGTTCATAGCTCCAACACCTTTTGCATCAGAAGAGTTGGAAATACCTTCAGAAAAGGTGAATGAAAACAGTGATTGCCACTCACATAATCTCATGTGTCTCCCTTGGATAATAACATACAATCTAGATCTCCTACAGTGAACTTCATTCATACAATTCTAAACATTTTGTAAAGGAGACTGTAAATATCATCTTCATTTTATAAAAGAATGCATGAATATGGAATGAAGTATTCAAGATTATATTGAAAAGCAATGGTAGATGTAGAAGCTGAACCTCTATCTTCTAAGTCAGAATAAACAAATAATGAACTTTTTCTCTGATGATCCCACATAAAGTTGCATAGATAATCATTCTGGTTCAATCCAAAACAAATCATATGTTGGTAAATCATAAAATTAAGAGCTGAAATGCAAAGTACAAATTACAACATTTCCCTTTGTTTTTCTATTTTTTTCCTGAAATCAATCTAGATTCAGAACAATTTTACATTTACTAGTAGGTGAATGTAATTGTTTTTGCCAGTACTATGTGAGAGATGCAGTTCTGAGTGTTACTTGGCCACAAATATTCCCAGCATAGTGCAGAAGTTAGTCCTAAATAAGAGGCCTGAACTTGTATCTTTCAAGGAACAACCAGGAAAAATGCTAGATATTAAAGTAATCTGGTGATAAATAATTTGGTAGATAGAACATTGTTTTCTTTCGCCTAGATAGTTACTGAGGTACAAGGAACAAAGTGGATTAAACCTTATGGCTGTCTTACTTTTCTGGAAGGAGTGCAGGGCCAAAAGGTGACAAAAGAGTGTGATGCATGCAAAGGTGTTGTCTACAGAAAACAAAATGAAAACTAGACCACTGCAAGAGATAGGAAATGTCAACAGCAACCCAACTCTGTCAAATAGTAACTTGTAGGCTCAGCAACAAAACTAAGATGTATCAGAAAAGGTATCCATTGATCCACCTTCTCTCCACTGATCCAAGCTTCTCTCTCTTAAAGGCTTACAGAAAACTCCTCCCCAATATACTCTGCTATCTTTCAATGGTTTGAGTTTTAAGGACTTCCTGAGGCATAAACTGAATACTCACTCTGTCTTTATTAGCCTTCCATTAATTAATCTAATGAAATTCAGCCAAATTGACATCAGTACTTTGAGGTAGTATGGCATGACTTACGTGTGATAAAAGAACAGCGCTGTGCTGGCAGGCCTTTGTATGGACAAGTGCAAACACTTTATAGCATCCCATATAAAACTGGACCCAGTGCTATACACATCTTTGCAAATAAAGACATCAGCCATTTTCTTGAAATGTTCACAAGCTGAGTTTTTGCTGGTTGTTGTCTTCGTAACAACTATGTTTTGAGTAACACTTGAAGACTATTGAGAGAGTACTGTCATTAAGGTGTTGGAAGCTGCTGACCAGTGCCTGCAGACTCTTGCTGTGAACTTCCTCTTCCCCCTCCACCTCCTAGCCTCAACCATTCAGAATATGGAAGACTGAATTATCACTGCAGTTTGCTGTGGTCATCCTTGGTCATCCTTAGTCATCCTTGTTTTTTTTTACCCTCCCCACATACCCTTTGGTTTTGTGCATGTTCTTGCATGTCACCCTCTAAGAACATTTTCAGTGGACAGTGATACAATTACTGCTCCTATTTGGTTCACTGCAAGGCTGTAGATGATCTCTGTTCACAGAAGAATGCTATTGAACAAATGGTGATGGTGTGATTTGAGGCAGTCAGGATTATCACAATGTTTACATCCCAGGGGAGTTTCTGTCTGCCCAGCCTGGCAGATGCTACCACTTCTTTATTTTTACATATCCTTTGGCTTTCAAATAATCTAGTTATAATGAGGTCTCTAGTGGAGAAACTTTGAAAATGTTAATGAACTCTCTACGAAAAGAGGGGAAAAAAAAATAAGAGAATGAAAAAAAAAAAAAGCAGAAAAAGAAAAAAAAAAAAAAAAAAAAAAGAAAAAAAAGAAAAAAAGGAAAAGGGAAAGGAAAAAGAGGAAGCCTAAAGCAATCAAAGTGGAACAAATACCATTTCAGTAATTCCCTTGCATTCTTTCAACAATCTGTCTTTCAGTGGGGAACATTATCTACAATTAGGTGACACTCACCTGTCCTTGGGCTATGCAAATGTTGGAAGAAAGTCCTAGTCCAATCTCATGTACACAAGATTCTTGTTTAATCCAGGATGTAGCTGATATCATTCACCTGGAATTTACACAACGCTGGTAACAAAAGGTGAGCAAACCTGACTGCCATGCCTTCTTTTTCTTGTACGTAAACAATCACATGAGATGTGTGACTGACAGAATTTGTAAAATGTTTGGAAGGCTGAAGTGCTTGATTTTGCTATCATTAAAACTCTAAAGTATAAGAAATGTAAAATAGCAAACACTTTCACATTGCCAGTGCTCCTGACTCACCACTTGTGGACAACATTTTCTTGGAGGAGAGGAAGGATAAGGACTTGAGCCACTTATACCATTAAGTTCAGATGCTACCGAACAAATCACTGTGCTCAAAGACACTGAAGGTTGCATTAATAAATCTAATCTGTGTGTTTCAACATAAGAACATAAATATACTGTGAATATTAAATAGTTTTTAGAAATTCTGAATGTAGGACAGGCTTCCATTGTCTCTGATCACATGTAGCTGTCAGTTGCCTCTTTGGCAACAGTATGTATTGTCTTAGTGTCTGGAAATCAGACTAGCTTTGTGAATTCTTTCAGCTTTGGGTCCTGCACACTAGAGTTTTGACCACTGTTCTATGAGTATGAGAAATACGGAATAGCAAATCCAAAAAAAAAAAATAATAATAATAAAAAAAA
>NW_024884767.1:9576062-9626978 GCF_019232065.1 Centrocercus urophasianus
AAAGAAAAGAAAAGAAAAGAAAAGAAAAGAAAAGAAAAGAAAAGAAAAGAAAAGAAAGGAAAAGAAAAGAAAAGAAAAGAAAAGAAAAGAAAAGAAAAGAAAAGAAAAGAAAAGAAAAGAAAAGAAAAGAAAAGAAAAGAAAGGAAAAGAAAAGAAAAGAAAAAGAGAGAGAGAAGAAGACCAAAGCCAAACCATTGCTACAGTTGCTTCTGTGTAAACTTGTGTACTTTTTAGTGAGCCATGAACTCTCTTTTCTTTTGTTCAACTCTTAATTGTCCAGGAAAATACTAAGGATTCTGTGCTCACTGGAATATTACCCCAATAATTTAACTCCCTATAGTTGGGAAGTACCTAATTAAAATGAGAAAAAAGGTTTTAACAACGCGTTAGGTATAATGACAGGGTTCAAGGTGGTGAAAGGTAGGACTGCACACCGTAAAGAAAGTATCTCTTTCCACTGTCAATTATTTTGTTCTAAACGGGATGGCACAAGCCACAAGAAAAACTGATGAGGCAGGCAATTGTGTTCTACCCTGTTGGCCCAGGAAATGCTGGAGCTTTCATCTTGTGCCACTCGCTGCTTTTGTAGATGTTGTCCTTGGAGAATGACTAAGTGCTGTTACTGTTCAAGCGCCTGTAAAATTTCTTTTCCACAAGTAAATACACCAGCAGAAATATTTGCTTCTCATGTGCCTGCTAATAAGCAAGAAGGTTTGGGTCAGTACTACTTTGAACATAAGCATCCATTTCCCATTCAACCACCTGTGCCAAAAATCAGTGTCATGGGCTCCATGAAAACTTGCTGAAGTTCTTTAAGTCTGCTTATTGGAATAAAAGTGTGCGCCTTTACCCAACTGCACAAGAGGTTTTGGTGTTTCACAGTGATAGCTGTGTACTAGTGATGGCTCGTGCTTGCTGTGAGTAGACAGGGATATAGTTTTGCTAGGGTTTGTAGGTGTGGGCTGCATATTGCTGATATCACAGACTATATGCTTCTACTAAAAAGTAGTTCTGAAGCAGTTTTCAACACAAAAGGGAAATCCTGGCTCTTCTGAAGCAAAGGAGAGGAAAGGAATTCCACTGACAGTGAAGGCAGGATTCCACTTCTGGCATTCATCCGCAGGTATGTGTTTGTACAAGTGACAACATGACAGCAGCTTCACAGAGATAGCTTGTGGAACAGTTCGTACTTGCAGACCTGATTCTGAAAGAACAGTTCTCCACATCACTCTGCTCTCACCTTGCCCCAGTGTAAGAGGTCCCCATAAGAGTTTCTTCTAAGGACTATCCATTTTATGCTGCCAGCTGGAACTAACAGGAGGGCTGTTCTGAAAGTAATGCCTCTCATGTTATGATGTTGGTCCATGACATCAGAGGTAGATGCTGGCAGTAGGACAGCAAAAGTTGAAGCTTCCCACCAACATCCCATTACTTGTTGTTGCTGTGTGACAGGTGGCAGCAGAGGGGCAGTCCGTCAGAATGGTGTCCAACATGGAAATGCACATGAAGCAAAGGTGCGTCACTGAATTCCTCCATGCAGAAAAAGTAGCACCCACTGACATTCATCAATGCTTGGTGAATGTTTATGGACACCAAGCAGTGGTGTGAGCACAGTGAAGTGGTGGGTGGTGTGTTTCAGCAGTGGCGACACCGACAGAAGGTCACCTCCTGTGGTACAGATGTTTATAAGCACAGCATGCAAGCACTTGTTCATCACTGCCAAAATGCAAAGCTAATGGTGGTGATTATGTTGAAAAAATAGAATTTTGTATGAGAATTTGCTCTATCAAACAGTCTTTGTGTCTGTTGTGGTTTCCATGGAAACAAATTACTTTTTGGTGTGACCTACCTATAAAGATCCACTTCCCTTCTAACCTCAGTCCCTTCCTTTTATATTTGGGTTTTGCTGCTGAAACAGGTTTATCTTTTTAAAATCAGTCAGGTTCATGGAAGTCAGTGATTCTGCCTGTGCTCTCAGGATGGGAAGCTTCGGGACTATGAAGTCAGCAGGAGAATGGGGCAAAATGGGGAGGGAAGAAGTGTTACTGCTACATTATTACTAGTCTTTCTAGAACTCTCCTATTCTCCCTTAGGTATCTTAAATGATAGTGTTCGCAGCAGGTTTTTCTGTTTTAATAGGAGAGAAGCTTGTATTTCTTAGCTAGTAACCAAACGATAACCTTTCTCAGAGCTTTTTCAGCCTGTGGATTTCAGCCTCAATAGTCCTTAACAAGGCACTTCAAAAAAGCCATTTAGAAAACTTCAGTTCTCTAACATGAATGGTTTGTTTCATCCTCCCTTAGCCTATGTATCTCAGCCTTACAGCACTGAAGTTAGGGAGCTCTGCTGCTTTATATTGTTTGGGAACCTAGCAGGGAAAAAATCTGTTCCATTAGACTTCCTAAGAAATTTGCTTCAGAAGTATAATTTACAAGGGCAGAACGATTTTATCCTCTCTTACAGTGTTCACATCACAATGCTAACTAATTCCATCTCTAATGATTTACTTCAGAATATTTTCTGCTAACAGCTTTCCCAGAAGAGCAGCATAGCATGGGCCACTATCCAGCAAACAGCTGTTCTGAATGATAAAGAGCATATTTTTTGTCACCAGCATAGCTGTTTTATTCTCTGGTTCCTTATGAGCTCCCATGCACATTTTATTCTTGTCCTGGCAAACACGCACCAATTCCCCAAGTTTTGGTACCACATTTATTTTTAATTCCTCTGCCTGTGACAATACTTAATCAGCAGGTAAAACAAACATCAGTGTATTTCTTCTCTTGTGAGGACCACAGCAAAGTGTTCGTTTTGACACTCTCTCTCAAGGCTCTCCCTTCACAGAAAATGCGTACTTTGTATGGATTACATTTCCTGTCTCCAGATGGTCTGTAAACAATGCTAAACATTCATATCTTTAAAGTTTTAATTGCTCTCCATAGGGAACCTAGTGAGATATATGTGATACTTATTACCCAAATTTATGAGGAGCAAGAGACAGGAATGCTGAGTGGTATGAAAACCACCAGAAAGAGGAGGTAAGCTCTGGGATAAATATGAGAGAGTTCTTGGCTTCTATGAACCTGGTATCTACCTGTACTACATCTCCTCTCAACATATGCCTTCCTGCATCATCTATTGCACCTGAATTAGCAAATGAATGGAGGATCTAATCACATTTTGGGGTATAAATATTCAATCATGTTCAATCTAAAGAGATGCCTTTCACCTAAAAATTATCTAGAATTCCATTACAACCAAATGCTTTCAAGGTGTCCTTCCTTTTGCCTTATACTCTTGATATCCTTGACAGTGTATTGGCTGCACAGACATAATGACAACTTTGTGAGGAGGCTGCTTGCAGATGGATGTGCCTGATCTGCTTGGGGATATGTGACATTTCTGCACATCCTGGGACTCCTAAGAATTTTCCTCCTAGTAACAGCAGCAGAACTGTGAACAATGTGCCTGCAGACAGACAAGATGAGCGAAGTGATGGGGAAAGAGGGCTATGATGTCACAGAGGGCTCTGATGTCGTTGACATCGCTGAGACATGGTGGGATGACTGGAATGTAGGAATAGGTGAATATAACTCTTTAGGAAAGACAGGCAGTGGAGAAGGGGAGGGGTTCTTGCCCTCTACATCGCTGACCACCTGGAGTCCATGGAGCTTCACCTATGGATAGATAAGGAGTTGACAGAGAGCTTTGGGTTTGGGTTAAAGGGAAGGAAAGGAAAGGAGACACTGTAGTGGGAGTCTGTCTTGCTTTGATCATCAGAGTGAGGGGGTGATTCTTTGATATACCTCAAGTGAGACACAAGTAAGGGCAAATGTCATCTGACCTGTTTATTGTCAATTGAAGTAACGGGGAAGGGAAAGGCTGGTGATTATTTAACTAAGAGTGGATCCAGGGGAAACAGACAACTCTCAGGTAGCAGACCCAGGAGAATCAGGCAGCAGTTAAGTACCACACCAAGAGGCATCCAATATAAGGCACACCCCTCATTGGTTGTCGGTGTCTTTTTTTTAATCCTCTGCCAGTATGGCATTCCTGGGCAGTTAGGTTAGAGTCATGTGCAGTACCTGTGGGCATGCAGGTTCTCTGGATGGTTATCTCACTCCAGATGTGCCCACAAAAGGCTGCTCATTGGCCATTTAGCAGCTGCTTTTCTCTGCAAGCCCCTGGCTTGCAAGTCTTCAAACAAAAGATTTCTTGGACTTGTCCAAGTCGTCCAAAAGCAAGCTTTGAGACAAAGGTTCAGAAATAATCTCTGACAGAGTCTGCTACAGATCGCCTGATCAGGAAGATGGAGTGGATGAGGCCCTCTA
This sequence comes from Centrocercus urophasianus, assembly GCF_019232065.1. NCBI lineage: Eukaryota > Metazoa > Chordata > Aves > Galliformes > Phasianidae > Centrocercus > Centrocercus urophasianus. Next base: position 9,580,394 of record NW_024884767.1, read on the forward strand.
TAAACAGGTAGGAGCAGCTTCACATTCACAAAACATGGTTCTCATAGGGGACTTCAACCACCTTGGTATCTGTTGGAGGGCAAAACAGCAGTGCACCAGAAAGCAAAAAGGTTCCCAGAATGTGTTGATGATAACTTCCTCTTCTAAGTAGTACCGGAATCTGTAAGAAAAGGTGCTATGCTGGGCCTCTTCCTCACCAATGAGGAGGGGCTGGTGAGTAATGTGAAGCTCAAGGACACGCCACCAAATGGTGGAGTTCAAAATCCTCAGTGTGACAAAGAGGGTGTGATGCAAGCTTGCTACTCTGTACTTCAGGAGGGCAGACTTTGAACCCTTCAGGGAACTGCTTGGCAGTGTGACCTGGGAGGAAAGCCCTGAAGGGAAGAGGTGACCAAGAAGGCTGGTTGGTATTCAAAGCTGATTTCCTCCAAACCCAGAAGCAGAGCATCCTTAGAAAAAGAAGGCTGGCAAGAATGTCAGGAGGACAATCTGTGGATCAACAAGAAGCTCCTGTACTTTTCAAAAAGAAAGTCCATAGGAAGTGAAATCAGGAACAGGTTACCTGGAGAGACCACAAAGAAGCCATCCAAGCAGCCAAGGGTCAGGTTAGGAAAGCTAAAACCCAGACAGAATTAAATCTAGCCACAGACATAATGGCGAACAAGAAGAAATTCTACAGCCATATTACTATAAAAAGAAGGTCAGGGAGTATGTGGGCCCTCTCCAAACGGAAACTGGTGACCTAGTCACAAAGGATATGAGGAAAGCTGAACTGCTCAGCTTTCATTGCCTCAGTCCTCACCAACAAGAGCTCTAGCCACACCACCCAAATTGTAGAAAGCAATGCTGAGTACTTGGAGAAGGTAGATCTGTAAGTAAAAACCAGCTTCAAGACCATCTAAAAAACCTGAAGGTGCACAAGTCCATAGGATCTAATGAGATGCATCCATGGGTTCTCAAGGAACAGGCAGATGAAGTTATGAAGCCACTGTCCATCATATTTGAAAGATCATGGCAATCTGGTGAAGTTCCCATGTCATCTGAAATACATGAAGAAAGCTCTCTATCTCGAATGTGGTGTTAGAAAGTGGCATTCTTTTATTGTTCACGATGCGCATCAGACAACTTGACGAACAAGTGCATCCTCTCAGAGTTCAGGTTCAGCATTTATACAGTTACAACATACATATGCAGTGCATTGTCATACATATTCGTTATTTTCCAAGGTCTCAGATATGCGCTAATGTCCCTTTGGGCATGCTCAGTGGTATATAGGGTGGTCAAGTGCCCATCCACTTCTTCCCCTTTCTACACCATCAGCTTCATTATGGAAACCTTTGACTCACTTTCATTCACGAGTTTGAAAGATTTCCATTGCTTGTTAGGCCACAGTGAGCCGTTTTTTAAAAACATTGCATATGGAACCCAAGGAAAATGTCCTTGCACATCTTGAGGCAAAAAATAGAAGTATTCTGTGGTGACTCCAGTACTTCTCATGAGGCAAAATCATTGAGGCAGAAGATGAAAGTATTCTGTTATGTCCCCAATGCAAAATTATTAAGAAAAAACAAGACTGTTATCCACTAAAGCTAAAATCACAGAATCACACAGATCACAGAATCACCCGGGTTGGAAGGGACCTCAAGGATCATGTAGTTCCAACCCCCCTGCCTAGCAGGGCCACCAAACACACACATTCAGATCAGGTTGCCCAGGACCCTGTCCAACCTGGCCTTGAACACGTCCAAGGACGGGGCATCCACAACCTCCCTGGGCAGCCCGTTCCAGGGCCTAACCACTCTCCTTGTAAAGAACTTCCCCCTAACATCCAACCTAAATCTTCCCTCCTTCAACTTGGATCCATTTCCCCTAGTCCTGCTGTTGTCAGCCCTTTTGAAGAGTTTACTCCCCTCCTGGGTGTAGGTTCCCTTCAGGTATTGATAGGCTGCAATGAGGTCACCCCACAGCCTTCTCTTCTCCAGGCTGAACAAGCCCAACTCCCTCAGCCTGTCCTCATAGGGGAGGTGCTCCAGCCCCTGATCATCTTAGTCGCCCTCCTCTGGACCCTTTCCAAAATCTCAATGTCTTTCTTGTACTGAGGGCTCCACACCTGGACACAGTACTCCAGATGGGGCCTCACAAGAGCCGAGTAGAGAGGGACAATCACCTCCCTGTCCCTGCTGACCACCCCTCTCCTGATGGAGCCCAGGATCTCATTTGCCTTTCGAGCTGCCAGATGCCAAAAATGGATAGTTTCTGAACTATCACTTATGAATTCCTTTTGCCAAACTAATATACTGGTTCTTAAACTAATGTACTAATCCCTATTGCTTAGCAAACCAACCTATATCATCCTATATCACCACTGATTTGAAAAGGGGAAACATAATCCCCCATTTTCAAGAAGGGAAAAAAGAAAATACAGGGAACTACCGACCAGACAGTATCACCTCTTTGCCTGGCAAGATCTTGGAGCAAATCCTCTTGAAGGCCCTACTGAGGCAGGTGGAAAATAAAGATGAGGTGATTGGTGGTAACCAACATGGCTTCATCAAGGGCAAGTCATGCCTGACAAACTTTGTGGCTTTTATGATGGAGTTACAGTGTCAGTGAATAAAGGAAAAGTAACTGACATCATCTACCTGGACTTGTGCAAAGTGTATGGCAATGTTCCACGTGACATCCCGTTCACCAAACTGCAGAAAAATGGATTTGACGGATGGAGCACTCGGTGGATAAGGAATTGGCTGAATCATTGCACTCAGAGTTGCAGTCAGTGGCTCAATGTCCAAGTGGAGACCAGTGACAAGTCGTGTTCCTCAGGGATCAGAGCTGGGGCTGGTACTGAGTATCTTTGTAAGTGACATGAACAGTGGGATTGAGCGTACCCTCAGCAAGTTTGCAGGTGACACCAAGCAAAGTGGTACAGTTGACACACTAGAGGAAAGGAGTGCTATCCAGAGGGACCAGTAACGGCTTGAGAGGTGGGCCCATGCCAACATCATGAAGTTCAACAAGACCAAGTGCAAGGTTCTGCATGGAACAAGGCAATCCTAAGCACAGTTACAGGTTGGGTGAAGAATGGCTTGAGAGCAGCCCTGAGGAGAAGGATTTGGGAGTGTTGGTTGATGAAAGACTCAAGACAAGCAGACAGTGTGTGCTTGTAGCCCAGAAGGCCAACTGTATCCTGGGCTGCATCAAGACAAGTATGATCAGCACACTGAGGGAAGTGATTCTTCCTCTCTGCTCTCATGAGATCCCACCTGGAGTACTGTATCCAGTTCTAAGGCCTCCTACACACGAAGGACAAGAAGTTGGAACAGGTCCAGAGGAGGGCCACGAAGATGATCAGAGGTCTGGAGCACTCCCCTCTGAGGACAGGCTGAGAGACCTAGGACTCTTCAGCCTGGAGAAGACTCTCAGGATACCTTACAGCAGTCTTGCAGTAGCTGAAGCTTACAGGAAAGATGGGAAGGGACTTTTTATAAAGGAGGCAGCGACAGGACAAGGGGAAATGGTTTTAAACTGGAAGAGGGTATATTTAGATATTGGGAAGAAATGCTTTACTGCGAGGGTGGTGAGATCCTGGGACAGGTTGCCCAGTGAAGTTGTGGATGTCCCCTCCCTGGAAGCATTCAAGGCCAGGCTGGATGGGACTTTTAGAAATCTGGTCTAGAGGGAGGTGTCCTTGCCTGTAGAAATAGGGCTGCAACTGGATTGTTTTAATGCTCCCTTCCAACCCCAACCGTTCTATGATTCTATGATTCTTTGATTTTACAATTCTGTGAAAGGACAGGCAAGCTTTAACTGCACTCAGGTCTGGGGCACACTGCTGAGTGTCAGGACAGATCAAGTCACAGATGTAGTGTTATGGCAAGACAGTGAAGCCTTGGGCTGATGTTGGAAGCATGTCCAAATGTAAAGCATGTTGCTTTAGAGCAGAAACTCCTGATTGCTCAAATTTCAGTTTTTGTATTCTGGTAGTATCTTATGGGAAACAGATTTTCAGCAGTCACATGCTGCAGATTTCTATGATTTCCCTTATAATTTCCAAAACCATACAAAAACAACTGTCAAATTTTATGGAGACAGCAATTACAAAGAGAATTCCTTCAAGATTTGTAAAAACAGTTGTATGGATAGCAGGGTGACTGATTCAGCCTGCCCACAAAGGGAAAGTCTGCAATGTGCACTAGACATTGATAAGCTGCGAAGGACACACATAAGTACTACCAGTTCTGTTACTCAGGCTTTTTAAAAAGCCCTAGGCATCTTAGGAGGAAATGTCACTGGAAAGTTCCTGGATTTCAGCACTTTTCAAACTTTTGTTTATTGAATGCATCTACAGACATTTTTTTAAGTGTTTGAGGTTTACATGAAACCAACAGAGGCTGTGTTGTGCTTCTTAGAAAGAATCTTGGAAATGAAAAGGCTCAGATAAAATGTCATCCAAACAAGGTAATGTTTACCACAAACCCGAAGTCTCTAGTGAACATTTTGCAAGATAGTTGACAGTGATGTCCAGCCTTGTCACTCACATCTAAGAATTTCTCAAGATAACACTGACCTTTATATTAATGCCAGAACAGTGCTGGCTGTTAATTGCTTCCAAGAGTTTTACAAAACTTCTAAATCTAGTCCTGATGTAGAGTGTAGTTTCTCCATCGAGATAGCTGACTCTTAGTTTTTATGGTTTTCTGATTTACTGCCACTTTAATATCTAACACATGCAAAAACATGTAATGTCTTTCACTCTCCACATTATTGTGATCTGGATTTAATTCTGCTTTTGGCAAAAGTACTCAAGAGGTGTCTGCTCTATTTTTTATTTGCTTTTCCATGCTTGAATCTCAAACTGGAGAAAAATACAGAGATAGTATCTCTGACTTCTCAGCTTGATAAGCCAATGTTTAGTGAGTTATGTTGAAAATCTCTTTCTAATACTAAAAAGAAAAAAAAAAACAAACAAACAACACATTCAAATACACACAACAATATCTTTCAAACCTATATCTCAAGAGAAACCCGAACTCCGTAGTCTACCATGGCAGATTTGTCCAAGGAAGTCTTATTTCTCTATACAGCCTACAACAGATTCCTTCAACTGGCCTTTTTCCAAGACTGCATTCCCTGTCTCAATGTAAATTGTATGAGGCAGCCAAGGACTGTTGTCTGAGGACTCTACTTGCCTGCATTTTCACAGTGGCCCACAGAAGTGACCATTTGCTGATAGGGTGATCTTACCACCAGCTCATACTCCTTCTACTCCTTCTGAAGATGTTCTTCCTCTGAAATGTTTCACCCTGACTCCAGTCCCTGCTAGTTCTGCTGACAAATGGTACAGCACAGTTTCTGATTGTTATGAGACAAATCATGAGAAAAAGTAGTTGCTTATGGTTTGCAAGTCAGCACGTGCTCAATATTTAAACCCAGCTATTTTTGTGATGTTTTTGTCATCCTGCTGCTCTGCAACATGTTATGAGAGAAAAGTGTAGGATAATGCAGGCCTTTGATTTATATCCTGTACTGTGAGCTTGATTTCCTAAGAAAATCTAGTTGGTACTAAAGCATCCCCTTTTCTGGTAGTCTCAGTGTAACATATTCTTAACCCACTGAACATCCTCTCGACTAAACAGAAAAGTTACTTATATTGTAAATGTAGATGTAAGAGTAGAGACGTGGCAGAGGAGACAGACAGATGTTGTTGCCTCCCAACACAGGCAGAACCCAGCCCTTACATTTTTTGAGCTGTAGGCAGTGGACTGCTTGGCACAGATCAGACGATCGCCATGCGCAGAGCTCAGTGCAACATACTGTTTGTTGCCAGGAGGTGTTTGGGACCTGAATGGGAGTGAGGAGCAGCTGGGATTGTATGTTGAGGAGGGGAGGGTCAGGGAACAGGAGGGCCAATTTTTACTCAGTATACTCATGTAGCGCTCATCGTGGAGCAAGTAATTACCTCTAAATGTAATTAAAGCAAGTATTTAAAATACCTTTCCTGTACTGGGATGAAACTCTGAAGGTAATAGATATACTCAGACTTCTGGTTTATAAATTCGGTCTGATGAAACTCATTTACTATCACCCGTTGAGCCTGACCCATCAGCAAATTGCTCACCCATTGCATTATTTCTTTTCTCTAGCTGTATGCTGGACATTTGTCCAGAAGGATAATGTGAGAAACAGTACTGAAACTTTTCTGAAATTCAAAAAGTTTACATCTTTTTTTTGTCTAGCTAGCAAAGAAAATAGTGCCATCTGCCCATAAATTGTTTACACTGCTTTCCCAAAAAGCAGACTTATTTAGTATGTAAATGATGAGAAGGAAGAGGAGGCTGTGGATTCATTCTCTGTGCAGATGCTGACTCTGCCAAGTTAAAAACAGCATGTGATGGGCTAGCCCACTGCACTAGAGGTCTGAAGCATCACTGAAGGCTTGTAGCTAGTACACAAGAAAGAGGCAGTGAAGATCACAGTAAGATTCAAAAGCGAGAACTCGAATAAGTAACATTTCCAGACCCTCAGACTGACTTACTCAGAAAGAGGAAACTGCAACTTCAGCAAATAAATTTGATTGCCTTCTGTTACATCTGAAGAAGACCATCAGAGCTTCCAGACTCCTGACTCCTTGAGTGCAGAGCCCAATCCTCTTCTTTAAAAGAATCTTACATCTGCCTACAAGACATTTACAGCGCTTTTGCATTTTGAAAATTGAGTGCCAAGCAGTTGAATTCTTTCAGTCTCTAACTTTTGCCAGGTTGTGGGTGAGCTTTCCACAAGTCAGTAACATGTCAAGCAGGATGCAGGTATGAGGAAGCTGGAGGAGAAGGAGAGAGCTTTGTCAGAAAGCAGACTTCTGTGTTCTATTGCAATTGAGCAGAGAGTTGGGGATTAATTCAGCACAGCGGTGGTGACACTGCTAACTAAAAACACCTTTTGGTCACTGCTGAGGAAGATTCTGATTCTGATTTCTTCTGAAGAAGGAGGAGAGAAATTACCCCAAAAACTTAGGAAAAAGTTCTTCACCAAATGGGTGGTTAGGCACTAGAACAGGCCTCCCAGGGCAAAAGGCCTCATGGAGTTCAAGAAGAATTTGGCCAACACTCTCAGGTGGCTTGATTTTTTGGTGGTACTGTGAGGACTTGGACTCAATGATCCTTGCTCCTCTTGCAATTCAGAGTATTCTATGATTCCGCGATTTCTCCAAAACATCCTTAGATTTTTCCTTTCTCAAAGAAGGTGTAAAAGACAAAAAAATATAACATGTCCTGTGCACACCTAAGTATTATAGAAAATCCACGAGGAGATGTTCTACAATAGCAACCTGAAAGTGAAAATGAGTTCAGCTATAAAATGCCAGCCAAAAGCTCCTCTTGACAGAGCTCCCATGAGACAACTAGTAAGGAAGAGTTATTCACTGTATGAGACTAGACAGCGTACAAGGAGGCTTTCCATCCGCTCGTAATACTGCAGTGTAGGCACAAAATTTATTTTTATTTCCTTATTTGACTCCTTAAACTGACTGTCTTTGGTTATATCCTCTAGTCAGGATTTTAAAGTCATTGGACTCTTCTTCAGATTTCTTCCTGCCATTTGGACAGATCAGTATGCTGTGCTCACAGAATAGCTTAACTCAGGAGAGAATTTTTATTCCAAGCCAGAAACTAATTTGATTTGGTAATTCCATTACTTTAATCTTAAATGAAGTCACAGTTCTGCCTGGTTTGGCGTAGTTCCTCACAAGAGGGCAAAGGGACTTGTGGACCCATGCCCCAGGAAAGTGGGAAGGGTGAAAGGGAAAAGGTGAAGGCATTAGGAAAACAGCAGCAACTAACTAAGGGAAAACAAAACAAAACAAAACAAAACAAAACAAAATAAAACAAAAAAACCCACTTTATTTACTAAATATTACAGCAGAATGTGAGATGCTACAAGATAATACGATCGGAATTAAAGCAAAGAAATCAAATAAAATGAGAGAGGGAGAGTTTCCAGAAGTGAAGTCCTTGCTGTAATGCTGTCGGTGAGACAGCTAGGAGCACAGAGAAAAAAGAGGCAGTCTCATGACTCCCTGTCAGTTTTATCTTTCCCTCTGAACAGAACTATGAAGTCTTCTGGGAACTGTAGTTCATTCTTCTCTTCTGAGAAGAGGTAACCCGAACTACTGACAACCTATGGAACTGCAGTATTAAGTCTTTAACTCGTAATACGCTATGTGATATTACAATGTGGAATACCAATCAGAAATCATAGAACCATGACAAGTCAGTATTACCAAGAGCTGTATAACTTTAAGGAAATGTTTTCTTGATGCAGTTGTTAATCATTTTCATAAAAGTTTCCTTTTCCTCAGTAAGTATTGTAAGTAAACGCCCTAAATTTACTTGTAGAGGACATTAGTGGCTTCATATAAATGCCTCACCAGTACACTTAATTTGTTTTAGGATCTTACTCACTCTTTTAAGAAATGCTAACCATATCATTTATGTCAACAATTAAGGGGGAAATTAAATGCAAAGAGATACTTGGTGCCTAAATATAACAACCATGAGATAAAATGCATTTCACCTAAAGGGCAGAGAAAAAAGACATCTTTCTCTACAAATGCAAAACTTCAAAGGCAATCTAAGCCTGTCAAACCACTAATCTCAAGTGGTAACAGAACTGGATCTGTCAGGAAACACTAAATATGTCCCCAAGAAATGTTTTTCCACAGAAAACATAGTATCATTGAAAGCAAAGAATGATACTACACTTAAAACCACCAACGATGCAACATTATTATTCAGTACTAAACTGCAAACTGAATTCCATGCTTGCAACTCTCTTCTTTTACTTTAATTGGTGATTATATTCCATTATACAACGGCAGCATGAGTTTAAAAGGAAAAGTGTTGAAATACAAAGACATCTTTTAGTCAGCATAATTTAATCATAGAATAACAGAGTAATACAGGTTGGACACAACCTCAGGAGCTCTTGAATCCCACCTCCTTAAGTAAGGACAGCCAAGAAAGTACAACAGTGTATTACAATAGCTGCAGAAGCTGGCCCAAAAATTGAGAAAATCTGCCTTCTGAAGTCAGTGGAACAAATAAATATTATATCAAAGCAATAGGTAGTAAATAGGCAGAAGGCTCGTCCTTAGTGCAATAGTGCAGCAAGGAAGAGTTGTACCAGTCTTGTAGAAGGGGGTTACATCTGGAAGGCATTTGGAAGGGGAAGTGGAAGGAGAAGGAAGTATTCTCCTTCGCTTGATAACAAGCAGCAGTGTTTGCTGGTTTGCACAGTGCAGTCTGTGAAGAAACGTGGCTTGCTAAAGCAGGAAGCAATGAAATCTGCTGAGCTTTGACTACTGACATAATCAGATTATTACAGAGAAGGTTCTGCACAGAGGTTCTGTGCCACTTCTGCCTCACACAAAGTTAGTGAGAACAGTTCTCTGAAGAAGGTCATGCTGCAGTGAGATATCCTAGACCAGAACCTAGCCTGTGAGATACATGTTTTTCATCCAACTCAGAAGTTAAATGTTAAAATTCTAAGTTCTTATTTCCTCATGCACTCCTCTCAAGAAAGGCTTACAAAAAAAGTAACAAGGTATGACAGGGCAAGGTGGACGAACAAAAAATTTAGGACAAGACAGGTATGTTCTAAAGCAGCAAAGAGATATAATAACTGGTATACAGAAAGGCTGGTGAGTCATACTGAGTCTTTTTGTAGACAACATGATTTCATCCTTATCTTCTCTGCCAAATCTGTTATGCTCTGCCTCCACAAAATTTAGTAATGAAACCGTCGATGACCAGATCCCAGAGAAACTATCCAAGTATACCTTAGCTGATCATCTCACAGAATCACAATCAAATTGTTAGTGTAGAAGGGATCTCTGGAAGTCATCTGCTCCAACCCCTGCTTAAGCAGGGCCTCCCCAGGCCTGTGTCCAGGTAGCCTTGGAAGACCTCCAAGTGGGGAGAGTCCACCACTTCACTGGGCAATCTGCGCCAGTCCTCAGTCCCTCATGCAGTAATGAAGTGCTACCTGATGTTCAGAGAGAACCTTCTGTGTTTCAGTTTGTGTCCTCTGAGCAAAAGGTTAAATATTTGACATTAATTGTGTTAATTGGATGAGTATTGTTTATCCTCAGGAACGCTGATCATGTGCTATATTAGGGTATGCTCAAAAAGAAGAAAACCATGTCAGATTCTCAATCTCTGTGACTATTATCACCAGAAAATAAAAGAGAAAGTTTCTGTTTAGAGAATGCAACAGTGTAGAGAATAACAGCTTTGCAAACTCAGTTTGGCTTGAATCAGAAGCCTTCGATTTCTTCCAAGGCAACTTGTATCAAAGAACATAGATTACAACAGATTTTGAGTAAGACCTCTGTGTTCTCCATCTAAAGTGCCACAGAAATGGTATTTGTGACCTTATGCAACCATTCTCTGGCCCCTGCACTGACAGCCCATGTTTTATAACAACCAGAGACTGTTTCACATGATAGGATGAGCAGCCAGATAATCCAGAAAGGCAGAACACCTTCCATCTCACTTGGAAGGCATCCTCAAAGTGCAGATAACAGCTGTTTATCCTGAGGTGTTTTCCTGCTTCTTGGCAGCAAAAGCTCTTTGAGAGTTGAGTAATCCGTGCTTTCTGTAGCCCTTTGGTGAACTCTAGTAACCCTACTGCCTGCTGCTACTTACTTGGCATGAACCATACAGACAGGTTCAAAAATTCCCTTGTGAGCTGGCACTTCTCAGAGATGCAATTTTGAAAATGGTTGTTAGTCTGGGTGTCTTCCACTGCACTAGAGTAACCCCAGGACTAGGACAAAAACACTGATTGATAAACACCCTCCCAAAGAGGCCATGTATGTAACAATAGCTTGTGTTCTGCATTTAATTATAATTTTGCAAGCACGAATGGGAAGTAAACACATCAGCTAAGTGATAACTGTTTATGCAAGAACAATCAATACAGGAGTTCCATCAAAGAAAGAAAATCTGCTGAAAGTTTCATTTCTAATTTAGTTTCTGCTTGTTTGTAGGTAATTAAGATAACTTCTAGGGTGCTTTGGGACATCTTAAATCAGTGATTTCATTTTGTGTTTTTTAATTATGATTATTAAATATGACATGAATTACCACCTATATCTTCTATTTGGCCAAATATGCAAACTGGCCACAATAAGAAGCAACAAGTACTAACAGAGTAGCTCAGATTTAACTACAATGCCTCTAGCAATTAGATTATATAGCATCAATGCAGTTACAGCAAGAAATGGTTCAGTCAATACACCAGGTAGCCAAAATGCTTGCATGGCCTTTGCTAAAATGTTTGTATATAAACACAATGTACATGCATATATGAGTGCGTGTGTGTGCTTTTTTTACCTGTGAGTTTTAACACAGAAATATGACCAAAATATTAAAGACAGCCTAGGAGGATTTCTGGATATATGTTTGTTATATACAACCACCAGTTGTTGTTGATGACCAAAAAGCAGTTATTTTTATCATGAAGTAACAAAACACACAGTATTCCTTTGATTTTCTGATCTACAAGTATGTTTGCTCCTGGATTTGTGTCAAATATCCTGGTGACCTAAAAAATTTCCATGAATTCCATAAATTCTCAGAACACATTATAGACAGTACTGAATGGCCCAGAAAGCCTTCTCATTTGCAGTCCATGCACAAAGCTTATATGATCTGTGCTTAATTTGGGTTGTTAAGGGCAACCCAAAAAACCCCCCCAAAAAAACCCCAAAAGCAGGAGCAGCCATGAGACCAAACCAGGGTCCTCATGGCTTTGTCCAGTCACATCCCAAAAATCTCCAAGGATGGAGAAGGTACAACCTCTCTGAGCAATCCGCTCTACTGCTTGGCTGTCCTCATAATAGTACAGTTTCTCCTTAAATAAATCTGGACCTCTCTTCTACTGATGGCTGTTTCCTACCCTCCCACCATCCACTGCTGTATCCTTAACAAGCTTCAAGTCAACCAGTAGGACTATGTCATTAAAGCTCCATCAATTTGGAGGAAACACAGATGCCCTTATGGTAAATTTAAGCCTTCTTAACAGGTAGTGGTTTTCTTTGGTCCCTCTACAAGTTGTTGAGGACCGTCAACAACAACAAAAAAAGCACTGTCAGGATGCATTCACAAGCACAGGAAAGAATTTGACAGGCATGTCAAATTTCAGCACTGGAGAAAGGCGAAACAGAAAGGTAGAGTACCACTCTGTAGCAGGCAGCTAACAATGGAGGAACTCGGCATACCAACCAGAGTAATTTTATTAAGCTGCAGAGGAAAAAGTTTTAATGGAGAGACTATCATCTCAGGTCACTAATGAGGAAGAGCTGGCTCCCAGACTGCTGTAAATCTGTTGAGCTCTGTTTCATTCAGTGGAGATATATGCCTCTAACACCACCTCAGGATCAAGCCTGAAGTACCTTACTCTCTAAGGAGTTACTGTTTGTCTCATTCTATGTATCATCTTCCGTGCGTTCGTTACACCAGCAGGGAGTTGCTTGTTATGTCTGTGCAATACCACACTGCATGACAATTCATTCCTCACTGACATGTCAGAAATTTTTTTAATGAGGTACTTCTGCTGCTCCAAAATAGGTTGAATGTTGAATATTAAGTTTCGCTGTTTACATTCAGCATTCATTTGGATCAAGTGGTAAACGATGGTTCTTCATGGCATAGTTTAAACTTCTTTCACCACATTCCTGCTGTTTAAACAAATAATAATTACTCATTTTTCTTCCACTGTCACAAGGCAAAGGAGGAAAAGTCATTGCAAGGACAGAGAGTTCTGAGTTTGCAGGATGCTAGAAGGTTTCTAGGCAGTTTACTTGCACAACTGTTTGGTAAGACTGAATGAGGGCTATGTAAAACAGAAGAAAAGAATAGAAGGATCTTGTTCAGGTTGAAAAGAAAAGCTATCCCAGAGACAAGGTTGTGCATATTTTTCATTCTGAGTGAAGCTGAAACTGCAATCTGATGAAATTTTGGTATCAGTAATAGAATCACAGACTCATTTGAGTTGATAGGGACATTTAAAAGTCTTCCAGTCCAGATGCCCTGCAGTGACCAGGGATACCTACAGCTCGATCAGGTGCTCAGAGCCCCATCCAGCCTGACCTTGAGCGTCTGCTGGGACGGGGCATTCACCACCTCTCCAGGCAACATGTGTCAGTGCCTTACCACCCCGATTGTAAAAAACTTTGCTCAGTCTAAATCTCCTCTTCTTTAGTTTGAAACCATTCCACTTTCTCCTATGGCCACAGATCCTGCTAAAGAGTCTGTCTCCTTCCTTCGTATAGTCCCTCTTTAGATACTGAAATGCCACACTGGAGCCTTCTCTTCTCCAGGCTGACAGCTCCAGCTCTCTTAGCCTGTCCTTGTAGTAGAGGTGTTCCATCCCTTGGATCATTTTCGTGGTCCTCCTCTGAACGTGCTCCATGCCTCTACTGTACACACCTGGATGCAGTACTCTAGGTGAGGCCTCACCAGCACAGAGCATAGGGGCAGGATCACCTCCCTCGACCTGCTGGCCATGCTGCTTTGGATGCAGCTCAGGGTATGGTCGGCTTTCTGGGCTGCGAGGGCACATTGCTGGCTTATCTCCAGTGCCATCCACTGGTACCCCAAATTCTTTCCATCAGGGCAGTGCTCCATCCTTTTGTCCCCCAGCTTGTCATGATAGTGGGGTTTGCCACAACCCAGCTGTAAGACATTGTGGATTTGTTGAATCTCATGAGGTTCACCTGGGCCCACTGCTTGAGCCGGTCTCTCCAGATGGCATCCCATTCCTCAAGCATGTCAGCTTGATGTAATATGCAAACATGCTGAGGGTGCACTCAATCCCACAGTCGTTGAGTTAAAAGTCATTCTGTGACATTGCTCTAGATCTTTAATTATGTCCCCTGTCAAGGCAGGCACTTACGTAAATGCTAAACTCTGACTTCAGCAGGGTCATTCACATGCTTCAAAGCTAAGACATACACTTGTTTAAGTGTCTTGCTAAATCAGGGGTGAGTTGGATTAATTTCAGAGCCAAACTAAGTAAGGATTTGTCGCAGATTAGAAGAAGTTAGGTTGGCTCCTAAAATGATATGCAGTATCACGTGCTAGGGCAGATAGACCACAAAGGCTAGAAAGAATTGTGATACAACACAATTCACACTGTATTGATTTTAAATGAGTCTGTGGGGTAGATCTTCTGATGATGTAATTCCAAATAACAACCTCGCAGTTGGCAAAATTGTGCTAGTATTTATTTGCTGAGATTTACTGGCAGAACAATAGTATGGCAAAGCAAAGAACTCAGAAGTCCGGCCTCCCAGGGCTGTACACCAAGTCTTAGCTATGCCACCTTATGCCTAAGTGGTGCAACTGCGGTACTATCTTCAATCCTGCAATACCTATTCACACTTTTTTTGTATAGTTAATGAAGAATCTGAACTACATTTACTTTTACTTTTTTTTTTTTTCTTTTTACAATTTACTTTTATACAAGTGCTCCTAATGTAGCCTTTCCTCATTCATTAGGTAAGTACCCTATCCATATGCAGGACACCAAATCAGATCGAGGTTTCCCAGTGATGTCTCAGTTAAAAAATACATACACATAGTAAAGAAACGTGCCAAGGCACGCAGCCTAAATCTACTTGATCTATCTGAACCAAATGAGCTTTCTTCCTGATCATTGAGCCTTATGGATTGTTTCCATTCTAGATTTCAGCTTTCCATTTTCTCCTGTTGAGATGCATGAAAAAAAAACATCTTTATTTGTAAGTGTAAAAACTGGAAAGTCTAGGAAGTCTATTGATTGCATCAGCTTGTTTCTGCTCAAGCTTCTAAAAATAATTATTTTTTATCTTTATTAGAGTCCAGATTCAGAACACTTCAGAAGAGCCTTAGACCAGAAACAATTAGCCTTAATTCTAATTCGTTTCAGGTTTCAGGTTTCAGCTATGACCACTTAACATACTGTACATTTTAAAGCACTTCAGAAGCATTACAAACCAGTTGATAAAGCATCATTAACTGTTTTTCCATTATTTTATAACGAACCAGAAGAATGTGTAATTATTTTACAATCAATAAAGGTAAATCATAAATTAATTCCGTTATTACATTATTGATTTTGTCTCAAGTAGTCCAATCTCATCACAGTCAGACTTGGTATGTGAACTAATTTTTTTCTGAGGAAGTCTCCATTGAACAGAAATAAACATGTTTAGAGAAAGTGCTTTAAGAAAAATATTAGTGTGTTGATGTATTTGACAGATTTGTGTAATCACTTATATACTCTATGACTCCAACATTAAAAAAAGTACAAACAAAATATACATAAACAAAACAAAACAAAAAAAAGGGTGCTTCAGATATATTTGAAACTTACCTGTTGAGAAATAACATATATGTTTAACTCAAGAATAAAAAGGAAAAGGCAAAGTTCATGCTGAAGCTATATGGAGTCATGGCAGCAATACAGACAACAAGCTTTAACTACCCTGCTCATTTCTCAATTGTTGTGCACAGGAGTCATCAGTGACATTAAGGGATATAAAGGCAGAAAAAGATAAAAAAATACATTTTTAGTATAACTGATGCTATGTGAATGTGTTTGCGTTCATGAAACAGTTGTGATAACAAGAGCTTAACAAAGTCTTCCCAAACGACCGTACGTCAGCAGGAATAACAAACCTGAAGAGAGTTGCTAAGATTTCAATTTAATAGCTATCATCAACAGGATAGGATCTCAAAAAGCACTTAAGCTCCTGGCAGCTGTTACGGATGTGATCTTGATACCCATTCTCACCACTAGTAATTAACACGAGGAGCTGCCCAAGTTTAGTAACTGCCAAACAGACTCTGAAGCTCTTAAGCCATGTTAAAGAGAGGACTTTTAACTTTCCTCTCCAGTCCTGTTGTTTCATGTTATCTTCTTTCCCTCTGCGTAAATGGTCACAGTGTTTTAACACAGGTTTGACACCACACAAAAAGCTAAAATGTAGGCAGTGACTACTTTCAGTGAAGTGTGAACACACAGAGTTAACTAAATATGAAAAGGACATGTTGCTCATCTCCAGTGAAGGTGAAAGCAGCCCCTTTTTTCTCCTTCCTTACAACCCTTCTCAGAATTGTTATACAATAAACATTCAGTCTGTTTTGTGGATTCATACCAGGCCAGAAGCAGTTTATTTCTGCAGCAACAGGAGAGAACACAAAGCAATGGAGGTTTAGCCCTCTATCAGTATGAACTTTGACTTATAATAAATTAGTAGGTCATGAATACGTTTACAGCAGATATGAACTGCTCTGTGAAAGTGCCTGATAAAGCAGGCATTTGAAGGGAACTTTGTTCCAACAGACATACCTGTGTGCTCCTGCTAATTCAGAATCTCAGCTATATGGCTTCAGCATACCTTTATCCAGATCATCCATCTCTCGCTTGTGACACTGCTGTATCCTTGACAGGTTTTCAGGCATAAGAATATCTTTTTCTAGAAAATCTGCTATCTGAAAGATAGCAATAGTTCATGTGTCAAAAATGCTTTTTTTTTGCTCCTCCTGTTGCTGACTGGTATATTAAGATTTAACAATAATTCAGACTATTATCTTCTTAGTGTGGGAGTATCCAAGAAGCAGAGTTTCTATAGCATCAGAATTTATTGATAGAGCAGTGTTGGTTGTTCTTCACTAAACTTTATTCCACTGTCTTTGTGGTTATCCTAGCTATTAGGTAGGGTTAGCTATTAGGTGTTACTGATAGGTAATACATACCTCTAAAATTCTACAACTATATACAAGGAAGTTGCAGAGAGAAAGTTGTCTTTTCTCAGGTGACAAGAAGCAGCAGTCTCAAGCTGCTTCAGAGGAGGCTTAGTTTTGACACTAGGAGAAAGTTTCATCATGGAGATTGGTGAAGTATTGCAGTGAGCTGCCCAGCAAAGTGGAGTTTCCGTCTCTGGAGGTATTTAATAGGTAAATGGACATGGCACCAAGACACGTGGTTTAGTGATGAGACCTGATGGGCCAGGTTAAAGATCTTAAGGTCTTTAAGGGATCTTAAAGGGGTCTCCTGGGGATCTTAAAGGTCTTTTCCAACTTAGCAGACTCTGCAATTCCATGATCTGCTCTAGAGACCACTCCCCCCTGTAGCTGTGTGGCAATTAGGTAAACAGATATTCCAGGCTGACAGTGCAATTCTCTTCCTACCTAACAGTAATTCCTGGCATTACCAAAGTCTTATCTCTAAAGTGTATTTGCTAAATAACTTGCTACATTAGTGAATTTAAACCAGAAACACATGATGATCCTCTGGCGTGTTAGTCCACCAGACTTGAGATCTGCAAAAAATATATATATATTTTCTAAAAGCAGAAGAAACATAATTAAAATGCTTTTTAGGAAGACATTTTCTGGGTTTTTAGTTCAACACTTATGGTATTAAAATATTTTAATTTTTTAAATTGAATTTTGGGGGACTAGCAAAATTTGTTGCACAAAATTAAAATGTTCCAGGTCTAACTCTGAGCTGAGATTCTTCCTCTACTCTGAAAGGATGGGTTGTTTCAAAATGGCACCAAGAGAGCTGTCAGCCTTTCAAATTATTCGTTAATCACAAGGTTACAGTACAAACTTCCTTTTCCCTGCCTGTGCCATAGAAAGTGTTCGTCCTCTTTCTTCCCTCATCTAACTCCCAACATGCAACTTTATGTGTGGGCTTCTTAAGCAGAGCTCTTCTAGATAGCCTGCTCTTTGGAATTAGCCCTAAATCATAGAATCATAGAATCATAGACTCATAGAGTCATAGAATCATAGAATGGCCTCGGTTGAGAAGGACCACAGTGATCATCTAGTCTCAACCCCCTGCTATGTGCAGGGTTGCCAACCATCAGACCAGGCTGCCCAGAGCCACATCCAGCCTGGCCTTGAATGCTTCCAGGGATGGGGCATCCACAACCTCCTTGAACAACCTGTTCCACTGCGTCACCACCCTCTGGGTGAAAAACTTCCTCCTAATCCATCAAACAGTACATCCTTCAAATCCATACCTCTCCAATGTAGAGAGAAGGATGTGGTAAGGGACCATGCCAAAGGCTTTGCAAAAGTCCAGGAAGATGAGATGCATCTCCCTTCCCCTGTCCACTGATGCCGTCACTCCGTCATAGAAGGCCACCAAATGGCTCAGGCAAGATCTGCCCTTAGTGAAGCCATTCTGGCTGTCTCAGATCTGGGAGATGGGGTAGCAGAAAGGAGATATTTTTGCTTGACTTCACAGCAACAAATTGCAAACCTGACATGCAAAGGTGCAAGGAAAAGCGGTAACATCATGTATTGTGGAACAAAGCCTGCAGAAGTGCTGTGCAGCTACTAGGAGTCAAGCAAAGAACTCTGCGGTGTGGACAATCAGCAAGCCAGAGTTTGAGGGCAATTTAAAGGTCAGATCATACGTATAGTACAAACACACTAAGGCCAGTGAGAGGGACTTGCAGGACTGGCTATCACACATAGAAGACTTTGCCATCTAACAGCATAAAGGCAGCACTGTTCAGATACTAAGGGCTGAAAAGAAGATGTCTCTGGACAGAGTCAAGCAAAAAACTGAACTGGCATGTCCTAGGCACAAGCAAATCCCACCTACTCACCCATGCACATGGAGACACAGTGCTTTACCTTTCAGTAGCAGAGAGTTGCCGCTTGCCTGAGAGAGCAGCAACAAACCAAGGAATAGCAGCTGGAAAGCTGTAATGATGCAATGCTGATGCACTTGTAGAGTGACAAGAGGCGAAAGTTGAACATTTCAGTCTTTGAGAATGAAATGACTGTCTCACTGCCTCATCTCAATGTCCAAAGTGCAGCACAATGGGAAGCTGCAGTTCCCAGCAAAGGGGCAGCCCAGCAAGTCATCCAAAGGGCAGCAGGAGCTGCAAGCAACAGAGCTGCAGCTTAGCAAGAGACCAGGCCATGTTTAGATGTTCTTGGAGGCTACAACATGCAGATATATCTATAAAAATAGAAGGCAAATTCTCAAGTGATATAAATCTGCACAGCATCAGTACTTCCAAAGGATTGCTGAAATTTTATATAAAAAGAGGCGTAATCTCTGCTTTGGCTAACAGCTATTAATGTCTTCAGAGCACTAATGATAATTTTGTCCTCTTTTTGTGTAACTAACCGTAACAGTACTTTGACCTGCATGTGGCCTTTAAGGTACTTAGGGAAACTAGTTAAACTGTAATAACAAACAGCTCTGACATTACACTATCTAACCCAAAACATGCAAAGGGCACATTAAATGAAAAATTCTGGATTTACCACTTTCTTCCCTCTGTTCATAAGACCAGCTATACACCAGCTTTTCAGTGTTTAGTTTACCTTTCACTTTAGATGTGATAATTGCAACAGCTTGAATAACTTCAGTTATGCTTAATGCTCACAGGAAAACTGAGTTCCTTTACAAAACAATGCAAAATAAGACTCTCCCTTACATGTTGCTTACAATACAGCAAATAGTTAATGATCTTCTGAAATATAGGTGTATATATGTATATGATTTTCATGTCTTTTTTTTCCCTTAACCTTCATCCATGGCAGATCACTGATCTTTTAAAACAATTCTATCAGCATAGGAAACAGAAATACGGAGAGCAGAATGAATACCAGAACTAGGGTTATGGAGGGGAGGAATCCGTAGTTAAATATTTGCTGAGCTGGTTATCATCTGAGACAAAATTAACATGTTATATCCCCTACAACACTTCTATTCTGCACTGCCTTCTACTTTTCCTAACAGTTATCAAATACGTAAAGATGTAACAAAAGTGATATGCTCTGAAACTGGAATGGAAGCATGCCATGCTCACCCAGGTGTGAATGACATTATAAGGTGCAAGCAAAAGTGACAGCAAGCCAGCTGATCTTTCTTATTGGGCACAGGGAAGCAGTATGTTTTTCCAAGGTGCCAGCTATGGAGCAGCTATTAGTCTGTCAACAGCTGAAGTAACAAAGTGGTAAAAAAAAAAAAACCAAACAGATTAGAAATATGTGAAATAATTGGAATTTGACCTTTGCTTAGCAAGTCTGTTTTTAAGGAAGTCTGATATTTTTATAATATCTATATAGGTCCAATTAAGTTGTTAAGACAGATATAGCGTGTTAGGCTATACTGCACCAACCCATTTTGTCTCACTTCTTAGCTACTACTGGTATTTTTCAGCCTCTGACAGCTGATATCTGACTTTAGTTCTCCAGAAAGCTTTGTTCATGTGTGAGCTGGACTTATCTAAAGAAGGGAATTCACATTGCAATACATTCGCTTGCAATATTACAGAAGTCAAACTGCTTACACAGCAGTCTTGATCTGAGATATGTTATATGCATCTTTCATTACCACACTTTTCCAAATGAATGAGTAGCCCAACTCATAAAGTTGATGTTCAGCTTTAATTGCACTATATTTTTTGCCTTTCTAGAGACAAACACTGCCTGTATTTCAGCCCTGAATTATTTCAGGTTTCTTTTCATCTGTTGTTAATTCAGAGGTTTTGCTACAATAGTCACTTTCATTCTCTTTCTCTTTCATCACCTGTCACATGTCTCCCAGTGTCAGTCTTTACCCTATCTCCCAACTGCAGGAAAAAAGAAAAACAGCTTTCAAAACAGGGAAGAACACATTCTGAATGACCTACATATTTCCACCTTATCTTGCAATATCAGTTTCTACAGTGACTGTAATGAATACATGCACAAATCAAGCAACCTCATTTTTTTCACCTTGCTTTTCTACTTTCTTGAGGTGATGAATTTTAATGTCTGCTGCTCCAGGATATCTTTAACAATGCTAAGTCACAGTATGGGATCAGGAGAGATGAACGTCGGTTTACAGTGTATCCTATGCACTGCTCTTAACTAATCTTTGCATGAAGCAACATCTATAGAGTAAATATAAATATATATAATAAATAAAAATAAATATATATAAATATATAGAGGAAATAAAAACAGGCAAGACTGGGACTGCTAATTTTACTGATTTGACTTGCTTCGGTGGACAGGGGAAGGGTGATGGATCTACTTGGACTTCTGCATAGCCTTTGACATGGTCCTACACCACATCCTTCTCTTTAAATTGGAAAGGTGTGGATTTGAAGAATGGACTGTTTGATGGATTAGGAATTGGTTGGCTGGATGCAGCCAAAGGGTTGTGATCAATAGTTCTGTGCCAGGGTGAAGTCCAGTCACAAGTGGTGTCTCTCAGGGTAGGTTTTGGGACTGGTGCTCTTCAACATCTTCATCAATTACATAGATGCTGGCAGCAAGTATGCCCTCAGCAAGTTTGCAGATGACATCAAGCTGAGCAGTGCAGTCGACACATTGGAAGGAGGGGAGTCCATCCAGAGTGACCTGGACAGGCTGGAGAAGGGGGCCCATGAAAACCTAATGAGGTTCAATAAGGCCAAGTACAAGGTGCTGCACTAGGACCAGAGCAATCCCAGGTATTTATACAGACTGGGGGAAGATCTCCTTGAGAGCAGCCCTGTGGAGGAGGACTTGGGAGTTCTGGTGGACAAGAAGCTGGGCATGATCCAGCAGAGTGCACTTGCAGCCAAGAAGGCCAACTGGGTTCTGGACTGCGTTAAAAGAAGGGCAGCCAGCAGGGAGAGGGAGGTGATCGTCCCCCTCTGCTCGGCTCTTGTGTGGCCCCATCTGCAGCACTGCATCCAGGCCTGGGGCCCCCAGCACAGGAAGGACGTGGAGCTCTTGGAGTGGGTCAGAGGAGGGCACTAAGATGATCAGAGGGCTGGAGCACCTCTCCCATGAAGAAAGGTTGAGGCTGTGGGATTGTTTAGCTTGGAGAAGACAAGGCTCCAGGGAGACCACATTGTGGCCTTCCAGTACTTGAAGGGAGCTTATGAACAGGAGGGGCAATGGCTGTTTGTGAGGGTGGATAGTGATGGGACAAGGGGGAATGGTTTTAAACTGAGACAGAGGAGGTTTAGGTTAGATATTAGGAGGAAGTTTTTCACCCAGACGGTGGTGACACCATGTTGCCCAAGGAGGCTGTGGATGCCCATACCTGAGGCATTCAAGGCCAGGCTGGATGTGGCTCTGGGCAGCCTGCTCTGGTGGTTGGCAACCCTGCACATAGCAGGGGCGATGAAACTGGATGATCACTGTGGTCCTTTTCAACCCAGGCCATTCTGTGATTCTGTGATGATTTAACAGGCTAGTAATTCTTCTGAGGATGACAGTGTAATTCAACTTAGCATCTACTCAGCTGAGCGAAGACAGCATGTTTCCCCAGCATAATCCACTGATCAGGTGTGAATGTGAGTCTTGCACAGCCCTGCACTGAAAAGGCTGGCTGTGTAGTGCAGGCTGTAGAGAAAATCTCCCACTTAATCCCTCACAGTGGCTAGTATATCATCAAAGTTTTAACTGCCAGCTGTCTACATCTTCTGCCTTTCTTTCAGAAGGAAATTTCTTACTGAACACATTCTCAATAGTAATTGTACTGTTTAACTCAGTTTTCCTAGAAATTCTGTCTTTTTCAGATGTTTTTTTAAAAAAGTAGTACCCAACAAACAATTTCTCCAGAATATCATAGTATCTATTTCATAAACATTGGAGGCATTTCTTACATTAACAGTCTAGATCTGCAAATGCTCCTCATCCTGTTCAAGACATAGAGTACATGAAGCTATAGTGGAATATTATGAAATAGTTGATCAAGTTAATATGCTTGCAGTAGATTCCTCCCATAAATGTTTGCTCTGGTCCAAACATCCCTCTTACTCAGATGTCTCTAAGTTCAGCTGATACCTCCATCAGCATGAAAGAGCATGAAAGTTGTCTCATGTTGGGGTAGACAAAGGTAACAAGCACAAGGAAGTACTTTGAATAGTTCGCTACTTACTATTTATTCCCTAGGGGGAATTTATGGTATGACAGAATCATAGAATGGCTTAGGTTGGTAGGAATCTTAAAGCTCACCTAGTTCCAATCCCCCTCACATGGGCAAGGCTGCCTCCCACCAGCTCAGCTGCCCAGGGCCCCATCCAACCTGGGCTTGAGTGCTTCCAGGGAGGGGGCACCACTTCTCTGGGCAGCTGTGCCAGGGCCTCACTGCCCTCTGAGTAAATAATTTCTTCCGAATATCTAAATCTCCCTTCTTTTCATTTAAAACTGTTGCCTGTTCACTGTATCACTAACAGTCAGTGTGAAAAATTGGCTACAGTCTTATTTATAAGCTTCTTTAAACACTGGAAAGCAACCGTGATGCTTCCCAGAAGCCTTCTCCAGGATGAACAAGCCCAACTCTGTCAGCCTTTCTTTATAAGAGAGATGCTTCAGTCCTCCTCGTGGGCCCTCCTCTGGACCCGCTCCAGCAGCTACACATTTTTCTTGTGCTAGAGGACCCAGGCCTAGACACAGTACTGCAGGTGGAGCCTCACAGGGGCAGGGCAGAAGGGAACAATCCCTTCCCTCTTGGAATGGAATGTTGTTTCTGCATTAGAACTAACAAGATAACTATTTTACTAATAGTTCTTTTCAAATGGGATTTTCTTACTTCATCGGGTTCTCTGCTAGTCTTTGCATGCTCACTTGAAGTAATTTATAGTCAAGACAAGAGTTGCAGTCTTTGTACCTATAAATTATTCCATCTACCTAATGGAATTATTCAATCTTGAGAAGAGAAGGCTCTGGGAAGACCTCATCACTCTCTACAACTACTTGAAAGGAGGTTGTAGTGAGGTGAGAGTCAGCCTCTTCTCCCAGGTAACAGTTATAGGACAAGAGGTAATGGCCTTAATTTGCACCAGGGAAAGTGCAGATTAGTTTGGATATCTGGATATTAGGACAAATTTCTTCTCCAAAGGAGTGGTGAGGTGTTGGAACAGGCTGCCCAGGGAGGTGGTTGAGTCTCCATCCCTGGAGATGTTCAAGAACTGTATAGACATGACAACAAGTGACATGGTTTAGTGGGCATGGTAGGAATGAGTTGATGACTGGACTAAATAATGAATGAATTGAGAGTTTGTGGGTGAGAATTAAGGGGCAGGGTGATATAGGTGACACTGTTGTGAATGTTTACTAATGTTTAGTACAGGCCACCTGATCAGGAGGAGGAAGTTAATGAGGTCTTTTACAAACACCTGGAAGTAGTTTGAACAGAAGGTTACTGGTAACTTCAATCATCCTAATATTTGTTGGATAAGAAACACTGCCAGGCACACGTGGTTCAGGAGATTCCTGCATATGCACCAAAGATAACTTTCTCATGCAAGTGCTGCAGGAGCCAATGAGGAGAGGTGTGCTGCTGGATCTTGTTCATACAAATAAGGTCTGGTTGGAGATGTGAAGGTTGAGAGCAACTTGGGATGCAGAGATCATGAGATAATGGCATTCAGGAGCTTGTGTGGAAGAAGCAAAGCAATAAGTAGGATTGCAATGCTAAACTTCAGGAGAGCCAACTTTCACATTTTCAAGGACCTTTTAAAGGTCCTTGACAAGGAGGTACCCCACAAGCTAGAGTGTTGGAAAGCAAGGAACCCAAGCTGGTCAATACTTAAACACTGTTTCTTCCAAACTCAAGATTCGTGCATCCCTAAGAGTGAAAAATCAGGGAAAGTGGCAGGAGACATGCATGGATTAGCAAGGAACTCATGGATAAACTCAAAGGGAAGAAGAATGTCCATGAAATGTGGGAAAAAAAAGACCTAGCTACTTGGGAAGAAGATAGGAATGATGTTAGGGACTGCAAGAATGCAAGTAGGAAAGCTAGGGCCTACTTGTAATTAAATCTGGCAGGGGAGGTCAAGGATAACTAGAAAGGCATCTTTAAGTAAGTCAGCAGCAAAAGGAACAGTAGCGAAAATGAGGATCTGCTGCTTAATGAGATGGATGTGCTGAGAAGGCAGAGTTACTGAATGCTTTCTTTGCTTTAGTCTCGACGATGACTTCCCCCTGGATGAGGAGGAGCAGATCAGAGTGCAATCTAGCCAAAATCAACTCATACATATCCATGGGACCTGGATTGGATGTACCCACGTGTGCTGAGGGAGCTGGCAGAAGTGACTGCTGAACTGCTTTTTATCGTCTTTGAAAGGTCTTGGAGTGTGGAAGAGGCGCCTGAAGACTGGAGGATAGCCAGTGTTGTTAAGGAGGTCAAGAAGGAGGATTTGGGCAACTACAGGCCCGTCAGCCTCACCTCCATACCTGGAAAAGTGCTGGAGTGACTTGTTCTGGATGTCATCTCCAAGCAACTAGAAGAAAGAAGGTTATCAGGAGGATTCAACATGGATTCACCTAGGGGAAATCACACTCAACCAACTTGATGTCACTGGCTTGCTTGGTGAGGTAGTGGATGTTGTGTATCTTCACTTCAGCAAGGCGTTTGACACTGTGTCGCTGAACATTCTCATAGACAATCTTAGAAAGTGTGGGACAGGTGGGAGGGCAGTGAGGTGGATTGACAACTGGCTGACTGGTAGAGCTCGTAGGGTTGTGATCAGCAGCACGGAATCTGGCTGGGAGCCTATAAACCAGTGGAGTTCCACAGGTGTGGTACTGGGTCTGTTCCTGTTCAATATCCTCATAAACAATCTGGATAAAGGGATAGAGTCCACTCTCAGCACGTTTTCTGTGACACAAAGCTGGGAGGAGTGGCTGACATACCAGAAAGCTGTGCTAACATTGGACTCAGTAATTTTCTCTCCCTTCCAACTCCTATGATTCTATGATTCAATGATCTTAATGGTCTTTTCCAATCTTAATATTTCTATGATCTTTCCAGGCAGCAGGCTCACCAGCCTGTAGTTTCCTGGATCTTTAGTTCTACTCTTCTTTAAAAATGGGAGAGCTGTCTGAAGCTGCACTTAATGATCTCTAGACGTTCCTTGCAATCACTGCAATTCTGTGGTTCCCTTTTTCCAGTCACTTCACCTGGCAGCCATGACTTTTCGAGTACAATGGACAGTGGTTTGTCAGCTACATCAGGAAGTTCCTTCAGGACCCTGGAATACATGCCATCAGGCTCCATGGATTTGTACACGTTCAGTCTCATCATGTAGTCTCAAACTTGCTCTTTGCTTACAGTGGGAGGGATTTGGCTTCTCCGACCCCTGCCTAGAGGTTCAGGGACCTGAGATAAATGGGAAGCCTGACAGCCAGTGAAGACTAAGGGAAATAAACTGCTGTGTACCTCGGCCTTCTCCATGTCTGTTGTTGCCAGTTCTCCCTTCTCATTTATCAGAGGGGTACATAGTCCTTTGCCTGTCTCTTTAGACCTATGTACCACTAGAATTCCTTCTTGTTATTTTTCAGATCTCTTTCCAAGGCAGTCCTTGTCCAGTCATACTGGCCTCCTGCCTCCTTTGCTTGATTTAATGTACTTGAGGATGGAGAGCTCTTGCACTCTAAGAAAAGTGTCCTTAAAGAGCTGCTAGCTATAGTCAGTTCCTCCCTCTGTTCATAAGGACAGTTTCCCAGGTGAATCTCATCCACTGATTATCTAAGCACCATGCACCCTGCCTGCTCTATCCCAGTGAAGCAGTGGACTGCAGCTTTGCTTAGTTTATCTATCAGCAATCTGAAACACCACAAAACATAATTTACAAAAATCACATAACAAAGCTGGTACTTTTCTGTGGCTAAATTGTTGCCAATACTAACTATTGTAGTGTGTGCTTTTGAGAGCTCTCCCCTTTTGTTCAAAGTGTAGAAGTTTTTCTTGTTTCCATCATCCCTTGATGACTAGTAAGAAGCAACACCCATCCTGTGAAAGAGGATGTGGATCCAATGTTTTCAACTGCCAAGTCTGAATAGCATCAACTGTAAAGCCTAAGCACAGAGCAGCTGCCCCTTAAAACAGTCACAGCTGGTTTACTATGCAACCAGCCATCTGCTCAGCTAACACAGACGACTAAGAACAGAGCAGCTCTGGTGTTTGCTCTTTTCACTGGTTCCAGGTCAAAATAAGATGATGATTTTGATCTTCACATTATCATGGAGATGGCCTTTCCAACTGTCGAAGGCTTCTGCAGCACAAGTAGGACAACATCACAGTCACATGGACAACAAGCAGAGCAGCTGCAGGAGGCAGAATGTTCACAGGGGCTACAGCAGCTACTTGGGACATTCTTCCAGAGGAAATCAAGATGTCCACACAGCGCACCACTCTCCTAAGAATATGCACAGATGCAGAAACAGAGCTTCAGAGGACCCTCATGAAAGGATAAAGAAGTCTTTTTATGATTTCTCTTTATGAAACTGTGAAATACTCAGATACCATAGCAGTGTCTAAGAAGGGAAAGAGAATTAAAAATGGATGAAATGAAGCTGCAGAAGGAGTGCAAGATTAGGGCTTGAAGAAGAATGTGGACTACTTCTAAGTCCTATGCCTGTCCTCTAACTCAGCTGGGATGTATTCTGCTGATTGTGTTACAGTGCTTTATTTTCTGAGGCTCCCATTCAGAATAATCTCTAGCAATCTTGAAATCAAGTTCCAAGTAAGTGAATAATCCAGATAAAGTAGAAAAGATTGCTTGTGTGCCCAAAATGCAGCATGTGTGTCTTGCTGAATAGAGATTAAAGTAATTACAGCAATTTCTACAGGTGAAATAATTGCCACTGATATATTCACATAGTGTATCACTGGAAATCCTGCATCATGTTAATTTCACTTCCAGCTTTATGAAAAAACAGAAACTGACAATGACAAAAAAAAGGATATATGCAAGATAAGCTATTCAGTGGCAATAACAAACAGTGATATAGAGGTAAATCTTCAGAATTTTAATTCTAAAATTACCTTGGTTTTGCTGTGAAATTGTCACAGAGCTAAAGCTGAGCTTGTTCAGTTTGCCAAAGATCTTTCTAAAATACGCAAGCCCTACTGAGTTCCAGTAAGGACCAGACATTCATGTAGGAAAAATGAGCTTTTTTTTAACAGTCTGGTAGCTCACAGAGCCCTGGTTCTTAAAGCGTTCACTGGAAATCTGGATAGACTGTAATAAGACAGTATGAATGAGAATTTGAAGGGAAGGGAAAATCAGGAAAACAGCAAAGAATCAAGCTTTCAATTTCTGTGGTAAATGGGAAGCATTACATATCTTATGAATGGTAGATCAGCCTTATCCTGATCCTTGGTCATCAAGTTGCCCTCAGTATCCAACAAGGGATGGAGACTCCCCATAGAGACTCTCTCTAGCCCTCCTCTTGCTGTTGATGTATTTATAGATTATTTACTGTTGTCCTTTATCTTGGTGGCCAAGTTCAGTTCTAGCTGGGCTTCGACTTTTCTAATTTTCTCCCTGCACAGCTTCACTACATACCTGTAATCATCATAAGCAGCTTGTCTACTCTTCCAGAGACCGTAAACTTTCCTTTTGTTCTTGAGTTCCAGCCAAAGTCTTCTGTTCAGCCAACTTGGCCTCCTTGCCTGTCTGCTCACCTTGTGCGACGTGGGGATGCTCAGCTCCTGCACCTTTAAAATTCCTTTTTTAAAGTATTCCCAGCATTCCTCGGCTCCCACACTCTCTAAAACTACCTCCCAAGGGACCCTCTCAACCATGGTCCTAAAGAGGTTTAAGTCTGCCCTCCAGAAGTGCAAGGTAGAAGTTCTATTGACTCCCTTCCGTGATTCAACAAGGATTGAGAAATCTAACATCTCATGATTACTTTGCTGCAGATGGCCTCCAACCTTTACATCCCCCATAAGACCTTCTCTGTTAACAAACAGCAAGTCCAGGATTTTGCTTCTCCTTGTTGGCCCTTCACCAGCTGTGTCAGGAAGTTATCTCCTACACACTCTAGGAACTTCTGGGACTGTTCCCTATCTACTGTATTATAATACAGCAGATATCTGGGAAGTTGAAGTCCCCCACAAGAACAAGGGGGAGAGACCCTGAGACCTCACGCAACTGTCTGTAAAGTATCTTGTCCACCTCTTCATCCTGATTGGGTGGCCTGTAGCAGACTCCCATGATAGTGTCAGTCCTATTGGCCTTATTGGTCATGGAGTTTGTCTGGATCTGCATCTGCTAACTTCATTGCGTAGACAAATAGGACAGTGGCTAGGAAAAAAAATAGCACAAGGAGGTGGAAAAAAATATTACAACCATGATTTTTAGCCTAATTTTCAAGTGACACAATATAGCTGCTGCCTGAAAATAGATGTAGTGCTACATTCACATTTTCATATTCTGTGTTTATTCTATGAAAATCTTCTGCTTCTATGAGGTTCTCCAGACTGTCAAGGTTGTCACTGTGACAGTGTCCTGGGATCAAGCAGAAGGACAAATGAGATTTACACGCTCCAGAGAATAAACTCCACATAAAAGTTACTATGCTTTAGAATATTAACTGCACCCATTTGTGTGTGCTCAAAAGCAAGAACGGGTACAGATATGAAGCGTTGCTGCCTATGCTGGTTGATGTTGTTCATAAGAATTTTGCTAGGCAAATCCTGTTCAGTCCATAAAGACCCTGAAATAGACAAACTGCTGGTTTTCAGTAGCGTTCCTCACTGTAGTCTAAGAACAGACATGTTGTATGAATTTTCAGCTTTAAGAATTCACTCTTAATTAAAAATACAAGTGTCAGGAGGTCTAGGATGATTTTTTTGACAACCTTTCCTTTTTGTCCTTGAGATAATATAAACTATTTTGCATAAGAAGTTCTTTGGGAAATGATTTGATACACTTAATATGATGAAAAGCATTATGATCCTGTGAGAAATGCAGAAGCAATGTCTTTTGACTCCAGACTGAGACTACACTTGTTTTCAGATCAGTGACCTAAACAGAAAAGCAATGAGAAGTAACGTGTGGTGAGAAGTAATTCTGTTCTTCACAGAGGGGACAGTCTGCATCTCTACTTCTTACCTAGAAATATCTGTATATGGCTAAGACTAGAGACAGTAGCCTTCACTTGCTCCTGTGCTCTTACATCTTCATTTCATTCTCTGGTCCTAATACAGAGCAGCTCCTGCACTGCGAGGATGTTTCGCAAGGACTTTCTTCTGAATTTCAAAGTACTTAAAAAACATTTGCTTCAGCCAAATTCCCCATCCCTGGAGGTGCTGAAGGCCAGGTTGCATGGGGCCCTGGGCAGCCTCATCTAGTGGGTGGCAGCCCTGCCCATGGCAGGGGTTGGAACTATATGGGCTTTAACATCCCTTTCAACCTAAGTCCTTCTATGATTTATGATTTAAATTTAATTTAATCTCAAAGATTTGGACATAAAGAAAACTAATTCATTTCTAATGTGGTGGGACAAGACAAAAATACTGACAGATTTGCACACAGTATAATTTGACCACTAAACAGTAGGTTTGGCAGAATCCCACAGATATACACTTGGGAGGGAGGATGCACAACTCAGGTACTCATGCTACCTTCATCTGGGACTAGCAAACAATACTGGAGCAACTGTGAGGAATTCATCAAGAGACAGGTGCTTGCATGATAAACTGGCACATGCAACTTCAAAAAACTTGTTTCATTTGAAAAAGTCTGCCTGCTGAAAATGACCTTCTGCTTTGCCTGCCTTTCATTTCATAGTTGGAAAGCAAGATCTTCCTTTCTGAGCACTTCTACCACTAAGTAATACACAGAAAGTGGGATTCAGTGCAGCTAACACTTCAAAGGTTGGATTGCACTTCTGAAAAGTGCAAAAGAGAATCTGTGTGTTGTAAGAGCATGTTGACTCAGTGGGCAAGCGGGCACATTTGGCACTAGAAGAAGCATACAAGTGCTTGTTGAAGTCAATTCTGAGTACAGTCTTACATCTATAGCCAAGATAGAACATAAATAAAAAGATGTAAATAGAAGTCAGCATTGTCAGGTTGTAGAGGAGGTTGCAAAGTGTGCTTCCATTAAATACAGATCCAGATGCTTGAACTCCATAAGGTAGGATGAGATTAGTTGTTTCTAAGGATACAGCTTTCAGACATTGCTACTGAGTTTGTAATGACAATTTTTGGCTGAAGACTGTGGTAGAAATGGGTGGAAACTGTTAGAAATATCTGGAAAAGGGAAATGTGAAAACAGCCTTCCCAGACATGGACACGTCTCCTTCAACCATCTAAAAGAAATGTGGATCTCTTTCTAAGTGTCCAACTGGAAAGTGTCTCCATTAAGTACCTGGCCAATGACAGGCATATATAACTTTCCAAAAGACTGGGAAAACAGCTGGACGTGGATGTTTTATAAATGAAATGCCTAAATTGATGCTTTAATCCAGCATTTCTCAGGTGATAGCAGTGGCATTCAGTTCCAGATGACCACAGTGTAATGGAAACTTTACAAAAGAGTCATATGTGTAATAGACACTGGGCAGGATTCAGGAGAAATTCAGATGTATTATGCCACCTTAATCTATGCAGAAGTTTATGATCAAGAAGAGCAAAGTACGCATGACACAAGGAAAATAACAATAATAAATCTAATTATTTTTCCTTCGGTGGTACATCTTTTCTTCCTACTGCTAAGTTAACAGAGCTGATCAACAGCTCTGAAGCCACTCATGTTTTCTGCAGCCTGCTCATCTGATACCGGTCAGTCAAACTTAGCTATTAGTTGTGATCTATCCTTTCAATCATGGAGGATAAGTAAATAATTTGCTATCAGACTGTCACATATGAAAAGTCAAAATTAAACACTCAGTAACAAGTCTGGCTTTAGTTTTAACACTGCAGTCCCTAGATGAGTTCAACATGTCCTCACTTTCTCCCTGGGAACGGTTCATAGTTCTTTGCTGTGTAATGACTAGCTCTTTTTATCTTTCCACTTAATTTTCTCTGTTGTATCTCCACCATCAACTGCACGTCAGACTTTACAGTACAAATTTACAAATGCTTTACTGGCCTTCTTGTCTCATTGTTTTTGACACTGCAGCAAGAATGATACACTTCTGTTTCAGTAAAGCGAGAACTCACTCTTAGTCAATATGCCAACAAAGTCACCTAGGATAAGAACAGCAAGCTAAAACATCCAGACACAATAAAGTTAGAGGTATTTGTATGTACATTCAGATCTTTCCATCATGAACTTTGAAACTTAAGCAGGACTGGCATTATTTTTGTGGTACTGATGTATGAACTCATTCAGGAAGAGTGAGAGCAAACATTAAGATGTTTGGCACTGTATTCCCTTTATAGGTTTGATGTTCTTTGAAAGTTCATGCTGTTTTGAAGCAGGAATAGTTACTCGTACTGTTCAGATTACAAAGGCCTGCTAACATGGGTGCAGCTCACATGCTGGTCTACCTATGTCCTGAGCAGCACAAAATCTAGCAGCTAAGATTCTGCTTCACTTGCTCTCATGCTCACAATAACAAGAAAACTACTGGCATTTTGAAGGGTCTTGTTCATCCAGGAACTGCAAAAACTTTGCAAAAGGTCAGTAAACATATTAACAATATAATAATAAGTGAAGCATTGATCCCCAATTTAATGGACTTTCTCAAAATAATTCAAGGTATTCACTGTATACAAAGGGGCCTACTGAATCCCAATCAGTCAGCTGTTATGTTAAGCAAATCACTTTTCCACTGTTATATAAGCTGACTGCTACCTAGAAAAACCTAACTATAAAAATACCATCTTTCATAGAAGTAAAGAGTGTGTCACTGGAGACACTATTTCACTCTCAACAGAGCTCTCCTTCAAATATCATAAACCAACTTCTGCCTCTATTTTAGTATTTTGCAGTCTTCTTAGTTTACTGGTGAATGACAACAAAGCCTGTGTATTAAGCCATCTATGTGAGTAGGCCTTGACTTCATCAAAGACATATTTACACAGATAAAAACATTGTTTTGTATTGGACACGTGCTTCTGGTCAGACACAGATTACCTACCTAATCTCAGGTAGCTTTAAGCAAGTAGCATTCCAGAGAATGGTAGGCAAGCTGATAACATTTTTGTCTTTGATGTACAAATGAGGTTGCATGTTTGTAGAGAAAAGGAGAAAAAAAAAAAGCAACAAAAATAGGGGAAGTAAGACCAGATTCTGTAATAATAATGGTAACAACAACTACAACTGTAGAAACCATGCTTGATCATCTGAAACAAACAGCACTAAACACTGAACACAGCTCTCAGGGAGAGCTGTTTAGAGAAACAGAAAACATTTACACCACATATTTCATCAGTATGACAGCTATTAAACATGAAGAACTCTCATAACACCATACAGTCATCGCTTCAATGAGTTAAACTGATAGATGACTTTTTGAAATCAGTGTAATAACAGCAAAGCCAAACATGACCCACTGAGCTTGACCTTAAACAGTGGAAACATGAGAGTAAAGAATGCTAGAAATCTCAAGGTCAGAGCTGTTCAAATATATATCTTTCTGTTGCAAATCATCTGATACCTTGCTTGAGCCCCTAGGTAACAAGCAATCATGTAAAAACATTTTCTTTTCTGTATAGTTAATGATTTTAACTGAGAAAGGGAAAAGATTTGGAACAGAAAAAGGAGAAGCACACTTGAATTTCCAATCTTCTTTGTAGCCAGTATGCAGAACTCACTTCATCAATCATTGTGTGGCTAGAATCAGATTTATAGGAAGACAGAAAATCTGGTAGCAGATCATCTTCTTGAAGAATATTATACGAAAAGCCAGAGTACTCTTGAAGAAAGAATCCTGAGCTTCCACTATACTGACAGAAATAACTGCATCTAATAAACTAATTAAAAGCACAATTAAATCTATTGTAATTGAGTCAGCTTAAACATTTTCAGTTTGGTCATTCGATTCAAACAACCTCTACATCCTGGTCCACAAAACAAACTCCCCAAATCAGAAACTAAATGCAGTCTTGTGCTAACTAAGCTCCTTAGTGACAAGAAAGACCAGTCACAGGTTGATGGATGAAAAGCAGCATGCAACTAGCAACTCTGATGAGCTATAGAACTCCTACACTTCCAACCAGCAGCTAAATAAAAGGATGGGGAACACTTTCCCTTTTCTGCAATCACTTCAACATTACTTCATCTCGGATTGTCACAGGTGCTCCCACTGATATAGGAGCTGTGTCATCTGAATAGCACTGCAAACAGATCTGCATAAGTATCATACAGAAAACATCACAGAAAAAGATCTATGGGAGAAAAAATCCACTGTCCACATGAAGTCCTCTCAGTAGAGTTTGGAAGAGAATTAAGGAATATTACTGCATCCGTGCCCTGTACTTGACTTCTTGAACATTGTTTCGGCTCACATTTGAGCAAGATGAAACAGCTGGCCAAGTGTGACTCTTATAAAACAGAACAACGAGGAGAGAAATGCTGTAATCTATTTTTGTGGAAGGGAGAATAATCACTGGTTTTAAACGGCCACTTTTTGACCTGTCTGGTGTACAAATTAAAAGGTGCGCTTTTTGATATAGTCATAAGAGGGCATGCAGTGTGGTTTTCTTCCATCACACTAGCTTGGAGAGAAAGCAAACTGCAGTTTATTTATGAGCTTTGGTCAGTAATTTGCAATGGCATCACTGCAGATGACTACCTGGAGAATATAACATTTTCTTCATCAATCAGGTTTCACTAACCTAACGCCAGTCCAGCGCTGCTCTGCTTAACTAAACACACACAAATGATTTTGATGTGCTAACTTGCAAAAGCATTGCAAAATTCAGGAAGGAGGGGAAAGGAGATGTTATTTTGCTGACTGGGCAGAGAAGGAAGAGCCATCAGTCCATAAAATGACCAAACCAACAGGCCTGGCAAGTAGAAGTTCATAGTTGCAGTAGTGCTGCTGTTAGTGAACTGCTCATCTTCACATCCTGTCATGTGAAGTAGTTTGATTTTCAGATGAACTAATGGCAGTCAGCAGGAAGCTGGAGGCCTAGCACGGATGTAAGTGGTTATTTGCAAGTGGTTCCTTCCAGAGACAAATCCTCTTCTCGTGGAAGGCAGGCTTGAGCTGCATCTTCACTGGTATTGCAGTGTTAATTCCATCTGTCCCAACTAGTTATCAACTGTACTCATGCGTTCTGAGACTACTTGAGTCAGAAACAAATCTTGGGCCCAGAAACATGAATGCCAGCAGCTGGCAAGCAAAGCACCAAGTAGTTACAGATGTGTAAGAAGCTCAGCTCGTCCTTCAGCCAACCATTTAGGTGTACAGTTAAAATCAATGGCTTGTGTACAGTGCTTTGCTAGACTAGACCCTCTCGTCGACAAAGTTCTGATACTGAGTTCTGTTACAATTATGCCAGACAGTGGGAAGCCTTTCTGATAAAATCATTTAACTGTGTTTTAAATAAAGTCACTCCCTGGGGGGAAAATAAACACAGCAGCCAGTGGGGGTTGATTTTTGGCAATAATATCTCTGAGAAGTCATTAAAGTTTCTAAAATATTCTATTATCTGCAAAAAGCCAGGAATAAAATTAAAAACAAAGTCTTGTATCACTGTATGCTAAACAGAAAAGACTTCCACTTTGCAGGAATAGACAAAATATTGGGATAAAAAAAATGTTGTCATTGCAAGCTATTTTTAACACAGTAGTTAACAGCATTTCTGCTGACATCTAAATGCTCTGTGCTAAAAATATTTTCTGCCTTCATTCTAGTGCGAAAATTCTAGTGTGCACAAAGAAATAGCTGCTGTCTTCTTTGAACACAGAATAGATCTGACTTCAGAGGCTAGATGCTGGAAAAAAAAAGCAGAATCCCAGGGCCGTGAGATCTTTTATTCTAATTTAGATATGCAGTTATTACAGCTCTGTGGCAAATCATGTCTTTGAATATAGAAACAGCAAGATGGCTATCTTACTGCACAGTACAAAGAAGGGAAAGCATAATTTTTACAAACTGCACAAACACATTGACAGATACATTGTTGTAAGGGACTCTTCCACCTTCTTGAAAATAAAGTATCATAACATCTGAATAGAAATAAGATTCACCTTTTTTTTCCCTCAGGTTAAGCAAAAGTACTTATAGATGGGGGCACTTACTTTCATAGAAAGCAGAAATTGAACTAGATTCTCCAGTCTTTCAATGAAACAACCTGTCTTCAGCAGCTATCATATACAGAGCAAAGTAAAAAATAATATATATATATATAGCTTCAATTTTAAATGTACAAGAAGATCATAGAATCATAGAATGGCTTGGGTAGAAGAGATCCTAAAGATCATCAAGTTCCAATCCCTTGCCACAGGCAGGGCCACCAGACTCCAGATCTGGAACCAGACCAGGTTGCCGAGGGCCCCATCCAATCTGGCCTTGAACACCTCCTGTTATGGAGCATCCACAGCTCCTCTGGGCAGCCTTTTCCAGCACCTCACCACTCTTTCAGTAAAGGACTTTCCCTTGACATCCAACGTAAACCTTCCCTCCTTGAGCCTAAAATCATTTCCCCTTGTCCTATCACTGTATACCCTTGTAAAATGTTGTCTCTCTTCCTGTTTATAATCCCCTTTTAAATATTGGAAAGCCATGAAGAATTCTCCTCACAGCCTTCTCTAGGGTGAACAAGCTCAGCTCCCTCAGCCTACCTTTGTGGAGGTGCTCCAGCCCTCTGATCACCTTAGTGCCCTCCTCCTAGACAGACCCCTGGGGGACAACGCTCATCATCAGCCTCCATGTGGACATTGTGCTACTCACCACAACCCTCTGTCTATGGCCTTGCAACCAATTCCTTATCCACCGAATAGCCCACCCCTCAAATCCATATCTCTACAATGCAGAGATAAGGATGTGGAGGAGGAGCACGTCAAAGGCCTTGCACAAGTCCAAGCAGATGACATCAGTCACCTTCTCTGTCCACTGATGTCATCATTCCACCATAGAAAGTCACAAGATTGGTCATGTATGACCTTCCCAAGGTAAAGCCAAGGGCTGTCTCAGACATCACCTGCTCATCCCTAATGTGCCATGTCTTCTAAGAGGATCTGTTCCATGATCTTCCCAGGCACAGAAGTGAGGCTCATTGGCCTGTAGTTCCACAGGTCCTCCTTGCTCCCTTTCTTGTATACGGGAGTGATATTTCCATTTTTCCAGTCCCTGGGAACTTTGCCTGACAGTTACAACTTCCCAAATGTAATAGAGAGTGGCTCAGCAACCATATCAGCCAGCTTCTTCTTCGGGATCTTGGGATGCATGTCATCTGGCCACAAAGGCTTGCATATGTTCAGTCTCATGAGACAGTCTCAGACCTGTGCTGCCCTTATAGCAGTGTGGGAGATTTTCTCCCCCAGTTGCCACCTAGAGGCCCAGGGATGCTATGTGCATTTTGAATTAGAGGAAGGAACAACTCTAAGCTTTTCTTGTGGCTTTTCTTAATGTATGTAAAATATTCCACTTTCCTATTAATAAAAAAAAACAACAAAAAACACTTTTTGCTAAGAAAAATAGGGGGAAAAATCTCTCCAGAAAAGGGTGTTAACAACACAACTGTGTACAAAGACTTGAGGGAAATAGGAAGAAAATATAAAATCACTTCAATCACCACAGCAAACAAATTTTCTTCATAGATTTCAGTACTCCTAGCCACGGGGAATACAGCTGATGAAGGTTAAAAGCACTAAATTGTGCATGTGGAATAATTTTCAGAGGGCTCAAGCCACAGAGTTGGAATCAAGTTTTAAGTCTGAAGATGCTGAGATCTGAGTATATGGTATCTGTGGTTTTAACCTGGCAGACAGCTCAGCACCAACAAACGGTTCACTCTCCCCACATTGAGATAGGGGAGAGAACTGGAAAAAAGTTAAACCTCGTAGGTTGAGATAAAAGCAGTTTAATACTACAGAAAAAGAAGGGAAAATAATAATAATGGTAAAAGAATACACAAAATGAGTGATGCACACTGCAATTGCTCACCACACACTGATCGATTCCAAACTTCCCAGTTTCGTTGTTCATTGTGACATCATAGGGTACAGAATATCCCTTCAGATCCCTTTGGTCTGCCTGTGTCCTCTCCCAGCTCCTTGTGCATCCCCAGCTCCTCACTGGCAGGGCAGTTTGAGCAGCTGAAAAGTCCTTGGCTCTCTCTAAGTACTGCTCAACAATAACTACAACATCAGTGTGTCAACATTATTCTCATTCTAAACCCAAAACAGAGCACCATACCAGTTACCAGGAGGAAAATGAACTATCCTAGCTGAAACCAGTTAATGGTTCAGAAAATTATGAAGACTCTAAAATGCAAAACAGGCACTAGTAAATAGCTGAATTGCCCTTGAGGCCCAAAGATTTTGGTACAAACTTGAAATCTCACTCAACCTCTATGAAAGGTTGAAATGAGTTTTTGTACTATCAAGTTCCACCTGAACACCTCTATTTGAATGACAACTACTTGTTTGGAATGAAATGCAGGGGAAGACAATCATTCCTCCATCACTAATAAACTGAAATGTTTTTCTACTTTGTGGACAACCAGAAACTTCACTTTAAGTTTTACTCTTTTCTCCAGTCATTCTAATGGGAATATTACTGAGAAGTCCTTCCAAAGTTTATAGCACTGCAAAATAAGGTAATTACAGGATTATGAAAGATGGCAAATGTGTTTTTCTCTATACTGCACGACTGCCCTGGCAAAGGACAGTTCATAACCACACCTTTCAGCCAGCAATGTTTCCAGATCTATCAGGGCAGAAAACTGCAGACTTATTCCAGACTGGGAGGTCTTGTTCTCCTCATTTGTTGCAGGATAGACCCAGCCTTAAGATGGCCAAGCACAGAAGATATAGCAACTTCACGATTAATGTAACAAAATAGAAGCTGATAGGGTCTGGAACTGTTTCATGCATCATGTTCTTTACCTTCTCTGCCACATGCCTAGAATTTTTAACTCTAAAATCTCTCTGTAACATCACGTTCCTGTTAAATGCATTTCTTGGGCATTCCCTATTGGTAGAATGTGCTTGGAACAAAAAACTATATTTAAATATTCTCCCTATATTGTGTGGCTTGGACAGTCAAACACAAAAAGGAAGAATCTCTGCAAAAGGAGATTAAAATAAAAATCTCTTTAAACCCGAATTTTCCAAGTGATTCAGCTTAGCTCAAAAAATTTCCGCTGTGATCCAGCATCATCTTAGATTTCCACTAGTGTTAGCCAAAAGCAGTACAAGATTTGTCTCAGAGACAAATTCCTCCTGATGAAAAGTGCAAATACCGTCCACCAAATAGAAAAAAATCTCTGGAATCAGGGTAGGGCCTCTGTTGCTAACAGACCAGCAAAACAAAGCCCGAAGAATAGTATTACTAGGAGAACCTGTCAGATTTGCCTGTGTCTTGAATCCAACATAACACAAGTGACTCAATGGCTGCAGGACAGACTGCATCCTTGAGAGGGAGTCCTGCTTTTTCCATTCACATGGTATCCTCTTGTCAGAACTTCGCAACTCACCAACAGGGACAGAACTGAAGTAGATTGCAAGCACTGGGGGAAAAAAAAAAAAAAAAAAAAAAAAAAAAAAAACCACCTCCACTTGGTTTAATAACGCAAGTTCTGCCACCTAGTGACAAAGAAAGATTAACCTACAGTTAATGAACAGGCTGAGGGCAGATCAGCTCAAACAGCTAAAACTGTGCCATAACATTATCAGCACCTGCAGTTCAATCAGCCAGCCTGCCTGCATGCTCAGACCGTAAAAGTAGAAGACTGTATGCTGCTTAGCCAAGCACAAAAAGGATGATCACAGTAATATGTACATGTGCAGTCCCAACATTCATTCAACCACACAACACTTCAATTGTTGATGACTCTACACCTTCTCTGGGGAGCTCAACAAGTGGGCTGAACTATTGCCTACATAAAAGCACAACAATGGCAGAGAGCAAGAAGGCAGACACTGACTTTCTTTTCCAATCCTTTGTCTTATTGAGCTATGAGCATGGTTTGGATCCCAAATCTCTAGACATAGGTGGTGATTCCAGCAGGATGTTCCTGTTCAGAATTCACACACGGAACCTTTACAGCACCTATTCAGAGTGAAGCTTCACAGAACTGCTCTCCAGATGAACTGCCAGCAATAACCACCGTCTGTGAAGCGTGTTGGCCAGTGAGTTTTTCAATGCAATATTCTGAACACCAGGTGGAGTACTCTGAGTACATACATACATGAAAAGGACATCAATTGCACCCAGTGAAAATGTATATGCTTCTCTCTGCTGAGGATCTTCTGACCATATTTTCATAGTCTTGTGCCAAAGGCTCTGGGAGGAGATAAGACATTAAGGTGGAAGTTCAGCTGTGCTTACCATTGGAAACGGAAATCGAAAATGGCATGGTCCATTGCAGAGCAAAACCATGTGGTTTCTACAGATCTGCCTTTAAAGAAGTACTTCTCAGTGTCTACTTGCAGCAAACTATTCTGTAAGTTTATGTAAAGGGGATGGTAAAGAGGATAGAAAACTACAGTTGCAAAGACAAGCTCCATGGCCACATCTCCTTGAGAGCAGTCCTGAGGAGAAGGACTTGGAGGTCCTGGTGGACAAGAAGCTGGACATGAACCAGCAGAGTGCACTTGCAGCCCAGAAGGCTAACTGGGTTCTGGACTGCATTAAAAAAGGGGTGGCCAGCAGGGAGAGGGAGGTGATCGTCCCCCTCTGCTCGGCTCTTGTGAGGCCCCATCTGCAGCACTGCGTCCAGGCCTGGGGCCCCCAGCACAGGAAGGACGTGGAGCTCTTGGAGCGGGTCAGAGGAGGGCACTAAGATGATCAGAGGGCTGGAGCACCTCTCCTGTGAGGAAAGGCTGAGGCTGTGGGATTGATTAGCTTGGAGAAGACAAGGCTCCAGGGAGACCACATTGTGGCTTTCCAGTGCTTGAAAGGAGCGTATGAACAGGAGGGTCAATGGCTGTTTATGAGGTGGATAGTGATAGGGCGAGGGGGAGTGGCTTTAAACTGAGACAGGGGAGGTTTAGGTTAGATATCAGGAGGAAGTTTTTCCCACAGAGGGTGGTGACACACTGGAACAGGTTGCCCAAGGAGGCTGTGGATGCCCCATCCCTGGAGGCATTCAAGGCCAGGCTGGATGTGGCTCTGGGCAGCCTGCTCTGGTGGTTTGGCAACCCTGCACATAGCAGAGGGGTTGATCACTGTGGTCCCTTTCAACCCAGGCCATTCTATGATTCTATGATCAGGTGAAGTCCCTGGTGAGTGGAAAAAAGGCAATGTTATAGCCATTTTTAAGAAGGTAAGAAAGGATGACCCAGGGATCTACTGATTTATCAGCCTCACCTCTGCACCATGGAAGAAATATACACCTATACAAAACAACTGTTATCCTAACA
The DNA here is from genome assembly GCF_019232065.1 of Centrocercus urophasianus. NCBI lineage: Eukaryota > Metazoa > Chordata > Aves > Galliformes > Phasianidae > Centrocercus > Centrocercus urophasianus. The sequence continues at coordinate 9,621,678 of NW_024884767.1, forward strand.
AACGAGGACTAATGACTTGTACTTCATGCCTAGATGCTGAACTTGTGTCTCTGATCAGAGAAATGCTTTGCAATAGGATGATATTTACTCTTATAAAGCCCTCGAGGTTATGCTCTTTGGCAAACATGTTGGAATCAAAGCTGAAAAGGAAGTCAGGTCTTTCGAGCATAACTGAAGCTCTTTGAAACTTTTACTTTGCCATCATTTTTACTGCAATTGAACTACCTTCCTGTTTTAAGAATTTTTGACTTAATAGTTTCTCAGTGAAAATCACAAGCTTTTCAAACTGAAACAACTTCTTGTGATGCATAAATTCTGCCATAAATCTGTGAGAAACGAGTTTTGATAGCTGAAGTACAATGTGTAATCTATAATGGAGTCTGCGTTTGGTGGTCAGCCCTGGCATAACCAACTGTCCAGTGTGTAAGGCATTCACATGGGAAAACCAGTGAACAGTACAAGAACGGTTTCATGAACATCTGTAGTACCTTATTAATTAGCTGATAAATTGATGAAGCAGCTTTTTTAATTAAAATGTGGAGTTAATTCTTTTTTTTTTTTTATACCACAGAATAAATAGCTACTAGAAGCTGTAACTATGGTATTGTAATCTTTTACCACTGATAAGTAGGTCTCATTGTGTTGAGTCCAATATCTAACATTAGTCTGAGAATCAGTGAATGCAGTATTTTCTGCAAATACACAACTCTTCCTTTTACTGTTCTCACTTATTCATTGTCACTGCTCCTAAACAGACTTGCCATACCCACAGCTATCTGAGGGAGCCAGCTGCTCCACAAGGGAAAGGAGACAGTGACTTTGTTACGGCTGGTATGAGCAGAGACCACACCAACAAGGTGCCAAGATGCAGAGCGCAGGTCCAGGTAATGATCAGGGACAGAGATGGTGGTGTTGGAAATATCCAAATAATTTATCAGGACGGTATTTCTGATAAAGCAGATCTTATTCGCAATTGCAATGGCAGGCATCCTGCAAGCAGGAGAGCACGCAGAGAACAGTGTTACATCTTTTATGTCCCTTTGCCTGACACATCTCTTTCTCCCCTAGTTCCTCATTGGCTGAGTACTTCACATTCACAATCTTCTCGATGCTTCAGTAAACATACAAATACTGGACAAACACACATCTTGGCTGGCTAAGTGTAAACGTCTAATTATTGAATTATCTTCTGCACTCACTCACTCCACACTTGGTCATTGTTTCTGGATATCTGCTTGTCCTCTTTGCACAGAGATAAGCTCGGAAGGAGGACAGAAGGGAGTATCTTGATGCCTGCCTGTTGCATGCCAACCTTCCCATGGGGTGAGACACTCTGGCCTTGCATAGAGGCCCTGGTGTCTCTGATGTTTGTTAAATCCGTTTTTATTTTGCTGGGAGTTTCTTATCCTAACAGTAGAACCCTAAAATACGTTCTCTAGGCCATAACACTATACCCACATTGTTTGGAATTTAAAAACTACTGCAGTTTTGCAGGAAAGAATTAATCACATAATTCAGCAATTATGTTTCTAAAACATGCTGCTAACATATACAGTGCTCCTACTTTTTACATCAACTATTTCTAAGGATAAGTTACAGAATACAAATACATTATGTTCTACTTCTTCAAATCAATTGCCCTTTTTAACATCTAATGCAGAAACAACATTCCATTCCCACAGTGGTAAGGCTCAGATGCTATCCATTGATGAGGCAGTCGATGTGAAGCCAGGCATCCCAGCCAACAGGCGTGGGTCATGCTGAGGGCTGGCAGCTGACAGCTTTGCCTATACAGCTGTGATGTTGCCAGGCAAGGGCCAGCAGTAAACCCTCAGTGCAGGGGCAGAAGGTCCTTGTTTCTGGCTTCATTTACAACAGTTCCTAAGAGTGGAAGAGCTGACCTTGGGCTCAGATAGCTGTACTCAACTCAGCCGACTCAGTGAAGGAGGATGCACTCTACACCCTTCACGATGAAAATCTAGAGCAAGCAGGGAGAGGATTCCTCATCTAATTCTAACATTTAGAAGAGATTTTCTGGTATTTGGATACTACAAGCACCTACCTTGGATAGACTTGATGGATAGGCTCCATTCTTCTACAATAAACAATATTATTGCAGCATTGTAAAAATAAACATAGAAGCAAAGTACCAAACAAAGGAAGAAGGGAAAAAAAACACTTCTGCATTTAAATGTTTTCTGTCTTTTGGAGTGCAAACTGTATCATGATATCTCTGGAACTTCAAAGTGGCACAACACTCTTCACTCTTACCCAACCCTCCCACCAGTTATGGCTAACAAGAACTCCCTTACCAGTCACTGCATCCTACCCTATGGGTTTTCCAGCGTAACATGAACATCGGCAAAGCTGCAGTGTTAGTACTCAGCATGTGTTCACATCTCCATGGACAATATCAAACTGGCTGCCTCAGTCAGGTTTCTGGAATTTAATCAGCAAGGGACAGTGACAGAAGGAATAATGAAAATCTCTTCAGAACATTAACAGTGCTCACCCCACCTTCCTTCTATGTTCTTATGTCTGCTGCCTTGGTCCATTCACACTAACGTCTCAATTCTGTATGATTAATTTCAATGAAAGTTAAACACTTCTGCTGGTGTCTGCCACAGCTGTTTTGATGTGACAGCAAAAGAACTGTTTCTCAGTCTGTCATCAATAACATCTTCAAGCATCTTCTACAACATTTTGCATGTCAGTCCATTGTTTACATGCAAACCACTTCTGCTTTTATTTTGGAAGTATTCTCTTACCTGGAAGCTTACAAAAATTGATGATGGAAGCATCAGGCAAACATAATGCAGGTGATTAACGGTATCACAAAAAACCAAAGAGAAATGTACTGAGTACATTAACAGTATAAAGTACTGTTAACTATTTAGAAAGGGCAAAGAAAAAAAATCTGCAAACAAATCCTGGCTTTCCATGCATTATAATACTATTTTTTGGATGTTTTGAAGATTTAATGGAATACTTTGCCAAATGAAACAGATGTAGCTACAACAAAATAAAACAAAAAATATATATATATTAAAAAAAACAAAACAAAACAAAACAAAAAACTCACCACTGACATTGATTTACAGGTGTTCCTGTAAAATACTTCTGAGTTCAAATGAACAATCAAAAGCAACTACTACATATTCTGCAGCTGCTCACAGTTTCCAGGTAATCAAAGATAAAAGTGCTGACGTGAAGAAATGTTTGAAGACATTAAGAGAACTTGCTCTTTTCAGGAACAATGCCAATCATTATTCAGTGTTTTCTTCTTTCGTGCTTATACCTTGGGGAGTATTGCAGATGGGCAAGGATGTTTTTTTCCTGCTCAAGGTTTTTGTGGCCTGAAGTCCACCACAGCTGTTAGTATGAGGATGCATCAGCTACAGAAAAGCTGAGACACATGCCTGCTGATGATATGGCTTATGGTAAGTGCTCTCTATAGATGCAAAATCCTCTCCTGAGATACCAAAATATTCTCCTGCAGTTAGTGATATTACTGTCCTACCCTGCTTCTGCTATAGGCACAACAGTAGCAGTGTACAGGAGGTATGAACTTGCAAAATAACCCACTGGCCAGTCTAGAACTTGCTTGAACACCAGCCAATGATCTGGTACTCAATGTACACAATGCTATTTTATAGCACGTTAATGGAGAATAAGTACATTGCTGGGCTTGGTGTGGCTTGACTCTTTTTACCCATCTTCCTTTCATTCTTCCCATGACATATTTTTGTGTAGGAAGCTGATGGTACCAGAAAAAGAAAAAAAAAAGGAAAAAAAAAAGTAGGTGGATGGTTGGACAAGATGATCTCAGAGGTCTTTTCCAACTCTAATGATCTTTTATCAAAGTCAGCTTATCTAGCACATAATAAAACGGGGTATCGCCTTCAACTGCTCTCCACAGTTCTGATACGTGACGTGCAACTTGCTTTGCATACTGTACTGTAGAGAATAAACCTTGTTGAAGGAATTACCCAACCGACTAGACATCTGTGTCACATCAGAGCTCAGCAGATGTCAGGAATTGGATGCACCCCATTTGTGTCACTATAGCATATTGTCACTCTGACTGCAGATCTTTGCAGGCTAGAATCTGATACAGAAAAGAAAAAACACTTTAAAAAAATGTAAAGATGCTGGAGTAAGGCAACATGGAATCAGAACACTAGAAGAGCTTCATCCATGCGTTTAATTGAAGGAATAATGTTGTTTAAGGTTTTGCAAATGTCCTTGACAGGAAGAAAAATTAACATAACACCAGATCAGATTTTTCATCATTCTTACAAACACCAGCAGGTTTTCTCTAAGCAAAGCACTTAGCAATGAGCTTAAAGGTAAACATCAAGATAGCACTCAGAACTTCTGTGGAAATATTATGGTTAAACACTTTTTGCCAAACTGAGGCCTAGTTCCTAATAATCAGCAAATGACTTCAGAAATGTTAACAGGTATTGCTCTAGAAAAACACATAATCACTAAAATGCCATTACTCATTGCTTGATGAACTGCAGAGGAAACTAAATATGCTATTCCTTCTATATGCCCTCTGTCATAACACATTAAATCCATTATTCCCATAGGTAACAGAGGTGCAGCTAAATTTTCTCCTGAAACAACAACAACATAATTATCACCCATCAAATTCACAACATTGCTATTGCTTTCTGCAGAGAACAGCATAAGTGATTTAAATAATGAAACATATCTCCTATCTGATATCATGAAATGTAAGTCTGCTTCAAGGGACACGGGCAGTCCAATATCTAATACTGTTGAAAAAATGCAATAAAAATCTGCTGGATGCATTTATATTGACATAGTATCATTCAACTGTCTAGAACCAGTACGTATTGAACTCCAACACAAGCTCCATCTCTTTCCAAAGTTAAATTATTTTCTTAAATAAGCAATGTGATTTTTTCTTTTAAAAAGAAAATCAAGATAAAGGGAGCTGATGGATGCACAGAACTTCTGAAAGTCTCTATATTTTTCATGAGACAGAAAAAAATAACGATCCATATCTAAACATTTTTATGAGCACTTACAGGCTTCCACTAAGCTAGACACTTTGTTATAAGCTTATAGATTAGTGTTTCTACATGTGCAGGAAACATGTAAATTGAAAACCTCAATTTCAAATAAATTTTGATTCCTCTTTACATATATTTGTACTTGTTTTTAATTGGAGTGGTGGACACTGCATACAAATAAATTACTTTTCAAATTTTTTATACTCTCATTTTAAAGATAGACCTCAATGTTATAGAACAAGTGAGTTTCTTCAGA
>NW_024884767.1:9627078-9714516 GCF_019232065.1 Centrocercus urophasianus
TTTAAAGATAGACCTCAATGTTATAGAACAAGTGAGTTTCTTCAGATAATCAGTCACTGCCTTGAAAACCCATTCTACGTTTAAGAAAAAGACAAACAAAAAGTCATGCAAAAATCAGCGAGAAGCCCTTTGTATTTTCTTTCAGCTGTCACCACCAGCTTCACTGACTACATGTGTACTGGCAACTGCAGTATGGATCTATATTAGTATGAGTCCTATCACAGTTCCATCTCTCTATTCACACTGCTGATGTAACTCATCCCCATCTTCATCAGTGTCTATTCACTTACAGTATATGAATAAGCATTTGTGTCAAAGGTGAGGCACAGTAGTCTTAAGCCCGCACCTGAGTTGAACACAAATTCTGAACATGATGCAGATATCCTTCATAGTCAATAATCCATAACAGTGGCATTGACTCATAAAATGAAGGAATGGTTTGGGTTGGAAGGGACCTTAAGGACTACCAAGTTTCAACCTCCTTGCCCACTAGATCAGATTGCCTGAAGCCCCATCCAACCTGACCTTGAACTCATGCAGAGAGAAGGCATCCACAACCTAGGAATTTCTATTTGGCCAATGATTTAGCTAATATAAAGTCCATTACAGCTTAAGACAGTCTGGATAGTGATTTCTCCTTCCCTCTCATGGAAAATACCATACAGTAATCCAACTGTATGTTAAATATTGTCACATCTCCTTTCTTGTCTTACTTTGAGAAAAAGGTAAATATTTCCCGATGCTTCCTTGCATAACATTAATGAGTGCAGAGTGGAACAATACCTTCCTGAACAGCATCCTCTCTAAGAAAACAAAGACAAGTTCCTTTAGCATAGGTTTTGTTTTATCTGTTTGGTTTGTTTGTTTTATGCAATGACTTTTCTCCAGATTTACGGCAGCAGCTTTACAAGAGATTTGTAACAGACAGTGCTCCATCTGCAGCCTTGCATTCCCTGTGTGAGAGCCATAATTCACCTAGAGTGAAATGACAGGAGATCATAATGGCTAATCATGTATTATGATTATACTGCCTCTGCTGGAAGACTTGCACTTGGCTTTCTGTGTCTCCTTTGGGCAATGCAAAACTTTCTCACAAAGCTGAGACAAATAGTACTATTCTGATTACTAATGTGACATCAGCTGGACACCTCTCCTCCCCCTCAGGCATCAGCATTGTCCTAGAACATGAAAAGTGGTTTTCTCACTGGTTTGGATGCTGGATACAGAACACTCAGTTGCAAACTGCCAGCACGATTCTGGCTCACATTGGTGATGATGTAAACATCTGACAGATGTTTTGCTTGCATGAAATGATCTACTCACATAGTTCTCATGCACAGGTGTCCAACATCAGAAAAAAATAAAAGATTTAAATGATGCAAAACAATACAGAATCATAGAATCATGCAGAATCATAGAATTGTAGGGGTTGGAAGGAACCTCTGGAGATCACCCTCTGCTAAAGCAGGTTCCCTATGGCAGGCTGCACTGCAAAGTGTGCATACAGGCTTTGAAAGGCTCCAGAGAAGGAGACTCTACAGTCTGTCTGAGCAGGCTGTTCTACAGCTCCAACACTCTCACAGTAAAGAAGTTCCTGCATCCTAGGATACCAATGGCATTCTTGGCCACACTGCTGGCTCATGGCCAACCTGCTGTACATCAGGATCTTGAATAATGAGAACAGCTCTCCCATATTGTGAGAATAGCCTTTTTCTATAACGTGAGTGGATACAAGCTGAAGGATGCCTGCATACAGGTAAGCTTAAGAACAGAATGCAAAGTCCATGGAAACTCACTGTCAAACAATGATAGGAAAGAAGAACAGATACACTTGTTGAAGATAGGTCAGTGAAATAGATTCCTCAGCTTAATACAGCACCAGTATGAGCTGGTTGGGGCTACCCACTTCCCCGCCCAAACGGTTGGAAGTTCACAGTGAGGTAAACTACTAGCCTTCATCCAATGACCACCAGAGACGCCCACTACATTTTTAATATACGTGCGCAAGAGGGTGGGACAATATATTAATGATTACTTAGAATTCTGGCCCATTTTCTTGGAATGGAATGAATATGTATATGTTAGGTCTTTAAATATGTAACCACTGCTTTACTCAGTGTGCAAGTTAGGAGGAGTTATCCCCCTCACACCCGGTGCCATAATAAACATGCACACTTTATAACCTTCTTTCTTCCAGTTGCTTGGAGACGACATCCAGAACAAGTCACTCCAGCACTTTTCCAGGTATGGAGGTGAGGCTGACGGGCCTGTAGTTGCCCAAATCCTCCTTCTTGACCTCCTTAACAACACTGGCTATCCTCCAGTCTTCAGGCGCCTCTTCCACACTCCAAGACCTTTCAAAGACGATAAAAAGCAGTTCAGCAGTCACTTCTGCCAGCTCCCTCAGCACACGTGGGTACATCCAATCCAGGTCCCATGGATATGTATGAGTTGATTTTGGCTAGACTGCACTCTGATCTGCTCCTCCTCAACCAGGGGGAAGTCATCGTCGAGACTGAAGCAAAGAAAGCATTCAGTAACTCTGCCTTCTCAGCGCTCCCTGCTACCAGCACATCCATCTCATTAAGCAGCAGATCCTCATTTTCGCTACTGTTCCTTTTGCTGCTGACTTACTTAAAGATGCCTTTCTAGTTATCCTTGACCTCCCCTGCCAGATTTAATTACAAGTAGGCCCTAGCTTTCCTACTTGCATTCTTGCAGTCCCTAACATCATTCCTATATTCTTCCCAAGTAGCGAGGCCTTTTTTTTTTTCCACATTTCATGGACATTCTTCTTCCCTTTGAGTTTATCCATGAGTTCCTTGCTAATCCATGCATGTCTCCTGCCACTTTCCCTGATTTTCACTCTTAGAGGGGCACCAGTCTTGAGTTTGGAAGAAGTGATGCTTAAGTGTCAACTATTTCTCATGGGCCCCTTTACTTTCCAAATCTGCAGCCCATGGGGTACCTATAAGTAAGTCCTTGGAAAGGTCAAAGCTTTAATATAGAAAGGATATATAATTTACTTTAATTACAGGATCAGTGGACTACTACTTAAAAGGTATTTTGCTGACACACTCCTTGAATATTTTTGACAGACATCAGTGGCCAGGACCTTTGCGGTACACTTCTATGCTCACAAAAAAGTTACTAGGCTAGACAGTTTCAGAATGTGGGAAGTTTTCATCATCCTGATCCACTCTGAAAGCTTTCTCCTTCTCCTTCCTTGGAGTTTTCATCTCTCAAACAGAAACAAATCTAAGCTGATCAATTTATGGGGCTACAGCAAAAGTAGAATCACAGAAGGTTTTCTAAGTTTACCAGTAACTTCACTAAATTATCTGTTCTTATGTGGTTAGGAAGTCACCAAGAAGAAACTTAAGAACTCTTTCATTGAACAGTACATAACTTCTCCTGGTAAGAGACAAAAAATTCTGCAAGAATCCTTCCATTCTAACTGCTTAGCAGGAATACTCATACGCTTTTGCCATGATTGAATAAAACTCTTAACTAAAAGTACCTTCAGTGTAAATACTAGAATCTGTAGGATACAGCTTCAATTTTCTGCTCTGTAACTGGTGTCCCGAGTGACTGATGCAACAGATGCCGTAGTTTCCCAGTAGTAAACAACTGTAAAAACATGTTTAACTTTTCAGGAAGACCATCAGTCTATATAAAATAATGTAGCCTCAAGATGCTGAGTAGATCAATGGGCTTTACCACCACACTGCTCAGAGCCATACCATTTGCAGTGTGTTTACTGGAACACCTTCTCATATTGTTATTTCATTTCTGTTCTGAAATCAGCAGAATCAGTCTTACATCCTGCACTGACAGACATGTATGAAGGAAAACAGCTAGTTTGTTCACAGAGCAAAATGAATATGTGATTCTATATTTAAAAGGAATAAAAAAAGAAAAAGCCAAACAAGAAATATTGACGCTAGGAGCACAGAAGTTACACAGGATTAGATTGTTAAAAATACAGAGTGGTTGCCAAGCATTTATGTGTGCAAAGCTGTTAGTGGGCGGAAAAGGTTAGCATAATGGTAACAAGTTGAATTTGTCTTTTAGAAAAGGGAGGGGAGCACACACTCTAATAACACCTTGTACAGCAGAACTGGCTTTTAGCCTGCATGATGCAACTTTTCATTAACAGCAAGGCTTGATCTGGATCTCCTTTTGATTAAGCAGGCAGCTCAGTACTGAGGCTTGTCTGAAAATTCTGTCTCAACATTCTCATTTAAAGATATATACAAAAGATCTGAATTTTATCTACTGATACGTTAAAGGCATTTTTCCCAGTAATTAGGAATAGAAGCTAGAGATTGTTATTCAACTTTGGAAAGCCATTAGGTCTTTAAATATGGTTGCCCAAGGTCAGGATTCTACACCTGGTGAGAAAAGATAAATTTTGTCACGGAATACGTGCTTTGTGGAATGCTTCCTTATCTTCTATTTTGTCCCTCCGACATTTCCTAGAGCAGAAACAGTCTGGATATAAGCTACAATTTACTTATGTACCAAAGGCATTTTGTCATTTTAAGGCCTTCTTTGTGTTGCTGTCGCTCTGTCTCAGTATCAGATGATACTTCAGAAATTCTAACCTGCCATTCTGAGACTAGAAATTAAATAAACATTCATATGAAGTTTATCCTTCCAGGCTGAAGGGAGAAGGGTAGATTCAAATCTGTTATACAAGTCTAAATTTTTATTAACCCTAAATCTAGGCAGTTAGATTTAGATTCTAACAGCTTGTGATATAAAGATGCCTTAGAGCTAATTATAATCAGCTTCAAAAAGAAATCCATAAAGCATGGTTCAAAATATCTACTTAAGCATTTGCTTAAGGTTCAACTTCTGCATTACTAAATTAAGATTCAGCTGTTCTGCTTTCTGTCCCCTCAAGTTTATCCCTGAAATACTAATCTGAATTTACACAAAAACAAGTGCAAACATGAGTAAGAAAGAACTTTCAAACCCTTTATCTTCTTTCTGCAACTGGCCCAAAAAAGTGCAGTTCAACTAACAAAAGCCAGACATTTACTGCTGCCTCTATTACTGCCTCTGTCAAAAATGCAACTAATTTCCTCAGGGCAGAGACACAGATAAGGGCAATTACTCTGACGATTGCTTCTAATGCTTACACTTGACCAATTGCTTTCTGCAGTTGTCACATACTGATTCTAGACCCCAGCTACCTATGTGACAGCTGGTATGTCTTTACAAGCTTTTCCAGAAGTACTCCTCCTCACTGTGAAGGCCCAGAATTACTTAATCACTGCAAATCTACCACTCCCTCCACACAGCTGCACAGAGCTTCTGACTGCTGAAAGAGTCTATAAATGTGGAGATCATGATTTAATCCACTGCTATCTTCAGATAATTATGCTGAATGTATGAAGTGTCTAATTAAAAAGCAGAAGCAATATTAAATAATAACAACAACACTTTGATGAAATACAATGACTACATCAAAAAAATCTTCTTAACAAACTAAGTCACACCTACGGCACAGGTATCATCTTGCGGTTACTGAAGGAAGTGAGAAAGACAAAGGCTAGGCCAAAGGTCAATTATACAAACAGCAAAAGTGACTTATGTGTTCAAAGTCGTGCAGTCATTGACTGGAAGTTTCTTATTGCCTATTCCTGCATTGATCATCAAGGAAACATGCCTCCTAAAGCATTAATGCTTTTGGCTTGCATGGGCTACACTGAGTAAAGAGAATGGTCTTGGGCCACATATATGTAGGTTACTCTGAAAGTTATGACTCCTATTTATTTCTACAGAAATTATAACAAAGAGTACAGTAACACTGTTTGACTGAAAAATTCTCAGCTACAAAACACTGTTTTTTCACACAATCACCACCATTAGCCATGCATTTTTGCCAGCAATGAACAAAGGCCTGCATGTCGTGCTTGTAAACATCCACACCAGCAGTCACACCACTGTCACTATTGCCACTGCTGAAACGCACCCACCACCTTGTGCTCACATCTGCTGTTTGATCTCCATAAACCAAGAGTTGATGAATGTCAGTGGGTACAATTTTTTCCACATGGGGGGAGTTCAGCGACACACCTTTGCTTAATACATTCCAATGTCAGATGCTGTTCTGTCAGACTGGCCCTCTCTGCCATCTGTCACATGGCAACAAAATGGAATGCGATGTTAGAGGGAAGGTTCAGTCTTTATTGCCGCAACACCAGCATCTAAGTCTGATGTCGTGTCATAAAATAGGAGGCACTGATTTTGCAGCAGCCCTCGTTAAATGTAAAACATAGTTAACGTATATAAAGTAACAACACTTATTTCAATTTCAATTTTTTTTTAATTAAAACATACACAAACGTGAGTAACAAAAACATAAAACTAGTGGGATATGTGACCTTGTTTTTGTGAAACTAATGCATCAGGCTAGTTCAGTGGCAGTGGATGAAGTTCTCAGTGAGCTCTAAAGGTGTTCAAGTAGAGATTTTTGTTGAAATTTTACTTTTCCCGTATTTTATCCTTGACAATTGTTCTCAACTGTGCATGCTACCAAAAAGCAACGACACGAACAAGGCGTGACTGTGAAGTGACGGGCATTTCTCTCTGTTAAGAGAAGTCTTATAAAAGTTTTGAGATGAAAAAGGAAAGGATAAAATTTCCTTGCAAAATAAGTTGAAACTTTGGAAGCATAAAGAAGGACGGGGGGAAAGGGGGGATCCCTGCAAAACAAGATAAAGCTGAGGAGAAGAGTTTTGGTCACAAGGATCTGGTTAAACAAACATATCTTGCAAACTCTTGCTGGCTTGACAAGACAAAGAGGAGAGTTAATTGTGCACCACTATTTGGTTATTGCTGAGGGGCCAAGGTGGGACATTCAGAAGGGAAGAGATGTCACCATGATGGTACGGGGCAGGGGGCAGCTGCATTGTGAGCTGTGCTGGGCCTCATGCAGGCTGCGGTCGGACAGGCCTGTAAGCACTGCTGCAAAATACTACTTTGAAGGTCACACTTTCAAATACCATGTGAGTATTTGGATAGGATCAGGCAGAACAATGAAAAACGATGGCAATGTGTGTTCGAGTGGTAAAAAAAATTTTTAACCCACAAGCAAGAACTTAGGAAATTTGTGAAGGCAACACTGTTTGCCATTAAATTCAGAAGAGCTAAAAAAGATGCATGATTCATAATTCACCCACACACCAGTTTTAGCTCTATTTGAAAACCTTAACTAGCCTCCTTTGCTAGTCACATGCCCTCCTTTAAACTTAAATCAATCTAGCGTTATTTCTAACTGTGGGTATTCTGTTCTATCAATGGGATTGCACTGACCTTCAAGTAAAAATGCTGGGCCACACAACCTTACCCAGAAAAGGGCTGCAAGCTTCCAAGGAGAACTCTCCTCCATTCTGAGCAGAGTTGTTGCCTTTGCTGCTATTAATGACTACAAGATGCAGCCTCGCCATTACTGATCTCAGCTGCACTGAGGCATCTGTTGCCGGGGACTGCTTCACACACGTGGTCCTGCCTACACTTGGAGCCTGAACTTTGATGTAGCTGATGAGCAACATGAAACCACTTTTTCTGCAGCCACGGAGGCAGACACCTCAAAATAGCAATCCTGGAGCTTGTCTCTGGGAAGGCTGCAAAACTTGCCCAAGCCAGCCGAGAAACATATGGCAATCGCCCTTACTGTAGGGATACGGGAGCATCATCCACAATCACTCCAGGCCACCCTTTCACCTGACCACATGAGACCACAGCTGCGACTAAAATAAGAGCTGCCGAACGGGATAAAACGCACCCAAGGCATTTCAAGGCACGGGCCCGCGGGCTTCTCACAGTGCCTCCCAACGGGGAGCAGAAAAGCACCGCAGAGCTGCGCAGGGACCTCCCTCTGCGCTCCGAGAGCCTTATCTGCAGCTCCCAGACCACCGGCGGGGCACCCCGCGCCGCCGCTTCGCTCGGCAGCCACTCAGAGACGGAGGGCAGCCTGGCACCGCGCCAAGCCTGCCTCCGTCCCCGCTGTCGCCTAGGCAACAAGGCGAACGGGCAAAAGAGATTGCGCCAGCGGAAGCGACCCCCCGCGCGGGGCGGAGCGGAAGCGGAGGCGGTGCCGGCCGGTGGCGCAGGTACCCCCGGCGCTGCAGTGCCCCGGCCCCGCCCTCGCGGCCCGCCCCGCCCTCAAGTCCCGCCCCGCCTTCAGGCTCCGCCCCTCGACCGCGGCCGCCGCCGCCGGGGAGGCTGCGGGGGCGCCGCGGCGGAGTCGTGAAAGGAGTGAAGCTGTCTTGAAAGGGCCCGGCACTGCCCCGCGCCGCCTCGCCCGTCGCCGCCGCTGCCACCACCGCCGCCCCGGGGCGGGCCGTCGCGGCGGGTGGATGTCCAGCGCCTAGCAGGCACCGCCGGGGCGGGGACGCACGGACGCCATGGGCTGCTGCAGCTCCGCCGCGCAGGTGAGCGCCCCGCGCCCCGCTCTGCTGCTCCGCCGCCGCCCGGGCCCCCCGCGCCCCCGGCCTCGCAGCCCCCGCCCGCGCTGTGTCCTTTTCCCCCGTCCTGGCTCAGCCCTTGCCCTCGGCCCTGCCCCGCTCCGGGCCCGGCTGCTCCCGCCGCCCTTCCCGGTGTGTGGGGCTGTCCTCGGTCCCCCCACCCCCCGGCCACTTTCCCTCGCCGGGTCCCTCCAGTCGTGTAGCGCTGCTCCCCCCGGAACTTCACACTGTTTGTTCGGCCTCCTTCCTGAGGTTGTGATCGTGACTAACGCCGCGACGGTGCCCGCCCGTAAATGTTGGCTCTCAGGTTGCGGTGGCTGGATCCAGCTTCCAGCGGGCTGCTTCTGTTGGAAAGTCCATCTCTGCCGTCCCGGATGACTCATCACAGGGATGAGTTTTTTAAGTCAGCCGTTCAGTCAGTATTCCTCTTTATTACCGTATTTTTAATCTCTTTTTTTTTTTTTTTTTAATAAGGATTCTGTCCTTCCCACGCAAAGCACTGCAGAGCTGTCCAGTTGCAGTAGGAAGCAACATCCTTTCTGTATGGCAAATTTTGCTGCAAAGAGAGAGGCAGTGAGCTTTGTGTGGTATGTGGGGAAATGGTCTGGAGTTACAGAGGATGTCATTTTCCACGAATGTTAGAGATGTTCAGATCATGAGGCCACTGCAGCAGGCTGCTGCCAGGGAGTCTGTGGTTTGAGGTTTGTTAAAACTGTGCTGGATAAACATCTGCTAGGAGTGGCTTAAGCGAGGCTGATACGGACTTTGAGCACTGTGAGCGAGGCAGATGTTTTGAAGTGATGTTTTGAAGTCCCTTCCAACCTCACTTTCTATGATCTGTATCAAAATTCGTTCTTGTAAGCTTTTCATACCCCCCTTTAAGGTGTTTCTTATGAATTTGAATTGCTTGTTCGGTTTATGTTCTTTTCTTAAATGAAAAAGCAGGTCTGTGGTTTTTGTTAGACCAAAAGCAGGGAGAAATAGAAGATTGGATGTTTTAAGTTCTCAGATTTCAAATAACCCATTTTAAGTTTTTTTGTTTTTTTTTTTGTTTTTTTTTTTTTGTGAAATTTGCCTTTCCACGCCAGATCTCATGATGCTGATGATATGCTGCTGAAACTCTCATTTGCTTTCCTTGTGTGTGGCAAGATGTGGCACAGTAATTGAGCTTAGCATCCTGTCTACATAACTGAGCTGTATAGAATGGTTGATTATTTAATTCCCTAACCAAGAGCAATTCTGCATCTCCTCAGGAAATGTGAATCAAAGGCTGGTTGCTGAATATTTCATCAGCAACAGTTTTCTCTGGCATATTGTTTGCAGAAACCTTTCTACCAACAGTGCAGCTCTGCTTTACAGCCTATCGTCTGTCATCTCCTTCCTTTATCATTAACAATAGATGTTGGCTTCCTCTACTCCTGCCTTTATGCCTTCCCCTCCCTTATTTCCTCCGAAGCTTTCCCTGAGATCCATCAGATGTTCCTTCATGTTGCCTCGTATCTTGTTTCTCCCTGTTCAGCTTCATGTTAGGCTTTCAAAGTCTTCCTTATCATAACTCCTTATCCTCATTCCTTATGACCTTATCAAGTTCATTTCTCCTTAAGTTTATTCTCCAGCTCCCTAGCTTGTTTGATCTTCATCTGCTAATCCTCATTCTTGTTTCTGAGAGGCGATTACTTGTATTTTGGCTTTGCCAGCCATTTTCTTGTCTAGTTCTGCATCTCCAAGTCCTTTCTCACGACTGCCACCTCCTCATCTCATTGATGTTACTGCATCTACCTGAGACTGGCTGTTGAACCAGGCAGATTTCTTTAGTGTCTTCTCCATAGCTCTTATTTCATGCTCAATTGCCTTTTTTTTTTTTTTTTCTTTCAGTGCATTTCCTGGTTCCTTTGCTTTGTAGGCTGTCAGGAGCTCTGCTTTAGGCTTTTTCCTGCTTTTCTTTCCCTGTAGAATCTAAAGGCTGCAAAAAACAAAACAAACAAACGAAAAAACAAACCTGATTCCAACTGACGTGTTTACCTTTTCTCTGCACTGAGCCTACTACTTTCAGTGATGGATTCCCATGTTTGTTGTCTGCTACTTCTGCCTTTAATTGCTTAGCCTGACCCTAAATTCCTATTCATTCTGTTTATATCCAAACATTTGGGCTTTTGTTTTTTGGTTTTTGTTTTACCTTTTCCTGGATCTTACTGCCTTCCAAATCTTATCGAGTTACTGTCCTCCATTTGTAGAACTGACAGTCAGCTTCAGTCTGCATTCCTTCTTTTCCAAACTCCTGGAACAGGAAGTAGAAATCTAAATTGTTGGATATTCTCTCTTCTTGTTCTTGTTCTTTCTCGCTGTTATGGCTGTCATGGTCTATGGTTCTTTAGGTGCTCATGCTATTCTATACTTATTTATGTGGACTTTGCTGTAAGTTTTTGTGCTTACTTGTTTCTCTTGACCAAACCTTGTGCAATGCTGGCTAAACTTTCCAACTGTGTACTATTAATTGATTAGGATCCTCTTCATACTGCAGTTTCTTTGAAGTGTGGTTGTAAGGCAGAGGTGCAGTGACTTATTTGAGATGAAAACCTTGTAAAGGGTGGAAAAAAGCCTCACCTTTAATGCATCTCTTGCCTTGCAGTGCTGCTGCATTGTCAGTACCTTCATGCAGTTGTAGCCCAAGGTCCTCCCTCACTGTGTTTTCATCATGAGTTTTGCAAGGTGCTTCTGTCTGGGTGCATCTCTTTCATCGTAGATCTGCTGTGCAAGAAACTCTGACAATATTTTAATTCTTTTTTTCTCGTTACTCTTTGTTGTTGTTATCCTTTGGAAGTGCACTTTCTGAATTTTAGTGCTGAAGCTCTGAGTAGATAGTCAAATTCCTTATCAAACGCTTGGTTTTATCTGTTTAAAAAAAAATGAGTTTGCAGTTGTGGGGCAACGCACTTTCAGTTCTTTCCATTACTTCTCAGTGATGTTTTCTGTCTCACTGTACTAGTCCATGATAAATTGAATTTGCAGGAGGTATTACAAGGGTTCATCACTCCTGTCTCATCGTAACTGTCAGTCTCTGCTGTAGAGCTGTTTGACTGAAGTAATCCATACAGTTGGTGGTGGATTGTTTTGTTTGTTGTTGGTTTTATTTATTTTGTTTGCTTTTGCAAGAAAGCTTCCATGATGGTTTAATTCTGATTGCTCCAGTGGTCTGGTTTGCATCTCTGTTGTAGGGATACAGAGTTCTGGAGTTCGTGGAAGGGGACAAGCTGTGAGACAAAGTGGATCTTCTTAAACTGCTTTTTCTTGGGTTAGCTCCAATATGGAATTCTTTCTCCTTTCCTGGTCTTATGTGGATAAAGTGAAGAAGCTGAGTGTAGTTACTAGGTATGTGCTTTGGCATTCTGTTGTAGGATCAGTGTTTGTGCTTGGTCAGGGAAATAACTCTGTGGCCTCAGTGTTTGTGCTTTGTAGCTCTGTGTGTGTGTGTGTATGTATGTATGCATATATATTAATCTTCACATCTTTCTTTGCTGTAAACTTCATGTAAAATGCATATGAAAAGGACTTCAAACCTTGCTGGAAGCTGTAGGGAGGAGTGGGTTAAATATAGCATGAGCTTTAGTAGTGGACTTGTTTTTTTACAAGACCAGAAAAACATTCTGTAAGAAAAGCAGAAGACGGATCATCCATTAACCTTCCTATGGCACTTGATGTCAAAGCATCAAAGAGTAAATTTGGAATTCATAGTCTTTATAATATTTTCATAGTTCTGGTGAAACATAAGCCTCTTGTGAGCTCTTATGGACAACATATATCATTCATTGCACATTAGCTCCAATAAGATCTTGCAGTCAAATTTCTAAATGCAAGGGGAATCAAGACATGCCTGCTTCGCTGCTACTATGAATATGATTGTGGAAGAAGATGAACTGGTTAACGGTGTTTATAGTTAAAAGTAGAATGAGGTGTGAATTCTTCCAGCAGTTACAGCATTTATTTTCCTTCTCAGCACCTTGATTCTAGATGAAGTCTCTGGGAAGCAGATGCAGAATGGTGCTTTTTAGTCAGGCATCTCATGGAGCTGTTTACTTTTTTTTTTTTTTTTTCTGGTATTTCTGGTCTGTGAACTCCATTTACTCCCTGTGAAGCATCAGGTGTACATTTTACAAATGCTGTCACAAGCAGCTACACAACCTGTGCATATGATTCCTTTTGATCTTTTCATAGACGGAAATACTTTAACTACAGAGCTACTTGCAAACACTCCTTTGCAAATCCATTGAGTTTTTTTGCAGAGGCCTAGCTCCTTCTGGAGTGTAGTCTTTAAGTTATGTCAGATCTTAAAAGTTGTAAGTAACACATTATTTCGTTTGTGAGATTGATAACTCTTGACTGGCTTTTTTTTTTTTTTTTTTTTTTTTAGCACTTCAAAAGCTGAGCACTTGGATTAAGAGCAAGTATAGAGTATTGCATCATTAGAAGATAATTTTTCTGTAAAGAGAGAATGGTTTCAGGAAAGATTGCTATCTTAATGGTGAATGCTAAGTTAAAAGCTTATGGTAGTCTAACTGGCATCTGGATTGCTGTCAGCTGTCAAACTTCCAGGTTGATAATCATAAGGGGTGTATTCAGAATTATGCCACTGACTACTTCAGTTTTTCCTGATGCAGAATTGGCAGTGTTTGTGATTATGTGGTGAAGTTCCCGGTGTCTTGACGCTTTTAGCTCTGAAGGGAGCTTTTCATTAACTTTGCAGGCGCTTCTTTCCTTTAGGCTAGTTATAATTTTTGTTCATTTGAACATCAGTTGTTTTGTCTGTGAAAATCAGAACTAGTGAACCAACTTGAAACTGTGTGTTTTATTTTGTATTTGGATCTTTCTCACTTGAAGAATCTGGGCGGTTGTATAAATCCTGCAGTTTGCTTCTGAAAGCCAGTGATGAAGCAGGGTGTTGCCAGATTACTTATACCCACTGGCTGAACTGATTGCAAATTTGTACCTATATTTGATGAAACTATTCAGAGAGTTTGTTTATGCATAAATTGCATGGAGCAAGTTTGAGTTGGTGAATAGGCTTTCTAGTCACTTCAACAGGCTTAGGAAGTGAGTGAATTTCATTGCATTTAATAGCCTCTTATCCCTGGGCCATTCCTCTCTCCCTTTTTAAAAAATATTTTAGATAAGTAAATTTGTAATGGGGAATAAAACTGTACAGTTTAAAAACAGCCTTAAGAGTGTTTTAAGAAGAAAAAAAGCATTAATATGCAGAATCTTCCCTTTCAAGTCCATCTTCAGCAATTCACGATTTTTTTTCTTTTGCTTTACTAACACCCAACATGCAGTGCACTGCAAGAGTAGGAGATGATTGCACCCTGTAAGAAAGTTGAAGTTCTAACATATGTTTAATAGTTTGTAGCTGTAGCTGTTTGAGCCAGTAATACTACTGGAGTGAAGTGGAGCGTAATGACAAAGGGAATGTGGTGACTTATGCCTGACATCCTCTCATCCTCTCTTAATAAATATGATGTAATTAAGCAGCTGTTTACAGCACAAATGAACTCTGGCCTGGATTTTTTTTTTTTTTTTTTTCTGCATTGGAGCCACTGTTGCTGCTCTCCAGATGATTTATTTGACTGAGAAAGGGAAAAACTGTTGTTTTTGTATCTGTAGAAACTAAACAGGAAACCCATTGAAGTGTTTTGTACAAGGCTATAATCCTTAGGACTTGGGAATTCCATCACAGGCTCCCCCTAGTTTGCTATGAAGAACTGCAAAGTAATTGCTTACACACAAGGAAATGTGTTTTTGTGATGAAGTAAGTACCTGATGCATTATTTGCCTTTTTATTCTCCTACTCTTTCTTCCATGTAAGAAGTAGAGCCTTCTTAATGTTGGTTCTTATTAGTTTAATGCGCTTTAGTGTCCTCAGACATTGGGGCAGTCCTCAGACTGCCCTCTTACTGTAATCCTGAGTGGTTTTCATTCCTGTTCTGGAACCTGTAAGTCAGGACTTTTTGCGGAAGAATCCATATAAGCTCAACATTTTCCTGCTGTCTGTGAGGGGAAGCTAGTGCTGATGATAACCTTTGAAGTATGGTTGAATATTCCCAAAGGCTTAGCAATTTCTGCTATAGCTCTGTCTTTCTGCTTCCATGTGCAGTGATACGAAATAGTGTAGGTGATCAATGTATATATGCAAGAGTTAGTTCCTAGTGTTTAGTGTAGAGTCATAATTTTTTGTTCCAGAACTGTGTTTGTGTTGGCACATGCCAGTATGACTCTAAGCTTGCAGAACTCTTTACTAAGTGGGTCTGTGCATTCAAAAGATAGGAAGCTCTTCTGCAGGGATTGTAAATGCAGTAATAATAATTAAAACAAAACAACAACAAAAAAAAGAACAACCAGGTCATGAGCTCTTAAAGAGGTGTGTTGAGTTTGGTCTTGAATTTCAGCTTTAGATACTTCAGAAAGGAGAAGTTCTTTTAAATCAAATTGTTTACAACAGAGTGCGCAGAAATGGGCAGCATTTTCTTACTTTCCCGTGGAAGCCATGCATTTGGGGATTCTGCTGAGTGCCACGTTCTACTGCTGGCGTCATATTGTGACAAAGCTATCTTCTTTAGAAGCTAAGTGTGTGCTGTAGCTGTGCAAAGTTTTACTGTTCCAAAGTTTTAAAAATAAATGATAATTTGAGACTCGCAATCTCAATCGTAAAATCTGAGAAACTGTTCAATAGGTTAATGGACAAATAACAAAATCCATGTGGAAGAACTAACTCGGTGTACACTATCTTTAAAATGAGCTTTCTTTTATGGCATAATTACTTTTTATTGATTATAAAGCTGCATGGAAATACCAAACATGCTCTGAAATGCATATTTTACTTACATGAAAAATATTACTGTGGTATTTTTGAAATGTCTCGACTCACTGCTGCTTTCAAATAAGTACCTCACTAATTTCTTGAAGAGAAGAAACAAGAACAAAATATTTTGAGAGTTAAAAACTGAGGTTTTGTCTCTGGATGGCTGTATTTTTGAAATTTAAAATATCAGCAGGTGCGCTGATCGTGTCAGCTCTTTTTAAAACAGCTGTGTCACATTGTAAGATAAATATTTAAGTTGTAGCCTATAATGGAAACGATGTCACCAAAGGGGTTTTAGAAGCAGTGTTAAATATGAGTCGACTGAAAACGAGTGTAATATGATATACTGCACAGTGTGTGTCAGATTCATAAATGAAGTCTCAAAGTATGAATTTCCAGTGTAAGCATGTTACGCCATCTATAATATAAGCACTGTCTTATGTGCTTTTGTTTTCACTTACATTATATTGAAAACTTGTAAATACTGTGTGGTGTGTATGAGAATATTAATGAAACAGCAGGTGTGGAAGTACTGAAGTACAGTGTAACTTCATTACCTTTTAGTGCATAGCATTACAGCCATATTAAACTATCAGGAACCTCTTCCTTTTTGTAGTTGGATCTCTGAACATCTTTTCTGGGAACAAGGCCTTGGATAATGGTTGTTGATTTGGAGCCATTAGGCAAGTTTGGGTGCAGGTCCCAGAAGTTCAGCTAGCATTTGCTTCACAGTGTCTTGAAAAATAAATGAGATCGTAGTAGAAGTAGCTCAGAAATATGTATGAAATGAACCACCACCGTAACTTGCATATTTTGTAACACAGTTCTTTTTGGTGTAGCCTAGAGGAGTTTGGATTGGCTTGTATTATGCAGAGAATAGTATCATTGTGGAGGGCACTTGCAAAGAACACCGCGTACTGTTTTCATTTCTTTTTAGAGATGAATGACTGCCACTTGTGGTAGCGTTTGTGACTTCTGTAGTAGTACTGCAGTGCCATTCTCCCTTTCCCCTGGAAATGGGAGGCCTACCTTCTGTTGTGTAAATAATGGGCATTTCCAAGTTTCTGTCTGCCTGGAGAAGCTGTATTGGCAGGCTTTTTGCTGTAGGAGTCCAACTGCTAACCCTCAAGGACAGATCAGGCCAAGTCTAGAGTCACAAAAAGGTTTGGGCTGGAAGGCAGCATGAGGCTCACCCAGTTCCAGCCCTGTGCGGTGGGCAGGGCTGCCACTCCCACAGCTAAGGCTGCCCAGGGCCACATCCAATGGGGCCTTGAAAGCCTTCAGCGATGGGGCACCGCAGCTTTGCTGGGCAGCTGTGCCAGGGCCTCTACTCAAGTGACGTATGTCCTCCTAATATCTAACCTAATAGGTAACCCTGGCCAGGGGTGCGCCAGCTGTCATCAATTTGTGACTCTCCTCTGGATCTGCTCCAGCAGCTTTGCATCTTCTTTGTGCTGGAGGCCCCAGGCCTGGATGCAGTACTCCAGGTGAGGCCTCACAAGAGCAGAGCAGAGAGGGACAATCTCCTTCCTCTCCCTGCTGCCACACCTCTGTTGATGAGCCCATACTGTTGGCCTTCCAGACTGCACACTGCTTCCACAGAACACACTGCTGGCTCACGTCCAGCTTTTTTGTCTGCCAGGACCCCCAAGTGTTGCTCCCAGGGGGATACGTCACTGGCTTCCAACTGGTTGTAGAGCCACTGACCACAACCCTCTCACTGCAGCCATCCAACCAATTCTTTATCCACTGAATAGTAAGATCGTCAAATCCCAGTCTTTTCCAATTTGCAGACGAGGATGTGGTGTGGGACTGTATCAAGGTCACTACTAAGAATTTCTTTGTGATTATGGAGGTGTTTTTATTGCTACAGCATCATTTAGATATTGTACTGAGGGACATGGTTTAGTGGGACATTTTGGTGACAGGTGGGCAGTTGAACTGATGATCTTAAAGGCCTTTTCCTACACTGGTGATTTTGTGATTCTATGATTCCACCTTTCAGGTGAACTCATAGTGATTGCTAGAGTCTGAGTTTTCTGTACCTACTCAAATAATGAAGGAGTACTAGTATATTGCTGCATAATAAATCAGCTATAACGTGAACCTGAGGGAATTGTCAGAATCTGTGTTTGGCTGTTGTGTGGCTGCAGTTCTATGCTGTTGGGTATTTTATCTGAACAATTTTAAGTGCTGCTCAGGAAATCAGCAGGTAATGTTGAACACTTTAACTGTGTTAGTGTTTCTGTAGTTGATGAAGTCACGAAGTCATTGCAGACAAATTTAGCACTTCAGGACTTTACTTTGGCAACACGTTTTTATCACATGAAAATTTTATGTAGAGAGCTAGTTCACTTGAGATAGTTCTTTCTCTCAGATGCTTTATGTGCGAAGAACTGAGTGTGTTTATTTTTTAGGAACAGAATCATCCAATCTTCCGAGTAATAGAAGAACCTAATAAGAGCTAAAATAATCAGACTTAATTCTTCCTAGAGATAGCTTGCGTCAACTTCCATATTGTCGGAGGCTTAGGCTCTGTTTGTTATGTGTGAAGGCTTTAGAAAATGGGCGTATCTTTTCACTCCCTCTCAGTAGAAGTCCCTTTATGCACTATTTTAACAGGTTACGAGCTACTAATGCTTTTCTTTGAAAATATGAAGCAATACCCTAGATCATAATTTCATATTCAGATGTTTTACATACTTTCTCAGATCAGTTATCTATTATCTATTAGATTGGCTGTATATGCAGACAAATCCTCTCCTTTTCATGAAGTAATGTCTGACTCATTAGAGTTTCCATTCATCCTCAAGAAGGACGCACTTTGTCTACTTGTGTGATGGTTATCATGTGTGTTTTAACTTCAAAATGAAAGTCATAGAATCATTAAGGCTGAAAAAGACCCCTTAGGTGGTCTATTCCAACCATCCACCTACCAACAATGTTGCCCACTGAACCATCTTCCTTAGTACCGCATCCCTGTGTTTCTTGAATACCTCCAGGGGCAATGACTGGACAGCCTACTCCAATGCCTTACCGCTCTTCAGTGAAGCTTTTCCTCATATCCAACCTGAACTTCCCCGGGAGCAACTTTGCACCATTCTTTTTCGTCCTTTTGCTAGTTACCAGGAGAAGAGTACAGCCCCCACCTTGCCAAAGTAGGTGCCACTGGGAAGGCCAACAGTCGTGGAGTCAAAGATGCAAGGGGCTGAGACATCTTCACTGTCTCCTTGTGTACCTTCTATTTACCAGAGTAAATTCACACACAGACAAGTTAACTGCCTAATTCATGAATTCTGAGTTTCTCTAGCAGTCACAGCTAGAAAAAAATCCCAAGTATTTATAAATATTGGGGATTCCTTGTAAACATAAATCATCACAGATGGCCCACTGCAGATGTGACTGCTCTCTCCATGAAGACCTGGGAGCAGGGAAGTGTGGCACAGGGCAGATGCTCTTGTTGCGACAGATGCTCCAGCTCCACGGTGCACAGCCTCTGGTCAGCAGTGCACCTGCCATGTGTGCCACGTGTGCCTGCATTTCAGCAGCAGGCCCTTCTGCTGGGATTCACTGATTTCACAGATAGCTTTGCACTGCCTTTGAGCTGTTCAAATATCCCCTCCACACTGAGACAGACCAACAAAAGGCACTGATACTTCAGGATATGATGTTGTTCCTAAAGCTCTCATCTGTCCTGTTCCCTACAGCCTTCTCCCAGGTAGTCCCATGGAACAGAGGAGTGAAGGCAAACAAACCAGGAGAGATATGTAGTATCAACAGGAAACTAACAAACTGGGACAAGGCTGTGATATACCCATATGGTACTTTTAATACCTCTGCAAGCTTCCCATTCACTACTGAGCAAGAAATCTATATGAGCTCTTCCCAAATCCCACCTGAGAGAGTTTGGAAGGAAAAAACACTTCTATTGGTAGCATTAATTTTGGATATAGCCTACTTATTCATTGCAGTTTGGATTCATTGTGAAGATGGAGAACTATCTGGAAGACTGGATACTTTATTTAATTATGTCAAAATGAGGCAACTGTTTATAGAGTGGGAAAATTCATTCTTTCTTGGTGTTAGCTTCCAAAGTAGAGTGATCTAGAAATATACTGAGCTGTTAATGAGGTCAAGACTCATCTCCTCTTCCATTTCAGTTCAGGAATCGGGATCTGTTCAGAGAAGTGAAAGAAATTTTGTTCGGACAGCGAACAGTTAATGCTAGTTGTTCATGTAAACAGCTGAACAGTGTAGAAAGGTGTGCTGTACCTCAGACACAAAAGTGCCATGCTGTCTGGTAAACCACAGATTTACGTTCTTGCAGTAAAAAACTTTTTTTTGTTTGTTTCACCTTTTTTATAGGTTGCATTCAAAAGCATCAGTGCTTCTGCATAAGGTTTACCAATAACAAAGAAAGTACACAGAAGCAAGTTAATGCTAATCAATTGAATAGAGAGGTAATGATGTTACTGGGGGAGGCTGGCCAGTGGAGTGTCTTCCCTCAGATTTCCCCCAGCACATACCAGTGGCAGCCAGCAAGATGTCCACACAACTCCCTTGATAACGTGGCCAGATGTATACAACAGCAGGAGACAGCAAAGCATGATGTATCAGGGTAAGCAAGGTAGCTCACAGAAAGCAAGGATACTTACAGCTATAGGGCAGTTTCTCACAAACAAGTTCCTTCTATCAGCGTGATGAAGCTAGAAGCAGTTTACTTGTATTTCTGAGCTGACAACTGCCCTTTCTCATGGACTGGTCGCCTGTTCAGGCTGTGATTTGTATTTTTCCACAAAGCTTGCTTCATGGTAAAGGCCAGCATATGAATAGGCCTGTTATTTAGCTCATAAATAAAATGATACATAAAATGATCCAAGAAATGTGCCTTGCCTGGTAATTAGTTAGGAAACACTATTTGTAATGGACAAATGTTTGAAGGTTTTTTTTTTTCTGGCAGTGTGAGCATATTTGAAAAATAGCTTGTTGGACACCTTCTGGACAGGATGTGTTTTTGGTAGCAAGCTGTTTGACTTGGTGCTCTGGAGGAGAACTCAGGAGTGGGCTATGCCTTGGGTGCCATTTTTTGCTATGTGTGGTATTGCACCTGACTTTAGATATTCTGGAGCATTATAGTTCTACTGTAGATGTAGAGTGACTGTACAAATGCCCATTGTGCAATTCAGATAAACTGATAATTGGTTGATCTTTCAGGAGAGAGCTGGCTCTGCAGGACACAGTAGTTGTTTCCCACAAAAGGACCTGGTCAGGATGAGTGTCTTTTTTGCCTCCAAGTGCTGTGTATTAGTGCTTTGTGAGTGCTGTGACTCTATTCTGTGTAAATAGGTGCTCAGCTACACAGCCATTTCTGAATTCCTTCATTTGCAAATACAAATACAACTTCCAGCAGCTGTTACTTCTGCTTGCTCTCCTGCAGTCAGCTGCAGTTGTGCATACTCTGAATCTAGATGTTAAAGCAAAGCGATAAAAAACAAAATTCAAAGGGGTTGTGGTTAGATCAATATCGCTCTTAGGTTAGATTTTGTAACAAGTGATCTTAGACTGCCACATTACTAATAATGTCCCTGGGGATTTATTAAAGTACAATGAAAGCTATCCTTTCATTTAGAGAGAAAAACAACCTGAAATACTTGCAGTCCAAAATTTCAATACCCTCTTAGTATTACTGAAACAGTCTGAAAAGGATAACAGTGAATATTCCTTTTTTTTTCTTTCTGCAGAGACTCTGCAGAGCAGTAGAGAAATTAAATGAATTGTAGATATTTGAGAAGTTCATTTATATAATCCTTTTGCAATGATCTAAACAGATGGTTATTTATGTTTCAAAAGAAAAAGCTTTGGCACAAATTGCCTACTTTTATTTACTTCAGAGCAATACTTGTTCTCCCCCAAATAACTTTCAAAATCATTGTCCCAACTTCAGCCAGGTTGGTACTGGTAGCTAATTCAGGATTGCCAGTTAATTCAAAGCTTTTACATTCCTGTGAGTTAATGAACGACTGAGGTCGAACTGTCACTGCAAGAAAAAGGGCTGTGGCAAGAGCTGATTTATTCTGAGATGCCAGAAGTCTTACAAAGGGTAAGAAAAAGTGGGGGGCAAAATAAGGGAATATTTATACTGCAAGAAGCACAGTAGCTGTTTCAGATGTAGGAAGATATGAATGTATCATGTGGAAAGTCCAGGAGAAATAAAAGTTAACCAGTTCCATGCCTTGCAGAACTAATTACTTTTTTTTCCCCAGATTCTGTGCTCAAAACCAAATAGAAATCTGTGCTTCTGAAATAACTAGCAACAGACTCTAATTCAGATATTCATGTATGCCAGCATTTGTTTCATCAGCCTAACAACTGTTCTGTGGAAGTCGAATCTTAAATTTTATTAAATTTTCTGATTTGATGTCAGCATGTTCTTAGGGAAGAAATCTTTTTAAAGAGTGTGCAGTTGCTGTGGTAACTACTCAAAATTTGGAAGGTGGGTTGGATAGAGAAGGGCGACTAAGCATTAGAGGATGAGGTCTAACAAGTGCAGTGTGTTTGTTAAGGGGAAGTACTGGGGTAGATTTAGGTTGTGAACTTACACAGCCTTTAAGGTCACATACTGAATTTAATGGTTTTGTGTCTGTGTGCCTGGCAGTACTGTAGCCTAGCAAAACTTTCAGCAGAGTAGTGAAACCAGTTGGTCTGAAAAGTCATCTCATTAAAGCATAGAATTAACTGCTAAAAGGGGGATTGGGCCAATTGCTCAAGTGCCTGAGACTGCACTTTTAAATCCTTTTAAAATGTAGACCTGATTGTTCAGAAACAGCTCTCTAAAGTCAAAATTGTTTTGTATTCTCTATGGGGTAGAAAAAGAAGTGTCAATTTCTAGTCTAGGAAATGTGAGAGCTTATTCTCAGTGACTGCAAATGGATAACCAGGTGTTTTGTTGGAACTGGATTGAAGGTAAGAAATAACTAAAAGAAAATAATTGCCTTCTAAGAAGGAATGTCAAAAGGTTTAATGTGTATCTCTGTTTAAAAATGATTTCAGTTTTGTCTTATTTTCTGGTATTTTGGCTGCAAGTAGAACAGAATAAAACAAAATGCTAAAGCATGAGAATTTTAAGTCACTGTTGAATCTATCATTATTTGAAAATGCAGGTAACAAACAGTTTGTCATGATTTTGAACTTTCCAGGAGCTCTGGGAGCCTCATCTTGAAGGCCTTCTCTTGAGCCAGACTGGCTTTGTTCACATATCTCACTTTTCTGACTGTGGGCATTGCTTTAAAATATTGTCTTTGCATGGCTTTCTGATCACTGTTTGTGTATTCCTGGAATTCTGAAATTAGACTAGTAACTTGAAAAGATCACCCTACATCATGACTACTGATGCAGAGATTTTGATGGAGCGCTCGGTCTATCCTGTGTCTTCTCAAGCTTTGTTTTGGACTGAGATATGTGGGGCCTCTTTCCTTTTTTTCTCCTTAGCTACCTGTACTGAAGTACATCAGTGTTTTTCTAACCTGTATGTTCATTAAACTACTAGCTAAAATAACAGAATCTGATGTCTCCCTGCTTCACCTTTTCAGACAGTGATGTTTTTCAGAACAGTTAGTCATTGGGTTACCTCAGTGATAGCTTCATCTTTGTCTTCCTGAAACGTGATCTGATCACAACAAGATTGTAGGATTTTTCTGCTGCCTTTCTCCCAGGTTGCAACATCCTCTTTGATGGCAAATTCTGTGATTATCCTGATCTCATTCACATCTTTGCTGCTTAAGCACAGCTTGATTATGTGTGCATATATGTACACAAGCATACATGCATATGTATGTATGTATATGTATTATATACACATAATACTGCACATATTCTTATTTGGTGTCTTACTTCAGTCATATTCCCCCCCACATTTCACATTGCAGGAGACATTGTGTCTTCAAAGAAATTCTTTGATACCTGATTTTCAACATCCAATTATCTTTTGTGCTTTTTTTTTAATGTCTTTTTTGCTTCAGACTGTGTCAGGGTAATCAGTGTTCTGTGGCTTCTGTTATGAGGTTGTTTTCGCCATTCTGTGCGTTCTCTGTAATTTCTTGTGTCTGTAATATTGGTCTGACATGCCTCATATTTTACTTCTTTTGTGCACTTACTTAAAAACATGCACATAAGCACTCAACTGCCCAACAGGAGTGATGCCCTGCAGAAAGTACATCAATTACAGTGAAAGTATAGTGAAAGTATAACCACTGGTTTTGTGCTGTGCTGGTAACTGTAAGGAATTATATTAACGTATGCAGGAGAAATCTATATTCAGATTTCTCCCACAGCTTAGTCCTGCAAAGGTGTTCTTTGGAAATGCGAGGGAAAGAAGAAGCTGGGAGAGGCATCTGAATGTGCTTTGAAGTGGTTGGATAGAAGGAATGTCAAGAAAATGGTCTTTTCTGTTTTGCATTTGCATATGAACACTTGCTTACTTGCAACAGTGTAGCTCTGAATTTGACTGAAGAAGTTTGAATTCTTCTCACTTCTCTGCAGTGAAAGTAAGCCCACCTTTATACATCGAGCTTTCTAGGTTTGGAATGAAGATGTTGTTGTGAAATTGTGCTAAACCCAGCAGTTCTTGTGGGAGGGAACGTATTGTTTTAGTGTAAGTAATAGGATGTTATGCCAGAAGGACATACCTTGGAACCTTTGAGACAAGATTTTGTCAGTGGTTAAAAAATGGAGCATGTGCATTCTTGAGAGATAAATGGAGAGTCTGGCTGGCCTGTTAATTTTTGTGCTCACCTCCCTTGGGGAGGTTGCTGGGCAGAGGGTGGGCTACCAAATTAAAGGCTGGGAGACTTACGTCAGCACCCAGAACTGCACAAGAGGAAACAAAGTTGTTAGGCAGATATGTGAAGGGGAGATACTAGCTTGGTATCTTTTGGATTCTGTTTGCTTGGAGAAACAGGGGGCTACCTAGAGGATGTGCATGTGAAGAATGTGAATCTGGCAGCAGGCATGGGACTCAGCATTGGGAACTAGGAGGTACAAGAGCTCATTTTTCTTACAGCAGGCACTCCTGCTTGCAGAACACATGCTGTTGCAAAAGTGAAATATAATACTGTTCACTGAAATCCTTGCCTGGGCCTAAGTCATTGGCTTGTGTTTCTCACATTCTCATTTGTTTTTGGGAACTATTGAGTTTGCTAGCCATTCTTGAAATTGTTCTTGCGCAGACTTCTCAGCGCTCATTTGGATTCTTAAGCAAATAACTCTTAAACCATTGAAATTGGGAGTGAAATCAGCTGTTGAGAGCAGGAAAGCTTTCCCAACCTGCTAGTTAACTTGTGGAGCTTTTTATTGCCTGTGGTCCATTTTGTCAGCATTTCTGGTTCTCTGCACTGTTGCAGTGGTGTGCAGTCCTGTGCTTTCTTAGCCATAGGGGATCCACAGGTAGCATAGCATAAATAATGAAAGCTTTATTTAAAGAGCGAAAATATGTATTTTTAAATTGTTTCCCCTCTTTTATTTAAACTTCCTGCCTTGCCAAATGTTGAAGGATTTTAATCTGTCTTGAGGAAAGCTGCAAATTATTAGAACTGCTGATTTATGGAAACAAAGCATCGTTTCTAGACTGCAGGACAATGAACACTTGTTAAAGCTTATGTTTAGCACAGACTCATAATTTCTGTTGCTGAAGAATGGAAACTGGTATCTGAGTAGAAGTATAAGTGTGTAGTGTGCACAGGGAGTAGCCAGTACAGAGCCATAGACACACCAGGGTCAAAGATGATGATTAAGGGTTGTGAAACTAAGGAAGAAGTTCAAGTGGAAATCCGGAGTACAAGGAAGCAAATGAGAAGAAAACAGCAAACAGGTATTGGCTTGGGTTGTAGCAAGCCCTGAGTTAGAGGTGGGGAGAGCCTACCAGAGACATTATCCTAAAGATGCGTAATTTCTTACTGTACTAGTTTGCTGAGTGGTTAAAGTGCCAGTTGATAAGTGGTATCTTTTTAATTGCTTCCAGAGGCACTTTTTATTTAAAATAACTTCCCTAATGCTTTCTTTGTTTTTCTGTTTTTCCCCTACAAAAGCTAGTGTTTTTGAGCCAAGTTAAGACTACTGAAGACTGAATTCTTCTTGGTAACTTTCTACATACCTGTTATGCCATGGCTTTTCAAGTTGTCTTTTTGAAACACAAATTGCAGTCCACTTTTGGAGGTAAAATGGGTTACTTATTGTAACTGTGACTTGTCAGGCAAGCTGAATGTCCTTCAGAGGATGTCCAGAGGCTTTTAAAAATCCTATTAGAAGATTTTGTTTGCAGATGGTACAGAGGATAAAAAAAAAAAAAATCAAAAAAACCACACCACCCTATCCATCTAACTGCTGCCTCTTTTCTCAAGGGCAGATTACTCTTAAGGTGCAGCCATGGCTGAAATTTTTCTTTGTTGTGTATAAATAAAAGTAAGACTCTCAAATATCAAGGGTTCTTGGAAATGAATTTAGGAATACGAAGCACTAAGCTTTACATATTTTGTGCAATTCATTTATGTTAATTAAAACAATATAAATGTCACAATCTTACTGCAAATGTTAAGTCTGAATAGTGTGTTGGTTCTAAGCGTGAGCTTGCAAGGATCAGAAGGCAGTTTTGTTGAATGAGTGTAGTGGGATGAATGAGGTGACCTTTTAGTGCCTCTTACAAGTGATTGCTGAGTAAAGTAGCAAGATTTTTGACTGATGGTGAATGTGTAGGGCACAGATGAGAAATGCAAACACGTGTATCTGCCACTGCAGTTTCTTTAATATGTGGCAAAAACAGGGTGGAATTTCCTAGTGAAAAGCTGAGCTATTCAGAAGGATCCTTTTTGATACACACTGCATGCAGGATTTACTTTACTTTGTATCATTATTGTTTTCAGATGGCATTATCTGTGTAGGATATCCACCCAGATATGTGAATAACAAAGCATGGCTTGCTAACAGCGCAAAGGCTACATGCTTTTTTTTTTTTAATCTTTTTTTTTTTTTAATATAAGAATCTGGGAATAGAATGGTCGGTTGAAATGTCAACAGTGTTTGTTTTTATTCAATATTGACATTTTCTACCCTGTCAACTAAGTCTTGAAGATGCTTTGGAGTCGTGAGTGGAAAAAGAAATCTAAAACTTGGGTAGGCAATCCTCTTTGATTCTGTTTCTGAAGAGAGCTGTTGTTTATGCTCATATTTCAATCTCCTTCTCCAAATATAAGGTCGGTGTGAGTGGTCTCTTGGATCTTGAGAGAAATGTGTGAACAGTACTTATTTTGGAATTAATTGTAAGGATTGCACACTACCTGAAACTATCTGTTTTTAAAAGTAGCTATAATTAATATTGTCATGATAATAATAATAATGACATTCTAGTATGGTGATTTTATTTTATTTTATTTTATTTTATTTTATTTTATTTTATTTTTTTCTGCTACAGCTAGTGTTAATTCTTTACATGAAAATTGTCACTTTCTTGAACTGTTTGATTGGACAGCAAAAGACCTAAGTATTTTAGTGGTGTATGCATACGTGAGAAATTTTGCTTCATGAGCAGCAAATAACTTGAATTGCTTAAGACTGCCTGTTTATTATTTGAAGCATAGTAAATAGCATTCAGCTTTGTTGTTTTGACCTTGTAGTACACAACTTTCCTTTCTGGCTCTTGGGCAATACTGACTAGAGAGTTCTTTCCCGAAATGTTTTGTTCAACTGCTTCTTTGCAGGTAGACAAGTGTTTCTTTAACACCAGTTTATTGTATCTGTTGTACATGTACTGTACTTGTTAAACCTGCCTGTAGTGTTTTAAAGAGTTTTTGAAAAGTGTAATACCAAATAATGCAAAGCAGATGTGGAAGTCTACAGTAGAAGACATTGATTCGATGCTGTTAGCTTCTTTCTAGATAATTAAAAAAAAATAGAAAAAAAGAAACCTGTTTATTGGATGAGTACCTGTAAATTCCTGCATAAATCAGTTTTTTTCTAGGTAAATTATTCTTTGTTGACTTAGTTGCCAGATAGTTGGAGATTTTTTTTTTTTTTTTTTTTTAATTGCCTTTCACAAGTCTTACTCTCCAGTTTTTTGGCCATTGGTATTTAAGATTTGATAGATAACTCCTACTGTATGTTAATGTCCCATAGTATCATTTTCTGCCTTTGTATCTATTAGGAGCAGAAAACTTAAATGTTGTTAACCCCATCTCTCTTTTCTCATATAAGAGCTCCAAACGAGAATGGAAACCTTTGGAGGACCACAGCTGTACAGATGTACCATGGCTGCTCTTGTTCATCCTCTTCTGCATAGGGATGGTGAGTAAAACTTAAAGGGTTTTACGACTGTTACATAGTTGAAGAGTTTGCATTATTTGAGGAAAGTTCTAGACTCAGTGACTTAATGAGTAAGGTCAGAATATACTGACATTTGAATTATCAGCTGTAGAACAGAGTTGAGTACTATACACAGTCGGAAGACCTTTGATAGGATTCAGAATTAATTTTTTTTGTGCCAGCTTCTGCTCCAGCTTACTTCTTAAAACTCCAGTTCTTATACTGCTGTGACTTCTTGGTATCTTGTGTTGTTTCATGAACCTGTGTATTTTTTTTTTTTTTTTTCCCTAGACACAGAATATCTGTCAACATTCTGTATAGCTGTGCTGTGTGCCATAGCCCTGAGGAGTATGGATTTTCTAAAACCTATCAGCTTTCTTTTCTGCAGTTCCTTAATCTCTGGTCTTTGGAATTCTTAATCCACCAAAAGAATTCCTTTTATTTTCCCGTAGTGCTAGTCATTGAGTGCACTTGAAATGCAAAGATGACAGTATTTTAATTAAATAATATAAGATACGTATATCTTAAAATAAGATATGGATATCTTAAAAGCTTTGAAAGCATTCTATTTCATGAGATAAACGGCTTTAGTTGCGGTTGTTTTTCTCCAGCCTGTCGTTTTGGTGATCTCTGGTTACTCATTCTGTACCCACCTGCTCCACCAATCATAAATTAGTTTGCTATAGGTTAGAGTCCGAGATTGTCTTGTCTGAGGAATACAATACACAGAGCAATTACCCCGTTGTTCACATATCCTTTTAGTTGGTGTTCTATGGGAGAGTTCAACTGAGCAGTCAAGTACCAAGATGGGCTGAAATGTCATTCTTGCATTGTCTTCATTTAGATCAAATGGGGAGGAATTACATGATTTCTTTTAATTGTGTTTAGGGAAAAATTTTTGAACCATCCAAGAAGCTGAGTACTATAGGATGTAAGATGCATGATCTTAAGGCCTTCATGTAATATAAAGAGATCATGTAAACTGAGTCAGTGCTGGAAATCAGCTTTAATTTTTACTTGTGATAATAGCCCTTTCCCAACTTTGACCTTGTTCTCACTTTGAGTATTAAATCTATAAGTGCATTCGTGCATTGGAAAGAGGAGGACAATGAACAGCTTGCTGTCTGAAGTTTCTCTACAGTGATAGCCTGTCCATTATAGAGGACCTCTGTGTTGCATCTTCAGACCTTTAAACCCACTCGCATTTTAAGTATCCAGAGCCGACTTTGTTACCTGTCGTCGTCATCTCATGTGATCCTGCTGCTCCATGCATTTGTGTCAACTGATTTCTCATGTCATAGTTTGCCTCATCATTAATGATAGTGGGGCAAGCATATGGTTTGCTTGTCCCTGTCAAAGGCATAGCTAGAAAGCTGGTGACGTTTTTCAAAACAGTATCATGTTCACATCATTGCTGGCTTGATGCTAGTTTTGCTAGTTTGCTAGTGTGAGAGCTCTGAAACTGCACAGCAAGGTCTGCCTGACATTGAGTGTTTGCCATTTTGCACTATGAGTCATTTTGCATTCTCTTGCACTGTATCTCTTTTTTTTTTTCTTTTTTATTTTTCCAGATTTGCACCTAATGTGTGGAGCAGTTGTGGCTTTCACCTGGCCACTTCTTTTCTTTAGGGCAAAAATATTTCTTTAAAATGAACTTATGTCATATAGGCCTCTTCACTTCAGCTTATCATTGAAAGCACTTAATTTAAAGGAAGAACAAACCATAATGCAAGAAAAGCAAGACTGTCTGAAGTCCTGTAAAATGCACTCTCAATAGTGGTAGCTCTCTTTTGTAGCTCTCTTTCACTGTGTGCCTTTGTTCTCTCTTCTGCTTCATGCACGACTTGATGAGGATATTATGACTCTCTAAAAGGAACACCTATGAGATTCTTAATTCTGCTTGGATTAATGTGCAGTGCTAGATATGAGCCCTCTTTTGGCCTTGCATTTTGTTTTATAATTGCACAGCAGTTCACTGTGGATTGTCCTTGTCTTTCCTTCTCTGACCTGAAAGAATTTTTAAAGAAACTTTGCTTAGAAACAAATGAATTAAACTAAATTTTCCCAGCTGTCCAACAGAATATTACCATTGTGGATTTTTTTTTTCCCCCACAGGGCTTTATCTGTGGCTTTACAATAGCTACAGGAGCAGCTGCAAGACTGCTTTCAGGATATGACAGTTATGGAAATATCTGTGGACAGAAAAATGTCAAGGTGGAGGGAATAGCCAACAGTGGTCTGGACCTCACACAGAAGAAGTGAGTATGTGATTCAATTGTTCTATTCTGTAAACCAAAAAAACCAAAATTTCATCCTTTCATCCTTTGAAAGTGATTTTCAATGGAATTGGAAAATGAATATTCTAATTCTTTTCTTCTGATCGCTCTCCAGTCTTCACATCTGTGGAACCACAACCTTCCATAACACAGAAGTACTTTAAAAAGTGTGTGTTGACGAAAGTGTAACGTGAATGCAGTTAAGTCATTGAGAAATTTCTTATTCTTGGCATCCACATGGGATGTGGGGGTATCTATCAGATCAGAGGGTCATCTTTGTTTTGGTTTTAGGTATGACAGATGCTCAGAAATTTGAGGTTAGGCCTTTGTTATCTGCGCAGAAGTGATGGGGCTTTTGTGATTGGTTTCTGCCTTTAAGTTTAGGGGAACTGGAAAATGTCCAACACATTAAAATAGGACTTCAAAACTTTAAACTTTAGATGGTATGCAGCATATATAAAAGGGGCATGTGGAGAAAATATGCAAGAGCAGTGCAGAATTCTTATTGAGCAGTGTCATGAGGAAAATACACAGAGATCAGAATCAGCAAAGTTGGGTTCTATCTATCATGAGGAAAAAAATAATACTTCAGTATTAGTTCAGGAGCTAATTAATGGTAATTCTGGGGTGAAGACTTGGAAACCTGTTGAGTGAATGTCTGTTGAGATCTTCCCTCCTGTCAGTGTTCACAATGCATATGTACAGTTTGGGTAATTTCAGATAGTAAGCTATTTAGCCTAGCACTGGAACTCAGGTATTAACTGACCAAAACCAAAGTCTCTTTCAAAATTTGATCATGTTAAAAGAGTTAAAAAAATCTTCAATTTCTGACAGTGATGTGATTTTACTTCATGCTTTTACTTTCAAACTAATGGAAAGTCATTAATTTGTGGGTGTTATTTTAGGAGGATGCTTTTCTAATGTATGTTGTCATTGTAATAAAGATTTCCAAACATCTAATTTAAAATTTAATGTTGTCAGGTATCTGTTGTGTCATTAGAAGAAATTAAAGAAATAGTCTGAAAACTTCTACAGATTTTTTTCTGTCAGGAGATCTTTTCTTAAACTGATAGGAATTTCTAGGAGAGTTGAAAAGCCTAAAACTCACCCAGCATAATTTTCCTATTTACTATGTCAGTATTTTAGTGCTTTTTAAAGTCAGATGTGTGTTGTACAGAAGTGTCATTCTTGTGTTATTAGAGAAAATAATTCAAGTGCTGTTCCTTCAAGTACAAAATAATATAAATATGCTGTTATATGAGAAGAGTTAAGGTGGCATTTCACCTTAATAAGTAAATAATATTAAATATTAACATTTTAAAATTCCATCCCTTGATAAAGAGATGGTGTCTGTCTTGGTGTAGGAAGGTGGAAAAACACAGGCACATGACTGAAATATATAATAGTGTAATAAATTCCAGAGAATCCATTTGACAGAGATCATCATGAGGAGAAACATCTGCAATCGTGAAATGAATTCATCTTGTACAGACATGATGGAAAGATTACTAATAGAAATAGAGAATATTTTAAATGCAGTTAACATACAGTGTTTTTTATGTGTCAAGCCAAAGACTTTGTACAGTTCAGAAGGATCACATTTTTCTGAAAAAGGTATTGCATCTTCAGAAATGGCTTAAGTGAATGATTGGGTACACTTACATGGGATGGGATCGTTTCTGTTTGGTAAGAGTGAGAAAAGGCCTTCTTTCTAGTAGGACAAATTATTGTCCAGCTATTGTGGTGTTGTCAAAGGTACCCTGATTTGCTAGAAACCAATTCTTTTGTAGGCACGTGATACTTCGCGTTCTCATACTCCATGACTTTTTAATTTTTTGGGGTAGTTTTTCAGAAGAAACAACCTACTTTCGTAGAACAATAGAATGGCTTTGTTTGGAAGGGACCTGAAGGATCATCAAGTTCCAACCCCTCTACCACAGGCAGGATCACCAACCTCCATATCTAATGGTAGACCAGGCTACCCAGCGCCCCATGCAACCTTGAACACTAGCCTTGAACACCTCTAGGGATAGGGTATCTGGCAGATACTTTGCATCTGTCTCTAGCAGATGGAGTTCCTGCAGTGTCCGAGGACAGGTCATGGGAATATTTCATGTTTTTTTTTTTCAGGAGTACTTTCCAGACATATGTAGAAATCATGTTGTCTTATTCTTATTTAATATTTCAGTTTGTATAGGGAAGGGAAGGGCTTTCAGCTCTGTGATTCTGGAATAGTTAAGTTATTCTCATTTCATTCTGCTGGCAGAGTAATTCTGTCTTCATTTCCCAGTCTAAGGCAGAAGAGCTAAATCATCTCTAAAAACAACATTTTCTTTCTTGTAAATGACAGTAAACCTTACAGACAGTAATGAAGAAGTGAAGAATGATCTGCATGAATATGAAAATCTGGTAGTAAGGATAAGGATCTCACTGTGGTGTGATCATATAGGTGCACAAGAGTTACACTGAAATCAGTGAAGCAGAATTGGGGGAGGAGTTTTCTACAACTTGATCTTGTCAACAAAGAGTGAATCGGATGTCTTTGTATTCCATGAAGGAAAAACAACTTTAATAGACAGTGATTTTGGAGTAAGACGTAGAATTATAGTCCAGCACTGGATTCTCAGTAAATCTCTCCACTTTAAATTAGTTTAGTTAATTCAAGTTTTGGCAGTTACGATAGGGATAAAAATGGCTTTTTATTCAGAAGCTTAGTTGATTCCTATTGTTGTTGTTTAGGTTCCTGAAATGCTAGCCAGTGGTATTTTTGATCAGCAATATTATGTAGAATTGAGTTATTGCTCTTCCTTCAAGTACAAAATGATATAAATATGCTGTTGCAGAGAAGAGTTAAGGTGGCATTTCACCTTAATAAATGCCTTTGACTCATGAAAAGTGTTGATGTTTAGCTCATGACAAAAGCCAGGTAGAGTTTTAAGCATCCATGCAGAAAACTTTATTTAGTAAAATTAGATGCCCTATACATCATTTGTTTTGATTGTGATAGTTTAATTCGTTTCTCCATTATGTTGGTAAGATGCTTATAAATAACAGTAAATGATTGTTCTGTAAAGTGCTCATTTGCCTGTATAGAGATGCCTTGAGGATGTCAGTGACACTGGCAAATAAAAGAATGTGTGAAGTACTTGAAGGTAATATAAGCTTATTGACGTAATTTGCCACTGTGCTTAAAATGTACAGTTCATGCTTCCAGAATCGAGATGTATTGTATAAAAGGATGATGCTTTGACTTCCTGTTTTTACATGGGAAGAGGAGATCACTGCATTTCTCATGGTCATGTATAGGTCACTTGTCAAGAGCCAGAGCCATTGATGCTCTGTTTCTAATCTCAGATCATTTCTGAAATTACATTACTTCCTTTTACCTTTAGAAAAAAAGGAACATATCAAAATAGAAACTCCAAACAATAAGGAAGATTATCCTATATACCTGTAGTTTTTTTAAAAATTATTTTATATATTCTTTCATTATATATGTATAAGTTTGATACAATTTTAAAACTTATTCTGAAGTTCATTTTGAACGTTCTTCCTCAGGATGAACAACTTGATACTGATCTTACTTTCAGATACTGTGACTTCTGAAAATTGACGTAGTCTCGTGCCATCTTTCTCTATGTGTATTAGAATCCATTTAAAATGAGACATGAACTCAACATTTTTAGTTTTTATTATACCCATGGAATGTAGACATATTAAAAACTTAATGCATTTATTTTTACCTGAAGTAATTTTTTTCACTGTGCTGAA
This sequence comes from Centrocercus urophasianus, assembly GCF_019232065.1. Classification (NCBI taxonomy): domain Eukaryota; kingdom Metazoa; phylum Chordata; class Aves; order Galliformes; family Phasianidae; genus Centrocercus; species Centrocercus urophasianus. The sequence continues at coordinate 9,660,804 of NW_024884767.1, forward strand.
TTTCAGAGACAAATGTTGTTTTCCAAAAAAAAGTGGGTTGCTGAGATATTACGTAAGAATTATTAGGCTGTGAGTTTGACATACTGAATTTCCTAAGGCAAGCAAACTTTCACTTGCAGCATGGAAGCTGCAAGTCTTTGTATTGCTGATCTAAGTTACGGTCTTACCAACGAACTGGTCTATTTTTGATTCTGAAGAACTGAAAGTGCAGTACAAGACATGAGCAAAACTTGTTCATTGGTGACAAGGTATAGAATTTTCTACAATAAAATTAGTTGTTTTCAATAAATTGTAGCTCAAAAGTCAAACCACTTTCCTCTATCATGCTGTTGTTTGATATTTCATGTTTTAGCTGTTTGAAATAGAAAAATGTGATTCGTAGAGCATGGATTGAAGTCACTGATTTCGTAGCTTGGAATTTGATTTGCAGCTGCCTTATTTCTGTTAGAGCCATCTCTGAACTGTACAGTGTAGTATTTGAACTACATGTGTCCATTTAAACATAATTCTGTCCAAATTGTGTATGGCACTATATTTGCGTTGTATTTCTGTGTTGCCTGTCCTGACTTGAAACTGTAGTATTTATTTCAGAAAACACTAATTTCTTCCAGATGTAAAGATTATAGATTAGTCCTTGAGTTCATTTGAAGAATTTTGGGCTGTCTTCCAGTCTGAGTACCAGCAATGCTGAAGTGGTTTTCCTTTGCTTGTCCCAGCAGTACATGTTTAAGGATGCTGGGAGTACCCTCCTGCACAACCACTGGAGCCCAGCCTAGGGATTTGAGGTGTCCCAGGCTGAGGGACACAGCTGGGCAAACACTGCAGAATGCTGACAGGACACACAGCACACAGGCACAGCACAGTCCCCTGCCGCCCTGGGGCTGGCAGAGCCAGCAGGCCCTGGTGCAGGTCATGCAAAAGATCCACAGGCCATCATCATGGCTGTGCCTGTCACCTCAGTGCTGCTGGCACCACATCTACTTGTGCTGGTCCCCTGGTAGCTCTTACCTGGCAGCATTGCATGGAGCAACATCATGCAGAGATGATGAACCAAGGGTTTAGTAAGAAAATTGGACAGGCTGTGGTAGTCAGCTGCAGGATTCCTTCTGACTAGTCTTAGCATATACACAGCCAACTCCTTTTACACGTTTTTATGTCTTTCCACCTTTGTTCCCATCCCCGTTGTCACCTCAGCTGGCATAGATCCACTGTCCTTCTCCAGTGTCCTGGACCTTTAGGTTTGTGTCTGTATCAGTTGCAAAGTCTCTGTTTGCCTGCTACTGCTTGATAGCCCATCAGTTGCTATAGTTCACTAATGGCGCATGTTTTACGTCCAAATGTTTGTCTCCCTCCTTTATCAGAATTTGACAATAGTGAGATGACCAGGTTTGTGATCATCACTGCCTCCCTCATCATTTGTTGTTCAGATTTGAGTCTTAGATGTTCTTGTTAATGGCTGCTTCAACTTAATATGCCCTTAAACGACGCCCAAATCCCCCTCCTTACAGGAGGGAACAGCATCTTCAGGGACTTGCTTTCGTGAAGAAGAAGTGGTGACAAGACTATCCAATTAACATGCTATTGTCTATCTCAGTATCAATTCAAAGATGTTTACAGACTGTTTATGAAATAAGGACAAAGAAAAGAATGCATATGGTGTATTACCATATTACACTTTACTTAGATAACATGGATTTCAAGTTTCAAGAAATGAGTCGAAGTCTTGAAGCTAAGGGCTGAGAAACTGCAGAGAGTAGTAATAACTCATACACTGGAATTGGATAATAGGTAAGTTTTACTGGGAAGGAAGATTAGTTGGGAATTTGCACATAAAAAATGTTGAAACGGAATCTAAACATTAACCTTTACGAGCATGGCCTACTGAATGTATTTGCTTTTACGATTTCAAGTATCTGTGTTGTGTTTTTTGAAGCAGGTTAGTTCCAATTATATAAGAAAGATGTATGGTTTGACATTTCATCATGGTTTGTGAGATTTGTTAAGAATTATGTAACTTTCAAAGTATCATCTCTAAAGTATGTAGTGTCAAACATATTGGACATTACGTTTTGTTCTAACTCTTTCTGACGTAGCAGTATCAAGTATCCAAATGAAACATTAATGTATTTATTTCTGTTAATGTGCTTCTAAAGAAGTCTTATGTGCACTATATATTTTAAGATGTACTTAAACTCTATGTAACTGTAAAGTAGCTTGGAAAAGTTTTCTGAGGTTAGAAGGAATTTTTATAGATTATGGGATGAATTTCTGACTGCAGAAAAAAGTCATTTAATATCGCTTGCTTTTTTTTTTAATCATTATTATGTTAGATAAAATGAAGAGAGTATTTGAATTCATGACATGTTACCAGAGTTATGGGAGTTTGAAATGCTTGTTCAGCTTCTGGGAGAAGAAAAGCAGATAATCTGACTTCATTATACCACAAATGGGCAATACTGTAGGGTTAGTCTTTGTGATGAAGTATGCATAGCTAGGAGATAAAGTCGGCTAGGGAGCTATAGTATGTACTTCACAAGCAGCTTGTTTGTTTGTTTCTAGTGGCAGTGGCCATCATGGAAAGTTGTGAGATAGGATCTCTTTAAAATGCTGCCCTTGAGCTCTAGCCACTTGAACTACATGAACGTGAATTTTAATTTAAAATAAATACTAATATGATATGCTCAACTTCATGGGCTGGTGCTGTAGAAAATCAGTCTAAACCAAAAAACTGTTCGGAATTTTTCATATTGTCTGTGTTCATTAACAACAGATGGTCATTTTTTGTAGAATAAGTATGACCTTATGTGATTTGTTGTGTATCTTTTGAAAACCTGGAAATACTGAGGTTTTTGGGTTTTTTTTTTTTTTTTTTGAAAGAAGCTCTATCTTTAAATTGAAAGACAGATATCTGTGAAGAGGTGTGATAGAAGTGCTAGTCCGTATATTTGTAAACATAGATTTGAATAGATTTGCATCTGATAGTTTAATATCCTTGCTGTATGATCCAAAAAAAATAAAAAAATCAGTAAAAATACTGATGTATTTGTGGTGCATGTGTTGAGTATGTGAATTCCTTTTAATCATACAATTGTATTAATGTAAAATTTTACACATTTCCTGGTAGATTTAAAGTTAGTCTTGAATGAATCTTGTAGTTTGAGATTAATTTTCTTCAATGTAATTGTTGATTAAAATAGAAGTAATTTGCATCTTTTTCCTCCTTAGGTATGTATTCTTCTTGGACCCATGCAATATTGATCTGGTACATCAGAAGATCAAATCTCTTGCTTTGTGTGTGTCCGCTTGCCCAGGGAAAGAACTAAAAACTTTGGCTGATGTTCAGAAATTTGCAGAAACTAATGGTATGAAAAAAGCATATCTATTCACGTACCAATTTTGTAAGATTGTAGAAAGACTTGTGCATTATCTGAAAAATGAAATCTCCACTAAGAAATAGTGTTGAACTCGTAATGTTTCCCTTAAAGCTTACAATGTTAGTATGTTTGTGTTCATGTCTTGGACAGTTTTGAAGGCTCATTCTTACAACAGGAGCAGAAAGTATAATGAGGATGTCTAACACTGAGCATGTTCCAGCTCTTACAGAAGTGTTCTGATCTTGCTGTTCACTGACTGTTGAAATACCTTCAAGAGGCCTGTGACCTCTTTGCATTTCTGCAGTCAGACTGCACATGAAGCATGTCTGTGCTTGTGGGAAATTGTCCTGCTTTTATTCAGTGCCACAGGGCAATACCTTTTTGCTTTGGGGATTGTTTCTTTGTTTCTTTTTTTGCTTTTTTAAAAACTATAAAAAAATAAACACTATAAAAAAATAACAGGGAGAACAACTGTATTGTATATATAAAATACTGTACTCCATCCCCAAAAGCAGTACTTTTTTCTGTATTAATGATACTAACATTTTTATATTTTAACACTATGCATAATAAAATGCATGAGATACAATAAATTTTTGGACCATACAAAACAAAGTAAAGGTAAAAACTTGAAAATAATTTGAGGAAATTGTCAAGTTCTTCCACTATTAAAGTGGAGAACTTTGTTCTAGACTTCACACCTGTTATTTTATAATGCTGTGATGAGATGTCTTCATGACTCAGCTAATGATGAGTCTGTCTGGTTGACCAAGTTCAAAACAGTGAACTTGACTGCTTTTCACAGACAGAAATGACGTGTTGTTCTCTGTTCTATTACTGGTACTATGAGCACTTGTTTTTGTTTTGTTTTTTTTAAAGCAGAATGAGTTCAAGTGTCGCTAGAACACTATTAGCACTCTCAGGTCTTCCCAGTGAATTGTCTGCATATCTTGGTATCTGACAGGTGAATCTGGGAGCTTAATATAGTGTGGAATTAAAGCATGTTACTTCAAATTTCAAGTGACAATAAACCCTATAAACAGAATGATGAGGAAATCTGAGAAATTTGAACATGACTGCACACAGTTTAGTTGCAGTTTCTATTCTAGTGGTGTTATCAAGTTAAGTTTGAAGAAGGAAGGCAAGAGATTTGTTTGGTTTACTGTGACAGTCAGTGGAGTTTTCCATGCTAACAATTTCTAACGCCTGTCAAAAAAAAAAACGCCTCAATATTTGAAAATGCATGGGCGTAGAATGCAATAAAACCTTAATTTTGATCTGCTGAACCTTTCTAAAAGCTTTAACTCTTCTACAGCTTGAAGATTATAGTGATGCTGAAGATAGGCTTTGTGTGGGTTGCTGCATGTAATTTGAAGAACTAGCCATTTTCATCTGGCTCAGATGTCCTTCCTGAAGTCACCTTACCTGTCTCTACACCTTGCAATTTCTTCTTAAATTACTGCTTAAGAGTCATTCTATTCAAAAGAAGTTCATCAAAAGTTGGCATAGAAAATTCAGATGAAGAATTTTACCTGAACGTCTTTATGAGAAGCTGTAATACATACTGCAACATACTGATTTTATTATTTTATTGACATTAAGATATGATCCTTCAAATAGTTTAGCATTTATGGTTTCTTTCCTAAAATGGGGCAGGTACTTAACTGCTTACACACAGTGTGATAGAACTGTTACCCCAGAACTCAAAGCTTTTAGGGAGGAATTCTTTGTTACAGTGCAGTATAGCATGTGTTTGTAAGCAGTACAACATGTGTTTGTAAAGTTATGAATAGGCATTTAAGGCAGATTCTTAATTCTTGCTTGAGGCATGAAGAGCATTTCATTGTGAGGCAGCCTTTTGGCTTCCTGAATCAGTGATGATGCACTTGCTATTCTGCTGTAATTTGGGAAAACGAGATGATTTGGTGAATAGTGCTGCACCATTTCAGTTTAGTAACTTCTTCTCTACCCTACTTGGTTTCTCACTACAAGGTCCTGCATTAGCAGTGCCATTGCATCTAAGGAAAAGAGAACTGTTCTTCAGAAAGCCAGGCTGAGATTCAAGAAACAAGAAAGTGTGTGCCTTCAGTCTGTTGAGAGTGATTGATGGACAGAATACTGGTAATTGGTTGGGACCTCTTAGAAGTGGCAAAACAAGGAAGTAGAATGCTGGGCAGTTGGCTGAGATCTTCACCCTGTACAAAGATGCAAGCTGAAAATCTTAAATATGTTTTGAAATGACTCCTGAAGCTGATGCAGCATTTACAGGGAATGTTTTCTACTTCTGCTCTCACCCAGACAAACTAATAGATGACTTTATGGAGCTAATGGATTTTGTACAGCAAAGAAATTTTCTAACGTGAACTGATTATTGGCTGATCTCTCCAGGACTTTGTCACCCAGCAGAACATTTCAGGCAGGGATTTGATGTTTTTGTTTGGTCTTCGCACTTAAAAACAAAACAAAACAAACAAACAAACAAAAAAAAAAAAACAAAAAAAAATTTAATTTTTTTTATTTGTTTTTTTTTTTTTTTTTTTTTTTTTTTTTTTTTTTTTTTTTTTACAGAAAGCCAATTGGTGCGTGACATGTAGGAAACATTACAGTGGCCTTTTCAAGGCCTTGCCAAAGCATTTCTTAACATCCCTGAAGATGTAATTAATTTATAATTGTGAGAAATGAGCTATGTGGTGTCAGTATTAAAACAAACAAACAAATAAACAGCACTAAGCAGCTGGCCAGAATGTCTGACATGTTTAATTAAACATTATTTGTAATAACAAGTCTTTATGAGAGCTGGCATTCATATATGTTTTGTAAATAACTACATGCAGATTTAGGAGCCTGAAATACTTCTGTTCTAGTATGTGTTGTCAGACGTCTCCATAAGGAGGATTCTGTATTTAGACCAGGCAAGTTGGGGTTCAGGTAGACTTCAGAGTTTGAGGTGAAGGTACATTAAGTCTGCTACTGTAACTTACCTGAAGTAAGTCAGTAAAGCTGCCTGGACCAGAGGAGGGCATCTGTCTGAGCTCTAGGGGAAATCTTTTTTTTGTTTTTTTTTTTTTTTTTTTTAAGAATAAAAATTTTTTTACACATAATAATCAAAGTAAACCTTTACAGTGTGCTGATCGTATTTGCCATAGAAATACCTTAGAAATAGTAGTTATGTCACTGCCAGATTCTGACATTTTTCTTCTGTTTCTGTTCTGTCTACTACCATTTTTTTTCTCCTTTCCCTCAATAGAAGCGTCTTGTTTGAAACTCAATTCTTAATTTTCCAAAAGACATTTTTTCCACATTAGATGTAGGCATATGGTTAAAGTGATTGTGAACCACAAGATCTTTGGGAATCTGAACGTATTAATTTTGACTGCCATTTTTTTGAACAATTTTTTTTTTTTTTTTTTTTTTTTTTTTTTTAAAGATAAAAGGCAGTATGGCTACTTTGTTACTACAACCTTCATATCAGAATTATTTTGTGTTCAAAATGGGCTGCAGTTGGAATGAAGCAGTTTTACAAGAGAGAGGGAGGCTGCTTTGGAATCTTTCAGTAATCTGCACCAATACAATATTTTTGATTACATTAAAAAACTACTTGGGAAGGGAAGGAGCAGTGTGGCAATGAATCTTGCTACTGCCATGTAATTGTTTACAATTACATGAAAAAATATGAGGTCAGTGATAGTGGAACAAAATATCAAATGTAATGGAATACCTGCAGAATGAAGGGGTAGGAAATAATCATTGGTATATGTTTTGTGTTTTACTACAAACAGGTTATTGCTGCTTGGGAAGGAGATTTTGAAGCTACTTAGTACAATGAAAGAATTAGGGGAAAGCACAGAGTTGTCCAGAAGTGTAAGATTTATTAATTGTTAAGAGAGGAAAACAAGAACTATATTACATGTGTGAATTCTTGCTCTGTTGTCATCATAAAGATTGTGTTATCAGCCTTACTTTGTGAATGTCAGGTGATGGTACATCCCCTTGGAACACTCAGGAGTTTAGATACATTCAGTCTTCTCACTTTCCTTCCTTTGAAACTGTGTACTCCTGAAAGACACTGAAGAATAGTTCTAAAGAATGAAACTTGCTTTATTCACTGAGAGCGAATCTGTTGTATTTATCTGAGAAGTCCTGACCACAGTGCTTCATCCAATGCCATTTTGCTAATCTCAAGGCATCAGTACTTTTCTGGTTTCTAGTATGACCCAGAAATTAGATTAATATGTTAGGTAAAATTCTGTCATCATGAGCCCTTTTACATATATCCTGGAACCATTTACAGCAGAGGTGTCTACAATATATATAGGCATGTTTGTGCAGACCTCTGATGCTTCCATGTTAATTACTACTTCAGACTGTATTCATATCAATAGCTGAGATGTGGAGTTCTTGTTTTCTCACTCATTTATACTTCTGATGCTAACTGGTGCATAACATAATGCTGCTTCATTCCTAAATGAAGCATTAAGTACTAACTATCTGCTTCTAAAGTGTCTTTGTTACTGCCTTGTCAAGTAGGAAACTGATCCAAGCCTAAACTTTATGTATTCTTAGTGCTTGCGTTCTCAGTGCAGTTATTTCATATGGTTGTTGACAGGATATAATCACAATTGTCAAACCTAGGAATGAAAAATCAGCACCAGTGTATTTCCTTTCATGATAGCTTGAGCCTTTTTCAACTTGGGAGGAATGAAGAGGGACTTCTGTTAGCAATGAATAGTAACTTAATTTTGTATGGAAACACTGCTTGTCATCTTACCTAGTCTGTGGTTTTTGGTTTTAGAATTTACAGCAGAATTCTTCTCAGATAAATGATCCAATGTCTTAAGCTTCCATCTTTTTTTTTTTTTTTTTTTTTTTTTTTTCTTTGAAGGAAATGGGACGATTGCACCCATGACTATGTTAAGGTTGGAAGGAAAGCATATCTTCTGAGACACTTTGTCCCAGTCATGGCCTCAAAATATTCTAATGCCTAGAGCAGCTCTTTTTATGGATAAGCCATGGGACAGAAACGGTGTTGCATCTCCAGAATACCACCTAGTGTATGAAAGCACCAAATAAAAATCCCTATGAGACCATAAGACTGGTGTATTTGTTGCTGGCTGGGCAGCTGTTAGGCCACATGGTTCAGAAGTATTTTTCTTTAAGGTTACAGCGTGTTGTGATCTCAAATTCAATCCATGTAGGACAGTTGAATGTTATTTGCCTAATTATTTCTCCAGAAGAAATATATGCAGAGAGATTAGCAAATAATTATTATATAATGATTTTTCAGTTTGTTCTCTGAATTCTACATATAATGTTTATGAAACAATTAAGAGTGTTAGTAGTTTAGGAATAATAGTAATGTCTTTGGTAAACTAATTGTCTCAGCAAAGTAGATAACTGGAATTAATCTTTTAGCTTCTCCAGGACTCATAAACTCAAAGAGCACAATTGAGACTGGCTATGCAAAGATTAGTCTCTATAGCCCATATTAGAGGAGTCTAAAGAAGCAAGTTCCATGAATGTAAAATTGAAAGCCATAGCCCAGAGGAGCCCCTGGAGCAAGCAGTTCATAAGAATCATCATAGAATTCTAAAATGGCTTGGATTGGAAAAAAACCTTGAAGATAATCTAGTTCCATCCTCCCTGCTGTGGGCAGAGTTGCTACCCTCTAGATCAGGCTGCCCAAGGCCCCATCCAGCCTGGCCTTGAGCCCCTCCAGGGAAGGGAAGGGGCATCCACAGTTTCTCTGGGCAGCCTATGCCAATGTCTTACTGCCCTCTGAAGGAAGGATTTCATAGAATCAGAGGGGGGTTTGCATGTCTCCTGACCAATGTACCTGCAGAACCCCATGATACTTTTTATATCTCTTGTCAAGTTCGGTTTTTTTTTTTTTTTTTCCTGCACTTTGGCTTTCCTGATCCCATTGCTGCATGGGTTTTATTTTTTTTTCTCCCCAGTCTGTACATGTCTTGAATTGTTCCAACCAAGGTGCAGCATCTTGCATTTGGCTTTGTTGAAACTTAATAGGTTCACATGGTCCCACTTATCCAGCTTGTCCTTTGGATGGCATCACTTCCTTCTTCATATCAACTGCAAGAGATGAGAGTCCCAGACAAGAGGTGGTAGTGACAGCCAGAAGCATCCATTGCTCCTTTGAATGACAGGATGGGGCGTGCTCAGGAGGGTTCTGGGTTGAACTGACAACATGTTTCCAGTTTCCTCCACAGCCAGGGACTTTCTGGCTCATCTTCATCAACAATTTCTGCTTGAATGTCTGTGTGCAGATTATGATCTGGCATTCATTATTTCTCCCATTACATTTTTGAGTGGGATGCAAAGAGAAAGACTTTGAAATGCGCTTCTTCTTTTGTCAGGTTCTCCTGTTCCAGGCCTATAGTGAATTCTGCTTTCTCTTTTATCAGCTGGGATCAGTAAAAGTCACAAGGAACACCACAGGCCTTCCACAGGTCACCTGTCCTCTGCGCTTATATGGTGTGGGGGCCTCTGTATATGTTACGAAAGCTGTAGCTGAACACTGGTAGCACTGAACAAGAAAACAGAGCAGGCATCTCATTTTCAGCGTCTTGAATCTGTATAAGCTTGTCCTTATACAGTCCCTCCTACTTCTTCATGAAATAATTTCTGTAAGTTAGATTTTGGTCTCTGTATAGAAAGCAGAACACAGTTAAGTATCTTCTTGTTCCTTGTGTCTGTAAGAGATGGTACATAAGTGATTGCTTCCTGCAGTGTACCCCACCTCATAGCTCTCACACCTATAGCAATGTGTCCAGATCAAAAACTTCTGCAATATTATAGTGCCTTTTGTCCAAAAAGAACAATAATTACTTTTAAATACTCCTTTTATTACTGTGATGTTAAGAAGGTAAATTTGTCTCATGTCTTTCTATATAATACAATATAATCCACAAAATCAGACAGAAGCATCAGGATGCTTACAAATGGTAAAATTAAAAACAGAGTTCAGATGTTTTCCCTCTGCAAGAAATCTAACTTTCTTCAATGGTGTATTTGGTGTTTTGGATCTTCCCCCCAGAAATTGACTCTGCAGAAGCAATACTTAAGTAGTGTTCTGGAGACTGAATGGAATAACTTCCTCAGCTGTTCTGTCTTCTGTTCCAGCCCATAAATAGAGATGTTTTCATAGGGATAGCAATATGCCAATGGTAAACAAGATACCTACAACTTCTACAAATAGTATGTTCACTTTCTATGAATAGTACTTATGTTTTGTGTCACACAAGCCAAGAGAAGAGTGTTTCTCAAGACTCACAACTTAACTTGTGGAAAAATTAATAATGTCTATATTATTTAGATCCAGTTTGTAGAACTCCCTTCTACTAAGTATTCATGGAGAGAAGACTTTGAGAATATGAGGAATAAAATCTACCTGTGGGATCACCAAGATGTCCTTAGTTGGCTATGTAGCCTTTACCATTCTTTTTTACATATACAGAACCCCTGCACTGGAGAATTAGAAAGCAAACAAGCCTGGGAAGAAGCTCACTTTGGATAAGCAGCTCATCCCCTTGCAGCCTTTCTCTCTTCCCCCTGTTTCTGAGAAACCAGTGCTCCAATCTGACTTGGCAGTTGCTCTTTTCCTGGAAACACTGGTGTCAGTGTTGAGTATGTTGATCGTAGACAAATGGGAAGAGAGCTGCCTGGGTAGTATATGTCCATTAGGCACATGTTTGATATTAAGTAAAACTGAAATAATGTTTAGTTTTGTTTTTGGCGATTTGATATTTATAATACTGTACTGACTTGTACACGTAGAATATTTAGCTTTTTTAAGAGCTTTAGAGATTTGATACAGTCAGACCTTGTAGTTGGCCAACTACATAACCTCTGCAGTTTGGTTCCTTTATTCCTTTCTCTGAAGTCTATAGATCAGTTGTATTTTAAGAACATTTTTTAAAGTAAACTGAATATTTATTAATGTAATAAGTGTTATATTATGCAATATTCATGCACTGAATCATCAAGAAAAAATGTGGTGGGGTAGCAGGGAAGAATGACTTTGAGGTGCATTGTGTCTTTTACATGGGATCATGAATCAGCCTTTTCCTCTTGAATTTATAAACTCTGGAAAATCCAATACTAGATGGAAAGCATAATTCTGTTAACTGAAGTATATGCTGGGCTTGATTCAGTGCTTCATTACAAGAGGAGCTGTAGCATAACATTGCAGTAATAGCATGAGGCACTGCAGAATGACAACCTGTATCAGTTTTGATATTGTTTGCAAAGATTAGGAATATTTGATTTTTCTCCATCAGTCGTTTTTCTTTTTTTTCCCCCCTCTCAACAGGATCTACTCTGTGTAGCTATGAACTACTGCCATCAGAATATACTACAGACCCGAGGGCTGCCAAGTTGTGTCCTAAATATCCTGTTCCAGAGAGGTAATATTAACATCTTATCTGATGTGGGGGTGAAGGGAACAGAGACTTAATTTGTTTATATGATTAAGTGTTCTTTAGAAAACAAGCCTCATAAATTTCTTGTTTTACAGATGGATTTTTTTTGTTATTGTTGCATGTTTGTAAAACGCATTGGGAATACAGCTTATAAAGGAAAACCTGAATTATCCACACATGCATTAGTAAGATGACTGAGCTGATATAATTCAGTTCTCTACTGTCTCATGTAACCAGTACAGTGCTGAGTATCAGCTGTTTTTCTACCTTTTACCCACAGCCAGCTGCCTTCCAGTGCTGCAGTTCAGGGAGCCATGTGTGACTATGTCATTTTCCCTCTCAAAAATCCAGTATGCCTCAGAAATTATATGTCAAGTATTCACTGTTTGCACCTTACATCAACTAATCAGGTGCAGCCAGTTGCTTCATTTTTAATTCTTTCAGTTCCCAAATGACCAATGTGGGAATGCTCAAGAAATAAAAAGGGATTTTTATTTTATAAACAGATCAATTTGAGTTTTACTGTTCAAAATATTATGTTGGACTGCTTTTTGTGAAGTAGAGAGAAAGGACTCTTGCTCCAGAGACTCTGCTATTGCTAGCCGTGTTGGCTCCACTGGAAGCATTTCTGTGAAAAGAAGTGATTGTACACATTTTCATCAATAATTCTTCTCAAGAAGAATCCAGTTCTGTTTTCTCACATTTTAGCTTTTCAAGCATATCCAGTAGAGATTGTAACTGCTTACTCTTGCCCTATACATCATTTTTTGTTAAAGTTTAATAAAATGTCAGTTCTAGAAACTCTAGTTTTAAGAATCTCTTGTTGTTATGGTAGGCTATCTGGTGAATATATATTTTAATGTATGTAGCAGCTGAAATTTATTTATTTATTTTACTTTTCCTCACAGCAAGTCAGTATTCTATGCAACTAACCAGCTGTTATAGCTGTAATACAAAAATGAAAATTTCAGTGCTGGCTTGCATACTGAAAAGCCTTGTCAGTCTTAATTTCTGTCAGATATATATTGACTTTTCTCACTGTGTGTTCCCATGCCATTCAGTCTGAATGAATGTAACTTAATAAGAAAACAGATAAGTAGAACAGTATGTCAGAACTCTAATGATACTATGTAAATTCTGTGGAAACGCTGCCTCAAGTTATTTCGGAAAAGCTATTGTGTCAGTGGTGTATTTCCCCTTTGTTATTTGGCATGAATAAAATGTACAACATATTTGAATATTTTTGAAATTGAGAAGTCTAAGCTTGATGCCCTCAGGCAGAAAAGGCCTATATTGTATATGTAATCCACTCTGTTTTTCAGATTTTTATGGTTAAATTATTTGAGAAAATTGGTGTAATTTGGAGGGGAAATGGAATCCTGTGGAGGGAGACAAATGAAAAGCCTGCACATTGTAGACTGAGGCATTCTGGCTGAACTTACCAGCCCTCCTTTTCTTTGATTCAATCTGTCAGAGGTAGGAAACATCATCTAACTCCCATTAGGTCAGTGGAATTGGAGGTAGCTCAAGCTGTGAGGTCTGTCCCTTGATATTTGATGACTTCTCACCTTGCAGTTGAGACTCTGGTTCTCAAGGGACTCCGATCCACCACCTTCAAGGCACTATGTACCTTTAACTTAACCGTTCAGCCTAGCACTGCAGTTAGCAATTCATGTTTCTGCTGTGACTGCCTAGAATCTCTGAGTCTCAGGGGGATCACAACCTTTCTTTTTAGTTTTGGAATAGAGAACACTAGAGGAAAATCCATTCAGCTTTTTCCTCCAGTGTTTCTCTCTCAGCCAGCTCTGCAGAGCTGTACTAAGAGTCTGTTTGGTAAAGCTTATAGAAAACAAAAAGCTGGGTAAACAGTGGCATTTCAACCAATCACCCTATACATAGGTGTACAATCAATGAATATGTGGATATTATAATTAAGAAATACACAAGAAAGTTAGGCTAAACAGGTTATCATACTAAAGAATGGATGGAAAGCTTACCCTTGTCCTGGATTCACTGAGAAGACTCCAGGAGGAGCAGATCCTTCTCCAGTGAATAGTCAGCTCTTAAATGCGATCTAGGAGAGGTGGAGCCAGGCTCCAGCCCTTCCAGTAGCACAGGAGAGTTGTCTTCATCTGTGCTGCCAGGGCTGACTCATTGCTCACCTCCAGTGATCAATCAGAGGTTCAGGCCATGATTCAGCTGTTCCCATACAATAGGTTTCTGTGGGTATAATTGTGAAAGAAGAGATTTCTGAAATTGAATACTTGAACAGTTTGGTAGAGGTCTTAACTTCATCTGCTGGCTTGAACTGCACTTGCTTTGTTCTTCATTAAGCACGTATTATTATTCCGAGAAACTTGCAATTCAGTTTCAGTATGCAATATACCAAGTAATGATTGAGAGGCCATACGAGATAGTGCAAGTCACAGGGAATAGATCTATTATTGCATTTTTAATTAAACAGGACACCTTGCCTTCCTTTCTCATTGAGACAGAATCACTGAAATAGTAGCAGAACTCAAAAGATGAATTCTCTGGAGTGCGGTTTATTCAGGAAAGCTTGTAGGAACCTCATTTTTTATTAATTATGATAAAGTTAGAAATTAATTATTGCATAGGAAAATAGGTAACTTAAAATAGTGTACTGAGAGTACTGTAATACGAGGAGTGTTTAAATAGGCAATACAAAGTGGTACACAAAAAACATGTTTTCCTATTAGGGTGGATTTTGGAATGGCATTTTATTCCTGCTAGACTTTTCAAAATTGGTATTTTCTTATTCATATTGCAGAGATAATAGTTCCTTCCATACTCCCAGCTCAAAAATTGTGTATTGCTGCTGGTATTGACAATTTTTTAAATACTCCAGAATTTGTGCAAAGTTGGAGCAGTTAACAGCAAAATAAAAGTCAATTTTCAATATTTCCCAGTATTAATGCTTATAACGAACTGTAGCATGTTGCATATCCCAAATAGACTGAGAGGATGCTGTCTTTTAATAGAGCTGCCATCAATATTGGTTTAGTTTGTTTTTTAACAACAGCACAGAATTGCTCTGCTGTGCTTAACTGCTGCCTTCATCAGTAACCAACAGTAGATTATAACATGAGCACTTGTGAATGTGTTCATCTTTTCGGCACCGTGAGATTAGAACTGTAATGTATAATTGTCAGTCACTTCAATCATAACCCTAGAATCTATTAATTATCTAAGACTGGAAGGTAATCATAATTTTTCCTGAATTCAGTGCAGATAATTGCACTCTCATGGTTTTAGGAATGTTGTCTTTTTTTTTTTTCTCTTCAAAATGGAAAGCAGCAATGCATAGGAAGAATGTGCCTTACACAGCTGATTTGCTCACAGTGTGTTTAAGATAAAGGTTGGAATTCTAGAAAGGCTTGGGATTTATGAGTAGTTTAAGCAAATAGGAAATCATTGGTTTATGAGTCATTGCTGAGATGGGGATACTGCAAAATATTATGTGCACTGCTGCTGCAATCCTCTGAAATCTTGTAAGGAAGGAACATTACAGAAGAGGAAATAAATTTAACTATAGAAGATTGACTTAGCACAAAATATATTTCTTTTATTGGATCAATTTACAAAAAGGAGTGTATAATTAATGAAATATACATCTGAATTGCAATTGGGAAGTTTGACACAAAGATTTGGTAGGCTACTTTGAGATGTGACATCTCTTATGAGCCAGAAATGGGAAACATTTGGAAAACAAAATTATCCAATTTTCATGTGAAGATTTTTGCTCTTTTGTCTTCCCCTGATGCACTTGATGGCAGATCGTGCTGAGCATTCAAAAAAATACTAGCCCCAGTGTTTTGAGAGAGGATGCTTCCAAAGCAGTTAAGGAGTAATGAAGTCATAGAGACATCTTTGCATGTTTTTGCAGAGAATGTAGTGCATTATTTTACTAAAGTAGTGAAGCTAAACAATGTGACTGTAGCCTCTAGTAGAAGAATAAGTGTAGTATGGGGGAATGCTAAAAATGTATGTATTGATTTTGCTTGACGACAGTAAACGGCGGATGTCTTGAAGTACAAAATGTGTCCTTTTAAGAGTAGTATTGTCATTCTGGGATTTCTTTGCTTCAAACGTGAGCAGTACTCCACTTCAACATGTGTGAGAGGCATTGTTTCAGCTGCTGGTTCACCGTGTGACACTTGAATGAGAAATGTTTCAGTGAAATAGGAACATACATTTTGTGAGCCTTACTATTTATGGGTGGGAGGGCAATATGCTATTGGAATGTGCGCTCCAACTTCACAGGATTACCTGTAAGAACAACATCATTTCCCATATAATCATCCTCATTCCAGCAGCACTTGTGCATTCAACACATAGTTTCCGGTTATGATGTTATGAGGGTGGAGTGGTTGCATCTATTCACCTTTCATTTGTGTGTTGATGTGGCATTTATATTAAGTAGGAGTAATTTTTTTTCCTGATTTTTTTTTTCTTGTGTCACCAGTGCACCTATTCCATTCTTCCATCGCTGTGCTCCTGTGAACATTTCCTGCTATGCCAAGTTTGCAGAGGCCCTGATCACCTTTGTCAGTGACAGTAGTGTCTTACACAGGCTGATTAGTGGAGTTATGACCAGCAAAGAGATTATAATGGGACTTTGCTTGTTGTCACTAGGTAATTGTTTTTCTCATTATTAGCTATTTACTGCAGTAGGAGATTGTTAACACCCTCTAATCACAATATGAGAAGAAAAAAACAAACAGACATGTATTATAGCATTAAGCCCTTAGAAAATGGTTCAGAATGGTACATATTTTTTGACAGCTAGATGACTTCTTCAGAAGCAATGCATGTGCATTCTTGTTTTTTTTTCCTCCTCTTCCACTGATGGGAGATAGAAGATGTGGGACAGGTGATTAGTTAACATTAGTTTTGGTGTAGTTAACAGAGCATCTGCATTCTCCTCATTTTTATTAAAATATTCACGTTTTTCTTTTATAATACTCATCTGCCAACTGAAGTCCCTTTCCAAATAAAAAGAACAGAGAGGTACACAATACTATCCTTCTTGTTTTGGTTTGTTTAATTTAAATTAATTGTGCAGGGATGCTCGAATTTTATGAAGGAAATGTAATTTATGTTACTCCATCCTCCAAAATAAATAAATAAATAAAACTTCAGGCCTTTGAAAAACTCAGCCAAAAAGCTGTAAATTCCCAGCTGTATAGAGGTACTGAATGGTTTTTCAGTTAAAATACAGGCCTTTTCTGGCTTGTAAAGTGACAAACTGCACAAGAATGAAGAGCTGTGGTAACAAAATATTGTAAATTAAAGTGTAATGCTAGTCACTCACATAAATTACTTTCCTAATGAGTATACTCCTACTAAGTCTTTTTTCTGAGTATACCAGATATAGTAAATGTGAAATGGAAAGCACCAGACACTAGTCATGCATATGAGCAGTGTGAGGTTAAAATAAAAGGCTGCAAAGCTGTAACTGAAAAACAAGTCTTTCTGTTTTAATCTGCCTTTGTAGTTACAGCAAATAAATAAATAAAAAGAAGAGGCTAGTTACCACTCAACAGAAACAGAAGACGATTGAGTATCTTTTCAGCTCTCAGAGAGCTGATTATTGTTTTACCTTGTAATGATAAAATAACTATCCAGAATATTCTGAGAGTTAGTGGCTGAATTATTAGTGTTATTTTGGGTTAAGAGGTGGAAGTTTGTACAGTGTTTCACATACAGTTAGTTTTAACTTGAAAGAGAAAACTGTGTGATAATTTCCACTTTTTTTATATTTTCATAGTTAATTTACTTTTAAATAATTGGTTAGATAGTGTGATTCTCTAAGCCTGTTTTTAGTAGCTTATTATTGTGTACAAATAGGTATGTGGAAATGTCCACTACTCCCTAAATTACAGATGGCTGACACTGAAGGTGTCTTTTTAATATGTAGTTCCTGAATGACAGTGGACCTGTATGAGCAGAGCTTGTTAAATAACTCATTTTGAATGTTGAAAATAAGCACAAAGTTGTGTTCTTGAGGAGGCGTGCTCATGTTACTAGACCCGAGTACTGACATGTCTTGCTGTCTGTTATGTCATTGTCTAAATACATCTGTCTATACGTACGCATTATGTTTTGTATGTAGTGTACCATGTACATGTACTTACGCTCTCTTTTGTTTTAATCAGCAGCACCAAAGCAGGAGATGTAGAGGTGCCTGATTTCCTTAAATGTCTGTGCAGTGAGTCTGTAAGATGCAGAAAATAAATCTGCCTAAAAATTATTTTGAAGGCAGTCTGATCTTAGTGCAGAGGAAGAATTAGAAACGCTATTCCTACTTGAAATAATTGCTCTGCTTTTCTCATTCATCTTTTTTTTTTTTTTTTTTTTTTCAGTGTTGTCCATGATTTTGATGGTTATAATCAGGTACATTTCAAGAGTGCTTGTCTGGATTTTAACAATTCTTGTCGTTCTGGGATCACTTGGTAAGTTGCGTTCATCTCTAAGTTTTTAGGTGCCCTGTTCTTTTATTTGTTTTCTATGTCTACAGACTAGCAAAATGCTGCTTTTATTTTGGAGCTATTCCTTTTTGTTCAGCTTTCATTTGACCTCCTTGTAATTGCAGTACACTCTCAGATAGCATGTTGCTCCATAGGGATTTTCTGCACTTCTTGCTTGGCAAGCAGGCTTTTTTTCAGCCTCACTTGTGCAGTCCTAACCGCTGCCTTTCGCTTAGCTTTGCAATCATATCAGCAAGCTGATCTGGATATGTTGATAGCATACCAACCCATTGGGTGTACTCAGGCTTTTGGGAATCAAGGGCAGATGTTGTTTATGTGGCCTCAGGGTATCTCAGGACATAGATTTGTCCATATCACCGTGACACATTCATGATATCCTTCAGTCCTCCTACGGGCTATTTTAGGCCTGTCCTTAAAGAGAGGAAGCAAGGATGGTTTTCTGTAATTTCTAATCAAACCCTATTTCCATTGACCTAGGAAGACCTGTGTGACCTAGGTAATGTATGAAGTAGAACCAGCCATGACATCTTGAGCATAACCAAAGATTGTCCTATACAAAATGATTCTTAGTCTGCATTATCTTCTATGAAGGTTATATTCTATATTTGTAATAGCAACAGATGTGTGATGTATAGACAGATGAATATAAAGGAGGAACAAGAAAAAAGCCTCTGAATTACAAAGTACTAGCAGTGTGATTTTCAATTTGTATTAGAAAGGGATTGGAAAAGAAAAAAAAAAAAGCAGACCAAAAAAAAAAGCAGATCTTTTTTTTTCTGCTTACTGATCCCAAGGTCTGTGACCACAGAAGAGAGAAAAAAATACATATATATTTTCTTCACAAGCTTTATTATATATTTTCTTTACTTCAAAGTGAAAATTAATAAGAAACTCTATCTTTGAAGACAGCAAAAATAAAGCATTTAGTAAACATAGAGTTTAAAAACTGTCTTTAGGAGAATGTAAGAATACCTATGTAGTAATTAAAACTGACAGTAGTTTGCCCAGCAGGATGTGATCATTAAAACCAGTTGGTATAAGCTTTTGGGATTTCAGCAAAACTTTCAATACTGTTTCTCACGGAGTTCTTCTAGACAAAATATCCAGCTTGACAAAAAGATAATACAGTGAATGAACTGACTGGCTGACAGGTTCCACTGAGAGTGTTGCAGTAAATGTAAGGTAGGGTAGGTAGGGTTCCACAGGGCTCAGAGTTCCTGTAATGTTTTTTTTTAAATGTCCTGGATTCAGGATTCAAGTGCATACTAAATAATACAGATGACACCAAATTGAGAGGAGCTGTGGAATTCCTCAAACGTAGGGAGGCCTTGCAGAGAGATCTTGACAGGTTGGTGGGCTGGCCTGTCAGCAACTGCATGAAGTTCAACAAGAGCAAGTGCTGGATTCTTCACTTGAGGTGGAGCAGCCCTGGTTATAAGTACAAGTTGAGAACAAGAGGCATAGAGCAGCCCCAGTGGAAAGGGATTGCAGGGTTCTGTCTGACAACAAGCTGAACATGAGGCAGCAGTGTGCCCTGGAGCCCAAAGGGCCAACTGTACCTCGGGGTGCAGCAGGCCCAGCGCTGCCACTGGGCAAGGGGAGCGGCTGCCCCCTCTGCTCTGTGCTGTGCAGCCTCGCCTACAGCACTGCGTGCAGGTTGGGTGCTGCAGTACAAGGACATAAAGCTATTAGCATCCGAAGGAGGGCTGTGAGGAAGGGCTATGTGTGGAGGGCAGGTGCTCAGTGCAGAGCAGAGGAGCTGAGGGCAGCCCTCAATGGTGGCTGCAGCTCCTCACAGGGAGTGAGGGGCAGCACTGAGCTCTGCTGTGTGTGACAGTGACAGGGCCGAGGGAACGGCATGGAGCTGCGTCAGGGGAGGGCAGCTGGGGGTCAGGGGAAGGGGCTGCACCAGAGGGCGGTGGGCATTGCCCCAGTGTCAGAGTTCAAAGGGCGTTTGGACAGTGCTCTGAGACATAGGGTTTGAGTTTTGGGTGGCGCTTTGTGGAGCAGGAGGTTTAATTTAATCCTTGAGTGTCCCTTCTAGCTCAGAATGTTCTGTGATTCTAGAAAGGCAGTAAGGAGGCCGTATGTAATAAGCAATGAGCAGTACAATGGGATGCGGATGTGGCCAGAACACAGACAGCTTCTTCAGAAGTGGACTGTGGGAAAACTCAAATGGTTCCCGTGACATTACCCATGCCCCCTTTTATTGAAGAAGTGGCAGCAGCACATTTTTTTGCTGTGTGAGCATTTGTGTTTGCATCTACCAATTACAGCTTCCTTGGAAGGTCCTTATGAGTCCCTTCCAACTCAAGATGTTCTATGATTCTTGGGTAACCAGACTGAATGAAAGAGCTTAATAACTTATCTTACTGTAACTTACTGTTACAATGTTCTTAAAAATTGCAGCCATCACAGAGACTGAAAAAGGACGTATTCTCTCTGAAATACACTGCTTATTCTTTATTTGATGTATGCTTATGAGATGCCAAAAGAGCACCCTCTGGTTTAGAGCTCAGTAGAGTACCTTCAGCAAAGTCAGTGTGATCTCCAGATAAGCTTATGGAGATGATTAGCAAGGAATAACAGAAAAGAATACTATGAGAGGAAAAAAAAAAAAATAACAGCTGCAAAGGTTAGTTCATTGAGAGGCTGGAATCCTGTATTTAAAAAAAATTCTAACTTGAAAGACAGGTAAAATATGCAATTGAAGTACTGGTTTAAAGGCTAGGTTTTCATAACAGTGGTTAGAAGAAGGTATCATATTGTATTGGTCTCCTGGCCTTTTGTTCTATTTAAACCACAGTACCTTTCAGTGATGTTTTTGCAGTGCCTGAAAGACAATGTCTTGATGCACATGTAGCTCTGTCATTAATCTGAGGTGCTGTTTTCAGGGTCAAGACTGTTCCTTTATTTCTCTGTAGATCTTCCCAGAGATTATAGGTTCCTCTTTTTCCCTTTGATATTTTGCATCCTTACCGAAAGTTCCCTCTTGGTTTCCCCTCCTGAATCTTTGCATACATCTTGTCATATAATTTCAGCCTTTCTTCTATTGCTCTTTCTTTCCTTTCTTCACTTTTACTTCCTCTGTTGTCTGTCTAATGATTGCTGTTACCTAACTCCTAGAGTTTCCTATGAATTAGTTGCATCACACACTTTCACTCTAAAACATAAAAAGCTGTAGATCTTTTAAGCGGGCACAGTGGGATGAGATTCTGGAAAGAGTGTATCAAATTGAGAAGACAGAAACGGAGGAGAATTGAGCATTTCTCCATCCTTTGAAGTGAAAGGTCTTGCACCTGGCTTACGATAACCCTCCACTGTCACTACGAGCTGGAGGATGTAAAGACAGCACACGGTCCTGCTGAAGAGGACTTGGGGGTAGAGTTGGGTGGCAGCTGGACGTGAGCCAGCAGTGTGCCCTTGCAGCCTAGAAAGCCAGCTGTATCCTGGGCTGTTCCAAAAGAAGTGTGGTCACCAAAGCAAGAGAGTGGTCCTGCCCCTCTGCTGTGATGAGACCTCACCTGGAGTACTGGATCCAAATGTGCAGTCCTTAGTACAGGTGAGACATGGACCTGTTGGAATACATCCAGGGGAGGGCCACAAGAAATGATCCGAGAGATGGATCTCCTCCTCTACAAGAACAGGCTGAATCTATTCAGCACAAAGAAGAGAAGGCTCTGAAGAGACTAGGTAGCAGCCTTTCAGTATCAAATGGGAGACTGTAAGAAAGAAGGGGACAGGCTCTTCATCAGGATGTGCGGTGACAGGACAAGGAGAACTGGTTTCAAATGAAAAGGGGAGATTCAGACTGGATATAAAGAAGAAGTTATTTATGGTAAGACTGATAAGACACTGGTGTAAGTTGTCCAGAGAGGTGGTGGATGCTCTGTCGTCCCTGGAGACATTCAAGTTCAGGCTGAATGGGGCTCTGAGAAAGTGATCTAGCTGTGGATTATCTTAAAGGATCTCTTCCAATTCATAGGATTCTGTGATTCTACAGATTCGTATTGGGTTATCCATTTGTTTCATTGAATCTTCTGTTTCAGACCAGACTTGAAAAAATAAACTTCTTAGTTGCTTTGGTACTAGATGTGACTGTGTCACAGAAAGAACATCTTTAATGTGACTTCTGTTTTTCTCTTCTAAAACACAGGTGGAACAGGAGTCCTGTGGTGGCTCTATGCTAAAGAACGAATGTCTGCCAGTGCTGTTGATACTCAAATAGCCAAAGAAAATCGTCAGGCTCTCCTGATCTATGCTATTTCAGCTACTGTCTTCACGGTATGTTTTTCTAGTTATCAAATGATTTTCTTGTCTGACCTTTCTGTTTGTTTATTCAGGTGTGAGGTTTATATCTCGTAGTAGAAATAAACATTTAAAGCTTGCAAGTTCTGCTGTAATGTCTTTTTTTCCTTCTTAGCATTGTTCTGTAATATGTTCTTGTATCAGGAGGGAGCTCTTAACTCTGCATCTGTTCTGTTGTACTCTAAGATGTCCACAGAGACCTCCCATGAATATGAACCTCCCAATCCAGTTTCACTTATAAGATTTTTGTTAGGCTCCCAGTTCAGAGGTACTTTGCAATTTCAGTTTATTTAAAAGTCTGCTCATATTTCTGAAATCACTTGTTCCCAAATTTCTTCCACTTACACAAGGATCTTTTTGAAAGTGCTGGCACAAGCTGCCCAGTGAAGTTGTGGATGTCCCATCCCTTGAGGTACTCAAAGCCACCAGGTTGGATGGGGCCCTGATCAGTATTATCTAGTGCCTGATTTAGTAGTTTGTAACCCTGCCTATGGAAGAGGGGTTGGAACTAGATGATCTTTAAGGTCCCTTCCAACCCAAGCCATTCTGTGATTCTGAAATATTAACACTACTAAACCAGTGTGTGTTCTCTCAGGCATGTTATTCACTCAGAATCATTGACCTCACAACTAAAAATTGTCGATGTTTGACTAACTTACATGACAAGTCCACCATACAGTGTCCAAAAATGAATGTTAAATTGTTTTCTTTGTTAAATCTTCCAATCTTGCTAAATTCATTGCTATAACAGCGTAACTGAGGGTGAAATCTGGCATACTCTTGTAAGCCTGTAGCTTATGATGATTCCAAAGAAATAATTTGAGATTAGAATTCCCTAAATATGTAATTTGGAAAATGATTTCTCACCAAAAGAAGCTGATCCAGACTTTACATTTTGATCTTGTGCTCGCAAAATAGAACATATGTTAATTTTCTTTGTTTAAATATCCCAACTGTGCAAAGTATTTGCTTGCTTATTTTTGAGTTCTCTAAAATGTGATTTGTAAAACTTCTTCTTCTAGGTTATCTTGCTTTTGATAATGTTAATTATGCGCAAACGAGTAGCTCTCACAATTGCCTTGTTCCATGTGGCCGGCAAGGTCTTTATTCACCTGCCACTGCTAGTCTTCCAGCCATTTTGGACATTCTTTGTGCTTATCCTCTTCTGGACGTATTGGACCACAGTCCTACTTTTCCTTGGTACTACAGGTAAACAGCTCCCAGGCTTATTTTGAAAAACATACTATATTTAAGCCAGCTTTCATATGTTTTGAAGAGATGGTAATGTAAGGGCCATTGCATGCATTTGCTGTCTCCAAAACGTAAGCACACTGGAAGTGTTAGTATTTTCCAGATTATTAGTGAAATATTCTTAGATTTTTCTTCTGTTTGTACATGTTATTCTGAGAGAAGCTAGTGTACTCTGAATTTCTGCCTATTGTAAGAGCATAGACGAGATCTTTGTTTGTGATATGGTCTTGTCAAGAGCTCCTAGAATTAGTCAGTCTTAGAGGTTCAAGTCTTAGTTACTTCAGTAGAGAAGCTTAGCAAATGCTTTTAAAATGGAAGATGCTTGTTTTAGTTTGCAGTGAATTGTGGACAGTAAAGGCAATAATTCATCACCAAAACTGTAGAATTTGAAAATTACTGCTAATCCAAGTGTGTCAGTGTTTCAGATCATAGAGCTATTTCTGTAATGGTCACTGTGTAAATTATATCAAGAATAAAACAGACAAATCAAGAACAAAAATATAATAAAATTATTTTTATTGGTACTTGGTAGGTCTGGTTGGTCTTGGAAGTTTTCACTGTGTGCCTAAATGAAAAAATAATAATGTTGTAGCATTTTGAATATTATGCATATTATCAACGTTAGTGTATTTTTTCAACTGCTGTTATACTGATTGTCTCAAAAGGTATGTCTTTTTTATGAACTGTTTTCCTAAATCTGACACCTAGTAGCATGAGTAGAATTTAGGGTGGCTCCTCTCCGAATGGTTATGAACAGCTAATTACTGATTCTTTCTTCTTAATTTCTAGGTAATCCTGTCCCAAATGAAGAAGGATTTGTTGAGTTTCGGATGACAGGCCCCCTGAAGTACATGTGGTGGTACCATGTAGTAGGACTCATCTGGATCAGTGAGTTTATCCTAGCCTGTCAGCAGATGACAGTAGCAGGAGCTGTTGTCACGTACTATTTCACAAGGTAAGGATAAACTTAGCTTTATTGTGAGCAGCCTAGAAACGCAATTAAGAGAAATAATGAAAGAGAGAGCTTTTGGGGAGAACACTTCCTGCCTGCCTGAAAGCTGGAGGGTGGTTGAATTGTATTAACCTGTTTTATATCATGTGAAGTTTTATAATAACATGTTTTGCTGGTTATGGATGATATTCTGGTGTTTAGGATTATCTACCTTGCAACACGTGCACATTGTGAAAACATGGGTGATGGACTAGCAGAAAAGAATGTGCCTAGAAGGCTATCTTTAGTACTAATACTATTGCTCATAAGCTCAGTAGAGACTGAAAAGCTACTGGCAGCATTTTGTTGTTATTATTTTTAATTGCAAAATAATGGCCTTTAAAATGGCTTTCATTAGTCTTTCTTACTTCAGATTGCTCAGGGTATTAATAGATTCATTATTTACATGTAGATGCTCACAAAATTATGTACAAATATTAAAGTGATGCTAAATATGTATGCGTTAAAACTCCTTATTTCACTGCGTGTCCTCAGCTGGGTATTAGAACATTACCCTGGCTATTCTGCATGTATCTGCTGGCTGCTCAAGAAAGCAATAGTAATGCTTAGTAGTGCTTAAGCAGTGTTTTTTAACAATCTTCAGGCATTAGAATTTGGTTTCACAGAGATAAGACTAATTTCATAATCACAGGCTTGTCCAGATAATTTCATCCTAGCTTTAGAGTTTTGTCTTTCGTGTTTGAAGACTTTTCTGAAGTTAAGGGTGCTCAAAATGTACACAAAATAAGTGAACATTTTCTTGTTTAAGCCATTTAGGATCCATTTTTTTTTCCCTGGAAACCAAACCAGCAACAGAAAACAAACAAACAAACAAAAAAACAAAAAAAAACCAACCTGATATCAGATGTGTTATTAGTATTTCATGAGAAAAAAATGGTATTGCAACAATCTGAAGTACTGTGTTTTGGTATGTGGAGCAGAACTGTTGCAATATTTTTGTTAAGGAAAAGAGTCAACGATTCTAATTATCTGTTTATCACTTTTGTAAAAGTAAAATAGAAAAATGCACATCATTATTCAGGAATGAACCTTCACATTTTCTTGGTCTTCTCAAGACAATATAATGCAGGTTCTTTGGCTAAAGAGCAGCATGAATAAAGGGTGTTGACACAGTATTTAGCAGTATTGATTTAATTAAGCAAACTTTTCATGTGAAGGATATGATTAAGAAAAACTGTAAGGGATATCCATCAACCCTACTTTATTCTTGTGATATGCTATGAAAAGTCTAATTTTTATTTTAATGGGTTTTCAAATAATCATACAGATATCGTTTGAAGTGCATAATCACAAATGTTTAGTTTGTCTTTTTTTAGTTGTGACTGTTACCTGAACTACATTTGATTTCTTATCTGCCCTAGTCTCTTTAAAATATATCAAATGTAAGGCAAGTAAATTAATTTACTGTGGTGACAGAGACTATACTTATTAATGATGATGTCCTCCAGTATACCAGTGAAATACATCTGAGAAGTTGTTATCGGATGCTGCAGGGTTGTAAAAAGTAAAGAACTATGAATGTACAGAGTAAAGTTTTACACTGATGCAGGTTAACAATGCTTGTGTTTCATTTCCTTTGTTGATTAATGTATTTGCCCTCACCTGAAAGTGTATGATTTTACTTTCAAGTGAAACTGTCATTCCTTAATAGGAATTTTAATTTCAGATAGCAATTATCAATTGTTCCATACTATTAGTCTTTCTTGAATTTTGAAGTATAATTCTAAATTGAAAAATGACTTGGTATTAAGTAAAGGGCATGAAGATATTTCCACAGCAAATGTATATGGAGGAATGTTTTAGATATGTTTGCTATTCATTCACCTTAGCAGGAAAGAGTTCTTGCAACTCGGGCAACGGTAGATCTCAACATCGTATGTGATAGAGTCATCATTCAGTTACATTTGCTTGACAAGGAGATAGTGATCTGGTTGCCTACGTGTAGGGCTCAGGCCTTAAATTTCATGTGATTGTGTCCAAAGGGGGATTTGACTTCCCTCACCTGAGCTCTAAACGTTATTTGGGAGAAAATATAGGGAAAACCTGTTTAGTTATTAACGTTTCATGTTGAAGTTGCACAGAAGTTATTTTCATATGATGAAGACTATTTCTTGACCTTTTTGAATGAAGCTTGCATGAAAATAGTTTTCTCTCGAGATGGGAACTCTTTGTTTTTTTAATGCGTGGTTACTTGAGGATATGATAGGTAAATTAGACATCCAAAATTGTGACTTGCACAAACTATCCGTGTTTTATGTGGAGTGAACAATATACAGTCACAACTAGAAGGTGGGTAATTCCTTTTGCAGCCAGCCTGTTGGGAATTGGTAGCAGTTCTGTAGGATGACATTAAATGCATGTTGATTATTCTATGTCGTTCTCTCTTTTCAACAGGGAGAAAAGGAATCTGCCATTTGCTCCTATCCTGGCGTCTGTTAACCGCCTTGTCTGTTACCATCTAGGAACAGTTGCAAAGGGGTCTTTCATTATCACATTAGTGAAGATACCACGAATGATTCTTATGTATATTCATACACAACTCAAAGGAAAAGTAAGAGAAATAGATTCCATATCCTTTCTGAAACTCAAAGCCAGATGTGCTTGCAGATAATTTAGTTAAACTTATTGTGGAGGCTGAAAGTGTAATTTTGAAATATTTGGTCTTTCAAGGACCATAAGACTGAGAGTAACTGCTTGAGTTAACAAGTTAATTATGAGTTACTTGAAACATGAAGTAATATTATTTTCTTAAGATCTGCTCTTTTTACTGCCTTTTTACTTTGCTTACCTACATTTTGTGCTTTCCTAGGAAAATGCTTGTGCTCGCTGTATGCTTAAAGCCTGCATCTGCTGTCTTTGGTGTCTAGAAAAGTGCCTGACCTATTTAAATCAGGTAAGATTTTCAGTATTCAAGTTTTATGTAAAGTAATGATGATTTATGTGATTTGTAGAATATAATATTAGGCTGACACATAATGTGTTGTACTTTGAAGCTGAACTGGACAATGGTACTTAAATCTTGTCTTTGTTACTGAAATTAAAATACAAGGATTACATTAGTCTTTGTTTACATTGCAAAGGTGAAAGCCAGTATTGATCTTTGCAAAGTTTGTATATCTTTGCATTAGATCAGATGGATTTATTTAGAGGTTGGAGGTGACCCTCTCTAAGTCCTCTGTAAGGCTACATCTGATTTTAAAAATGTTTGCTATGACAAGGGACTGAACCTTTTTTGGGTTTAATATTTCATGTTTACATGATTGAAAAGCATTCAATTTTCCCCATTTTCCCAATTTTTTTTACTCCTTCTCCTATTCCCCTTTTGAAAGATCTTTCATTAAGTAAATCTTCTCTTTCTTCTTCCCAGAATGCATACACAGCCACAGCTATCAACAGCACCAACTTCTGCACCTCAGCAAAGGATGCCTTTGTTATTCTAGTGGAGAATGCTTTGCGAGTGGCTGCCATAAACACTGTTGGGGATTTTATGCTGTTCCTTGGAAAGGTATGTCTTGGCAAGCTTTCCTTAGCATTGACTCATACCTCAGATAGAAAGTGTTTTAAAATTCCTTTTTTTTACTTCTCACTTCATTGCATCTACACCATGTACAGAAGGAGCTGTCCTAAATTAGGGTAGGTAAGCAGATGATATGCTTAGGTCAAGTAGAAATAGCTGAATTATGAGCTTTTGCATGAATACATTTTTAGGGAGTCAGGCGAAGTGTGGCCAGAAATTCTGAGGATGTGTGTGTTTTTGTAGTTAGAAATGTGAAATCTTAAGGAAATGGGGCATTTCTTCTGAATTCTGCTCTTCTGGTTTTTTGAAAGTTGGCACTTTGTCGATCGCCATTTTTGACAAAAGTGCACTGGAAGGCAGTATGGGAGTATGCAATTAAGAACTGTTAGTTTAAGCAACGAAGTTACTTGTGCTCTGAGAAATGAAGTAGACTAGAATAATTCCTGTGATCAGTCAGTCTTTTGTCTCTCTAGGAACTCCCCTGTACTTGGTGCTTGTCAGACCATACCTGAAGTAGCATGTTTAGTTTGGGTCCCCCTGTACAAGAGGGGCATTGAGGCTCTGAAGCATGTCCAGAGAAGAGCAATGAAGTGTCTGAAGGCCATGTCTCAGGAGAATTAGTTGAGGGAACTGGGATTGTTTAAATTGGAGAAGAGGAGGCTTCTGGGAGACATTAATGCTCTGTGCAGTGATTTGAAAGGAGATTGTAGAGAGGTGGAAGTCAGCTTCTTCACCCAGATAACAGAATCCTGATAAGAAGGAATGGCCTTCAGTTTTGCCATGGAAGATGCAGGTTGAGTATTATGAAAAACTTCTCAGAAAGAATGGGGAGGTGTTTGAACACGCTGCATAGGGAGGTGTTGGAATCACTTTCTCTTGAGGTATTCAAGACCATGTAGGTGTGGCACTAATGAGCATGATTTAGTGTGTGTAATGGTGATGGGTTGATGGTTGGACTTGATGTGGGACGTATTTTCCAACCTGAACGATTTTGTGATAGAGATCTGTAATCCAGTAAATTACTAGCTTTCTGAGGATTTAATTACTGATAGTTTTATAGCAAATAACTGCCATTATTTACTAGAATTTGATACTTGTCCACTTAAATCACCTGACATTTTCCCACTAGTTGAACTGTTTTCCTTATTACAATTCTTCTTCTTCTGTTAAATCAGACTTCAGCGCACTGAGCTTTAATCCAGTAACTAAATCAATGAGATGTGTGGAGAAGTAAATATACAATGAAAATATAAATGCTCTAGGAATCATAAAATACATAATGCAGTTTTGTGGAGGAGTCTGAAATGTGTTAGAGAACATCTCCTGTAAAGGATCTCTTTTAAGATTATTAAAGAAATACACCAGTAACAGAAATGTTGAAATGAACAGTGCAGTTTGTTAAAAATAGTATCAACTGAACAGTGCTAGGTTTCCACTCCATCTCCTCTACAATCCAGCCCTGTGTTTTCATGATACAGTTAAGCTGACTTATTCTTCAGTTTGAGTTTCAGCTGCAGTTCGTAATAAAAGGTTCATAAATGTTAAAAATGTTGAGTATCCACAACAGTTGTTATTCTGAAAGATGAAGCTGATACCTAAGGAAATACCTCCGTAGTTTTACAGAAACATATGATGCACATTTTGTACAGTAAAACCATTCTAATCTGACCTATAGTCAAATCTGATCATTTCCAATTCTAATCTCCTTTCTCTGTATGGAGTCAAGTCAGTAAAGACAAACTTGGAAGATGTTTTGGCTAAGTTAATTCCTACAGCAAAGTAAAAACCATGCCATTGCCCCAAGCTTCACCCCCCCCAAGACAAACAAACCAAAACCAGGCACAGTTGCACCTATGTTGTTCTGTAACATCTGGTTCTGTCTTTTATTAATAATTTTAAGAGTAATGTTCTTTTGTTGTAAGAATATTCTGTAATACTAGAACTATTACCAGTTGGATATAAATGTAATTGGACCTGAAAAATACCTTGTGTATTGAAGGATGTGTTTGAAACTATTTTGATTTTCATTTGCTGGGCTAACAAATAAAACGTCATTTCTATTCAGAGAGGTGGGGAGTCAATGGTCTAAAGATGCTATCATTGCTAGCATCTGCAACCTCTAGTTATAGGATTGGCAAAGCAAGGAAAGCGTAACTTGAACTATGACAATAGTAATGATAAAAGCCTTTTGATGATTTATGTTTTCCACTTCAGGTCCTGATTGTCTGCAGTACAGGTTTGGCCGGGATTATGTTGCTGAATTATCAACGAGATTACACTACCTGGGTGCTGCCTCTCATAATTGTCTGCCTCTTTGCGTTCCTGGTTGCTCACTGCTTCCTTTCCATTTATGAAATGGTTGTTGATGTCCTTTTCTTATGTTTTGCCATCGATACAAAATACAATGATGGAAGCCCTGGGAGGGAATTCTACATGGACAAAGTTCTCATGGTAAGTTCACATAGCTCTCTGAGTCAAAGCGTATAGTTCCATAAGGTGGATGTCTTGAGAGTGCAATGAATGCACTAGCTGGGTATAATTTTATTTATTTATTTTTTTTTAATTTAGGTTACCTCACTGTCTTATTCATGACTTGATCAGCCAGGAGTGCTGTGATGCGCATTAGATAAGTAGTAAGGCCTCCCTGATTTGCAGTTATCAATGCTGACTTAAACTTGCCATCAGCTAGATGAGCAGCCCTCATACAGAATCATACCTTTGGGTATCATTTCTTGTAAATGATGCAGTGCAGAAGAGAAGGCAGCAAAACAGTATGGAAAGATTTGCTAGTTGTTCTTTCCTAAAAAGGACCTCCCTTGTGACGTGGAAGAAAATAAACATCAGAATATTCTACCTCACGTACAGTTAGTAACCACATTGAAGTTTTTCTTTTCAAATGGACAGCAACTTGAAATATGTCGTGCATAAAAGCTACTGGTTTTATGTTCTGTGCAGGAGCCTAGATTCTATGTCAAGACCCTTTGCACAGTTCAGTTTTTGTTGTTCTGTCTTATTCCCTGTTCAGTCTACCTGGAGAATGAGACACAAAAATTCTGCCCCTCAAATTGTTCAGTTTGTTGATGAGTAGATGATTTACTTCTTGGTAATGTTTTACCACTTTAAGTGGCCCTTTTCACACCCAGATGTAGGCTGACACTTGTGGTTGAGGATGAGGATCACTTGAGGATGACACTTGTGATTTCTTAGTGTAATTTTTTTTCTGACTAACTTGTTGGAAAGTTGTGCCAAGAATTTAACATTAATTGCTGGCAAAACACTACAGAATTTAGGGTATATGGTAAAAGGGAGTGCTATCTGATGACTTGCATTTTAGTACAGAGCAGTAAAATGCAGCATGCTGTCTAAGAAGACAGCGAAGATCAATCACAAAAACATTGCAGTTTTCGCTAGTCAGCAGTTGGTATCACAAAGTGCTAGTAGTGAAAGTTTACTGAAATTTGATACTGAGTGCTTGCCTTTAAGAGGAGAAAATAGATGAAAAGCACCTCAGTTCATCTTTGAGTAAGTAGTTTTGATTGGGGAAAATTTAAAGAATGTGCTTTCAGGGAAGTCAGGAAAATAAACAAGACTTCACAAGTAATTATCTCCAAGTCCTTCTCTTTAATGGTGTTCTGCCATTGCACTTAATTCTTAGGACAGGATTTAGTAACTGCAATTTAGTTTTGTGACAATTGCCCTCCTACCTTCCTTCCCCCAAAAAAGGGGAACTTTGTGGACATTACAGAAGTTGTAATGGCACCCCATGACACATGGTTGTTTCTTCAGAATTTGATGGTGGAGAACCGTGTGGTGGCTCTTTTGATATTTTATGAACAATTTTACTCCGAAGAAGTGGAAGAAGGAAGTTGCACTGACTTTTTGAGCAGTTACATCTCTGAAGTTTTGTATTTAGATTAGATATTTGAAGTCTGCTCTGAGAAAGCACTTTTCATGTTACTGCTGTTTTTCAGGAATTTGTGGAGAATAGTAGGAAATCTATGAGAGAAGCTGGCCGGGGAGGTGGAGCTGAGGGCAGAGAGCTAAAACCAATGGTAGGTGCAGATGAGGAGGTGGCCATCCTCCAAGAGTTTCACTTTTACTTCCTCTCCCTCTTTGTCTTTACTGACTGCACTTCTTCAGGAGAAGTTTTTGTTCTCTGTATCACTCAAGACGTTCTGCTTTTTCTGTTTGTGAGCTTGCCTATCACCTGGATGGCAGAGTTTTTGTCACAGCTGAGACCATCTCCTGTAAAAGTAAGATGAAAGGAACTGTGTCATATGAAACAAATGAAACAATATTGTTTCATCAGGCTTAATAGTGAATGCTGTGAGCTATACAGATAATCTTAACTTCTGAGAATTTTCAAAATAATATGACTCTGGAATTTGTTTGACTATTCTGACTTCAATCTGCTTTCCATTCTTGAAATAAGCTATTTTTGTTTTACAAACACTGTAAAAGCCTGAGGAATACTACTGAGCACATCCATTGTTGCAAAGTAGAACCAGGCATTTAAAGCTGTCACCAAATTATTTTATAGAGTGCCAAGGGATTGTGTACAGTAATTCCTTTCAACCTGCTCAAATGACATTTCTCCCAGTTGTTTGTTTTTATTGCCAACTACTTATGTTGCTTGTCTCTTTGTGTGCTCTTTCCATCTCACACTGTCAAATATGCAGACAGTGAACAGTGCATCATCTATGCTTCCGCAGCCTGTCTTACTTATGATGTGCCTATTAGGAAGGCATTGCATGTCTCAGTAGCCTGGAATAAGGAACAGCCTTACATGGTACAAGTAACAGATAGGTGGATCAGTTTGGAAGGTGGAGAACTGAGAGCATACGATGGAAAGCCAGGCTGGGCAAGGTATGACTTGTCATCATGCAGTATGACTTTGTGAAATACAGTCATCTTCAATCATTAATTTCTCAGAGGGGCCTAACTCAGTTCTTCACCAAGTGGACAGTCTGTTAATCTAATGGGATCCGAATAGGTGTATGCTAATAACTAGAATTTTTTTAGTTATATACCTGAGGCCATGTTGCATGAGCACTTTCTGACCTAGCTGGAATGAGTTCCTGCTGTAGAATTGATAGATGTGTAGCTTTGCGTGTTTTGCTATTTCATTATAGCATACCAGTTTCTAGATTTGCTTACGCCTAAATGCTTCTGTGTCTGTACATTTTAAAAACAAATTCTATGCTCGTTTACTGTTTCCTTCAGGGAGTAATTCTAGCTGTTCAGACACTTACGTTAGGATTTTCAAAGTGGTCTAACAATGAAGCTGCCATTAAAATGATTGAAAATTGGGTTTGCAGACCCTCTAGTCACATTTACAAATATTATCCTTCAAAAATTTTATGTTAATGTGAATCAGTAGTTTGAATTAGAGATTAAGTGGTTTTCTGCTTATGCTTTCCTCACTGCTTGCACAGAGCAGTACTCTGACCTGTACTTGACACCTAAAGCTTCATTATGAAAGCTTATATCCATTCCCCTCGTAAAAAGGCAAAGGAAGTACTGGCAAGTCAAGCATCTTTTTTGTTATTGTAGAAACATGACTCTAGGCAACTGAGCCTAGCAGTGATCAGAACTGCTGGAGAAGATGCTGAGCTCTTGAGTGTCATGTGCTGAATTACTCCCATTTCTGGTGCTCATTTGATAGTCTTGTTTGGAATGGATGGGGCCTTGTTTTCTCAAGAGGTACCCGTGTTGGGGTGTTAAACCCAGATGAATAAGATAAATATTAAGTCCCAACTTCCTGACAAGGGCTGTGCACAGCATAGGTAGTGGCAGTTATTACATCTGGGAAGTCTCTGAGACCTTGCACCAAAGCACCGATAAAGGTTTCAGATATGTCGGATTAGGATCATTAATAGGTCTGTTCTGTAACTGTAGTACCTGTAGCCCCAAAATTGGATGTTTCAAAATCAGATTAATTTTTCTTCAAAACAAACAAAAAAAATTCTAACAAATAATCTTCAGTATTTTGCCTCAGTTTTCTCGAAATGGTTACTTTCTAGGTGTGACAGTTCTAAAAGTGGAGCACCCTAAATGCGTTTGTATTTTAGATAGATAGATACCAGAGGTGAGGAAACATTTAGAACATTTGGTCTCCAAAGAGACTGCCAGGAAAACCTTTCTCTACTTTCTTTATGGTTTCCAGTGACCCTTTTGACTCAGTTTCTCCTTGACCTATGGCATTTGTCTAAGACTATACTGTATGACTTTGTTTTCTAGGCCTCTGGAGCAAGTTCATCTTGAAACTAGCCAGCCATATTGGAACCCATTGACATTCCAAAACAATATATATATACATATATATATATATATAAATATATATATATATATATATAAATAATCAGCCAAAATCAGAGAAAAGGAACAGGGATTTAATACTTTTTTTAACAATTATTTTTGTGAAACATGTACTCTTTTCATACGGGTGGCTTTTACAAGCAGCTTTATCATTGTTCCATTTTTTAAAATTTATTCATTGTAGTCACAGAACTGTTGATTCTTATCGGCTTGATATTTCACAATCTGGAGGAGGAATCATTGTAAAGATAATTTTAATGATGATTGGGTTTCGAGACAGATTTCCAATGACATGGCTAATCTGCTGAGAGTTTTTTGTTTAGTTTGTGTAAATTTGCATTAAATTTAGGACAGCTACACATAAGCAAAATCTTCAAATCAAGAACAGTATTGAATTTAGCTTTCTAAAAGGTAGTTTTAGCGTGAGTTACTTCAGTTCTAACTGGTTTGTAAGCAGTCATTTTATTCTACGGCCCTGGCAGGGCCCAATTTTGTTTATCAGTATCAGATATCACAATAACCGACTCCTCAGGTATTCACATGTGTGGGAGCCCTTGCATCTCCTATTCAGCAGAAACTAGAAAATGGGGAATAATGATTTTTATATGCAATTTACTTCATGTTTTACCCTACTTACCCTCTTACCAATTCCTCGCCCCCCACCCTGCCCCAGATTCAGTAGCCTCCTTCAAACGTCAACAGTGCTCCTTTAGGGACATAGATTCTCCATATGAGCAATTCAAAGAACAGGTTATTAAAGCTCAGTCTTAGTCATACTCATGATTAATTCATGACTGGATGTAAACATGCTGAGGATGGAAGGAGAAATGAACTGTCATACTGTACAAACAAGTACTCTGTAGTTCATTTCATTTAATGTCAGAGAGGTTTGGGATGTGTAAGGGACCATTCCTTGCCTATTGTTTCACCCATATTTCTATGTACTGTAGCAGGTGGTTGAAACAGGAAAGGGCAGAGGTACGTTTCTTTGGAAGTGTAACTGCCTGGGATAGTTATTTGAAGTCATCGAATAATGATAAGAGAACGTGTTTTGTTTTGTTTTTATTTTAAAAAAAGAAAAAAAAAGAAAAAGCAGTAGTAGTATGGTTCTGAGATAATTGCATTTCTTTCAGTCTGGAAGTTCACCAGATATGAATGCTAATATTTTGTTCAGCCTGATGTACTGGTGAATGGTTAAAAGTGTATTTGCTAAGAATTCATGATCTGTCAATGCTATATAGTCCTTTTGTTACGATTTTTTTAAGAAAACTATTTTTGTTAATGTAAAGTTAATACTGCAGAGCAGAATTTTTAAACTTATTGCACTAAATATAAGCTCTGTACAAATAAATAATGCCTCAATGGTTTGATCACTCCATTCAAGAAAACCTTTTGAAAGAGAAAAGCCCTTCTGTGGAAGCTTTGCAATGGAGTGAAGAGGTATGTCTAGTTAAAGAAACTCAGTTGTACTTATGGTTTAAAGAGTAAGCTGTTCTCTGTGCTTCCTCTCAGAGGATCAGACATTTAAAAAATAGAGTGTCATGTAACTAATCAGTGCTCTTACCTTTTGGCAATAGTGAAATGTTTCACCTTTGCTTCTAGAAATCATTTGATACTTACACTTGTTTAGTTTTCTTTCAGTAAGCCAATTAAAAAGACTTACTGTTTTCATATCACAGAAAGCAAACTGTATGAAAAGAAAATGAAAATATGTTTAGAGGTGGTAACTGCTGGGGAGATGGGAGGACAGAATTAACCAGTCTTGCAAGCACAAGACACTTATTTAACCAAACCACATCAGCTCCTCTGACATCAGGAGGGCTCTCTAAAGTAGTGAAGTTGTAAGATACATTTGTGTGTATGTGTGTGTTAATTGAACTAGAACTTCAGCCTAGGGTTCAGACTGGAGCACTGACTGGCGAGGCCTCTCAGTGTAAGCTAGAAGTCAGGCTATCTAAAAGAAGCCCTGTAACAGCCTTAAGCTTGTGGAGAGAAAGCATTCCTGCTTTTAAAGCTGGTTGCTGAAGCTGCAGTTGCACTGAACACTGTTGTCTGTGTAGATCAGTGGGGTTTAGCAACAGAAATTCGAAAACTGGCTCATGTGAATCCTAGAAACTGGATTCCAAGGCTAAGAGACTTCTCACATACCCAGTTGCTTCCAGAGAACTGTAATTTCCGTCTTGTTGGAAATTATTGGAGGTGCTTTGATCAAAGCCTTGGATTCTGCTCATTTTTACAACAATTATCTGCTGTCACAAGTTCTGCAAGTTTGTGCTCTCTGCTCACTGGAAGTGGGAGCTTTTCTCTGCGATCGCAACTAGAACTGCAATTGGAAACAAATTTTGTATTTTTGTATGACTTGACTGTGCACCATTTTTATAGCAGTTTATCCTGTTTTAAGAACAAATTTGATTTATTTACATGGTGTTTAAGAGATACAGGCAACACTTTTCTATGGGTAGCTGTAAAGTTTAAGTGACAAACCTATATCATTACAGAGTTCTTAATAAAATCATATGCACCATTCTTGTGTGTATCTGGCACGCTGAGCTTTTCAGTGATGCCAAACTGCATTCCATCAACATGCAGGCTTTCCAGTGGCCCTTCAAAGCTTTTAAATGTTCTTTAAGGAGAATTGCAACCAGACTGTAAGCTATCCTCTTCCAGCGTGGTCTTGTGCAAGGAGATAAATAGAAGACTGGAGTCTAAAAAAGCTTTTCAGGACAAGCTTAAACTTTGCTTTCCTCCCCCTTTAAGGGAGTGGTGGAGAACACTTGAAATGTAAATCCGTAGTTGTAGTAAAGGTGCTGGGGACTTCCAATTGAGATGGATTAAATACTCGTTTTGCCATCAGTATATGGACTGCCTTGTGGAAAGCAGTCTGCGCCACTTAGAGTGTGGTGCACTGGGAATAACACTGCAGGAGGAGGAGATACAGAAATAATCTGCTTGGAAAGCCCACTGAACCAAGCAGTGCTTGAGGACTGGTGATATGAGCCAGTGCAGTTATTACTGGTTCCCAGCATTTGGTTTCTGCAGGCAGTCTGGCACATAGCCTCTAATCAGCTAGGCTCCAAAGGAAAAAAGCTTGCTGTTCTTTTAATTGTTTAATTATTTTCATTTTGTTATCCTCTGTCTTATTTGGAGGCTGAGCAACGTGTTATTGTTGCTTTGGCAGAGGTTTGAACTAGATGAGGTTCTTTCCAACCCTTTGATTCTTTCAACCCTAAAGAATCCTAGTTGTTCTTTTAGCTCTCATTTCTGTATTGCTCTTTCAGTGAAGGAGTACCAAGCAGCTAAGTGTCAGCTCCCCCTGTCCCACCAAACTTAGCCTGTGCCTTCTCACCTTCCCAAGGCAATGATATCACCTGGACTGAATGGGAGGGGGAGTAGGTGCAGAGCTGAAATTCTGAGATTCTTTTTGTGTGTGCGATACCACTCCATCACTGTGCTTGCTGTGATAAGGAGTGAAATGCATTACTTTAACAATTCCAGTGCTGCTTTGCAGCTAAAGTCAGCACATGGTATGGCCAATTTAGAACTGTATCTTCAGCCTTCCATGAGCTTGTGTTTGTACTCCCACCTGCCAAAAACAAGATTCGGTTTTACGTGTGGCCTTAGCTTGGTGTAGTAAGACAAGGATGTTCAGTATAAGGAAGCATGTCCTAGAATGGTGGAAAACCATCAAGTGGAAAATCAAGTACATACTGTTGTGGGGTTTACCCTGCCTGCCAGGTAAGCCCCTGCTCCTTTTGTGCCTTCCTTTCCAGGAAGACTGGGGAAGAATCAGAATATGGGTTGTGGTAAAGACAGCTCATTAATAATGGGAAAAAATCAAAGGGGAGAAAAAAACATCATCAACCAAGTGTTGCAAAGGCAATCGCTCACCACGTCCCACCAGCAGACTGATGCCCAGTCAATCTCTGAATAATGGCTGCTTTGGAAGACTCTCTCCCTCCCACTGTTTTTTTTTTTGTTTTTGTTTTTGTTTTTTTTTTTTAATTTGAGAGTAATATTCCATGGCACAGAGTATTTTTTGTGTGGTCTGGGCCAGCTTTCCCAGCTGTGTCCCCTCTCAGCCCTTGCCCACCCCCAGCCTTCTCTGCAGGAAGGGAGAGACAGAGAAGGCCATGACCCTATGGGAGCACCGCTCAGCAGTGGGTTTGTACACTGTGTGCTACCAATGCTGCTCTGATCACAGATCTAAAACAGTACCATATGGGCTCCTGTAAAGAAAATTATCTCTGTTCCAGCCAAACCCAGGCCCCTGGTCCACTTACCTAAATGTTAACCCAAGACTCACTTCCCACATTTCTGTACAGCACCTTCTCAGGGTGGTTACTTCTTTCTGAAAGGGCTTTTTTCAGAGTAGGCGATGAGTCTGCTCCACAGTGCTCCCTTTAGGGAGGGAGCAGGGTATGCTGACTCTTACTCTTTCAGCACAAAATGGGGATGTAAAGCAGAAATGAGCCCTGTCTGTATCAGCGTCCTGGCAACTGAGCAGCCAGCGCTGAAGACAACATATTTAATGTGCCCTCAGGGCCTGCACTTTAGTGGTTTGCTCTGAGTAGTTATGATGTATTCTATGAATGTATGTTACAGAGTCAGAATAAATGCATGTAGCAGACATATACTCGTCATCACCATCCAGTGATCATTTGGTTCTGAATGCATATTACATGATGTACTGGACATCGCACAGTCATTTTAAGGAACGTTAGAGTTTAAAAGTAGATACCTAACGGTGCGCATCCCAGTTTTGTAAATCATGGCTTTGCCTGTGCAGATACTGTTTACTGAATCTCAAGCCCATTGTTTCTTGAACAGCTTGTGTGTCACGTTGTCACTACTGAAGTTCTGTTTCATCTTTGTGAAAAAATATAGCTCCTTCCCAAAGGAGGAAACTCCTTCCCCTCCATGGAAACAAATACTGTTTCACAGAACAAAACCCAACAGACTTACGTGAAGCATTTCTTGCGCTCGGCTTTTTGTTGGGACAATGGAAGTTTACTCCAAATATCAAATTTTTTCAGTGCTCTTCCAACTGTTTTCACCTCTGCTGTTAATTCCATCACATTACAAGAGAGATAATGGAGATTAGTAACTTTATATTTCTTGTGCTCTGTAGCAAATACTGTTCTCAAGATTTTTTTTTTATTTTTATTTTTTTTTATATTTAGAGAGATGAGAGAAGATATGAGTTTTATCTCTTATGATGTGGGTCATACACAGAAGGCAAAATTTCTGGTCTGGGATGGAACTGCGAGGTATCTTGCAGTGTTTGCAAGCTGATGCAACCAAGCCAAAGCTCTTTAGGGACATTAGGATTATGAGAATATTTCCAGGGATAATAGGTAGCATGAATACATCTAAAATATCCATTGGGAGGCTAAAATACTTGGCATTCATTTGAGAGAAATCAGCTAAACCAGAACTACAGAAAAGTAAGAAACTCCATCACATTCTACTCCCTTGTCTCACTGAGGCCATCACGTGATATGAGAATATACTGAAGCACAATTTGGTGTTTTAAGCATTTGGTAATTATCTGGAAAATTGTAGGGCTCCCTCCAGAATCAAAGGTGCAAGAATTTTGAGCTAAAGTAATAGGTAACTGCAGAATTAGCCAAATGTCTGAAGTTCCAGAGACACCTCTGGCACCTCTGAAGTACTACGGTAGCAGTGGTAGTCACCACTCCTGAAGTGTGCCACCTCTCCCCTCTTGTTTCACTGA
This sequence comes from Centrocercus urophasianus, assembly GCF_019232065.1. NCBI lineage: Eukaryota > Metazoa > Chordata > Aves > Galliformes > Phasianidae > Centrocercus > Centrocercus urophasianus. The sequence goes on from NW_024884767.1 coordinate 9,701,265, forward strand.
AATATGGGCAGGTAACGACCACTTCAGAAAGGTCTAGTGTGATTGTGAAGCTGAAGACTCCTGAAATCCAGTGAAAGCTGAGCACTGACTGGAGTCCCTGTGAAACTCATGATTTTTATCTTTAAAATAAGTACTGTGTGTGCTCCGGTGTTGGTACTGGATGGATCCGTCCCTGCTCAAACTGTAGAGTATCTCCTTAGAAAAACAGCTGTGGGGTCATCTGTGTGGAGGGGGAGAGGAGGAAGAACACAACAAAAGTTTGTTTTGTTTCTGATATAGGCCAGGGAGCAAATGCCGGAGGCCAGTGGAGCCGTGGAGAGCAGAGTTTCACAGGTAGAAAATAGTTCACAGAATCTTCATAGTAAAGAAAATTCACGTTCCATTTCACAGACATCTCACAGCAGTGTCCCCTGTGCCCTGCTTTTATTTTGCTCTTCAGAGCAAGAAAAGTACAGTCTTACGGAAAGGAATTATTTTTATACTTTGGATTGTGTTGCTGGTTACAGTAACTGTGGTAAGGAAAAAGGAAAATCTTCCAAACAAATGTTAAAGGCTTGACAGTACTCAAAAAAATTCTTGTGTTGTCATAGCCCATCAAAGCTTCATGTAAAAGAGTTTTTCATCCTCTTTCACTCACAGTTCTAACAGGGAAGTTAAACCCCTGGACTGGTTGAATAATGTACATTCAACTAAAATAAATTAACAACTGCTCCATTTTTCCAGTGGAATGCCACCTCCTTTTGGAATGGGAAAAATAAATGTGAGACTGCTTATTGTTGTCTGAGAACTAGAAATGTTTTATACTGCAAGCTGTGAACGCAGGAAGAGAAGGGAAATATAACAGTGCTGATCTAATCTTAGATTTTCTGTGTAAACTGACATTGTGCCAGAATACTGATGCAAAACTGTATTTTAGTCTAAGAAATGTATAGATTTTTTAATGTATCAAAATAAAGTTTGTTTTTTGGTTAAATAAGAAAGTCTTTCTGTCTCTGTGGAGTGCAAGGAGCCACCTTTCCTCATAGAAATGCTATCTGACAGCCCTGAAAGCAAGCAAGAGTCTGCCCAGGTCTGTGTCTCGGCTTCTGTGCTCTGTGGCAGCCTGCCCTCTAGATGGGAAGCTGCCGCAGTGCTGTGCGTGGCTTTTTGTCTCCCTCACTTGTCCTGGTGCCAAGAAAAGCCATGCTGTACAAGCACTCTGCTGGGCTGGGTGGGCTGAATGGGGTTTTGTAGAGCAAATGTGTTTGTGTTGTCTTTCTTCTCAAAAATCTTTTGCTCCTCAGCTTATTTCTAAGGGGTATGAATATGCCTCGTTAACTCTATGCTGCACATACAGATGAAGTCTCCCCCGTGGCCAGGTTCCTTGGCTTCTCCACAATGCAGGCTCCTGAAGGGTCAGACCCACACTGAGCAGGTTGATGAGCCTTCACCTTCCATCGTGCACATGCAGAGTCTTTTGCTCACAGCCCTGTCAGGGCTGCTAAGGCTACCTGCACCTGCTACCTGGTAATGTGCTTTGTCCTACAGAGACAATTTTGGGGAAATGAGAAGTGGGGAAAGGTGAAGGAAGTCCTGTTCTGTATCTTGATAGCTGTGCAAACTTTTCATCCCAGTGCTGCCCCGACTTACTTGGAGCCAGCTCCTCATTAAAAAATGTTTTATACGCGTTCCCCGCTCTGTAAGCAGGGTCTCTGTTCTGCAGAGATGTTCTGAAGAGCTCAGAAAGCTACAGATGGGTGGTGAACAGAAGCAATTCATAGCCACATCTGTGTAATCTTATTAGCAGAGATGTGTGCAAATGCACGTTAATCCTCCTCATCTTCCAGTGGGCACGCCTAGTTTCTGCTTTCTCTGGCTGCCAATTTTTTTTCTATAAGCTAATATGCCAAGCTGAACAATGTTTTCTCTTTGTATAATTATTTACTGCAAACCACATCAGCACTGCATTAACATAACATGGTTTAATTCACCTGGGAGCCACTTCCAGCTCTGATGTTGAAGCCATTGTGGCAAAGCAGTGAATGAATGAGGTCGGGATGGAAAGGGCCTCTGTACACAGACAGTTTCCTGAAGGTGCGCCCCCTCGTCTGAGAACATCTTTTTCGTGTCTGTTAAAAGGATGAGGCTGCGTAGCTTGGCTGGGTGGGTTTGGTTGCCTGGAGCAGGAGAGGTACAGTAGATGCTGTTCATCAGCAGAGGAGGTCTTGGCCTTCTATGGGGCTGTGACCTTCAGCGTGCCACAGACCGAATTCTCCCAGCAGTTCCTCCCCTCCAGCCACAGCTCCTTCCTCCCACAGGAGGCACCACCAAGGAGCTGACCCAGTTTTAGTCGCTGGTATTCAGATGTTTAATGAAGATTAGCCAGTGCCTAGGGAGAGATTATTTAGAATTTCTAATTACTGTTTAAATTATGGGTGTGTGAAGTAGATGAAGCTTGCACTGCATACAGAGCACCTACAGAAGCTGCTCTTCTGACACCTACTGTCATACTCTGCACCTGACTCATTCCTCATTTGTCAGTGTATAAGAAAATGTGCTGTAAGGGCAGACGTTGTAAGACCCTTGTTAAAGGAGTCAAAGGTGGAAGCAAAGCTGATGGCAGAAGCTCTGAATTGTTTTGTTTGGCCACCCGAGCTGGCAGTAATCAAGTGGGAGGTAAAGAAACGGGTGAGCGGGTGTTTGACTCTTACGTGCTTTGAAGAAGGAAAAACAAACCTGAATCCTCTGACATGCTGGGGGAAAAAAGAAAAACAAAATATGAGTCTTCCACAGTCCCAGAAGCAGCGAGATGTCACGTGATTTTAATTACTTTTCTGACAGCTCTTAGCTGTCTTCCGGTTCTAAGCACAAAGCCCTGGAGGAGTGCAAGCCCTGAGCAGAGAAAAGCCAGCAGGTATTGGCAGTGTTGGTTGGAGCAGGGTGGTGTGGCAGGGCCTGCCGTGTCCCTCCTCCCTGCTCCATGGGGCAGCTCTGTGACTGGACACAGCCTGGCTTCCCACGGCTGCTCAGCACCACCTGCTCTGGGGCTGGAGTCCACTGCCCACAGTCCCTGTGCTTGCTGTCTGGCTGATGGGAGTGCCAAGAAGGTGAGTGCAAACCGAATCAAATGCTGAAACATTTCTAGAGACAGGAAGGGGGTTTCCAGGAGTTTGCTGCCTGTTTCACCATGCCTCATAGGAGGGCTGCAGAGGACTGCCCCGTTCTTGTGAGCACACTCCTGCAGCCTGCAGGAAGCCTGCAGGAAGGCCAGAGGTTGATTTGAACACTCAGGTGTTGGATCCATCCCCTGTGAAACAGCACAAGGGCAGGAAGCTTCGGGAGGGCGCTGCAGCACAGAGGGCATTTGGGGTTCTCACTTGGCTGTGTTGAAGCTCAAAAACTGTATCAAAGCATGATTCTCTCAAAACCCACAAACAAACAAAGACCCGGCACAGGGATGTGCATTTCTGAGCTTCCCAGAAGTGCCTGAGAAGCAGCACGTTTCTTTGCAATGTGTTTGCTTTTCTGTTTGCATCTACCAATTACAGCTTCCCTGGAATAACAAAGCTTCTGCTGGCAATTAAAAAGAATTAGGTCATCTTTGGCGAGAATTAGGCTTTTGCATAGACCTATATGGGAAAACTGCAAGAAGACAGACAAGCCTCTATGGTCTAGGATCATTGAATGTGCAGCAGAAGGGGCTGCTGGAGAAGCTGTCCTTCAGCATCTTACTTCTGCAAAAGATCAAAGCTGTCCTTGCTTCCTCTACTGAGAGAGACACTGTTAGGGGGTCTGAGAAGGAAAAAGGCACCATATCAAACCAGGACAAACACCATTGTGCTGTAATATCAGCAGCACCGCAGGCGATTGGTGCTGAGCATGTCGTGTCTGTATACTTTGCAAATGGTGCTTGATTTAGTGATTATTTAGTGGAAACATACTAGACCAGAAAAATGTGGCTGCTCTTGAGCCAAAGGGTTAATTTTTCATATTAAAATGCTTCAATGACTGCTTCCAGATGAGCCCTGCCAACTTGCAGCCTAAGGCCACAGCTCACTACAAGGCATAGGCAGCATCAAGAGTAAACTTTAACAGCTTCATCGGCTATTCTGTTCCCTCCTTTGCAGTCACAATATTGAAATCCAGGGGGAACTGAAAGCACTCGTTGGCTAACCATTGTAATTTGGCTGTGAAATAGATAACCATTGACTAGCAAGCACAATTAGCTAATGAGATCAGTGCTTCATTGTAACCCTACTTCAAAGAGACTGCTGGTAAATTTGATACCAAAATAGCATCACAGGAAATGCTTATTCCCTAAAACTGAAGGTGTATCCAATTAAGCAATGTTGCAAAGAAGCCAGCAGTGACTTTCACCACAGGCTGCCATCAGCAGCCGTTTATCTGCAGAATGCTGTGCACAGACCCGTGATATCATCCTCAAGCAGCTCACTGGCTCAGCTCATGCCTTCACCCATGTCACTGCTCTTTCCCCTGCCCATGAAGACCAGTACACCAAAACAGCCACACATATTTTGCTGCAAACCATTTTGATGCATTTCTAGAAGAAGAGCTTGCTGGGGCCCGAGCTGCACACAGCCTGTTAGGGAAGCTTTTTAATATCCAGCAATGCCTGCTCCTCCTGCATCCTGCAGGGATGAGCTCTGCTCCCTGGGCTGTGCTCCCACAGCCCTGACAGCAAGCCTAGTGCCAGGATTCCTGCAGCTGTGTCAAGAAATTTGCAACATGTTTTGGGTTTTATTTTACATTATAAAAGCAAATGACTCACTTTTTTGTCTGTTCTGGCCCTCAAGCAAGCCATCAGCAAGAAGTGCATCTTCTGAGAAAGAAAGAAATCCTGGGGCCTTCAGAGGCACTTCCTAGGCCAGTGCTGGTTGCTGAGAGGCGCTGCTGATGGGAGAACATCTTCAAACTTCCCTTTCTGCTCCCACTGCCTTCATGCCCTCTCCATCTCCTGGCTGGCTCTGGACTGAGCTCAACTGCAGTGCCAGCCACAGCTGCTGTACGGTTTGATGCCTTCCTCAAAAATGGTTGCTGCCTGTTCGTCAGCCTTCTAATGGATGCTCATGGTTCTCATCCTCCCAGAGGGGCTGGCTTCTGACAATGTTTGCTCCTCTGCAGGCTATGGGTCCAGAACCTGGCATGATTCCCCTGCTGGATGCAGCCAGAGTGTGAGTGCCATGCCAAGCATGAGCAGATGAGAATCTCACCTTGTCACTCACCCAAATCCAGGACAGGAGAAGGTCCACCAGTGGCGGTGATGGTACCTGACCCTCTTGCTCCAGCTTGCTCCCAGCTGGTCAGTCTGGGATGTAAGGTGACACACCAGAGGTTGCTGCTCTCCAGAAAGAAGCAGGAAATCAGCCTTCAGGGCAAAATTTATCTGCTCCAGTGAATTTCAATTATGGCAGCTGCAAGACAGAGTCAGAAAGTCATTTTGCACTCCCCAGCTTCTTGTGCATGAGGAGAGTTAGGCTCATCATGCTTAGCTGCACCATGGTTTTTCCTGCTGCATCTTATTTGCTGTACACTCATCTCTTCCCTGCAATGCATGGGACTTAAAGGAGTCAGGTCTCTTATCATAGAACATCACAGAACCATAGAATATTGCAAGTTAGAAGGGACCCTCAAGGATCATGGAGTCCAACTCCTGGCTCCACACCATACCACCCAAAATTCAAAACCTGTATCTCTGCTGCTGTTGCTCATCTAAGGGGGCAACACAGATTTCTCCAAGGTGTGAAAATGTTGTCGTCAATGATGTCACATTCTCATCCATGAGTCTTATATCCTCCAAATCATCTTTTTTTTAATCTCGTCTATATCACTGCAACCTTGTTTTCTCTTTGAACAAACATGAGATCTTCATGCAGCAGGCAGCACTCACCTGTGCCCCCACTGTCCGTATTTCTTTTTGCTTACTGTCCTGCCCTACTCTTCCCCTGCACCCCATCCCAGGCATGGCCTCAGTTGTGCCTACGTCATCCCATCTGTTCTTTGTTGTCCTCTGTGATTTTCCCACATCACCACTAGTGGTCCCCAACTCTCCCCCTCTCAGCCCCTCCCTTCCCACCTCTCTGCTCCTCCTGCTCAGACCCTGGGTGCCGCATAGCCAAAGCTGCTCACGCTGACCTTGATCCTGCTATCTGGCAGTGTTCCTCTTCTGCTGCTCACTGTCTCTGTCCCTGTCAACTCAGGTATCCTATTTGTCTGTCTTAGGGATCTAGACATCCCTTGGGGAAAGGAGGTGGAAGCTGTCTCTGCTCTGCTGTGCCCTGGTAACTTAAGGTAGGCAGATGGACAATAGCTCCAGCCAGTGCCTGCCTCTTACAGGGCTGCTTGATGACCATGCTGTTCTGCTGCTATTTTTAACTGTAATCTCCTTCTCCATTTAGTAGCTAAATGCTGGTAACAGAGAACACGGCTGTGTTGCTGCTTTCCTGCACCCTCTGTGCTACCATTTCTGTCTCTGTGCATGCAGGTTATCTGTAGCACTTGATAAAACAGAGCTCCCACTCTTACACAAGATATCATCCATGGAATTTCAATTGCACTTGCCTCTGCCTCCCTTAATCCTGCTGCAAATAGAGTGGAGAGCAAAATGCACTTTAAAGTGCTTTTAAGCATCTCACAATGAAACAATTTGAATAAGGACCCAAAAGCCTCACGCACTGTGGATTTCAACTGCTCTCTTCAAGTGGCATTCAGTTGAAAGGGAAGGATGCAGGGTTATCATGTGGGTGGTGATGACTGTCAATGTAAGTGGTAATCTTAATATTCCATCTAGAGAAGCAAGCCTGGCTCAGACCTGAACAGTCCAAAGCTTTAGTGTGTGTGTTGACTTGCCATGTAGTAAACACTGGGGTTTACTTGAAGTGCTTGCTCTTTTTGAGGAGGTGTGAGAAAGCTGAATACTACACTCCGTTTGCAATCCAGAAACACAGGCTCACTGATTTCTGCAGGGTTTTGCTGTGGCTTTCAACAGAAATCCAACAGCACCTGAAAGTCACTTGTATCTTTGGTAACTAGCATTTTTTAATTAAAGCTTCCTTCTGTTAATGATTTTAGCAGGCACAGTGCCACATGCTCTGAGGCTCCATAGCTTTGTGTCCTTTGTTCCTCAGCTCTCTTCTGAAAGACAACAGCTGTACCCCTCAGTGCACAGACCAGCCATATATGCCAGCTCTTCTAATGGCAGATTTGACCCTGAATCAGTCTCACAGTGCCCTCTTCTGCACCAATGCTCAGCATCACCTTCTGAGAGCAGGGACTGAAAGAACCTGTGGACAAGGAGTGCAGCAAAGGGACTGCTGATAACCAAGTCTAGTGGGAATGCTTGTGGGGATGCAGCATGTCTTAGCATAATGCAGGTCACAGCAAAGGCAGTGGAAGTGTTTGCAAATTTGCATTTCCCATGTCTTTGCTCTTTCCATCTCTTAGGGAATTCCTCAAGACTTCCCAACAAGTTCAATAAACTCTCAGCCAAATAAAAACTTCAGCCACTGCAGGGGAGGACACAATCCTCCCCCAAGGACCTGGCAGAAGCCACCTTTTATATGCTTGCTGGTGATCAGTCTGTGATGCCTCTGACCAGCAAATGTCTGCTAATCCAAATTGCATTAGCAGCAGGCAGCTGCTTCCTTGCAGAAACACATGCAGACAACACAGCTATTTGCTCAAGGACAACCGCCTGCTTCCTGTTGCAGGACTCTGACCACAGTGTTGCCCTCCTGGAGGAACACATTTCACTACAGAGAAGGTCACAGGCCAGAATTAACATATGGAGCTGCACTGATTTTCGCAGAGACTTCATCTGCAGTCAAAGAGAGGGCCAAGTCTTGACAGTGATGTCTGCAGAAGTACACTGGCATCTGTTGAGGTGCCTCTCCTCAGTCCCTAAAGCAGAAGGGATGTCATGGATGCCCATATGTCCATCCCACATCTTCTCCTGTGGCAACTGCCTTTGCATTCATGGGTCAAACTCTACAAGCACACAGTGGGGACAGCCCCAGCAGAAGGACCTGCAGCTTATGGGAAACCTGTGCTGGAGCAAAGATGGGTCTACACCAGTCCTTCAGCCCTTGCTCCTCACTGTGGAGCAAGCCAGCAGGTTGTGATGGGCATGGACTGTCTCAGCAGGTTGTGGGTTGGTTTGTCCTGCCAAGGAAGCAGGAGGCACTGCGGGGAAGGGAGCAGGACTGTGGTCTAGGTGTATGATTGATGTCTGGAGCATCTCTCTTCCTCTGATGGAGATTTCCGGAGATGCCAGGGACAGAGCTGGAGATGGCTGTCCCTGGGAAGAAGGTGTGCTCCTCTGGCTTTCTGCAGAAAAAGAAATGCACAGATGTTTCACATGAGTAGCTGAAGTTGATGGAACATTACCCTATGAGAGAGTACTTCAAATCTTCCATTTTTAAGCAGAGAAACTGTAACACAAGCCCAGATGAAACTGCTATGCAAGCAAGCAGGAGCATTTTACTTGCAAAGTTTCCTTGTCTTAAGAACAAAAGAGAAGTCATACATAAAATAATTGCTGGAAGACAGAAGAAGACAATCAGGAAAAGGTAAAGTCCTTGGCCCAGAAATGTTGTTTGGCAGTGTAGATGGCATACAGAGGAGGTGTGGTGAAGACTGTAAATCAGGAAGCTATTGGAAAAGCATGGTCCCTCCTGGGAGGCACTCACCTCCAAATATACAGCTGTTTAAGAAAACTCTGTAGAAAAAATCCCTCCTTCAGTTTATTCAGTGGAAAGCTAGGGGTAAATCAATTGTAGGGCTGGCATGTGTAATTCCCACAACAGTTTCAGGCCACCTGCAGCTGGGAGGAGAGGACTGCCATCCAGACAACAGCCTCCTGCTCCACTGTGCCCAGGTCTCCACATGTGCCAGAGCTGACCCTGCACCAAGTCTTCAGGCTCCTCTGCCCTGCCCAACTTGCCATGTGGGTCATGCACTGTGCCAAAGGCAGCTTGCCTCTGTTTGATTCCTGTTTTGGCTCCGCACTGTAAGAAAGACATTGAGACTCTGGAGAGCATCCAGAGAAGGTCAACAAATCTGCTGAGGGCTCTGAAGTCTAATGGGGAACAGCTGAGGGAGCTCAGATTGCTCCATTTGGAGAAGAAGAGACCTTATTTCTCTCTGCAACTGCCTGAAATATTGTGGTGATGTGGGGGTCAGTCTCTTCTCCCACTCAACTAGCAATAGGATGAGAGGGAATGGCCTTAAGTTAATGAGGGGAGGTTCAGGATTGATATGAGGAAAAACTTTGTCTCAGAAAGACTGGTCAGGTTCTGCCCAGGGAGGTAATGGAGTCACTGTCCTTATGGGTGCTCAAGAACTGTGTAGGTATGGCACACTAAGGGATGCAGTCAGTGATGGACTGATGGTTGGACATGGTCTGTTCCAACCTTAATGTTTCCATGATGCTATGACTCCTGCTGCAAAACAGTCATTGCAGGCTTTCCTCTTCCAGGAATCTCGTGCCATCAGCTCAGTGTTCACAGCAATCTACTTGTCCCTGATGCACAACAACTTTGCTTGCAGGAGGTAGGAGGTTCATCATACCCACTTTTGTACTCCACCAGCAAAGTGGACGTAGGTATACATAGAGTTTGTGCCTGCCAGCTGGCACTGGGTGACAAGGTCCAAGCACAGAAAGAGGATGAGGAGGTTCTGAGCCCATTAAGCAGGCAGCCACTGATCTGTGCTAGCAAGCAGCTGCACAAAACCTCTCATGTCCTCCACTGCATGCCACCACCCCAGCTTCTCCTTGCTGAGTGCCAGCTAAGGCAGCAGTGGGGGTCTGGGCACACCCTGTCTCACCACAAGAGCCTGAAGACTGTGTCCATGATGTGCTTGGAGAATCTTGTATGAGGGAAGGGAGGACCAGAAGGCAATCATGAAAAGCAGTGTTCCTTAATTTGTAGTGGTCGGAGGAGTGCAGTCAGCCATGCAGTCCTGCAAAGTGCAGCCAGCCTTGAACACTGCACTAACTGTGCTCCCTTTCTCCAAAAGGCAACTCTCATGTTGATCTCTTCTCTGGAGTATACCAGCACACAGCATTGCAGGATAAATCTCTTCTTTCTTCATCTCTTCTTTTTTCTTGTTCCGTAACCCTCTATTAATAATAGCATTTAACAGTGGACACTTTCACCCAGGTGTTCTTGCTTTTATGAATCCAAAAATCTTCCTTGATTTGCTATTTTTTTTTCTTCTAATGTCTCTTCAATTTTTCTCATTTCTTTCTGCTTATGACTGCAGGGCTTTTCAAAATTTGCTTCAAAATGTGAAGTGACTTCTGGATTGGTGGCTCCAGGCCAGCCCTCCATTTGTGGTGGCTAAGAAAATGTACTTATTCCCTCTGTTTTATTATGGGTCAGAGCTTATTGCAATAGACAGTTCCACATGAAAGGAGCAGCTCTGGAATCTGACAAACTGAAATGATCGAAGAACTCGACTTCCATCTTCTTGGACAGGTAACTCCCAAGAAATATCCTTATCTTCTTTTTCATGTAATGGGTTTTTTATTCTTTTCCTCGGCTCACGTGAACTCCCCTGGCTGCTCTTTATTTGAGCAGTGCACATAAGTGTACCTTCTTACAGAGGCGTATCCTACATCTTAAAAAGAAAGAAAGAGAACTTTTACAGTAGTTAACCAAAACTGAGCTGAGTTTGGTTTTCTTTTTGTGCTTTTTTTTTTTTGTTGTTTGTTTGTTTGTTTGTTTTTTGAGCCTTACCTGGCCCAACAGGAAGAGTAGAAAAGTACCAGGAGTAGCAGGGCTGAGGTGGCCCCACATCAGCCAGCATGCTCTGGAGCAGTGCCTCAGTAGGTGTGTATAGGAAGGCTGTGTGCAGCAGCAGTACCCAGTGTATGGAACTTACAGATGTGAGGATAAGACATGGGCAAGTAAATAATTATGGAATGCAAAATGAAAATGGCATTTTGGAGAAAAAGGGCATGTGGCTAATTAATTGGCCTCAGGAGGATTTTGCCTTGTGACTTCAGAGCAGTCTCAAAGCAGGGTTGGGGAACATGCAGACAATGAAATTAGCAAAACCAAACACCAGGAGCACACAGAGGCCCTTTCGCCAAAACCACAGACTAATTCTGTGTAAAGCAGGTGTATAAATAGAAGTGCAAAATGTGTAATTGTATTTATGCATACACATATAATACATTTAGTGTAAACTGGATACATGAAAAAAATCCATGGATAACTACAGGAAACTGCAGAAGCTGCATGAAGCAGGTGAGTAGTGCTGACTCTGAGGTGGTAAAAGCCCCATGTTAGCTTGTGGCTAAGCTACCTTTCTGACCCAGAGTGTCGCAAACCCTGGCCTGCTTGCTGCTCCTGACCCCCCAGACTGGTGGTATTCTCCAGTGACACTTCCTTCCATCCACTGGACAATGGTGTGCTGAGCACCAGCTGCCCACAGCACCCAGTCCCACACTGGAGGTCATTTGATCATACTGGGAGAGCTCATGGGTCAGCAGGGCACCAGCACTGCTCCCCAGGGCGCGCAGCTGGGTAGAGAGAGACAACACCTAGACTCTGCTCCTTGCAGGAAGGGTCCATACAGGAGTCAGTCTCCATGATCTCTGTATCACAGAAGAACCACTGATGTCATTTGTCTGGCCTTTTACACGGTCCCCCATAGCATTCTTCTCTACACATTGGAAAGGTATGGGTTCTATGGATGGACTGTTTGATGGACAAGAATCTGGTTGTGAGATCATAGCCAGAGAATGGTGGTCAATGGCTCAGTGTCTGGATGGAGATCACTGACAAGTGATGTCCCTCAGGGATCAGTACTGCGCTCTTCAACATCATCAGTGATATCAACAGTGCAATTGAGTGCACTCTCAGCAAGTTTGCAGATGACACCAAGCTGAGTAGTGCCTTAACATGCCCAGGGGACAGGATGCCATCCAGAAAGAATCAGGTTAGACTCAAGCAGTTATCTCAAGAGAATCTCTACAAAACCAAGGGCAGTGTCCACACCTGGGCCACAGAAGCCTCCACTAGCAACATGTTGAGCTGGAGCTGAGATTAAAAGGTTTTATCCTCCCTGTCCTGATTTATTACCAAGTGGTCATAGTGATTTACATGTCAACCACATCAAAGTCTTTTCCTCCTTCCTCATAACTCACTGCCACTAAGGACAGATTTGCCACTGATCTACAGTACTTTATATGATGCAAACACATTAACAATCCTTGGAGGGTTATGACATCCTCATTTGACATTTTGTTTACACTGGCATGAAAGTATCATTAAATGAAGGGCAATTCAAGTCTTGGTTCTTTTTTGTTTGTTTTTAATTTTAGTTTTCAAAAAGCTGAATGCCTTGTTGTATATGAAAATAGAAGTGCAGTAGATTTTGATGTAAATTACAGGGGAGGGAATCAATATTTTAAGTCCCAAAACACATTTTGCTCTCCTCCCTTTCTAATAGAAAGTCTATTAAGAAAATTCTCCAAAAAGCAAAGCATTATTTTACTAAGTATACATATATAAGAAACAGCTCTTAGCTCAAAGCAATGTTTGTGCATTCATTTCAGTGTCTTTGAATGGAGACAGTTGAAACAGGAAAGCAATTTCATAGCCACAGCTTTTTCTGTGTGTGCATAAATAATCCATTGCTTTGTTTCATTCAGCAACTGACTCAAGGTTGAAAAGAACAGTAGAAAAGCCTGTTTTCCTCTGTTCACTGTCCTCTATTCTCAGTATGAATCAAAACACTGTGTGGAAGACAAACCTCTACTAGTTTGGAAATATCAGTGGGAATTTTAATAAAAAATTCTCAGTTCAGTTCTTTAACTGCAGCTATCATCCACTTTGTTTTGAAAAACAGAAGTTCAGTATAAAATAGTAAAATGAGCCATCATTGGCCTGACTTCTGAGGATTTCGTGTTCATCAAAGTAATAATGTGATGAACCAAGTGCTGAAAGAGCAGCACTATCACCATCCCTTACCCAACCATCGTGACTCCAGAAAGATCTGGGGCTGACCCATGAAAACCATCTCACCCCCTCGCTGTTTTCATGTAGCTGCCTGGAAGGAAAGCCAGGAAAGCTTTTATTATTATTGAATGTCTCTACCCTATATCTAGCTTAAGTCTTGTTTGAATCACTGGAATGGTTCCTCTGCTTTTCTGCTTGCTATCTGACCGTATGCTGTCTCCTTCAGAAAGACCAGGGACCTGAAAAAATACACCAGCTAGTGGAGGAGAGGAGAGGAGAGGAGAGGA
>NW_024884767.1:9714616-9724693 GCF_019232065.1 Centrocercus urophasianus
GAGGAGAGGAGAGGAGAGGAGAGGAGAGGAGAGGAGAGATTAGTGGGGGGAGTTTGTTTGGGATGCGACCTTGCTTTGGTACGTGCCTACATTCATGCCCCCAGAAGCACAAATGTGCTCTGGGTCAGTGGTGGGAATGAGCTGTCTTTTATTGTAACCCATGAAAACACAGCCTTTTGAAAGTGACAGGTAACAGTGACTTTCAACTGTAGGAGCGAGGTCAATTCATGCCAGAGCCAGAGAAATCTGCACATTAGCCACTTCTTTAGCTGTATGTTGTCATTTAACCCAGCAAGCAGCTCAGCACCGTACAGCCCTCAGCTCACTCCTCTCTTCTTCTGGGAGGATGGGGAAGAGAACTGGTAAAAAAAAGTAAAACTCCTAGGTTGAGATAAAATCTATTTACTAAATCATAAAAGGAAGATAGAAATAATAGCAATGATAATACTATAATAAGTAACACTATTAAACGCTATTAACACTGTTTCACTCCTACAGCCAAAACATAGCAGCATATCTGATTCTATGAATAAAATCAACTCTGTCCCAGCTGAAACCAAGATGCTATAGCAGTTGCCACAGCCCTTCTCATGTCCAACACAAAACAAATACTGACAAATAAATAGGCTGACTTCCTACCTCGCTGTTTTGCTAGCTTGCTTTCTCAACCAGAGGTGTAGTGTTCATCTCTAACCTCTTTCCATTCAGAAATACAACCTGTTGTCTCCTCCTCACATGCACAGAAATATCGGGCACAGCAAATAACTTGAAGCACTGCACAACTGCGGGCTTGGAGAGGAAAGAAAAGAATTTCAGTGTTGAAACTGTCATGAGCTGAAGGTAGTAAGATGTCAGCAGGCAGCCAGGTTATTGAGGTTAAACCTTGCTCTATGCTTCAGATATTAAACTGTAGCAAAGCAGCGTGTTTAGTGCCATAAGGAAGTTAGTCTGGGGCAAAGTCCTTCATTTTATTATCTCTGTTGTAAAGCAGTGTTATTACAGAATTGTTAAACAGATGTTTCTAATTTTCACTCCATGTACAGGCAAATTAAATCCAAGCTCTACTGCTATTATTCTGTGATTATCCAAGCAAGTTCATTCTTTGTTTCAGCGAGCTGAAGTGTTTCTTCCTACTGCAACTTTCTTGCCAACATTTGCTTCCTTTGATTCTTCCCATCATGTATGTTATTGGCCTTAAGAGCCTCAACTTGCAAGACATTCTCTAGTCTCTCTTCCATTCTCTTAAAGAGCTTCTGCTCATACTTTAGATTTGTAGCCATCTGTCCATAAGACATCCTATCTAACAAGGTTTCTGCAAAGGATTTGGGCTAAAATCCTGCATGTGTTCCTAACATTGTTGGCTCAGCCACCAGTGGTTATACGTTCCTTCTGAGTCTTGTAAGGTGGCTGATAAAGTAATGTGGACCAGAATGTTATTTGAAGACACTTGCTTTTACAGAGGAATCATCTGGTAGACTAAAAAATATGTCATTTTGAAACTGAAGTGTATTAAAATGCTTAATTAATTATGATTCTTTGTCTTCTCTGGTAATAATGCAATCTTTTTTTTTTTCTTTTTTCTTTTTTTTTTTTTTTTTTAAAGACCACAATTAAAAAAAAAATTACATAAAAAAAAAAAAAAAAAAAAAAAAATCTAATATTCACTTTTTTTCTCTGCAGATTTATTGTTTCATTTTTTTCAACCTGTAATATACCATGACAAGATCTAGGGATTTCTATGGAGTTTGTTGGAGTACTCCTCCTCACGAGAAATGTAACGAAGGGGTTTTTATCTCTTTTTATAGGAGACAGGTCTTGCACCTGGGTCAGGAGAACCCCCACTACCAATACAAGCTGGGGGATGTAAGGATAGAGTGCAGCCCTGCCAAAGAAGACCTAGGGGTACTGGTGGATGGCAGCTGAACGTGAGCCAGCAGTGTGGCCTCACAGCCCAGAAAGCCAACCGTATGCTGGGCTGTAGCAAAAGCAGCGTGCCCAGCAGGGTGAGGGAGGTGATCCTGCCCCTCTGCTCTGTGCAGGTGCACTGCAGCACACCTGGAGTACTGCAGCCAGGTGTGGAGTCCTCAGTACAGCAGAGACATGGACCTGTTGGAGCATGTCCAGAGGAGGGCCACAAAAATGACCCAAGGGATGAATCCCCCTCTCTACAGAGCCGAGGCTGTTCAGCACAAAGAAGAGAAGGCTTTGGAGAGATCTGGTAGCAGCCTTTCAGTACCTAAAGGGGAGCTACAAGAAAGAAGGGGACAGACTCTTTAGCAGGGCCTGGGGTGATAGAACAAGGGGAAGTGGTTTGAAGATTAAAAAGGGGAGATTTAGGTTAGATATGTCTTTTACAGTGTTATGGGTTATTAGACTTTTATAGTGAGGGTAGTGAGGCACTGGCACAGGTTGCCCAGTGATGACAAGGCTATTACAGATCTGTATGTCTCTGTTCATTGCAGGGGAGCTGGACTAAATGACCTTTGAAGATCCCTTCCACCTCCAAGAATTCTGTGATGATTCTATGATGATTCTGTGATGAATATACATACAATAACATACATTAGTACTACTGTGCAAATCACAAATATCTCATTATAGTTCCCTTAACAGCAATTCTAATAACATGAAACATTTTTTCTCGCAAATATTTCCAAAATCTCAGATCACACACACACAAAGATTACAAACAACTTCGCAGAAAATCTTAGCAGATATTCTGTTGTTCCATTTGATCAGTTTGTGCTTGTGAAGATGATAAAGGAACCTATAAAACCTATAAAAACATGAAAGCATGCCATCACCTAGAAGATGAAATATCTCTGGACTTTGAAACTGCTTGTTACTAGTTCAGTATGGAAAGGTATGTATGTATATAGGTATGTATGAATGAATGACCAGGTGGCTTGTATTTGAGCAGTTTCAGTCATCATTCAGTTCTGCTTACTCATTCACCATCACCAGCCATGTAGCCTAGCAGTTGCGGGCTGCTGACTTCCTAGTGGTGGTCTGAAAAAATTCAAGAGATTTCTGGGGTGTCCTCAAACCAAAGCCTGTTGTTTGATTTCTTTTTCTGTTCAGGGCTAGCAAAATCAGCAAGTGTGCAAGACAGAACTGGCTGCTCTGAAATGGGTAGCGAGTGGGGAGGTCTTAGTTCCACCAGTAAGTGCTTTCCCTATAGGTGTATGACTGCTTGCTTCTCATCAGCAAGTCTTCAGTGACTGACAAGATTTTTCTACCTCTTCCTTTACACGTAGATTCTACTTGTGAGTTTTATGAGCACATAAAGTGAAAACACAAACTGCAAACTGAGGGCTATTTCCTAGAATTTCTATGTGAAGTCTTTAGGCCTGTGAGCTGTTAGCAAAGATGACAATGCTTCAAAACAGTGGGGGAAGTGTTAACATAGAAATGCTTGCAAAATTAACAGTTCGGAACTGGAAAACAGCTAACTCCTGTCCACAAGAACATGCCAACCTGGAAATATGCTAGCATCGATTGTGGGTATTATGTGGAACAAAGGAGATATCATATAGCTGGAGTAAAACCAATAAACCCTACAATAAACCCTACAGTGTCAGCCAAGGCCCAGCCTGCATGAGGTGAGGTGGCTGCAAGAGGTCTGTGGATGATTCCAAGGGGCTGGAGCTGCACTCTTGGTGCATCACACCGCCTCACTTTGCTCATGTTTTCTTTATTGAAGCCTGGTCCTGGCTCACGCACAGTGAAAGGCATCATGGAATGCCAGCCTTTTTGGCTGCCCAAGGGCTGCTGCCCTGTGGGCCATTTGAGGCAGATGGAAGAACCACAGACACGATTGCAGAGTGGAAACCTCTGCAATCATCATCATAAAATGATTCCTGCACTGTTAGGCAGCAAGCATTCCCAGCAGTGAGGGATTTCCATTGCACTGGCGCAGCAAAGCTGCTCTCCAACTCAGCAGCTGTTCTGAGGCAGCAGCTCTGTGAAACATCACCATTATGAAATTACGATTCCCCCGCGAGCACTCTGCTGGAACTATTTTTCTTTTTTAGATTGGATTAGCAGTCTCTGAGATGAAGCAAGGCTGCCTGCCAGAACACCCAGCTCCCTAAATAATGCTGGGGCACAAAGGCAAGCAGAACCCACACCCCTCGTTGCTGCGGGGGCTGCTGCTGGCGGCTCTGACCTCCCCGAGGTGGGCAGACCTCACTCTTCGCAGTAGTCTGAGAGGGGAAATCTCAGTACCGTCCAACCCCGCTCAGCGCCCTCCCTCCGTGTCGGGGATTCGAACCCTCGTTAGTGACGCAATAGGGTCCGGCTCCGCGGCCGCCGGCTCCAACTGCGCATGCTCGGGTTGGCGAGGCACACGTGCAGTTGGCGTGCGGGGAGTGGGAGGGAGCAGGGGGAAACGCGCATGAGTAAGCGTTTGCATGCGCGCATCCGTTCTGACGTGAGGGCGGGAGTGGCAGGCGGCCCGTGGGCGGTTCGGGCCGCGCTACTTGTGCGGGGCGCGGTGCGGCGCTGCCGCGATCGCCTGCCATGGAGGAGCAAAAAGTGAGTGATGCTGCCGGGCCGGCCGTCCCCAGGTCCCGAGGGGCTCCGGCTGACTCTGGGGCTGGCGGAGGGCTCGGGATGCCCGGGCGGCCTGTGCGAGGGGATGGGGAGGCGGGCGTTGCCGCCCGATGCCGCTGTCCGGGGCTGGGGCCGTGCCGTGCATTGCCGGCCGGAGGAGTCAGTGGGGAGCAGGGCGATGTGCCTGGCCCGGAGCTGGGTGTCTAAATACGGAGCTCTGCAGAAAGTTCTGACTCAGCCCTTCGGCTTGCGGGCCTTTGGGCTGCTCTGCTTTCCCCTGCTTGGAGGCTGCCTCGTGAGCAGCGTTGTGTTACTCGTGGCTTACATCATTCGGATTAGGGATCTGTGTTATCTTTCTGATCTGTAAGCGTTTTCGTGCTGATGCTTCATACTCACCGGTGCTTCTGAAGGTGAGATTGCCAAGCAGTGCCTCTGTTTGAGTCTGGGGCTGCTGAGGGGGCTACGGCTGTTCTGGATGTTGCAGGATGTGTGCCTGGTACCTTCCGCTCTGTTTGGATTTCAGAGCTCTGGGTACAGTAGTACAGTTGCAGCTCATCTCGGATTTCACAGCACTTCATCGGCTAATTTGTTGCTGTCTTCTAACTCTGGCAACTTCATTGTGAAGAAGTGTAGCAGGTTAGGAGGCAATGGAAGTGCGTCCTGTTTGAAGCGTGGTCGGTACGAGACTGAATTTAGGCTGCTTTAAAAACTCCATTTTGCATCCAGCCATGTCACAAAACTTCAGTGTGATCTTGAGCAAGCTGACAACTTGCTATTTAAACAGAACTGATGTAATTTTACTGAAGTTTACTTTTCGGCTTCAGCCAGGTTTGCATCTGCTTCAACAGGTGTCATGCAGTGTCGGTTACTGGTTATTCAGAGGATATGTTGTTTTATACTGCCATCAAAACTACAAGATACTACATGTTGCACAGCTTCGTCTCCTCTTTCATGCCCTTCTATGTTTTCGTCCTTTGTACATGAGCACATGGCACAAGATCTAATACATGTTTAGAAAAAAAAGGATACTAGCAGTGATTAAAAGCTGACTTTGTTCTAGTCGCTTGTGTATTGGTGGTATATTGGATCAATGTGGTGGTAAAGTTTTGGTAGCAGAGAGGCTGCAGGGGTGGCCTTTGAGAAGTGACCAGGGCTGTCCTTGTGTCAAACAAGAGCAATTCCAGTTGGCTCCAAAATGTGCCCACTGCTGGCTGCGTGGAGGTCATCATCATCAGCGCAGATAGTGCTTCTGTGATAACACCACGTAAGAAAATTAAAAAAAAAAAAAAAAATAAAAAAAAAAATTCACTGTTCTGGTTCTCCTGTGAAAGAAGTGAGAAAAATGGGAGAAAAGCAGCCCTGCAGCCACCTAGGTCAGTGCAGAAGGAGGTCAGGAGGTGTTCCAGGTGCTGGAGACAGGAGTTCCCTGCAACCTATGGGAGAGCCCATGGTGGAGCAGCCTGTGTGAAGGAATGTTTCCCTCTCCTAATCTGTTATCCAGATTGGCAATAAGTTACATTATACTTTCTCAAGCTGAGTCTGTTTTGCCTATGGTGGCAACTGGTAAATGATCTCTTTGTCCATGATTTAACCCACATGCTTCTTCACCTCGTTTTGTCACTGTGCCCTGCTAAGGAAAGAGAGTGGATGAGTGTCTTGGCGAGCACCTAACCACTTGCCAAGGTTAACCTGCCTCAGGTGGTTAAGAAAAGTACACTGTAATGTATTTTTAGGCCTCTTACATCTGTGTTTGCAGAAGGTGTGTTTCTCTTCAAGTTTCATCATACTGGGTGGAATTTGTTTGGAGAAATTTGTGGTTTATTTAAAAAGTTACGTACTGATTGATTGGTCGCTGTAACTTCAGGTATGGAAAACCTTGTTTGCTAGTTTGCTTAGATTTGCTGCTGTACTTTAGATCAATTGTTTAAAGGATTACCAGGCTTTCTTCAAGCGTAGATCTTTTCTTTTAGTCACACACATCTATAAAAGCCAAAAGCATTGTTCAGAACTATGTACAAGAAGAGTAATTTTTTTCTGCATGGTAGGACTGAGTAAGCCCTAAAATCCCAGCTGAAAGAGGATTGGGAGTTTTCTTGTTCATCCAAATTGACAGTTATGTTTATAGGATCTAAGGCTTAACTGTGGGCTGACATGCAAAAACAATTGCTTCTGGTTGGTAATGAATGTAGCAGCAGCTGGTTGGATGATTGCATTTATCTGGCAGTCTGCGCACAAAGGTGTCTTAAATATGTTAGACTTTAACCCAGTAATGAGCAATTCTGTAATGAAGTGATGAAGACTTGCTGCACTCACTGTTTCTGCAAGAAACCAACCTGGCTTTGTTTTTGCACCTGACAGTCTGAGTTCCAGGCATTGCTTGCAGTTGCATTATGTCTTTTACAGCTTGCATTGTGATAGTGTTGTGTAAGGCAGCAGAATTCTTACTTTCCTCTGATAAAGGATGACATTGTACTAACACTGTAAATGCATCATAGAGGGTTCTTTAAACTAAACTTGTAAGGAAGAGGATCGGGGAAAAAATGGGCTTGGGAGTATCGGAAAGGTTTCTTAAAGGCAAGGTGACAGCAGGGTTCACTGTAGAAGTAGATGCTGTCAAAGGATAAAACTTCTACTTTTTAGCAGACATGAGGTCTTTAGTAAAGAGCTAAGAACTTGCTTATGGGAACGGAGGTGGAACATGAGATAATGACCTCTGTGACATCTTTTAGGTTGCACACCTCAAAAACTGGCTTACAAGCTCCTCCATCTGCCTTGATTTCCTGTGTTGTCAAGTAGCAATGTTAAGCATAGCAACTCGAAACTGAGTCTAAATAAATAAATAAATAAATAAATCCTAATTACAGCTTTCACTTTTTTAACAAGTGGCATAAACAAGCTCTATAGATTCAGATGTGTTTCAAGAACTGATTTATTTGGTATTCTGATTTGTTCAGAACTCGAACTTTACAATAAGGCTGAGTTTTAAGTACCTATTCTTGATGACTAATAAAAGTCTTCAGATACGAGGGTGACTTGTTAAAATTAAGCTTGTAGTCTGTTATAATTAAAAAAAACCCCACGTGCTCAGCAATTTTTCATACTGAGTACGTATTTTGCAAATTTAATCTTCTGCTTTTTAATGGCTGACAGCAGTATATCACAGAGAACCTTCCCAGTTGTCACCGAGTTTTTGTCTTTGAGGTTGCTCTTAATCAGAGTACACAAAGCATTTACCAAAATATTTCAGTAACTGCAGAAATGAGCTTACAAATAGCTACTAACTTTACTCTGCTGATCACATAGGATAAGCTGTTAGCTTGGTTATTTATTTATTTTTTATATAGCAGATAATGTTAATTTTTCTTTTCAACTGCTTTATTTTCTTTATTGCTTCTCTCTCATTTGCTTTGCGAAGTCTTCTAGAGAAGTTATGCAGGGCAGTGTGATGACAGTAAGTAGCCTGGCTGTTCAGATGATTTGGGATCTTCAGTATAATTAAAGTTATTTAATTTAATAAAATGCCTCTTAGGTCATTAATCTTTTTTTCATTACAAAACATTTATTGTGGTCTTGTATCAGAAGAGTTGAATTTACAGTTAGAACATGTATGGTGAATTCTTATTAATTCATGTGTTGAAATGCTAAGCTGCAAAAGGACCTTGTGATCATTTCTTACTTTGTAATTCCAGGAGACTCTGCAAAGGATCATCTCTACTCTCGCAAACAAAAATGATGAAATTCACAACTTCATTGGCATGCTGAACCAAACAATACAAAATGTTCAGGTATGTTTGTTAGGATTCGTAGCCTGTATGTGGTGGGAGCAGCTGCTTATCAGGTTTTGTCAGCCTTAGACTGGTTGTGCAGTGTGTAAAGGGTGGGCAATAAAAATCAAGTGTAAAATATAACTTCATATTGGAACCAAGTAGGAAAACATTTCATTTCCAAAGTTCTGCCTCAGCTTGGAAGGTGTAGTGGTTTTGATTTTCTTGCAGAAAGCAGTCTGGGGTTTTGATTTGTTTGGAAGAGAGTGTCTGATTTTGATGTGTGACCTCGGATTCATGTTAGTTGCAAGTTGTCTGCTATTTTAGACTTCTGTTGGCAGACTGAAAAATGAGACCATCTAAAAACACTTGAGAATTCTTTGCTCTTTCCATAGTTAGTATATGCAAAATGTTGGGTTAAAGTTAACTGTTAAACCTAACTTTTAAACCATTTACCTCTCAGCTGAGGTTAAGGTTTCTCTTATCTGTCAATAAGTGGCTGTTTCTTGCTAAAACTGAGTGAAATTGAATTCAGAAAATGAAGTTTTCCAGCAAATCTTTAAGATGGCTTTCTGAGTGCAGTTTAGTGTCAAATGAAATGGAACTGTCTAATATCCTGTTTACAAACGTCTGAGAGCTAATACATAATGGTGAGAGGGGGGTGAATTCTATGCTTTTAGGCACAGAATACAGTTTCCAAATGTTGGTTCTGTGCAAGTTTGAGTATTAGAGTTTTTGTGAATTTTAGTCTTCAGCTTGGTGATGTTATGTCTGCCTGAAAGGGGGCCCTCCTGTAATATTTAGTGATAAAGTGAGGAATGATAAGAAGGTATATTGTAGTCATGGCAAAGTGTGTTTAGGCAAACCACATGATTTTCAGTCTAGAAGACAAGGAAATCAGCATTGCTTCCATTAGAGATTGCAGCTGTTTTCAATTCTCTTCTCAGATAAATTCTTCTAATGTGATTAGTGAATTGGATGATGAATTTGATGCTCTGTATTCTGTATTGGATGAGATGAAGGGGAGTATGGCTGGCACTATTCAGCAGGAACAGGCTCGTAAAATTCAAGCTCTTCAGGTAAATGTAAAACGTCTCTGAGATTCTTTGCAACTGGGTACAAGAAATTTCAAACTGTTATTTAAAGCCTTACCTGAAAATGAGATTTTTGACAGTGTTGCAAGAAGTGGAGTAACGGCAAGGTAAATGTCTTTGTGTCTCTCTGGCCTCTTCTGGTCTCCAGTCTATGTTCTGGGTGTTACTGTATATCAAGGAAGTGGTATAATGCGTAACTTACATGTGAAGAAAGGCTCCATAGGAGCAGGACATATACTTTCTATTTTCGAGCTAATGAACAGCTTCTAGACAAAGATTGCTTTGTTTCTCCATATAGGAATATGAATCTGTTTAATGCCTGATGTGATTTTTTTTTGACCTTTTTATTTCAATTTGTATGGAAAACGTATGAGAGTTGCATAGGAACATGTTTAGTGGAGGGCACCAGTTTAATTTGTTAAGTACGTTTCACAGTTTTATGATTGTATGATTTAGTGCAGGAGAATCTTTGCAATGAACTTCAGAGATACAGAAGTGAAAATGCAGCTTCTTGAAATAGGCATAAAATCCATGTATTTACAGTAGAGAGTAGCCAGTTAGCACTAGCTGTCAGAAAGTGTAGCTACATGGGGATATGTATGATAATTAATCCTATAAACAGAAGCTGGTTTTTTAGCTTTTTTTTTTTTTTTTTTTTTTTTTTT
>NW_024884767.1:9724793-9746735 GCF_019232065.1 Centrocercus urophasianus
ATTTTTTTTTTTTTTTTTTTTTTTTTTTCTCCACATGATCTAACTTGTATCCTTCTTTTGCCTCTTAAATCTTTTTCCTTATTTGCTTATACATGGCATTAAGGAAAAAAAAGAGCCTTTATTTCATAACTTTAAAGAAGCTCAAGGAATTGTTTAATGCAAATTCCACAGACCTCCTTACTATGTCTGCTTTACACCAGTCTTTAAGTAGGAGGATAAAGCATTTCGGAATTTTTGGGTATGTATCTCAAGTTTTGCTTTCCCATGTCGAGTTTTATTTTTCTCTTCATGTCTGCTTTAAGACCTTCTGAACATCCTCAACAGATGGTGGTCACGTGCTTCTAATTTACTCAAACTTTAAGTATTTAGTACTTCTCAGTGAATAACTTCTAGGAGCAATTCAGCTGCTGCTTCCATAGTTTATTCTACCATATATATAGTTAGTGAAAGCTGAGGTTCATCTTGTAACACTTCTGGAGGGGAAAGCTATTTCAGTAGTCAGATGGTAGTCGGCATGCTGTCTGACTTTACTGAGAAACTTTCTGTTAATATCTGTTAATTTTCTGGAGCTTAATCTAATTTGATTGAATGGTATGTTTAAACGCATTCTAAAACCTTGTTACTGCCTGGTATGTGTTGAACAGGGGAGCTACTATTTGCATTGGATGAGGATGAAAACAAATATAGTGTTGCAGATAACTGACATGGTCGTTAAATCACTTATTTATCTTTCAGCTTCGGCTGTTATCTAACTTTTTGGTCTAAAGGACGTTCTCTTGATGACAGATCAAAATTCCTCTAAGGTGCACAGCAAGAGTGCTTTTTCCTAACAATGAACCTATTAAACCAAACTGACAAAAGCTGTTGTGTTGAACTCATCAATCTAAACCATTACCATTGATTGGGATTAAACTCTGTATGAGGAAATCAAAAGCTTTCAGTGTGGTCTAAATTTCATGTTTAAGAGAATTTAAGGGACTTTCTTAATTTGTCCTGAAACATTTATATTGGTCTTGCACAGTAGTTTAAAAGGCTGACGATTTCATTTTTAAACTGGTTTCACAAATTTTCTTGGATGTTAGTGCTGAAAGTCCAGAAATTACTCTTATTCCTTGCTTTAAAGATAATTTTTTTTTTAGGGCGGTGTACTTTATTAATGCTAAAGTGTTGGACGATTACAGCCAGAGTCAATGGCTCTGTGTCCAGGTTGAGGCCAGTGTTGAGTGGTGTCCTCCAGAAGTTTGTCCTGGGAGCAGTGCTCTTCAACATCATCAACATTAAGGACAGAGACAGTGGGATTACTGCACCTTCAGCAGATTTGCAGATGACACCAAGCCAAGTGGTGCAATTGATAGGACAGAAGGAAGGGATGCCATCCAAAGGGACATTGAAAAGTGGATCCATGTGAACCTAATGAGGTTCAACAAGGCCAAGTGCAAGTTGTATTTGCGTCAGGACAATCCCAGTTGTATATACAGACTGAAGAAGAACTCCTTGAGAGCAGCCCTGGGGAAAAGGATCTGCACATTCTGGTGGATGGAAGGCTGGACACTAGCCAGCAGTGTGTGCTTGCAGCCTGGATGGCTAATTGTACTCTGGGCTGCATCAAAAGATGGACAGCTAGCAGGGTGAGAATTGTCACCATCTGCTCTGCTCTTGTGAAGCCCCATCTGCAGTACCATGTCCAGGTCTGGAGCCCTCTGCACAAGAAAGATGTGAAGCTGTTGGTGTGGGTCCAGAGAAGGGTGACAAAGATGGTGAAAGGGCTGGAGCACCTCTCCTACAAAGACAGGCTGAGGGAGCTGGGCTTGTTCAGCCTGGAGAAGAGAATGCTTTCTAGTACTTGAGGGGCACTCAAAAGGAGACTGACTTTGTACAAAGTCTGTTAGTGATAGGACAAAGGAAATAGTTTTAAACTGAAAGAGGGCAGGTTTGGCTTAGTTGTCAGGGGGAAATTCTGTACTTGGAGTGGTAAAGCACTGCAACGTGCTGCCCAGAGAAACTGTGGATGCCCTGTTCCTGGATGTGTTTAAGACCAGGTCGGGTGCAGCCTTGGACAGCCTAATCCAGTGGGTGGCAACCCTACTCACAGCAGGAATTGGGACTGGGTAGGTTTTAATGTTACTTCCATCCCAAGCTGTTCTATGAAAATGCTACTTGCTATTAAATTGTTTTATTACAGTGTATTATTACATGGATAGAAAGACATGTTGAATGGCTGTAGAAAAGCTGCTGCCAGGTGTAAAATGTGCATGTTGTTTGACCTGCGTTTTGTTTACAGTCCTGTGGAGTGTCTGTAATTAATCTGCTTGGAGGGTATATCCATAGTTATGTTAGAGGTTCCTTATGGACTACTTAATTTACTGGAAATGGTAGTTTATTAATGGTAATTGTCAATTGATCCTCAAAAAAGTTTCTTATTGCTCTTCTTTCTCTGTTCCTCTTTCCTTGCCATCATTCATTATACTGTAGTGCTTCTTTTTAAGATACTTATGCCAATTAGAGCAGGATAGGAATAAAATGCCTTACAGCTACAAGTTCATTGATGAAGGACAATTTTGAAGGTAGAAATAAGAGCGTATATGGACTTTGGCATTTCATAGCTTTTGTAAACCTAAACATGTCTTAAAAGTCAAATCTGCCTTTTATAAACCAGTTCAGCTCTATTCCCCTTTTGGGTTTGTGGAATGTGCTCTATACCACTGTGCATGTGTTAAGCACAGTGAAGTTCTAGTTAAAACTCACTGTATGTCAACTGACTAACTAAGGTAACCTTATAAGTAATTAAAGAGGCATAGCAAAGCCATGTAGCTGTAACAAATAGCAAATAACTTTTTAAGTACAAATGCATAAAGATATTCTTTTTTCTTCAGAATCAGCTTAGCCAGTGTAGTAGTGCCCTGGAGAGTTCTGAAGAGCTGCTGGAACTTGCTGCGCAGTCGCTGGACATAAAGGACCCTGTGAAATTCTCAGAGGTAGAAAATGTTAAATGGATGTATGTTAGGCAGGTGCTGGTGTTTGGATTAATTTCTAGTAGCTTCTGTGTTGTGGTAGTGGACTCAGCAGAGTACTAACTGTGTTGTTTAGCCTGCAGTATTGAGTTTTAACTTGCTTTTGTCAAGCTGGCCTTTTAAGATGTGGTGTTCAAAGAAATTTAGCTTGTGGTCAAGCTCAAATGTGATCATCTGAGAGTGCTCACAGAACTATATGAATAAAGTCCAGTAACTTTTCCAGATTAATCAGCAGGGGCTTGCAATACAACTGCAAATCTTCAGGCAGTTCTTTGGAGCTTTAGTATCTACATTGAAAGTACAGGGTAAACCTGAACATCTGTAGTAAAGCTTTTAACATGGGCCATGGTGGACTCAACTTTGGGACTTTTGTTGCTCTATTGCAGATATGTGATGCTGATGATTGGGGAAAAAGAAGTTGCAGAGCCTCCACTTAGTTCCTATATAAGTACAGTTAACCTGTCACAGTTGTCTTTATATTATTCTAGTATCAGTATCACTTAATGATACTTAAGTATTAAAAGAGTTTGAGACCTTATGCACACAGCTGTGAGGCCTTTCTAAATTGGTCCATCAGAACTGCTACAACATGCAATCTCTGCTAAAATAGATGCTGTCTTGTTTAGTGTGAGGAGGAAGGAAAAGGGAAGTCTTTTTGTAGATAGCTAACAAGTTCAGCAAATCTGTATTGATGAAACCTTGTGGTAATCAGCCCTTAAGACCATGGAACTCATATTTATGATCTGAACCCTTCGGCTTTTCTGAAAGATCTCATGAAACTGAATTCAGGACAGCTTTTCCTATATTTCCCAGAACTTGCTAATGTATTTGTATGCTGTGAAGGCTGGAGCCAGATCTGGGCCTTGCACTGCGATTCTAATACAAAAAATGCAAGCTTTATCTCAGCACACTTACAAATGAGAGCCAACATATGCCTAGCTGGAAGAAGGATATGTTTACAAACGAGTTAAACTGTTCTAGCTATACACTGATCCAGTA
Organism: Centrocercus urophasianus; assembly: GCF_019232065.1. Taxonomy (NCBI): domain Eukaryota; kingdom Metazoa; phylum Chordata; class Aves; order Galliformes; family Phasianidae; genus Centrocercus; species Centrocercus urophasianus. The sequence goes on from NW_024884767.1 coordinate 9,728,804, forward strand.
CAATAGGTTCTCTAATGTAACTTGCTTTAATAATTCTCACAATAGCAGGCTCAGCCCCACCGTATCCATGACCAAGTTACTTTGTCTTTCTGTCTTTTAATGGGAACAGGAACAAAGGATTGGACAGGAAAGCTGTCTTACATTGCCTTTTAGACCTCTTGGCAACATGTGTGCTGTCTTGCTTTGAATGTCAGTTTTGATTAATTTGCCTTGAAAAGTAACAATTCCTAAACTAAATGTCTTTCCTAGCCGTTCAATTTGGGTTGTCTTTTCTGACTTGTAGTGATGTACAGAGATTGTTAGATGTAGAATGTAGCTTTGTATTCTCTCTGTTGTTTGTTTACAGATAATCTGTACTGTTTTGTTTGGTTTTTTTTTTTTTCAATCAAATATGCAAAGGCAAGTTATTGGATGTTTAGGAGAAAAGGTCTTTAAATTTGGAGTTTGAGGCTTAAGAGGCTTAACAGGAGTCCAGTTCACTGAGCTCCCAACATTCAGAATCTTTTTACAGTAGCTTGAACTTAACAATGTCTAAGGTGTTTCAGGCATAGTAATACTGAATTGACTATTAGCTAGTTAAATCTACTGGACTATTAACTGGAATACCTTTTTTAATTGGTGTTTTTTCGGATCCTGCGATAAATCCATTCAAGAGAAACTAGCTCAAGACTAGGTTGTATTTTTTAGTGTAGTTTTTTTTTCTATTTTTAATGAATTAGGTAACGTGGAGGTCAGAGCCTCCCTTCCTCTCCTCTTTATCTAGTGAGGATGTATCAAGCTGTAGCCCAGTATGTAGTATGAATGAATAGATATGAATAGAGTGAATACCAAACACATGCAAGAGTGCTGTGGTTGGATAGGATGTGATTTGACACTGCTGTGCAGCCAACATGAAATTGGCTGAGAACCCTTTTTTGGCAGTGGTCTGGAAACTAAATTCAAAGGAGTTAAGACAGGGCTGTCTTGCAGAGAAATGTGTTCACTGAATCCTGAATGCCACATATTCCACCAGTTGTAGAGATTACGAGGAAGGGTTTGTAAGTAACAGTGACTTGTCTACAGCTGTCACATAATCAATAATAGTTCCAATGAGAACTTTGGTTTGATATAAAACAAAGCTATCTCTTAAGCTAAATTATTTATGAATATTTGTTCTTTCTACTTCCTGCTTTGGAAACATAACATTATTTTTATATAGGAGGGAGATCTTTTTTTTTTTTTTTTTTCTCCCCACTCATTTATACTTAGAAAAAAAACTGTAGGTCCCTCATTTCTTTGGCTTGCAAGTTTGTGCATAGTCTTTGGGAAGGATGGTAGTAAAGATGAATACTACCTTAGTAGCAGTGTTAACTCCAAATAGTGATTCAGCAATTCTCACTAAGCCATCACTAAGACTTCTACAATAATGTTTTCAGTTCCTCCTGGTGGAGGACTGGGATTTTTTTTCCAAATGCTGGTTAAGATTTGTCTTTGAAATATGACATTGGTTCTGCACCTTCTTCATTGTTATTGCTTAAATACTGAGGAAAAACTGTGTTTTGTATTTTGGGATTTTGACATACAGTGACTGCCTTTTAGGAAGTGGTGTTGGAGTAGCGCAGTGACTTTCAAAGGGAACATGTTAGTCCTATTTTTTTGTGTGAATGTACAACATAGATAAGTCAAGTATGGCTGAATGCCACTAAACACTTTGCAATTTAAATGAGAATAACAATCATTAAGCTTTACCAACTTATTCATGGGGCTCTTTTGAAATATGATGGAGAGTAACTTAACTGATGCAGAGAAATCTGCAGAGACAAAATTATGGACAGGAAGTTGGAGCTGGTTTTCTGTGGTTTTTGAGACTGATTTGTTTCCAGGTAATATACATTGTTGCAATTCTAACTAACACTATTAACATGCTTTATGGAATTTTTTTAATGCAAATGTTGAACCTGTTTTGATTCTCAAACCTGAGCATAGAACTGAGATTGTTCTGTCTTCTTGCATGGTACTGCCTTTGAGACTTGCATGAAAATGCTAACTACCTTCTCTCTCTTCTCCCTGATGTGCCCCAAGGCTGCCAGACAGATCAAAGATAGGTACAGTACAAAGCCTACACTTTTTGTCTCTTTGAATTAGTTTTGTCCTTGAAAATGCATTTATTTTTAAGGAACATAGTCAGCTTGAATCAAATTCATGGATTCTGCTTTCTTAAGTGTTCCTCATGACGTCGCAACTTATGAAAGAGAACTAAAACTTTTTTTCCTCTTCAGTGTTTCTTGCTGGTTCCAGACCTTTCATCCCATGATAAAAAGAGATGTTTTTAACACAGGGAAACATGTCTCTACTGCAAAACTTATGTTTGTTTTAGTAGCTGGTGGGTGAGATTGAATAATATTTCAAGCTGACTCTGCTCCTTTAAATTGTGATTAAGTCTTGATTAATTACCTCTTAGAGACTTTTGCTAGCTAACTTCAAGTATTTCTGATGATATCATTGAACTGTTTTAAATTTGCTATTTCTACTGTTTTCATTGTGCCGTGTCTTGAAACTACTGCTTAGAAATGGAATGTTTCTGTTTCAAAATAAATACTAAGGTTTTCTTAAGCTGAAAGTGCTAATTGTACTCTGAGAGTCTGACATCCTGGTTCAGAAAGTTTCCTATGCTGTGGGTAACGATTTGTAAGACCGCTCATAGGGTCTTACCTATGTATGTTACTCCTGCTGACCAAATTGGTTTGCTTTCAGCTTATGTATTTTCAAAGGAGAATCTGCTTGTCTAAATTGTCTTGATGTTAATGTAAAATGAATAATAGATTGAGAAATTTTCACTCTTCCAAGGGTAAAGAACTGAAGTAGTTAACAAATCAGATGGATGGTGGCAATGATAGGTATCTTAGCTCTTTAAAAGTTAATTAATATTTCACCATTAATACTTAGAAGGTATCCTCTTATCATTTCTGTTTTCTTGAAATGCTCTGCAGTCTTGCCTTTAAACCGATTGTGACAGGTTGTCTCTATAGTATTGGCACTTCAAGAGAAGTTTATGATGTCTGAAACTAAGTTAATGTTCTGTTATAGCTAATCAGAATGCTTCTTTTTCTTAAGAGGAGATTTAGTCAGGTACAGTCAGGTCAGGTAGTGGAATCTGGCTGTTACCTGCCCATACTGACTTTCAGGAAGTTAACTGTGCCTTGGGATATTGTCTGTTTTACTGTGCTCATTTCATTGTCATAATTGCCTTCTGTTTCCCCAAACGATAATCTTCTCATGCTTGTATGTTTAATATGCACCTCCCATATTTATTCTTCTTTCTTCACTGCCTAACATTTAAATGTTTTTTTTTTTATCATTCTTTAATGTAACTGCAGTTAGCACACAATCGCTATTATATGCCAGTGAAGAACATAATACTTCATGGGAAGTGATACGCATTAGGTGTTCTAAAGATGTATCAGACCTGTGAGTGTAGACTGGGTGACTATCTGCTAATGATGTCTATTTTGTTATTAAACTCTTTTTACAGCAGGGACAGACCCTTGTTCCATCTCAAATCAGTGTCATCAGGCCATGCGGCAGAATTTGAATGACTTCTGTATTAAAGAACCAGAAAATAGACTTACTCTTTTATTTTGGTCTAGTCCAAGTAGTACTGAGGTGTCCTAAGAATATTCATAATAAGGTCTAAACTAAGATTCCAGAAGGGGAAATGGAGTAGTGCTTTGATATGTCTTAGACATCAAGACTATTTTGGAATCTGTGCTAAGCAGTTATGAGAAACTAGAACATTTTGTAGTAGTTTAGGACATTTTTTGGCTAACAGTTCGAAATTAAAAATACAAGTGATCCAATTGCTGTTTCTGAAACTGACTATAGGTCTTTAAACAATGCAAAACATGTTTTGCTAATACTGCTTCCCTGACTTTAGAGTCACAATGGCTTCAGCATTTCGCATCTCTCTGAAACCAGAGGTCAGTGACAGTATGACTCACTTGATGGTGGACTTCACCCGCGAAAGGCATGCACTCCAGGCTGTTAAGTTTTTGCCAGGTAAAACTGTATGCAGTGAGTTTAATTTGTTACTAATTCAGTAAATGACTATATTAAAAAAAGAAAGTCTTCATGCATCCTAATGAGCAGTGTTTAATTGGATGTTAAGCGGAGTATCTTGATGGTAAAAGTTTTCCAGTTTTTTTGTTCATTTCTGCATAACATGGCACTTCTGAGAACGATATTTATGTTTTTTTCTGAAGTGGGAATACATCTTCCAGGTCACATGGTTTTGTGTTTGGTTTTTTCTTGAGTTGTATGTTCTTCTGTACATTATGAAGCTACTTGAAGTTTCTGAAGGCTATACCTGGTAGCTTGATGCTTGGTGATGCACTGAAGTCCTAATAACCTGTAGTAAATTGTGCATGGAACTGCAAGCTATTAAGTTACTTATGTGAATATGATATGATATCGTATCATATGATATGATATAAAATACATGGTAATGGTTATCTACTATGATAGTGGAACTTTTGAATCTTCTGTTGTGTTTTAAACTGGCCTGTACCTCAGCACCATAAAGCCATTTGCTATGCTTGCCTGCAACAGTATGGGATAGAGAATTGAAAAAAATGTAAAAGAGCAAGAAGTTGTGGTTTGAAGTAAGAACAGTTTAAAACGAATGGGGTAGAAAACAAAGAAAACCCTACAAGAATTAATACAAAAACAAATGGTGCATGGTGTATTTCCTTGTCACCAGCTGGCTGATGCTGTGCCAGTACCCTAACAAAGACAACTCCTTCTGGCTTTTTTTGTTCACACTGACACAGAGTCATAGTATCACGAAGGTTGGAGAAGGCTTCCAAGATCATCTACTCCAAGCATCTACATACCACCAGTATTTCCCTACTAACCCGTGTCTGTTAGTAACATATCTGAATGTCTCTTGAATACCTTCAGGGACAATGACTCAACCACCTCCCTGGGCAGCCCTTTCCAGTGCCTGACCATTGTTTGTGAGAGGAAATTTTTCCTAATATCCAATCTGAATGCCCTGGCACAACTTGCGGCCATTTCCTCTAGTTAATGCTAGTTACATGGGGGCAGAGGCCAAACTCCACAGATGGTGATGGAGAAACCTTAAAATGTGATGAACAACAGGAGCTGTTCTGAAGACTTCATCATATGGTGTGGAATGTTCCTCTGATCAGTTTAAGCCAGCTCTTCTGGCTGTGTCCCCTCCTACTATCTTGTGCAGCTTCCTCACTGTCAAAGAAGCATAAGAATCAAATTTTGTAGTATAAACACTGCTCAACTGATGTGTTATCAGTGTTATTCTCATCTTAAATCCAACACACAAGCACCATTCTAGGTGGTATGAATAGCAGCCAACATGAACATTGTCGAATCTGAGACAGAATGCTATCACAACTGCTTGGTGGTAAATTTAGATGATATATTCCAGTGTATGTTTCATATTTTACTCATTTCTTTCCTACTTTCTTTCCACTTTGCCCTTGACTCATACTAAGAATACAGCAACAAGAATACTGCTGGCAGGGCTATATGTCACTGTTCCAAATCCGTGAAGGACTTGGCAGCATCAGTTTACATTTTGCACATCTATATTTTATGCTGTAGATATATTACATAGTAGCAGGCATAATTATCAATATTTTCCATACTTATCTAGCACTGTCTAGTCAGAAATTCCCATTTGTATTCTTAGACTCTGTTACTCATTGCCTTGTATTCTACATATTAGGGAACAATCTAGATAATCTGATCACGTTGCACACACTTGTAAAGGATTAGAGTGTTAAAATCTGACTCCAAACATTCATGATCTTATATCTGGACAAAGATACAATTTAGTATGACCCTCCTTATATGCGAATTTTTCTTTTTCTTTTTAAATGCAAAAAAGTTGATATTGTTTGGGCTGTTCATTTGTAAGCTGGAAAGTTTTCTGGATATAGCTTTCTATTTTCTGTAGTGCTAAGCTATCAAGTAACTATCAAGTAACTCTGGCACTGAAACCTGATAGCTCAAATTTATAAGCAAAATTGACCTGGTGGTGTTTCCTGATGTGACCTGATGTGGGAAGTTGAAAACAATCTTGATGTTGTGGTGGAGCAAGACTTAAATTTTTGCTTTTTCTTCTGAGCAGCTTAGCTGTTCTCAAGCATTTCAAACCTGTGCTTGGTTGAGTGTACTTTCCTTAACCAAAGGGAGAAGAGTACAGACCAGCAGTGCATCTTAATATTTGAACAAGTAAACATGGAAAGGTGTGATGTGCATAAAACAAACTAGACATCCTTCTAGTGGGGATGCTCCATCTAGAAGCTGATTGTATGTAGGCAGTAAAATTCATCATTCACATCTCTAAATGTGACTTCAGTGTAATTAAAGTGATGCTACTTGTCATCAGTTGTTATTGGGAGGAATCACTGCTAAGAATCTCTTCAAGAAATAATAGATTCAATAGCGCAAAGACAACCTAAATATAATTAGAAACTGGGTTAGTTGGTCATAACTGTGGAAAAATGCACAAGTCTTTGAGTAATATGAAAAGTGGTGTGGTATTTTTTTTTTTTTTACAACATCTGTAGTTCTGCTAGTCCTGTGGATACATCAGCATTGTACTTCTCTCAAATGTTCCTGCTTGATATGTTGACTTCAGGCCTCTTTGAAGCTTTTGTGAGTGCTGAAACAACAAAAATCTTTTGCAAATCCCATTTCCAAAAGCTTTGAGCAAGAAGTGCTTCAAAAACTTCAAAGTACTTGAAGTCACTTCAAACAAGTGACTTAAGTGCTTTTCAATTTCATGAAAACAGACTTTTGTTTATAAACAAAGCTACTGCATCTTCTTTAGTAGATCTTCAGAATTCTGTCCCCTTCTTTTAAGACAAAAGATAAAGAGGGAAGAACTAGATAACTGGGAGCTGGCTAGTGGGAACTATTTTATTGTTGTCTGTGGTGATGGATGCAAAGTAAGTGATAATGTTTGAGGGATGCAATTGGTATTAATCAAAAGACTCAGAAAAATAAAGCTATAAATCTTTTTAATGTTACCCAAAACATATGATCATAACTTTGGGCTTAGTTCCTCTCTGCTCTTACATATGCTTATTGCTTGCAGAAGAGGATTAACCTAACTTACTAACAAAACCCAAATCTGTGTAAAATATGATGTAAATGTTAATTCTGATGTCAGTGTTTATTCATTTGTGCATATTAAATGAAAGTTATGCATAGTCATTTATTGTGCTTTGATAATGGAATTTATGCCCTAGAAGAAATGAGTGTTAGTGGGCTGTAGGTAGTTTCTGAATTCTAATAAGTACAAGGAGAACATACTGTATTGACTCTGTTCTCTCCTTTGAGCTGATTTGTGTATTTGTTTTCCTGCAGTTCCTAAAGCTCCAGTGATTGATTTGGCAGCATGTCTAGTCATTGATAACTGTATAACAGTATCATGGAGAATGCCTGAAGAAGACAACAAAGTTAATCACTTTGCACTGGAATATAGAAAAACCAACTTTGATGGGCTTGCTCGTGTAAAAGATGAACGGTCTTGGGAACTGATAGACTATATTAAAGCTACTGAATATATATTATCAGGTAAAGGCTGTTTATACTTAAGATCTAAGAGTATTGATGTAACTTTTGCTTTGAAGCTTAGCAGAGTATCCATTTGTCTGTATGTAATGAAATGTCATTTGTTTTATTGTGGTCTTGGGTGCTTTGAGCAGTGACAGCTCTTTCTCATATTTGGACTACGACGTTTTATAAAAACTCACCTTTTAAATTGAGTTCATGGTGATACATAAATTTGTTTTTCTTCAAATTCAAATAAATGAAAGACTGCATTATAAAATAGGTCTTAGTCTTGTAAAGTAGTCAATGGTTAATCTCAGTTGCATTTTGTGAACATCTACTTTTTTAGGTCTAAAATTTGATACAAAATATATCAACATTAGAGTACGAGCTTGCAACAAAGCTGTGGCAGGGGAATACTCAGATCCTGTGACTCTGGAAACAAAAGGTAAAATATGGAAGACTCTAACCTTGTCTTATATCGTAAGAAGCATTGAATGGTTGGAAGGGACCTTAAAATGCACCCAGTTCCAAATTCCTTGCAAAGATCAGGATAGCCCCTTATCAGAAGAGGCTGCCCAGGGCCCCATCCAGCCTGGCCTTGAGTGGCTACATGGATGAAGCACCCACAGCTTCTCTGGGCAGCTATGCCAAGGCCTCACCATCCTCTTAGTAAATAATTTATTTGTCAGCATCTAACTCAAATCTCTCCTCTTTTAGTTTAAAGCCATTCCTCCAGTTTGCCTGTGAAAAAGTCAGTCTCCCTCCTGTTTGTAAGCTCCCTTTAAGTAATGCAATGAGATCTTGCTGGAAACTTCTCCAGATTGAACAAGTCCACTTACTCAGCCTGTCTTAGCAGAAGGGGTGCTCCTGGCCTCTGATAGTCTTTATGGATATACAGAAACTCAATTTCTGCATGCACATGCTTCTTGGTTTTTTTTAAGATGTGTGCTGTTGAGCACACATAAAATCATAAAATCTCGAGTATACTTCCAGCATCAGTCTAAAATAGCTGATTGTATTAGGACTCACAGAACAGTTTATTTATAACTATCTCTAGGGGATTCAGCATGCTGTATTCATTTCCTTTTCTTGGGATGGAGAAGTTGACTGCTGCAAATGCCAGGTCTCTTCTAGTTTCATGCATCCTCTGTTTTCATATCTGTAATGGACTTTGCATTTCAACTCTTACGTTTTATCCTACATGACTGTAGTCCTTATTAATCACAAATACCTCGTTGGAGAATCAGTGCTGTGGTGCATAAGAATGAGAATGGCTTTTTAAAACAATTGTAACTGTAAGAGTCTAAGTAGGCTGTAACTAGCAGAAAGAGCCAGTTGAATTTAATTAGTAACACTGCAGCATTATGAAGATGAAAAAATATTTCGATATAACTTATACACTAAAGGTAGATTATTGTTCTTTAAGGTGCTTCTTTACTGTTTCACATTTTGTCTTGACTAGCATTTGTGTTTGATTTGGACAATACTTCATCTCATCTGAACTTAAAAGTTGAAGATTCCTATGTTGAATGGGAACCTACTGGAGGTAAAGGCCAAGAAAAAGTAAAAGGGAAAGAAAATAAAAGCAGGTAAGAACTCTGTAAATATATTTATTGTCTGAAATGCATTATCTGGCAGTTAAAAAGGGAGAGTGGGGAGAAATTAAATTGATGGTACAACAGTGGAACGTGAAAAGAATTTTCACTCAGAATTTTTTCTCTGCAAGGAATGTTCATTCTTTGTTTCTTCTCTCCTGTAACAGATGTAGAGGCTATTTCTGGAATCAGTCATAAATGTATAAAATATTAAGTTGAATGTAAGTCTTGGCAAAATAAATTTGCCAAGGCGTCAATCGAAGTTCTAAAATAAGATGAAGTAAATGTTGGGAAGTAATTGGTATTCAGCTCTAAAATTATGTCCAATAATTTTGCAGATCAATACTTGTAAACAGACAGGTTTTCTACTGTAAAAATAATGAAGGAAATATCTGGCTGCTGTGTCCTTTTGGGAAGCCGAAGTTAAGAATGAAATTGGTACTATAAATGTTGTTTGAATTTATCTTAACTGTTACTGGTGAGGAAAAGGTACCAGTAAAACAAACCAGATAGTGGAAGATAGTAGAACATACCTTTTCTTAAAATGTTTTGGCCTCCTGGAGGTTGGCTTGTTGTTACATGCACAAATGTGGTTGGCCAAATCTGCCACAAGGGCATGTTGCAGACTTGTCCACCAGGACTCCTACCTGTTTTTCTGCAGAATTGCTCTTCATTCAGCAGTCCCCCAATCTTTCCTATTGGGTGGGATTCTTCCACCTGGAAAACCACATCCCCAGCAGTGAGCATGGTGGTCAAGTGATACTCTCCATAGCTTCTAGCCCACTTCGCAGTCCATATCCCATATCCCACCATTGAATATGTGAAAAGTGAGAGTAGGTCAGTAGTCTTGCTAAAGTAAAGGTGTGAATGGTGTCTGTCACTTTTCTGTTGCCCATAGAGCTGGTTAATTTTTCCTCAAATTTTTCGACTGGAACTTCAAAGCATAGTTAGCACTGCTCGAAATAATACAGGAACCAATATGTTCCCTATAGGCATATACTGCCAGAAGTATGATAATAGTGCTATTTTAAAAATGTGGACAATTTATTGTAATAATGGAACAGTTGTTTAATGAATACTTCTGTCTGACAGTGGCCAGAATACTGTGCTGAAGAGCAGTAAAAGGTGATAATATACCTCATTCTTAGGATCTAACATCTAGTTTTGTTGTGAATCTTTGCTAAATCCCTTTGCTTGATGTAGTGAGCAATCTAATAGCCTTTATCAGTAACAGCTTATGTGTGCTTTATAAAATTCTTAAGAATTTGACTGTGTATTTACAGATTGTGCATGTTTTCTAGTGACTGGAAAATAGTCCTATAAGAGTACCTCCTGGTGTGCAGGATGTGTGATTTGCAGTAGAATTGTGCCTTCTAGAGTTTATACAAGGACTCCTGTTATTTACAGATAGATATTTCATCTATACGTAACCTGTATATATCCATAATATGTATTTTTAAGCTTCTGCCACTTGGTGACTTAATGGTGATTCTTCCAACTGCACTTATTGATCATTTCTGAGGATTTTAAAGTAACTTGATATTTTTAGTTCTTATTTTTGAATCCAGCTATTTTTTGCTTCTGAACTTGTATAATAGTTGTTTTGGATCAGGAAAAACATGTTTTCATGTCTTCCAAGATCACAGAGATTAACCTGATGTTATGTGTAAAAAAAATTAATGGCAGTTCTACCTACCGAATGAACTTTTCAAGTGAGAAAGCATCATTTTTGTTATGAAAAGGCTGTCAAAATATTCCATTATTCCTTGTATAACTGTGTTTTCAGTTAGAACTTCTGTTATGATTGTCTATTAGAACTCCTATTTGAGAAATTACTTTTTTTGCTCTCTTGTACTTTTTCACTGGTTTAGTAGTTGTGGGATCAAAGCAAATGCCCAGGTCTTAATTTCACATAGATATTACTATTCTGTGCTATCCATCAGGAGGATATGTTTTTGTTTGACATGAGCAGTATTGAAAAATTTGTGTAGGTGAAACAAGCTCTGCCTATAGTTCTGCAACAGGAAGCTATCAATTTCTGCTAAACTAGGTCTTAAGCCTGCTTCGGGGATTGACTTCTTGCTCTGTGAACTTTGGGAGTCTTGTCTCTTGTTTTTGTATCTATCAGTGAAGGGCTTCCCTAGTTTTTGCTTTTGGTTTGGTAGAATATGGTCATGTTCAACTGTGTCTCAAGCTCACCTTTTCTTGCAGGAGATTTAGGATCTTTGATTCATACAGGAGGCTTTTCTTCCCTGTCTAAAAGTACCAGTGCAAAATTAGTCTGTATTAGAGGGTATAAAATTTGAAGCTAACTCCATGGTTGGTGAAAAGGCTGTGGTAATAATTGTTTCACATGGCAAATAGACATCTTCTAAGGGTTGGAAGGACGTGATGGCCGTAAGGTTCTTAATGCTCTGTAACACATCTGTAAGACTGTATTAATGTCTTGGGCCAGACTGGAAGGGTTTTTGTGCAATCTGATCTAGAGAAAGGCATCCTCGCTTATGATGGAGTTGGAAATAGGTGGTCTTTAGGTCCCTTCAAACTTAAGCCATTCTGTGACTTCTGATATCTATCCTTAGTCTTCTCCAAAAGAGAATGAATGTTGCTCAAAGTCATATTTTTTTCACCAAAGAAAACAAAAACTAAGGCTAGCTGCTGTACTACGGATAACAATCATAGTCATAAGACTATGATTTTGTTATAGAAGAGTGGAAGAAATACATCAGTTACTTTATTAGCTAATAAAATCTGTGCTGCATTAGAAAGAGGTCACCAAACTGGCTTACTGCTATAAAATTTCCTGCCTTTCCATTTCTGAAGGGAGAGATAAGCACTTAAAAAACAACTTTAAATATTTTTTTAAAACTTTCATGCTTAATACTGAATGCCATTGTCTGAACTGGTAAAGGCTGTTAGACTTAGTTGAGAATGCCTGTGCAGGTGGCCATTTAAAGAAGATCTGAAAGAAATTATGCTGAAGACTTTTTAATGCATTCCTGACTTTCACAAAATTCTAGCAAAGTACCTGCTTTTCTTGGAGTCATTCTCTAAGTGGCCACACTTGCTTTCTGCCTAACTCAGTTATACCTAATCTTACAGAAAAATTGCAGTGGCTTTTGTTGGATATGCAAATGAATGGCCTATCTAAAGCAGGATGGATTCTGCAGTGTTTTCCCTGAAATTATGCTTTAATTCTTGGTTTTGCTTTGTTTTGTTTTGTTTTTATGCAACTGCTTGTTTCTTTTTTTCTTTGGTAAGTAAACGACAAGTTTTCACATTAATAACATTGAAAAGCTTTTGATGTGGTTTGGATTACTGCATGCTACTCACCTGGTTCATGTAGTTCATGCAAGCAAGTTAGAAGGTTGGCTAGTTTCTGATCAGTATTACTAATTTATATGCTAGGTTGTGATGCTAAAAATAATCATCAGTTTGAGAGCAGTGATTTCTTGAAGGCTTCTTTGACTAGATCAAAATAAGTGAAGATGAACAAGATATTCTTGCATGTTTTTATATGATAGTTTAATGCCAATCAGCTTTTCATTGCCACCTGACTTTATTTTAACTGTGATACTAGGCAAAAGGGGCATTTTCCTACCCCTAATGAAATGGTGTTTGAGAACAATTCCAGAAAGTAGAAAATAGTGTAGAATGAGTCAGAACAGTAGCAAGCTCAATTTCACTGTACTTGTCCTAGTACAGTGTACCTAGTACAATTAGCATTACCAAACTGTAGCTGAACTTGAAAGTTAAAGGGAAAACATCCTTTTTTGTATATAAGCTCATGCATACTAGACTCTGGGGGTTGTGGATTTGGAAATCTCCCTGAAATGTGTCAGAAGTAACATGCTTTCTGTATTGTTCAAGTTTTGTCAGTGAAGTTAAAGCTGTAAGCTACATAGCTGCTTCTGAGAAGTTAAACGTTTTTGCTGCTAATTACTTTTAAAATAAGACCCAACATGATTGTCTGATTACCGAGGTTTAATGTTCACTGTAGTTCACTAATAGCTTCCATTTTGTTTAACGATTAAATTTTTAGGAATTATATTTTTGAAAGGATAACAAAGGTAAAAGAAAATGTTTGGGAACATTAGGAAACCTCATGGGTTAAAAATTATTCTCTAAAACAACTGGTTGCTCACTAATATGTTCTCCAGTACACAGTTTTCTGCATTTATTTTGTTACTAATTCCTAAGGGAGATTTTCTGATCATACTTGATCAAAAGCAAAGCCTTTCTTGATTAGGATTAGACTCTTAAATTTTATAAAGATTCCTATGGTGTTGCTGCACGCTCCTCAGCACAGTGCGTTATGGCACAGCTTAATTTTGTGTGTGCTTTGAAAGACTTAGTAAATAAACAAAATTCCCCCTTGTTCTATATGTATTTTTGATATTTAATTTTTTGAGGAGAGTTGTGCTACATTAAACTCCGGAAGCCTTGCTTAATCTCTTTTAATTCTGCTTAGATTTGATATCCCTGGGTTTTGTATCATCTTTAGTGTGTGTTTTTTGAAATTACAGTTATTGTTTTATTCCTTTTGTGGTTCTTCATTGGATTACACTCTTTCTTGGGATTTCTTTCAGTTTATCCAAGCAATATGTATACTGAAAAACCTGTCTTTAAGATAAGACTGGTTATTTTCTCCTTTCACTGATACTGAAATTTAGGTATCTCTGCGTCAAGTATCAGTAGTGCATTCATACTCAACTGTTGTAGCTGATTTATGTGGTTTATTAGAAGTCTTACGCAAAAAAAATAAGCAGTCCAAAGTTCTGAGTATTCCAGGCAGAATACTGGTGTATGTAGAAGTCTATGTGCCACACATCTACTTTTTTCCATTTGTTTCCTTTCTCTAAACTTGTTACATCTTGATATTTTTTTTTCCTTGTCATGTTTTCCATCTCAGCTTTTGTGCATGTGTACTAGCTGACTATTAGATTTGTGTTGCTAGTGGCTGAATGTGACTCTGCCATTTCAGTAGCTTGTGTATGTTTTTTGTAACGTAACGTTTTTTGTAACGTAATTGGCTCTTGCCTTGGAAGACTTGTTTTGATGTGTATTGCTGTAGTAGTGTGCAAATCTTGAACGGTTCTTTTCTTAGAAGTGGTGCATCTCCAAAGAAGACATCTATTGGTGGAAAGGCCATGGTGAAGGGCAGCAGAGATCGTTTTGCTGGTGAATCGTACACCGTGTTAGGTAAAGTGAACTTTTTTTTTAACGACTTTGAAGTCAGTTTAGATAAGAATCTGAGGATAAATCTGAGTTCATTCAAAGCTGTGTACTTGATGCTGCCCCACACAGGGGTAGTCTTGCCTGGTTAGCACCAGAATTTTGACCTATACTGAGTGACCTCAGGTCTTTCGAAGTCCTCTGTTGCAAAACTCTTAGTGACTGGCATTCACAGCTTTTCAACATGAGTTAATGTTAAATGTATCTTGTCTCAGTGGATGTAAGTCTCCTTTTTCTGCTTTATATTTCTTATCTACTTATACATTTTTATTTTTTTTTGTTATTAGTAGTTCAGATTTTTCTGTTTCAAAGTCTTTGCTGTAAAGAAGCTAAAATAGGGGAAACCTAACTGATGCCTGTAAGGAAGTAAAAATAAGATACGAATATAGCAACTAAATGTTTGTGGTTTTTTTTTTTTTTTTTTTTTTAATAGGAAACAATGCTATTGAAAGTGGGCAGCACTACTGGGAAGTGAGAGCACAGAAGGACTGCAAATCCTACAGTGTTGGTGTGGCGTATAAAACTCTGGGGAAATACGATCAGCTGGGAAAGACTAACGTAAGCTGGTGCGTCCATGTCAACAACTGGATGCAAAACACATTTGCAGCAAAACACAATAATAAGACCAAGACACTGGATATACCTGCTCCAGACAGATTAGGAGTATACTGCAACTTTGATGGAGGTAAGCTACAATTCTATTAAATTGAGCTAAAAAGCTTATTTGAATAATGGTATCTAGCTGAAGCAATGCAAGGCAAAGTTGTACATTCCTGATGCTTCTGTTTGAGTCTCTTACAAAAAGAGACAGAGCTGTTTGTGCAATAATGCTTATAATGTCAAATGGCCTGAGTTCATCTATGAAGACACAGCTGCTGAGAAATCGTCAGTCGTAGAATAAACTAATTCTGTTCCAGGAAAATTATTCCTGGAATAATTAGGTGTTTTCCTGGAAAAGTACCAAACTTGCAGAAAGTTAGACAGCAGCAGCATTAAGCATGTTTTTCAGCTTGCTTTTTGCCTCTTTCAGGTCAGCTCACGTTTTACAATGCAATCTCAAAGGTGCCACTACATACCTTCAGAATGAAATTCACACAGCCATTGTTACCAGCCTTCATGGTCAGTATCCAAAACTTTGATCCATTTCTAATACTGAATATTCACTTTGCTGAAGACTAACAGTTGTGTTTTAAGGGTGGAAATGTGGATTACTGCTTATGATGAGTACTTAAATGTTTGTTCCCTTTTTTATTTCATACAGTGCTTGCACTACACCCTGACACTTCACTGGGGCAAACTCTTGATTACAGATGTCTCAACTATAAAGCACTTCATCTTTATAAAAGTCCTTGTAAATTCATTGTGTTCTGTTACCTGATGATCCTGCTACAATAACTGATCCAAAGTGATGCAGATGAAAGCCCAATATGCTAAAAGCTGCCAGAGCAGATATCATGAAATAAGACTAGATTAAATGCATCCCTCTGAAATAAACATTTGAAAACTAGAGTGTTTTAAAAGCAATGAGATTTTCTTGCTAGTCATTTCTCTGGTCTGCATGCCATTTTTCTGCCTATAAGCTAATCAATGAAAACTTGCTTTAACTGTGAAAATTCAAATCTGCAAAAATGCAAGAGAAAAGAATAAGTTACTGCATACTTGTTTTTCCTTTAAGGGCTTTGAACAAATGGAGTTGGAGGCCTCAGCTGCATTATAAGCTGCCTACCAAGCAGATCATATTTGGGGAGCAGGATATAGGCCTGGGAGGACTGAGGCATCTGAGGAGGCTGTCGCTTTAGTTCATAGTAACAACTCAGGTGTCTGGACACTGACCTTCTACCTCTTATAATCCAGCCCACAGAAAACGTGGCACTGTAGTTCTATTGTGTAATTAGGCTGATTAATGAAGATTTCCCAGGCAACTTTACTTCTCATCATACTTTACTGTCAGACATACCACTACAAGTTGATTATGCGTTGCTACAGCTGACTCATAAATCAGTTCTTAAGACGTGCAAGGGAACACTTGCTTGTACAACTCAGCCTATTTGTTTTCATCTCACACAGAGTTTAACAGTTTAAGTTACTGGCTGCAGTCTCTATTGCACTATTGATGTTAACTTGAATATAGCTAAAGTAAAAAAGGCAAGCTGCTTAATTACAGCTGTTGTACTGAAATTTATTTGTGCAATTAGGCACACGTTCTTTAATATCATTCAGTTGGAGAATAGATGTCCCTTACAATGGCAGCCCTGAATCTCCTCAAAACTGTTTTTCACATTGACCTATGTCAGCGTTCGCATTCACATCGTTCCAGTGTGACATGACAGAACTAAGCACTGCTTTCAGACACTGGACAACTCTTGTGTATTGGTTGTAACTGTCATTAAGTTAGGATATTGCTTTGCTGTTAGGATATCAGTCTTAAATATAGAATTTTTATTTATTTATTTATTTGTTTGTTTGTTATAAACTTATTTGGAAAGTACAGAATGTGAAGCATCTCAGAGTTTATGGTGTAATGCTAGGGCCCTGGGCAACCTAATCTAGTGGGTGGCAACCCTGGCAATGACAGGGGAGTTGGAAATAAATGAGCTTTAAGGTCCTTTCCAACCCAAGCTATTTGATGATTATTCAGAATTGGCTTCTGATTTAAAATGTTTCTGTATGTGATGACTAAAGAGAAAGAGAAAACAAATGCAGCTGTGGGTTAAGTTCTGTGTCAGTTCCACTATGGGAAGGGAGAGCAAAGTATAACTGCTTCATAGTGTTAAGATTTTTTGTGAATATTTTTTTTCCTTTCTCTTTCAGATCTGGTGTGGTGGTCTTGCAGTAAGTACTGGTTTGCAGGTGCCAAGTGTTTTCACTGCACTCCAGGAAAATCAAAATGGATTAAGGAGATCAACTAGTAATCTAAATAATATTGCTCAGTAATGTCTGTTGAACACTTGTATTGTTGAATGTTTTTTTCAGTGTGGCTGCTATGCGATGAAACTTGAGAATTGGTTTGAAAAATGGGTGGGAAAATCAAGAGCTGTAGCTATGTACTTTTCTATTACTGTACTTAAGCATTTTGTTATGGACTTGAATATTAATTTTGTTACAAATATTTTTCTATGAAGAATATAACAAATAGTGTTTGTTTTTTTTTTTTTTTTTTTAGCTCTCCTAGCAAGAATTATTTGACTACAGATTAATACTACTGGTCTTCCCATACAAACATGAGATAACAAGCAGGCATCTCAAAAGAATATCTATTCATATAAGAGATTATGGGGTAGATATGAAGAAATAGAGCAATCTGTGCTTTTTTTCTGATTTTAAAAAAAAAAATCAAAAACTAACACCTAATTTACTTTTGGATTGGTAGTCATATGTTTTCTCCTACAAATCCCATAAAATATTTTTTTTATCTCAATTCTTACCTGGAAGTTTAGTAGTAGTGAAATGATTTATTAGTGGGAGAGCTTTAAAAAAAAAAAAAACCACACACACACACACACACACACACAAAAAAAAAAAAA
>NW_024884767.1:9746835-9751020 GCF_019232065.1 Centrocercus urophasianus
AAAAAAAAACAGCAGCAACAAAAAAGGCATGTTATATTCTTTGTGGAAAGAGTTAACATTTCAGTGAAAATTATTTGTATATCATTGACTGTTTAAAAAAAAAATCTGCTTGCTTCCCTCTAATCAAGTCCAAGAGCTTAGAAATAATTTTTTCAGCTACATATTAGAACTGCTTTGAAAGTAATGCCTCCTAGTTTATTATGTTGGCTCACAGTGTCAGAGGAGGTGGTATGGTAGTAGAAGTTAAGCCTGGGAAGGAATAACCACATGCATCAGTATAGATTTGGGACTGGCCTGCTAGAAAGGAGAAAGAAGCTCTGCAGAGAACGCTCCAGGTGTCCTGGTGGACAACAGGTTGGCCATGAAATAGCAGTGTGCTTTTGTGGCCAAGAAGGCCGCAATAAAAAGAATGTGGTCATCAAGTCAAGAGAAGTTCCAGCACTGGAACAAGCTGCCCAGAGAGGTTGTGGAGTCTCCCCTGGAGATTTTCAAAACCTACCTGGATGCTTTCCTGTGCAACCTGCTGTAGTGAACCTGCCTTTTCAGCAAGTTGGAATTACTGGTCTGCAGAAGGTCCCTTCCAACCCCTGTGGTTCTGTGATTGTGACATAATCCTTAAATGAACAGCATCTGAAGCTATCACATAGACAGTTGTTACTATCCAAATCTCAAGTATTTCTTCCTTATTTCTTTAGGGTTTTTTTGTTTTTTTTTTTTGTTTTTTTTTTTTTTTTTTTAGTTGCAGTGAACATCTGAGTAGAGCTCAACTGCAAAAATGTCATTGTCATGTGAGATTTGCATGCCTGGGCCCTGATGGTGTTTAGAGAGAAGGATTATGATGTTTGCTTCTTATTTTGGGACTTATTCTTTAGGCTGTAGTTAATAGACTCCTAAATAGCCAAGTGCCTGTTCCTACTATCTGGTCATCTGCTTGGTTTTGGATGTCCAGCTACAGTTTCTGTTTAAATTTACCCTACTATAAACATTAATTTTTCTTTCTGGAGCAGAAAGTATGTAATGAGAAGCAACCATGAGTAATCTAACTCTGTAATGAGAGTGTAATAAGAGAGGTCACAAGGTGTTCCCCAGGGCTCAGTACTGGGACTGCTTCTATTTAACGTCTTTATTAATGATCTTGATGAAGGGATTGAGTGCACCCTCAGTAAGTTTGCAGACGACACCAAGCTGGGCGGGAGTGTTGATCTATTTGAGGGGAGAAAGGCTCTACAGGGGGACCTGGATAGACTGGATTGATGGGCTGAGTTTAACTGTATGAGTTTCAATGGGGCCAAGTGTCAGGTCCTGCATTTTGGTCACAGCAACCCCAGGCAACCCTACAGGCTTCAGGAGGAGTGGCTGCAAAGAGGCCTGATGGAAAGGGACCTTGGTGTACTGATAGACAGTCGGTTGAGTATGAGCCAGCACTGTGCCCAGGTGGCCAAGAAGGCCAATGGCATCCTGGGTTATATTAGGATGGTGTGGTGAGCAGGACTAGGGATGTCATCCTGCACCTGTATTCATCATTGGTGAGGCCTCACCTCGAGTACTGTGTTGAGTTTTGGGCATCTCTGTACAGAAAGGACATTGAGGTGCTGGAGCAGGTCCAAAGTTGTTGTTACATGAAAAATGGCAGCAGACAGGCAGCCTGACAGAATGGTGTCTGACTTGGAAGTGGGAGTGAAGCAAAGGTGTGTCATTGAATTCCTCCATGTGGAAATAGTGGCACCCACTGACATTTATTGACACTTGCTGAATGTGTATGGAGATCAAACAGTGGATGTGAGTAAAGATGAGGCAATGAGTGGTGTGTTTCAATAGTGGCCATAGAGGGTCACTTCTGCTGGAGCAGATTTTTACAGGCCTGCATGCTGCACTCTTGCTCCCAGCTAGAAAAAAAATGCATAGCTAATGGTGGTGATTGTATTGAAAAAGTGTTTTGTAGCTGAGAACGAGCTCTATCAAATAGTATTATCTTTGTATCTATTGTAGTTTCCATGGAAATAAGAGGCGTTGCTTTCAGAGCAACCTATGTAATTTTTTTCTTTAATGCTTAGTTTGAAGGCAGCATGAAGTATTTCATACTGTGATTCTTTTGACTTGCAAGTTTTAGTCTAACCAATGTCCTAAATTAACTTAACATGTGACTTTGTACTCTTGAAAGATAAATTTGTTACAATAGTTTGCACAGATTTCAGATCTTTGCTGCTAACAGCTAGTTCCATTGTTGGTGTTGTGTTTGTTTTGTTTTGTTTTGTTTTGTTTTTTTCCAGTAAATGGGGATATGAAGAATTGCCTTAAGCACTTTAGATTTTTTTAGACTTTTTTTTTTTTTTGAGCTAGTGTCTGTTTTGATTTGAGTACCAATATAGTAGTGATACAGTTGATACACTGTTTGTACAAAGTATATTAATGATATTTGTTAAGAACTTGCTCTGAGGGTAAAGAGAGATGCATGCAGCCTTTGGAGCTGCTTTTCCCAGAGGAAGCTTCAGGGATAGGAGGGATGGTTCTTTGGCTGGGATTATCTTCTGTCCGATGCAGTAATACAGCTGGTGACTTCAATGCTGAGCCTCACTGCTCTGGAGACAGACTGTTTGGTTGGCAAGTCAGGGGAGATCTTCTAAATGACCAAAATGAGATTTTACTACTACTTACTTGAGCAGTTACTGGTAATATTTCAGCATTAAAATATCTTCAGCACAACCTGTAAGGAACTGGAGGTTTCCCTCGAATGAATATAGCAGAAGGTTATCTTCATTTCTGTGAGAAGGTGCACGAATTTAGGAATTTTGCACGGATTGCAGAAAGGATGATGTAAAAGCATCCAGCTGAGATGTGTTCCTTTAAGTACCAAATTGAGAAGGCAGAAGGGGACTTGTCTTTCTTCCCTCATTGCTTTTTCTCCTCAAAGAACGGCACGAAGCTATGGCACAAACCTCCTTCGCTGCTTCTCGTATTCAGACAGAGGCAGACGTTCTCCCCAGTTCACTCCTATGGGCCGGGCCGCTCTGCCGGATCTCATCTCATCTGCCGGATCTCATCTCATCTGCCGGATCTCATCTCATCTGCCGGATCTCATCTCATCTGCCATCACGCTTCGGCCCATCCCTCGGCAGCCCCCTGCCCGCAGACCCGTCGCCGCCCGCTGGAGGCAGGGTGCCTTCCGCTGTCTCTGACGGGTGTGTGTTGCCAGTGTTTTGTATTACTGAATAAAGCTGAGAGCTGATGCGTACACCTCAACCTGTACCACGCTGCCTTCATTGCCGCGCCGGCGTCCCTGGGATGGGGGCGGGGCGGGGCGAGAACGGGGGGAGGAAGGGCGGGCGGGGGCTGCGTTGCGCCTGAGGGCCAGGGCGGGCGCGCATGCGCGCAGCGGGAGGCGCGGAGCGGGTGGTGGAGGCGCAGGTAAGGGCGGCCCTTCCGTGCCGCGGGGGGCCCGGCGCGGGGGCTGGGAGCTCGGCGCTGCGATGTCCGCCTGAGCGCAGCTGCCGCGGCCCAAGTGGCGCCGCAGGGCCGTGCGACGCCTCCCCCCTGCGTTTCCCCGCAGGCCGACGGCGGGGCGTTGCGCAGTGGGGAAGATGAGAGGCGCAGAGCTGCTGTGGGGCGGCGTTGTCGTGCAGCCCCGGGACTGATGCAGAAGGTCAACAAGAACGCGGTGCTGGCTGTGCTGAGCCTGACCAGCCTGGTGTTCCTCCTCTTCCAGCTCTACTACTACAAGTTCTACCTATCGCAGAAGGTAAAACCAGGCGCCCGCCTTTGGCCGCTTTCCCGCAGTCTGTGATGGTGAACGAGGCCGTGGTGATGCGTTCCTCATGGTCTGTGAAGGCTGAAAGCTGAGCCGCTAGCTGCCGTGACTTCACGGCGTCAATAAGCGCCAGCAACGCGAAGTTGCTCCGCGTCTGGGAAGAGAGAGCTCTGTCCTGCTGCTTTGCCCCCGTGGTGCTTGCCTAACGTGCCGGTGTTTGTCACCCTGCTGTTGACCTCGGTGCACAAACCCGAGACCTGATCCTGTCCACACAGCTCGTGTCAGCCTATCTAAATAATAAATACAGCAATAGGCTTCGGTTTCTAGTAGGCTTCTAGTGCTGTAGGTGGGTAACAGTAGGCATAATCAGAAAGGGCTAACTGGATAAATGCCCCTGAAAATATTGTTAAGAGGTCATAAGCAGGTATTCAGCTGAAACT
>NW_024884767.1:9751120-9834720 GCF_019232065.1 Centrocercus urophasianus
TTTTTTTTTTAAATAGAATGGAGCAGTTTTTTCAAAAGCCAGAGGAGGCCAGTCCGGCCAAGACAACACTAGATGGGTACGTACGTCACTGGCTGCATGGTTCCATTGCGGTTCTCAGAGAACTTGCACAGAATTGCACGTGCAAAGCCTAGAGCCCTTGCCTCTTCACTGGGGGTGCTTTAGTGTTAAGAACTGAAAGATGCTTCTTACACTGAGTGAGGTGGTTACATGTTTCAAAACTGTTCACTGCGGAGTTGAGACAGAGTTGCAGCCTAACAGCTGTTCCCTGTGCAGTCCTTTGCTGCATTTCTCTCTTAGAATCAAGTCTCCTGACTGAAGTTTTGATCTAGGCTTTCATGTGCTTTCAGACAAAGTATTGAGAAGATTGGCCTTTTGGTCTGTAGCTTGTTTGATAGTATCATGATAGAAGAGTCAGCAGGTCACAGGGTAGTACTTCTTTCTTGCTGCATGCATTTAGCCAGCTGCTAAGTGGTCCTTGTTACGTGGTTATGATGGATCATAAAGCTCTTCACAAGCAGGAAAATTATGCATTTCAGCATTTGCTACTTGCTGCATTCCAGCATTCAGGACAAGTGTTAAGAGTGCCCTTACATACTCAAAATTGCATGCTTTAGTTTATGTTTTACTGAAGATGTGCTGGATTCGTTGCAGCTAGAACATCACACTGGTCCTGGGAAAGGAAAAGTCAGTTGAATACAAATTTGTATGTGGTGTACCTAAGTACAGATACTCAGGTACTTGTAGTTAGTATTTATTTAGAGAAGTCTTTCACTGACAGATCTCCTCCTGCAAGAACAGCAAAGGTGATTAAGGAGAAGCTGTGCTGGGAGCTGATTGCCCTTTGCTTTGGATGCAGTATGATGATAATAATGCTGCTAGTTAGCAAAATAGCCATTTAAGTGCCTTGTTTCTGCTGAGCAGAACGAATGGTGTTTGTATTAAGAACCGTACTTGGAAAAAATCCAAACCAGCTGTTCTGTGGACTGCTTGCTGGCACAAAGGCTCTTGCAATTCTTGGAGCTGGCATCCTCTTTGGAACCACTAATGTGGCGTTAGGTGATAAAGTCACAGTGGAGCTTCCATCCTGCCATTCTGTAGGCAGAATTCTCTTTAGCTCTAACTTGATCTAACAGGGTTATCTGTAATTGAGCAGAATGGTCCATGGTCCCATTTTTTTACTTTAGAGCTCCTTCCTTTTGAGTCCCTGCGTGATGAGTCCAAACTACTCTATGTGAATGAGTTTCTGCTTGATACTATGATCATTTCTTCCTGCTGATTTAAGTTCCAAGTAGAAACACCTGTTTTCCTGGAAAAGTAACAAGAAAAAAAAGTAGACATCTTTGTACAGATTAGTTTCCTGTTCATCAGTCTGATCTGCTTGTTGTAATTACAGAAATAAGGCTAGCATATTGCTTACCTTTTGGCTGAGTATAGTGGAAATCACTAAAGGTGTGGGCTTGCCTCTGCTTGTAAAGCACATGTAGTGTGCTGCTCTCCCGATTATATCTGTTGATCCATGTTCTGCCTTCACTCATGTTTTTTCACTTCTCTGAAGTCAGAATCCTGTACCAGTATTGGAAGTTGGAAAATGAAGTCCGTTTGGATGGACTCAGCAATTTCATTGTAAGAGTATGAGAGCTTGAGTTGGAAGACCAGGGTCATTTTGGTGGACTAGTAGCTTGGACAGCAGGCCTTTTTGTTTTTCCTTTTTGTGCCTCATCTAGAAACCTTGAGATATAACAGGCATAAAGCCTAGCAGTGCTGTTATAAACATTTTTTTTTCCTTATTTGAACTGTGTTTTCAATCGTGAAATTTAATTCTTGCAGTTAAACATCTCAGCTACAATTTTAATAGCAGTTGCAGTTGTTACTGGTGTAAATTGTCCCTGTGCTATGGACATTTAAATGTACTTGATCAGAATTCTCCTCTGAGTCAAGTTAGTAAGTCCTCTCCCCACGCACAGGGCATTCTTGGTACATATTTTACTCTTCAGGCAGTGTGAACACAGCTGAATGCCCTGTGTTCTTCCTGCCTTCTTGCCAAATCACGCTTTGTGCACCAAAGGTGCATCAAGGATAGTTAGTGTTACTGATAGACAGTGGGCAGCGTTCTTTCTTATTAGTGGTGTAAATGACAGCAGGTGCTCAACACTGTTCTAAAATTTATCTTCTATTTCCACAATTCCTAGTAGTGTTAAAGTAAATCATAGCTGACTTTGTCTCTCAGGAAAAATCATGGAATAAAGAACTTCATTTCCTGAGGATGTTTTGTGTTTAGAGTAAGTTTATTCTCTCCACTTACTGGCAGACTAAGCTAAGACCGTCACAGTGATTGATTTGTAATTGTGTACAAAGATTTAAGCTTTCAGGATTCATACAAGTCTTGATTTTTTATTTTATTTTTTATTTCTTGTTACTTGCTAAAGCCCTTCCTGTTTTAGATTTAGAGTGACTGCACTATGCAGTCTGTGTTTGCATGAAACTTTACTGTTTGAGAGCATTCCATGAAGGATTAGTACTATACTTATGAGCTGAAAATGTGATTGTCTGGGTCTTTTTAATGATTCTGTAAGGACTGTAAAGTTTCCTTCTTTCTCTCATTTGCCATTCTTTGTTATGGTTGCTGGGTGGTTGCCTTTTTTTTCCAACAGGTTTAGCCTCCTTCTTTCCAGCAGAGGTCACTGTTGAACCTAAGGTGTTAAGCATAAACTCAATTGAAAATGGTGAGATAGGAGAGATCTGTTCTGTCTGTGTGGAAAATCTGCCGCAACTATTTGTTGCAATAAAGTCCAGGCAACCTGTGTGTACTTGCTTTCAAGTATTTACCGTGTGATCATTCTGTTAGATCCACAGAAGCAGATGCAAGTTCAGCACTTTCTGCAGAGTTGAGCCAACTAGATCTGGTTGCTTCAGCCTTTTGCCAGCTAAGCTTTCAATAGCTCTAAGAATAGAAATATTGCAACCTTTCTGGGCATCTGATCATATACTGGGAAAAAATTCTGCTAACATCTGATTGCATTTTCCTGTTTTCTAACCATGTGCCTGTCAACCTGCAAGAGTGCACCTCTGAGAAAAACTTGGCTTCATCCTCCCTGTACCTCCTAGTTGTGCTGGTATTAAAGGCAGAACTAGATCTCCAGGTTGTGTCTTCCTAATTCCAGTCTTTGGCACTCTGTAGACTGCCCTTGTTTTAACCTAGAACACTTAGGTACTTTTCTGCAGTTTCTCATGTTCGGTTGCCCCAGCCTTTCCTATTAGGTGAATCTCACCCATGCCACATGCCAGGCTTTGCCTTTGCCCAGATTGTCCTTGTTATGCTTCCTGTCACCATCAGTATGAGTCACTGGATCTTTTCTTGGTCTCTGTGAATGGCAGTCCTGCCCTCCAGCATACTGAATGATCTTCTAGTTCAGTGTAGTCTACCAGATTTCTGAGAATGCACTCCTTGCTATTGTAGAGATTATTAATAAAGTTACAAAGCAGTGTTGACTAGGACTGAACCCTGCTGAGATGCCAGTAGTAACCAGCGCTTGGTAGGACATGGTACCAGGCCTGTGCCTGCTGGTCAGCTGGTTCTCCATGCAGCTTCTGTTGTACTTACCCGGTACATATCTCTCCACTTGAGGTTCAGGGATACTGTGTGGGAGTAGGTCAACAGACTTGCTAAAATCAGAATGTGAACAGCATCCATTGCTCTCCCCTTGCTCACAGAGCTAATTGTTTCTTCCACGGCAGCTGAGGTCATTAGGTGCAGTTTGCACTTGGCTGACTTTCGCAGTCACACTTTTGACATCTGTATGCTTACATGTAACGTTACAGGGGCTTTTGCTGCAGAAGCTTTTTGGGGATTGAGATAAAACTGACCAGAGTTCCCCAGAGCCTTCTTTCTGGAGTTGGTATGGAATTTAGCTCTTTCTAGACTCGAAATGTGTCAGAGGAATCTCAGAAGGACATCAGCCAGTTCCCTCAGCGCCCGTATGTTCCATCTACATCTGTCATCTGTTAGTTTACTTAAGCGCTTTCCAACTTGATCTGGAACTGGAAAAAGTCCAGAGCTTAATTTAGAGGCTATTCTAGATTACAGCACTCTGAAGCGCTTTAATTTCTGGAAATTTTTAAGTGAATATGAAAGATTTTTCCTCTAGTCTTAGAGATAGGGAGTGCTTGAGAGCAGGCTGCTCATCTGAAAGAAGAAATTTCAATTTCTGCAATTGTTTATGGAAGTAAAGGCACACTCAGATAAGATAAGGCACATTGGGAGATAAGATTTCCTTTTATCAGTTGGTCAAGAGTTAATGTACTGATTCATATACACTTACAAATGATGTTTCTAATTCTAGTTTTCTCCTCTGTTGAACAGCATGTGGTTAGGAAGTTCCTAGGCTTAATATCCAGTCACAATATACCAGTGTATTTGATTGATCCTTTAATTCTGGGACTTATTGATAAAGACATTGAACAGATCAGAAGTTCTTCTGATGGTCCTAGTCCAGAATGCAAGTACTTCTGTGCTCCAAGAGACTTCACTACATTTGCACTACTGGACAAAGCGTGGAAACATGAAGTGAGTTTCTTTTCTTCAGTTCACATAGTGTATTTTGATGCATTTAACTGTTCTAGGATTTTATGTCATCATGCTTCCATGTTTGCTTTAAGGACACAGAATTTGCTGTAAATCTCCAAAGAATGATGGTAGATGAAACTCTTTTAAATTAAAAGGTATTCACGTACTAGCCTTTGAAGTTTTAGAAACACATGAATTGTTGAAAGAGAATGGTAACCCTGGCTTTGAAGAAAGTCACACAGTTGATTTGAAAATAGGTATTGAGAGCCTATTGAGATAACAGAAGGTTCTTAAGAGGCTATCTGCAGTATTTGGAAGCAATTGTATTAAGGTGGCATCCCCCAAAAAGAAAAAGAGATTGATATTTTGAAATGGAAGGGGAAATCTTTAAGCCTGTTATGCAGATAGAGCCATAATAAATGTTGAATCTGGAGATCTGTTGATAAAATGCAAGTATTAATGTGACAGGGCTGGAAAGATTATGATAATCTGCTCATTTACATTTATTTTAGTACATCTGTGTATTCACACCATTTTGTTTTGTCACCTAGTATAGTAGCACCTGGTGCTTTTCTTCAGTAGCATGAGATTTTTAAGTGGATGCATTTAAAAGTGGAGATATAGTAGGGAATGAAGTGCAAAATTAAATCCAAGATAATTTCCTCAGCTGTGGCATCTGGAAATACATAAGGGGTTAAATTATACAAACTACAGATGCCAGTGATAAACAGCTTTTTTCTTTTCCTTTTTTCATTCATGTCCCTCTCCACAACGCCATCAAGAAATATTAAAATGATCTGTAGCCATTTTACTGAAGCAGTCCTAAACAAGCAAACAGTGCTGATGCTCCATAGCTGATCAGACAATGGTTTTACTATTGTAAAGAAATTAAAGGAACTGAGAATAAGATCGTGTAGCAGAACAGTAATAGAACTCCATCTCCACATTCCTTTGTAGCTTATTTTTGCTATTTGTATAATCCAGAGGAGTAACTGAAAGGGTTGTCAGGTGCTGATTGATTAGTTCTTACCAGGCAGAACTGGAGGAAATAGGAACGTCAGTGGCTTAACATTAATATATTTAAAATTTTAAAATCTGTTGATAACTGTGTGAGTGCCTTTATTGCAGTAATGAAAATGGCTTTTAATTGTGGTAAAGATCATGGATTACACTTCCTATTTTTTATGTATTTATGTAGAGTTTCAACAAAGAGTTTTTTTGTTGATGCTACAAAATGCACAATGTAGTGGCTGGGAAAAGACAGTGTTCAATGTGTTGTTTTATTGACAATTTGCTGGTCAAAATTTAAGAAAAGGAAATACAGCAGTTGTTTATGGCTCCTAATCTTTAGGTTGTAACAAATTGTTGAGTGATTGATGCTTAAATCTGATTAGAAAATGAAAAATGGGAATAATGTCAGTTAATAAGATTAGCATTCAGTTTTGGTTTCTCTTCTGTTTAGCCTCTCTCCCTCTTTCTGCCTTTCTGTCTCTCCCATTTTTAGGTGGGACTTTTTAGAACTGCTGAGAAGATGGGGTTCCAGTGGCTAAAGGTTCTAAACAAGGACCCTCGCTTGGATGGGATGGATGACCTGTCTGGCACTGAAATTCCCTTGCACTACATTTTTAAACTGGCGTCTCATGCCATTCACCTGGTGGTGTTCTATGAGAGGAGTGGTAATTTCCTCTGGCATGGCCCCCTAAGGCTCAAGCAACATATGGACAGAAAATTTGTGTCTTTCCGGAAGCTCCACTTTGGTCGCTACCCTGGAGCATATGAAAGGTGAGTTCACAACAAAGGGGGCTGTAGCATCATTTCCAAAATAATTTCTTTCTCTTGTATATTAAGTCGGCCTTTTCTATAAATTTTAAAATGAATCATGAATATTTTAGCTCTCGGAGTGCCTGAAAGGTAAACTTATGAAGGTAAATCCAATACTGGTTATTGAAAACAAGAGTTTCTCATCATTTGTAAATGAGAAATGAGAGAGGTAAAGCTAAGTGGCAGGAGATACAGTAATAACAGGTGCGTATTTGGTGTTCTTCCTGCAGTCACGTGCATCCAAAATTTTTAATGCAGATATAGGACATAGTTGAAAATGGGAGGCAACACAAATTTCCATAGTAATAATGTAATAAATGACCGGTATTAAAGAATGTGAATAAAGAGAAGTGACATTTGTATCATGCAGAAAAGCAGCAACAAATACTTTGTAATCTAGATTTATAAAGTGCTGCTCCAACTCCTTATTTGCACAAATGTTTGAAATTATTTGTCCCTAGTCTTATGCTTAAACTTTGCATCCCACTGGTGAAGTTACTGTAAATATCTGCCTTTTGTTAAAGCACTTTCAATAGCAACTTTTCAATTTTCAATCGTTTCAGAAAATACAGATGGTGGCAAATCTTGTCACTGTTTTCAAAGCCTAGCACGTACCGCTATGCTTTGAGAGCAGTATTCTTGTATGGCATGTGTTTATGTCATGCTAAAACAGCCGGACATTTCACAGGTCAAAATAAATCTATTTATGGTTTTTTCCTTAAAGCTGAGACTACTTTTTCTTCCTTTTAAAACACAGAAGCTATATGGACTGTGTTCCTAAACATTTAAAAATGACTGTGCATGATGTTAAATACCTCTTTTCACTCATTGTGAAGACTTAATGGCTTCTAAACTTCAAAGGCAAACAGCCTCTGTGGACAGGTTGAAATTTGATTCTAAAAGTCTATCTCGTATTTGGACAACCAAATAACCTGAATTTTCAATGCATTGAGCAGCAGGTCTGAACAAATTTAGTGTAAGTTATGAAAGTTATAAAGGAAATGCTAATCTGAAAAGGTAAGTATGGGCTTACAGGCACAGAATTTCTTTTTAAATGAAATTTGGAAGGTTATGAGGATGTATTGAAGCTTTTGTTCCTCTTCTTTCTTAATTCGTTTTGAATAAGTTTGGACAGAGGAGTCACTGAGAGGGGTGTGTTTTAAGATTTTGAGCAGTGCTAGAGGACAAAATGGCTTGTAGTTTGTAAAGGAATTGAGTCAAGTAACCTATTATCTTTCTTTCCGTGCAGGCCTGAACTTCTGCTTGTTTCTATTGATGACTTAAAAGTTCAAATTCCAAAAAATCCATCCAGTTTTCTAGAAGAGATGTCACACTCTAGATTTCTTGAATGTAGGTACAGAGAAGCTCGGGCTTTCTTTCAGGTTAGTGGTAATCAAGTAGTGTCTCTGAGATATAATGCACATTTTCACCAGTTGACCCAAACCTACAAACAGTTCATCACTTTTCTATTTAAATGCAACCTTTCAAGTGCATAAAGCTAACCCATAGGATCTGGGACTCAACGTAATTCAGTAAATGGTAATAGACAAAAACTTTAGAATCACAGAATCTTCAGTCTTTCTTTTTGACTTGTGTGGTTTTTTTCCCCTTTTTTGAAGGGGTAACGAACCTGTCCACAGTTTTCTCATAATCTCACTGTTAAACGGATTTAATGAGATCTTTTGCATCTTTGTAGTCTAAAATGTTACTTATGCATTTCTCAAAGTTCTGAACAATCCTTACTTTTACATTCATTTGAGCAACGTATTGCAATATTGTGTTCCTAGTTCTGATTTCAGATTCTCTGAAGCCTCCAGGCAGTAATTGCCACAGGTAGAGAAAGTGTGCTTGGGAAAGCATATTGAACTTCAATACTGAAATAAGCAGCTGGCTTCTATATTGAAACCTATCGAGGTGCTTGTCACCCAGGAGCTCCTAGTAACATCAGTTCTGAAGTTGAGTGGTCAGTGCATTGATTACATGTTTGATTTGGCAATGTTTGCCCAGACTGCCTCCATGGTTTTGGCTTTTCTTTTCAAGTTTTTCGTTCGCGTTGCTGCAGTTATGTAGCAGAAGTTCTGAACATCCAGTTGTAACACTTGGTGGCGCCAAATAAACCTGTAATATGCTCAAATGTAACTGCATCCCTGCTTTCCCCTAGGCTGTGGGTATTGGCTTCTCTGTGAGCAGAGTTAGGAGTTGTGTGTGTTGTTACCACTATCTTTGTCTAATATATGTAGTCTTATTCTGTTTTACTGTGACTTTACATTACAGTACTTTGGAAAAGACAAATATTGACATTTCAGAGTTGAAATCTGACCTGCGATTCCAGTTCCAGCATGTTCTCAAACTGAACATGCACACACTGTATGTGTGAGAAAACATAATGCCCAGATATTAAATAAATTTTCAGAGGTCATTTTTTTCCTAAGATGCAGAAAAATGGATGGAGAAATTTGCTCTCTCATAGCAGCTTACTTTTGCTTTCCAGGTGTATCCTGATGATGCCTCTGTTGATGCAGTGGAATTCAGAAAAAGAGCAAAATCCTTGCTGCATTTAGCTGCCCTGACACTGAATAACTTGGGAGTAAAGTTCTGGCTGAGCAGTGGAACGTGCCTTGGTAAAACATATTTAATTTATCTGAAATCTTAAACATTTTATCCTCTGCTGCATTTGTGATGTCACCTGAGGTTAGCAGCTGGAAGGTGGTTATCTGTGAAGTGTGAAGCAGATGTTCTGTTTTAGCTTTATTAAAATAAGGCCTTTTTCTCTTAACCTAATTTCCTGATTTCTCTTGAGAAACTTGTGCCTTGGAGATTGTGAGTGTATTCCAAGTAAAGCATTAAGGATTGCCAGCAGTTTCTGTGTTTCTCTGCCTGGAAAGTAATTATAAGTTCTCTAAGTTGTCTGGCTTACAATTTGTTAAGTGCTGGTTGGAAGATACAATGATCATATTTTTCTGATGTTCTTATAGGCTGTCACCTGATTTTCTTCCCATGTTTATGACTGAGCTTTTATTTGATAAAATAAATTTGATATCTATTTATATATTTGTAAACATAGGTCTTTTAATAAAAAACCTATTAGAATAGGCACTGCAAGCTTTTAATTCTGTTGAAAGTTGAAAGAAGTATCTTTCCTTTCCTTACTGAAATAGGATCTGAAATAGGTTGTGTCACATATGAGCAAGTCACCCTTACATTTTTTGGCCTAGAGAATATAATTTTCTGAATGAACAGTTACTGAAACTGCATTAATAAAACAAACTAAAGAATGTCTCAGTTCTTGTCTTAGTGTTCTGTGGTAGTGCTCCAAATCTATTTAAAGTAATTGTTGAAAATTATAAGCATGGCTACAGCCCTGCAGCTGTTCATTTCTTGTTAGATTTGGACCCAGATAAAGAATATACGTTCCTGAAGACATTTAGAATAGGAAGCTGAAGATATTTTCATTTTAGGAGTTAGTACTTTTTCATTCCTGGCTTCATAGAGAAAGGAGGTGGCTATAAGTGCTACTGTTAGTCCTTCTGTTTTCTTCAGTGTGATTCATTTGTTACCAGAGAAAGCAGGAGTCTTATTTATGACCTCATTTGAGGATTTCGGGCTGGTTACCCTTCGATAGGTCATTTTTGTACTGCCTTTGTTTTGTGATATGTTTCTCATGCTCCAAAGTTATCTAATTCTTTTTTTTTTATTCTTTTTTCCACTTCTCAGGATGGTATAGACAGTGCAGTGTCATTCCTTACAGCAAAGATGTGGACCTGGGGATCTTTATAAGGGACTACAAAGCTGATATCATCCCAGCCTTTCAGAAAGCAGGATTACCTTTAAAGCACAAATTTGGCAAGGTACACAGATAAGGAAGAATTCACTTAATATGTCTTTTTGTAGGTTAGTAAGTTTGAGTACTGCTACAGTTCTTTTATGTAGAGATGGATATCTGAAATCTCCTGCAGTCTAATGTTTTACCTAAACATGTAGACTTTCTGATTTTTCATGTTCTCTGGGACACTGTGTGAGAAGACAGCATTCTTACTTCATTCTGGCTTCAATCTTGATTGGGGAGTCTGAATTTTACACAGAAGAAATTTTATAAAATTCTAGAGGGGTCTAATTTTTCTGAGTGCTGCTGGAGAAACCTGAGATAGAATTTGATATTGGATATGTCTGATTCTAAGAGTGGATTGGTAACAGCTCTGAGATTATCTGCGTCTTGAGTGCAAAGATAGCAGAAAGTAAAGGATTGCTTGAGGTAGGTACTGGGCTAGTCCATTATCAGCTTATGTGGACACTTACTATCTTTTTCTGGAGTGTAAGCTGCAGAGTGGAATGTAAAGGTAGAAGACAAACAAAAGCACAGGGATGTGAGGGTTTAGCCACAATTAAAGGTATCATTGCTGGTGCTAGTGAGCATTTTATTGTCAAAGACGGTGTTATTGTAGGTGTTAAATGAAAAGACTTACTAATCACTTGCTTATTCACTGATATTACTCTGCTCTTTTATGTGAGCCTTTTTAGCAAATGGCATTCTCAGGTGGTGGCAGTTTCTGTATGGATTGCAGTAGGCTGTTGTGTGACCTGTGTGAGGGTAGCTGGGAGCCTTAAGCAAGCCATTTTCTATTCCCGATGCAGAGCACATGCAGCTGTAAAAATTAATTTGTTGTGGTGTTAAGTGGACAGTACTGCTAGAGCTAACTTGAGTTTTGTGTGGCAAACCATATTGGTTTGTGCCGCAGTACAGTTAATTTTACTCTTAGTATCTGGTATGGTGCTACGTTTTGGATTTGCAACCAAGACAGTGTTAAGGACATCCCAGTGTTTTTATCTGTTGCTCATCTGCGCTTCTACAGCATCAAGCCCTTTCTGTTTATCATGCTCCCTTCTAGCATGGTGTTATTACGCAAAAATTGGAAGAGGACAGAGGCAAATGCAGATAAACTGATCAAAGGGATATTCCATAAAGAAAGCTGGGATAATGAAGGAAGAAGGGAAGAGTATTTGGAATTATGGCATCTGTCTTCTCAAGTATCTGTTATGCATAAGAAAGCTATGATTACCTGGAATTTCCAGAACATCTGGCTGCCAATGGGAAGTAACAAACTAGTCCCTTATTTTGATGTGCCTGTGTGTGCAGCTTCTACTTTACCAGTTACTGTCCTTATCTTGACCACAAGTTTTCTTGCTTTTCTTTTCACTCATCTTTTCCTGCTCCATTGTTCTCCTGGAAGTGAGAAGGAAAGTGAGTGAGTAGCTGTGCAGCGCTTATCAGCATACTGGGGTTAACACACAACACAGGCACTTTTAAAATTCTTATCTTAAACCCATACCATAATACCTTTTCTTTTGAAGGGGCTATGTTTAGGTGCTTTCCAAAGAGAGTAGCAGACTTCATGGCAATGAAAGGTCATCATTCTCTGCTTTCGTCTGTTTTACCAAAAGCATCTAAATGGAAAATGGCTTGTTTTAGATTTCTGCCTTTCTGCACATAGCTCTTTTGTGTTCTCCTGGAAAACTGCTGGAGTTCTGGCTTACTTGCCTAGGCAGAATGACATTACAGTTGGTCATTGAATAGATAGCTCTGTGTTCACTTTGTGGCAGAAAGCAAGGAGATAGTGCCAGAGCTTTGGGGTGGTAAAGAGAAGTCAGTCTCACTGAGGTGCAGAAAGGCACCAAAAATAAAGAAATTGCTGTGGTGGTTTATTTTCTACACTTTCACTGCATTATTGAAAATAAATTTGTTCCCTGAAACCTGCTGGTGTCAGTAGCCTTGTGTTTTTATGAGTGCATATAGTCTGTATTTCTGTCTTGCAGGTAGAAGACAGTTTGGAACTCTCTTTCCAGGGAGATGATGATGTGAAACTTGATATTTTTTTCTTCTATGAAGAAGATGACTACATATGGAATGGCGGAACTCAGGCGAAGTCGGGCAAGAAATTTAAGTATGAACTGGATTTATACCTCTAATTGGAAAGAAACTGAACGAGTTAGGTTTTAGTGTTAGCGTTCTGTATTGGGTTTTTTCATTTGGCAAAGTCTTTGCCTTTTGTGGTACGTATCAGGGAGAATCAGAGGAGTTTTTTGTACTTTGAGACTACAGAAGTAAAAAGAGAACAATACCATGCCTTGCTAGAGAGGTGCTGGGCCTGTCGAATGCTAGTTCTCTTGCGAGATCTGAAACTTTGTCATGTCATGTATGAGCCAGATGATGTGCAAGGGCTAAGTTAAAGGTTTAAGATGAGAAAGAAGTCTCTTAAACCTTTTTCTGTTTTACAAACATGCTAAGTGAAAAACAAATCCTTAGGCATCTGTCTTGACAAGTGTTATGCCGGAAAGCCTCAGCTGTCCTTCCAAAGTAAACTCCATAGTTTTGGATGTTGTGGTAATGATCTGGAATACTTCACTGACTATAATGATGTGACAGCAGTGCAGATAATTATTGCAGACCTTCTTGTTGTTCAAGTTCTGAGAATGGGATTTTAAATAGAATACCACATTTCTTGCTTCATTCTTTTCAGTGCTAAAACAGCACATAAGTACAACAGCTTCTTAATCTATTCAGCTTGCTGAATAGAGGTTTTGATAATTAGATTTGTTTCTTTCCATTACCCATCTTCTCCCAGAGACACTTGTAGACTGGTTGAAAGCCTTGTTGACTTACATAGGATATCATTATCTTTCACATTTTGCCTGAACTGCATTTGCTCACTGTTAGCTAACAGGAGCTGTGCAGTGTCATCCAGACAGTGGTAGTGTGTGACTCCTTGCTGTAGATTTATTTGTTCTGAAATGATAAACAAAGATTGGGGAAGATACTTTGACAAGCAGAGTCAAAAAGTACACTTAAAAATAGACCAGGAGAAGAATTACTGGAATATTCCTGCATAGGAAATGGAATATGTTTTGTAGAATACAACAGTTTTATGGTTATCTAGAGCAAGTATAATGTCTTTTCTTCTTTTCTTTCTGTACAAGATCATGGAGGATTTTTTTTTTAATGTATTTTTCAGGCAGCTGACCAGAAATGTACTTGTGTTTCATATCTGTTTTCATTCCAGTAAAGTTGACATCCTCTTTCAAAATTGCATTTCAGTAGCAGACTTTGGGACCCTCCATTTTTCTTAGCCATCACACTTTTAAAATTTTGACTAGCTGAAGTAGAGAGGTCAATCAAAAGTGGAGTGACTGTTTGGTCATGTTAAATCCTAAATCTCACCTGCTGTTCATTTGTATCAGAAGAGAGACTGATTGCTGCTGGATCATCATAGATCTGGAAGGTGGCTCCATGCAGAGATATTTATGTTTTCAATAAATGGAGGGTAAATTTTTTTTTTTTTTTTCAAAAAAGCTAAATATTTTGCCAATGTATTTTCTACATATCTTACTAAATAAAAGTATGAAGAATGGAATTATTTCTCATTTAGTCTAGAAAATATTTTTCAGTAGCTATTTTTCTTTTTACTTCCTTGGCAAGTGGGCTTCCAAGCCATACAAATCTTGCTATGTGGTTTACATGTTTATGTATAGAAATACTCTCACAACACTGCAGAGGCAGGCAAACTCATAAATCCCCTGTAATTTTGTTTTTGAGGTAACAAGAACTGAAACTTTCTTTGTTTAGAAGATTTGTACTAGATGGTTTCATTCTTAGCACAGAATTTATCTTTACAAAAAAGTATCCCAGTAATCAAATGTATGCTGTATGCATTAATCCTTAAAATGAGCTAATTCTGTAATTGCTTAATATAGAGGCTTTTCTGTAAGCATAAAATCTTTTCTGATTCATGAGACTGAAATTGGAAGAAGGAATGGTGATTGGTGTATGTGCACAAAAGCACCCAGCCCTGGCCAAGCCACTTGTAATGCCTGAACAGTGAACAAGGATCCCAGAAGTGAATACCTCAACGAAAGTAATACTTTTCATTAGGGAATATAAGCATTTTATTTCAGAATTAGTTAAATAATTTGATGGAGTTTCTAACTGGCTTTGAATTTGCAGATTAGGTAGTTTAGTTTAAATTATCTGTTCATTTTCCTTAAAATTGGTTATTTAGAGTTCATTCTTTGGAGGATGTATTATTTCAGCTGTGTGCTGATAGCTTTTGCTTATGCATGCATGCCCACTTCAGATAGATGAATGATTTCCTGGGTAAATAGGAAGTAAATACCTTCTTGATGATTATAGACCCACTAATAAAGTTTATTTATCTTGTTTCCCCCTTGGTAGCTGGCTTTTTTTTTTCTCTTTTTAGTTCAGTTTAAAGCTAATTGTCAGTCCCTAGATATAAATTAAAAAGTGCTTGATCACTCTTTTTCACCTCCGTTTAAAGCATGAGAGCAAGGTTGTTTTATTTTCTGAAATTGTTTGCTCAGCTCTTAGATAAAACACTGGCTTTGTGCTTGGAGGAACTTGCTAGATTTTTAATTCATGCAAATGCACAAATCTTTTAACCCTTTTCTCAGAAGTGCTAACTACTTCTAATTCCAATTTTTGACCTGTGAAAAATAATGTTGAGAACACTTTTTATTTTCTTTTTTTTTCTGTGGAAGACTTAAGAAGAGGGAAGGATCCTCTGCAGGAACGGTGCATACACTTTGGTTTAACATATAGGGTTCCCATCAGATGTCATTCTGACCAAGCTGTCAATTTCCAGTAGCATCAGCTTATCTGTAGATGGGGCCTACACTGAGCCCTCTGCTGAAAAGAACAGGCAAAAAACAAGGTGGGTTTGGTATAATATATATTAATTTAAATGGGCCACGGGGGTTTCAGAAAGTGCAGAGTGGCAGCTGTATCTTAATTCTTTGCAGCTGCTCCAAGTCTGGCACTGTGTTTAAGCAGGCACTGAAGGCAAATGGAATGCTTTGTTTCATGCGATTGAAGAAAGGTAAAAACTTGTTTATAAAAAATTATACCTTTGATTTCCACGCCTGACTCACAGAAAAGTCTTTCATGCTGTATTTGAAATCTTCCTTCCCAAAAAACATGTCAAATATCTTGATATCCTTCAAACAAGGTAGCTTAATTTCAGTTTGTAAGTGGAAAG
Source organism: Centrocercus urophasianus (assembly GCF_019232065.1). Lineage (NCBI taxonomy): Eukaryota > Metazoa > Chordata > Aves > Galliformes > Phasianidae > Centrocercus > Centrocercus urophasianus. The sequence goes on from NW_024884767.1 coordinate 9,766,571, forward strand.
GTAGAGACAGGGGCTAATTTCTTTTACAAAGGAGAACAGCAAGGGAGTAAACAGCAGTAGAATTAGAAATGCTCCTCCTTGAGAACATGTGGCAAATGTGTAACCAGCTACTGTTGATAAAAACCCCGTCCAGTTGGTAAATGATGCATCATAGGTAGGTAACTATGAAATAAGAAAAAAATCTGCAAATGTGACTTGGCCACTCATTGCAGTTGCTTGCTTTCTGCATGGACTGACTTGCATGTGCTAAGCATGTCCTCTGCTGGTGACCATGTCCTTTTGTGGTGCAGGTATCTCTTCCCGAAGTTTACTCTGTGCTGGACTGAATTTGTAGAACTCAAGGTCCATGTACCCTGTGAGACCCTGCAGTATGTTGAAGCCAACTATGGCCCAGACTGGAAGGTTCCTGTCAAGACGTGGGACTGGAAGAACTCACCATCCAACGTGCAGTACAACGGTGTCTGGCCTGTCGATGAATGGGATGAAGTCATTCAAATCTACTGAACGTCTCTTTGCTCCCAGAAAGTGTCTGGTATCCTTGAAATTGTCAGCCTGTAATTTCCCGTCTCCCAACTGCTACTTTTGTATCTCCTCATCTGTTTCCTGAAGAGATAGTTTCCATTTTTTGCAGATAATTTTACATGTTCATTGTGAGTTGCCCACATAGTTAAAGATTAAAGGCAGATTGTGGAAACTAAGGAGAAGAAAAGCCGAAAGTAAAAGTGTACAAAATCTTTCAGTAAGTGTATGGGCAGTTGACTATAAAAGCAAAACCCATGGCCAAGCTGCTTGATCTGGGGATCATCAAAACCTTGGGACCATTCACTTCTCAAGAAAGATAGGACGGAAAATCCTTAAATTATTCTGGTTTTGTTTGTTTGTTTGTTTGTTTTCTGAGGAGCTCACATGGATTTACAATTCTTAAACATGCAATCTGTGAGTCTCATAAATGCATCTAATTTGAGATTGATGTATTGCTACAATATGTGAGGGGGTTGCCTCTTGGGATGAAATGTTTTAATTCAGAACCTGTGTGACCCCCCTGCTCTGCAAGTGTTGTGTTCTGATGTAATATTAAGTGAAGGAAGAATCAAAAGCACAATCTGCATCAGAGATCTTCCAGTAACAGTTGGTTTTTTTTTTTCAGGAACTAACTACATGTATTAACAATTGGGAATGTTAGGTGTTTATTTCTCTCTTTTTTAAAAACTTGGGGGCGTATATTGCAGGAAAGTATTTCTCATTAAAATACACCACCTGGTTTTGGTGTCCCATTGGTGTTCCCTCTGTAAGAGCTGAGCAGACTTTAAAGGATCACATCTATCACTGCTCTTTAGAAATGAGGGAATTGATACTTTTCTGTTAAACAGGGGCTCACAGAAGGTCAGTATGAATCATAGCTCTTTTCGTAAGTGTGAACAGAAGTGTGTACAAATACCGACTGCTCCATCGAATCTGCAACAGCATAATTGCAAATGAAGTGCAAGTGTATGCTAGGCTGTGACTGGGAAAGGTGCAGGCCTGACAGCTCTCATTTTTGGTCACGTTTTTGGTCAGCAAAATAAGCTCTTTTGTTTTCTGTTTTGGAGAGGGATAATAACTTTCATATGAACTTGTGCTCATATGAAATGAGCAGGATTGTTCTAGTCCTGCTGTGCAGGGAAGATGAGACCATTAGTGTTACTGGTGATATGTATGTGATACAGATCCAGGGTTACTTATGAACTAGTATCAAGGTACTAAACATTTGTCTTGTTTTCTTGCAACAGATCTAGATTCCCTCTTTTCTTGTGAAAGTAGAAGGGCTATCGTCGATCTGCAGCTCTTCCACATGGCAAGACTGAGTGTGTGGTTTGCATTCTGTTGGTGTGCAATGTTCAGCTCTGTATTCAGACACATACAGTTCTGAAGAGATGAAAAGGCCGCTGCTGTGGGGCTGTTCCAGCACTGTATCGTTCCAGGTGCACTCTGGGTCTTCCTTGCAGTTTTCATCCTGGAGCATGTGGCATACATTTCCCTGCTAGCTCTCTGTGTTCCAGAGTTCTCCTGCCACTGAGGCACTGGAGTGAATTATACAGCTTCCGACAAAAGCTTGTCATGTTGTTCTGAAGTGGTACTGTAACTTTGCCTAATTAAGAAGAACAAGATGTGAAATCCTAGTCTTGCCATTTACTTGCAAACATAAACGTTGCATCATAAGGGATAATTTCTCAGGTATATATTTTTTTGTATTTTGTTCTTTAAAATGGAAAAAGCCAACTCCTCATGATTTTAGTGCCCAGAACTCTGTTGTCACTGACTTCTGTACTAAACGGTGTACAATCAGCCTGCAAGTTTTACAACTCCCATCTTTTAAGAGTCAAAGGACAGATTCTATCAGAAAGTTGTAATCCTGTCAAATTTTTGACTTCACAGATGGAAAGAATTTGTAATGGAAAAAATGCATGTCCCTGAGAGCGGATCTCTGAAATATTTGATGATAACTGTACATAAGTTATTCAAGTTAAAATATTTTCAGAAGATACAAATAAATATTTAACACTGATTAGAAGAATGAGATTCTAATTTACTGCTCAAGTTGTGGTTTCATGCTTTATTTTGTCATCTCGGGCAACATTTCTAACACAGTCATTGTAATTACAGTGAAATATTGGAAAAGTAAAAATTTTGAGCTGTTTCTTACACAGCTTACTTACAGTTTATTTTGAACTGTTAATTTTTAATAAACTTGATGAGAATTCAGCTATGCCAAATCTGATTTGGCATTCTGATTGATCTTCTGTGTTCTAGCAATGGTGTTTTATCATTACATTATCATGCCACTTGCAATGGAATGCTCCCTGGTTTCTTCACAGTGAAAGCTCTTCACAGAGGAGCACTTCAGTTCTTCATCAGCATTTATCTATACTTGCAGCTCCTATTGCAAAGCTGTTTGTCAAAACACTGGAGTATTTAATATATTCTCCTTTTGTGTTCCCTTTCCAGTGTCCCCTTCATCAAATAGATTTTTTTTGCTTAAAAAAGAATGAAAAATAGCATCAGGTGTTGGTGCTTACCAGAACCTTGTGGACTTTGTTTTACCTACCGAAAATACTTTGTGTATTTGCCTTGCTTGTCAGCAGAGGAAGAACTTCCTCTGAGTTCAGAAGTAGAATTTGGAAAACCAGGAGCAAAACAAGTCAGCAGGCAGAGAGTAGAAAGTTGAACTGAGAAGGAGTGCTTGCACCTGTTCCACAACATTCGTTGGTTCTCATTAAACCAGAACACATTTTTGACCTCATATGATTCCAAAATGATATACTGGATTGTTTCCGTAACAGAGCACATGATGAAGCAGAGAACTACAAAGTTATGTTGCTGTTCTCAGTCCAGCAGTGTGCTATGCATAACTCTGCAGTTAATTCTCAACAGCAGCAAAGCCAGTCTGCCAGCACATTGACTGGTGCTGGAATCAGATTCCTCAGGCAGTTAAGAGTGCCGTGGTGGTCAAGATGACACATACTGTGTCTTGAAAGACTGTCAGACTGACCTACAAGGGAGCCCAAGCTTGTGTATGTTGCAAGTAATAGGAATCCACAACAAAAATGGTTGGAATAAGGTAGAAAAAAGAATCTTGCAATTGCACAAGTACATTACACTTCTGCATGTCTCCTGATGTGCTTTGTGCACCCAGCTGCATGTTTCCTACTTGTAGGGTTGTGTCCAAGGAGTGGTGTAAACACAGCAGAAACCTGTTCTGTTAGGAGGCATACTGTGATGCAATGCCAAAGAAATACACAGATTTAGGCATTCGTTTCCTGCTATATTCCCCTGAATTGCCCAATCCCAGACACATTCCTAATTCTAGTGCTGTTTTACCTTCCTAATTTACAACCTTCATTTTGAAAATGTTATGAGCAGGGGGCGACTTCAGAGTTCTCTCCACTGCATGTATTTAAGGTCTTAACCAACAATACATGAAGCACTTTCATTTTCATGTGGCAAACAAAGCACACTACATTTGTTCATTTGTTGAAGATTGCAGTGCCTGCTCAGGAAAGCCTAGAAGTGGAGGATAACAAGTAGTTTAAAGCCCTGCGAGGAAAGTTTGTAGAAACTGTGTTGCTTAAGAGAAGGCCTGTAGGACAAGAACTGTAGCACATTTCCAAAATCCATAACAGGGTGCTGCAAAAAAGGAAGGGATGCATTTACTCTCTTTGCAACTGGCAGAAGAGAAAAGTAAATGAGAGAAATGCACAGCAAGATTGCCTGCAGAGAATTCTGGGGTATATTACGCATGGAAATGCACAAAGCTTTTGATTTTGGTGGTCACTAAGATCAAGTCACCAGATGTGTTGGCTTAGACTCAAAGATTAATTGTAGCTAATCCTGTCTTCCAGTGGGAGTGAGTTAACTGTTTTCCATGATTTTTTACTTCTACAAAATTGCAGTTGAAATCATTGTGCATGAGTCTAAAAAAGTTGGTATTTCTGGAATCTGATAGTGGAGCTGAGCACCTAAATAGCTCAGTGGGAATGATGGTGAAGCCAGTCCCAATACCACTGTGGAAATGATAAGAGAGTGCACAGTCTTAAACATGTGAAAATTAGACCCTTTACTACAAGAGTGCAGCACAGCTCTTTGGAAGGATATGTCTAAGGCAGACGGAGGCTGCTGAACAATGCTTCTATTCCTGCACAGAACAGACGATGCCTTGCTGAGCAGGGCAATAAGTGTTGGAGGGAGATGCCATCCGGAGGAATGTTCAGATAGCAGAATGATCTGTGTATGATTCATCCCAGACTTCTTTTAAAGCAAGGAATGGAAGGCAAACAAAACTGTGTAATGATACAGATATGAAAGAGTTGTGAAAATATGCCCCAAGTCTTTCTCTGCCGTCCGAATGAAAAATAAATTGCTGGTTTTCTTACGCCCTTTCCCTTGAAACAGACTCTGGCAGATGTTGGCTTCTGGTGTTAAAAACAGTTTGTATCCTTTGCTGCTTTAAAATTCTCTCCCTTGTCATATGTTGTGAAGTCTGCCAGCCCAAGACAACAACAGTCTCTGCTTTTTGCTATCACTAGGAATTGTTTATTTTGCACAGATGAATGCGATGTTGAAGGGGTGGCATCAGTGTTATAACAGAAACCTTTCTTCATACCAGCAAGTCTCCCACTAACAGATCTGTCCTTTATTGTATGTTTGCAGAACTTTCCAAGTTCACACAGCAACTCAAGAAACTCTGGTGCAAGCCTTACTTTTGAGGTTATTTTCTTTATAGACATGTAGTTATATCACAATGTATTGCTGAATAAAATACAGAAACTAGAGGTCAGTGTACAAGCATGTAAAAGAAAGATATCCTCAACTTGCATATAAAGGCCTAGGTCCTCAGCTTTGGTAAATAGGCACCAGCATCTGATTTCCATCTGTTGATGGTTTTCCCTAACGGCATTAGTTAGCCTAATAGTGAGTTCTCTGTGAAGGCTTAGTTTTATACACAAATGTCCTATTGATCTAGCCTGCAACAGAGTACAACGTAAGCACTGAATCCATATTACCAAATCCAAGTCACAGTTGTAATTAAGGAGTGTGGGTAAAACCCCTCTCCTTGAAAAAATGAAGGGTTGTTGGCAGTTTTGTTCTGAACAGAGGGAAACGAACACTCGTGGTAGCACCTGCTTTCCCGAAATAAATCTTTCTAGAAGAGTAGTCGAATATTCTATACAGAAATAACCGCGTGAAATTTCATGCCTGGTGCGCTGCAGATCATGCTGCGTGCTCACAGCATTCCCCCTCTGGCCTGAACATTTATGAATACCTTCTTTAACCATCAGCGTGAATGTCAGTGTGTACAATGCAAAGGAAATGTGCTTGGGATTCTAGAAGAGCCTGGCCGGTAGCTGAATGACTGTTTTAAAGGTCTGTGATGGATTTTTTTTTCTTCTTGTGTCTCTGAAGCAGAAATCTTGACACTCCAAAATGAAACCTTTACAATTCTGTATGGAAGCTTGGCAAGGCTGAGCAGAAAGCTCTCTTGCACACTTGCTCTCATTACTGAAGTTATTTTTTGAATCATTAGAAAGCAGTTACTGCATCATTTAAAATAAAAACCCAGATGAATGATTTAGGAATGTGCTGCAGATGATGCTTCTCAAGTTGTGGTAGTTCATGAAGAGATGCTGCAAATAATTTCATGATTGAGTGCCAGCCCAAGGCACTGCTACTGAGGTGATGGGGAAAGCTGTGTGCTTTGCACCATGTAAAGCGAGAGGCCTGCAAAATCTCAGGCTGGATTTTACAAATATGTATTAGAAACAACCCCAGTCTGAAATGCCAAGAGCAGAGACTGCTTGAGTGCGAGCAGTCCCTCTCCAGAGCTCTGTGGAGCTCAGTCAAATAAGTTAGGAAACACAGCATCTTGGAAGGCTTCTACATCCAAAGATTTTGCTTTTATTTACTCGGAGGGCAGTGAAGCCCTGGCACAGCTGCCCAGAGAAGCTGTGGTGCCCCATTCCTGGAGGCGCTCAAGGCCAGGTTGGATAGGGCCCAGGGCAGCTGAGCTGGGGGGGGGGGCAGCCCTGCCCATGGCACGGTTTGGGGCTGGGTGGGTGCTGAGGTCCCTTCCAACCCAAACCCATGAACATCACCTTCATCGTCTTAGTGGCGATTTCTTGGGTGATCTCACTTACAGTGAGAAGTCCAGAACTGAACAGTGCAATCTGGGTGCAGCCCCACTGTGAGCAGAGGAGAAGGATCACTTCCCTTAACTTGCTTAGTGACACTTTGTCTAAAGGAGCCAAGAGGCCTTTGTGACAATGGCACACTCTAATGTGCACCAGGCCTCTCAGGCCCCTTTCTGCAGAGCTGTTTTCTTTCCGGTCCTTGTGTCTGGTATTGTTCCTCCCCACAAATGGGATTTCTCACTTCTCCCTGCTGAGCTCCATGAGGTTGGCCTCATCTCCAGTCCACGGATGCCCCTCTGGATAGCAGCACAACCCCCAGACACTCCTCTCAGTTTTCTGTCATCTGCAAACTCTAAATTCAAGCAAGGACTCACACATGGCAGATTGTGTCCCATGAATTTTGATTCTTTTTTATGATTACTTTGTTGCAGTTTGGACTTGATCTGCTATCTCAGCATGCAACAAACACATGCCAAGCAGTTCTGGCACTTCACTCTTTTCTTTTCACCAGCCCAGCCATTGCTGTTCCTGCCACTTCAAGAATAATGTAAGAGACCCTCCTTGACATCAATAAAGCAATCACAGACCTTGTTAGCCAGTCACCCCGAGTCAGAGAAGTCAAAACTCTTAAGTACAGCAGCTTTCTCATAGAGCAACTGTTGAACCCCGTGGCCTCTCATCTTGAGTTGGCATTATCCTCCATTTATCACCAGCACTCCCTGGAGCTGTATCTCAGAAGCTCATCAGAGCAGCAAGAGCATCTCCTGTTGAAAAGTTGATGTGTTTGCTCTTTGGACAGTTGTAATCATCTGACATTGTCAGCATTCAGGCTTGGTCACCCATTAGTAACAACATTTCCAGCTGCACTGAAAGAGAGAGACTTCTGAACAAACATGGAAAGGGGAGAGAAGATTAAATGGGTGACAGCCGGTAAAGACAGGAGCTAGGCCAGAAGTATTTATTCCCAACTACTTTATTTTGTGAAGCCATAACACATTCATAGCAAGAAGGATGGCCCTGTGCCCAGCTCCATGACTGACCCAACATGTCATACCTTATTGCCCAGCAAAACGTTTTGTCTACATTTATAAATATGGATGCCACACAAACTTATTTTCACGTATTCCTTTCCAGCCCATGCGCAGAGAGAAGCACACAGAAACCCCAGGGAATCCTTTATGCCAGAAAAGACGCTGCTTGAGGTAAGTTATGGTGTTTCCCTGCACACCACTGATGATGTTGGCAATTATGAGTGTATTACGGGCAGTGACTACAGAGCAGATACACCTTAGCAGGAAAGGAGAAAACCATGCACACATATGCAGTGTTAGCTCACATTCTGGTCCACGGAGGCATGAGAACAGTACAGCTCATGCTCCTGTATCCCCCCATGTAAGGGAATGCAGTGGGTTCAAACAGACGTAGTAGGTGCAAAGAGATCATTGTGGAGAAACGGAGCCCCAAGCACCCTTACTCTGCAGCCTGGATGCTTCTGCTGCCATAGGACGTCAGTTTCCAATCCACAGCTATGGGTCTTATAGTCCCAGAAATAAGTGGGAAAAAGAAGTCAGCAGGATTTTTGGCTGTCAGTCAGAGATGGCTTTGTGGTGTGCTTGGGCACTGGTGTTTTGCTCTGTGAGCTTGACAGAGACATGCAGCAACCTCAGGAGCACAGGAGCACTATAGTGAGGGACTGGGCCTATCTCCAGCACAGAGCTCACAATGTGCTGTCTGCAGCATCTTTGGTGGTCTTTACACCACTGATGCCTTCAGCAGTCAGAGGATGCTTGCTGCAGCCACTTCTCTTCATTAGCAAATGCCACTGCATTTCTTCATTAAAAGGTACCTGTTGTTTTGTTGTTAGGAGCAAATGATTACAGCCATTTAATTGCAAGAAGCTATTGAAGTCAGCCAATCCATCATTCTGCCCCTTGGCCCAAATCTTGGCTGCTTTTTCCTGTTGTACAAGTGAAGCTGTTCAAACCTACAGGCAACGGTCCATGGTATCTCTTGTGAGCAAACCAAGGAATGGCCCACACCACAGCATGGCCCCATCTCCCACATCTTCCCCAATGCCATTTCTGAGTTCCTCTAGATGTTACCCAGTCTTTACTCCTCCTGAAGGCTGACACGGGGAAATTTGGAGCTGGATGCTTTCCATTTTGGTCAGAGTGATGACCAGATGGACATATCTCCTGTACCACTTCTTAAAATGTTTCAGCACAACTTGCATTGAAGAACCCTGGGGCTTTGTCGCTGAGAACATGGCGCTCCTCCCATAGCTTTGCATTGCTTAGCAGGGCTGGTTCATAGGAGAGCCACTGGCTAAAGAGGAGCCTTCTGACACAGCCAGCTTGTCGGGGAAGAGAATGGACTAACAAGGAGGTGGGAGTTCCCAGGAATTAGTACACTAGAGGCCAGTGTTTTCTGTGTGAGAAAAAGGAAAAAGACAGTAGAGCAAAAGATCATTTCTGCACAGGACAGAAACCATTTTAGGAGAAGACATAATGGCTTTGCATGGGAGATAGCGGCCTCAAGTTGTACTGGGAGAAGCTCAGGTTGATTATTAGGAACAATTTAGTCTCCAAAAGAAACAATTTCATCTCCACTGGTGCTGCAGTGGCACAGGCTGCCCAGAGAGGTGTTGGAGTCACCATCCCTGGAGGTGTTCCAGAACTGTGTGGATGCAGCACTGAGGGATGTGGTCAGTGGGCATGGTGGGGATGCACTGACAGTTGGAATTACTTGGTGATTTTAGAGGTCTTTTCTAACCTTAATGATTCTATGATTCTATGCAGGAACTCCTCCTTCCTGACCTGACCCTTGGCTGGCATAGAGGACAGGCTGTTTTGGCCAGCCCTGACGCCTGGCTCCCAGCTGACAGCTCCGCATTGGCCAGACATGGCTGCCCTCCTGCAATGGAGTTCAGCCTGTTCTTCCTCCCCCAGCCCTCCCCACTGCTCCTTGTCCTCAGTCCCTGCTCTGTACCAAAGAGCTGAGGCACAGACTGGGGCTTTTATTTATGGGGGAGAGATGTCAGAGAGCTGCGAGTGGAAATGAGCTGTGCTGATAAGCTTTCTGACTGTATTTTGTTTTACTGAGGTTCTTAACAAATAATCTTTCTGCAATGCAAACCTGGCTTATCAGGCTAACGCAGATTGTCTGAAATCCTTATCTCCATGGGCCAGTTAGCTGGAGTGATCCCCTTTTCACAATGAATAGAGAATGAAGAGCTGAACACAAGCCCTCCCCTCCCTCCTTCCAATCATTGCCATTTACTGGCAGTGAACCAAGTGGCTCTGATTTCCAAACTCATAAATAACACAGGGGCTTTGGAGCAGAGCTGCCCTGTATTGCAGAGTAGTAGATCCATTGCATGGGGTGCCAGAGTGCGAGGGGCAGAGCTGAAGGGGAGGAGGTGGCCACTGGTTTGCTATAGGCTTTAGAGAAGCATGGTCTGGATTTTAGTACTGCGATATTTCTTAATTTGCTCATTGTGTATATAGATTTCCTGTTCCTCTTAAGAGTCAGGTTTGTGTATACCTGGGATTGAATGGCAGCTAAGACAGTTCCGCATGTACAAAAGTAATAGGACAATAAGAATGATAGAATCATCAAGGGCTGGAAAAGACCTCTGGGATCACCAACTCCAACCAGCAGCCCACCCCCACCATGCCCACCAACTACATCCCTCAGTGCCACATCCACACAGTTCTTGAACACCTCCAGGGATGGTGACTCCACCACCTCTCTGGGCAGCCTGTGCCACTGCCTCACATTTCTGAGAAGAAATATTTCCTAAAATCCTGCTTCCTAAAATCCTGCTTCCTAAAATCCAGGTTACAGCAACTAGTAACACCTGAGGGAAAGTTTTACTGTTCTGGCTGTTGATCTCCAAGAAATAAACACATAAAAGTCCACATCTGGGAGCACCCGATGGAACAAAGAGAAGCTGCTGTTATCTGCACATATTTTTGATCAGCAGTGATGTTCTCCCTGCCTAGAATAACATGAGATGAATGCTAGTAGAGCTGTTGTCAGTCCCTCCTGGCACCTGGGCAGATGCCAGTATGAAGGATTAGTTTATCAGCAGAGATGAACTTCCTCAAAGCAAGAGAGCTCTTGTAACCCAGGATGCTGTTTATCCCCCTGTATGATTATAGATAGCTACTAAGGCCAGGAATGCAAATTACACCAAAGCACAGAAGTGTCTTGGAGATAATTCTACTATGAAACACATTGACACTGATGCTAGGTGATACGTTGGGCACCTTCTATGATGAGCTGCCTCCCAAAAGAACCCAGTTTTGCACAAAGCAGGACAGCCAGGGGCCAGAAGGAGCTCATGCCTCCGGGCATGTGAGCCTGAGTCTCTCTGCATCCAGTCCCTCCAAGAAAATGCCTCCAAGAAAGTGGAGATGACTTTTCATGTGAGGATAGCACCTGCAGCATGCCTCTGGTGCCCTTTTCCAGATTTTGCTCTTGTGTTTCTTCCCCAGAAATCAGAAGTGACTTCCTTCAAAAGGAGAGCACAAACTGTAGAAACAAATGAGCAGGATGGCTTCCTGATGCTCTGCAACATCCTTATTTAACCAGACAACTGTACTGCATCAGACGTTCACGCTGCCGTTGATTGGAGTGAGAAAGATACATTGCATTGCAAATCTGTGGAGGTGGTATCTGTGATGAGTGGCATGAGTCTTCACAACTGTGCTTGTCCCCATGTCATGGTATGGCATTTTTCCTTGAGGAGAGGTGTGAGCAATACAGCCTGACAGGCTGATTGGTGCTGTTAGAGCAGGACAGAGTTTGGTTTGCGTCTGGGTGAGCACAGCAGAAGGCTGACATGCGGTTCTGGCATGCAGAGGACCCTTCTGCCCAGCTGCTTTCTGTACAGACCTTGATGGATCCCATTGGTTTCCCTATGCAGACACATGGGGGACATGGAGAAGCTGTCGATGTTCAAAGACAGTGTCTGCGTCTAGTAATGCCAATGGGCTTGGTTGCATTTTAGCATCCTCAAGGCGAATGCAGACAGATCGATTAAAGACCACACCATAGAAAGCTGCAGCTCCTCAGTCCTCCCCCAGACAACAATAAAAAGATGCCCTCGCTTTTCTCCTTCCTTGAAGACCCCAGGAGAGAATTAGCTGCTGCTGCAGGTGCAGTCGTCCTGCAGGGTGGTGAGAGCAATGAATACTAAGGTTTTTAGCTCAAGCACACTAAGGCTGTTCAGCAGCCATTGGATAATCCCCCGTTAATCAGATTATGTAAATTCCTACTTCAGCATCCCTATCCCATCTCTATCCCTGCTCTCCAAGCTGGAAATAAAAGGCACTCTAAAAAGGAACATTTAAACCACAAAAAGGCAGCACTGCTGAAAGGGGTGGGCAGAGGGTGCTGAGATGTGGAGCAGCAGCGCAGGGCTTTGTTTCTGAGCAGGCGGGTGCTGCTGTTTGGGCAAGCACCAGAGACACCACCAAAGCACGGGCCAGAGCAGGCATTGTCCATGTGCTCACCCCCCTGTGCTGCAGGACTAACAGCTGGGATGATGCTTTTGGTGACCAAACCAAATGAAAGCTAATAAATAATAATAAAATATTATTATTAAGATAATAAAAAATGATTGTTGGCAACCTGCCCATTGAGCCTGAACACGTAGCACTGCATCACCTGAACCTGCATTTTGGCTGAGTGCATGCAAGGTAATGACATCCTCCAGCCCTGGGATTCACATGGGGTGGTGTTTCCCTGAAACGCTTGTCCAGAGCTCCAGCAATCACAACAGTGTCTTACAAACGTAATGAGCACCAGCCTCAAACTCTAGCTTACAGTCCTCATCTGGTCTCTGAGCCTGTCACTTTTTCATTGCGGCAGGACTGCTATTTTTTCACAAATCAGAGCGGAAAGCTGAGAAAGGCAATAGAGGTCAGCTACAACTGGCAAAGAGGAGCTTATTTATTCTTTGTGCGGCCACTGGAAATCACCCTGGAAGCTAAGCTGACCTACATTTGCTGTATAACAGTCCTGGCTGAAAGCAGCCCCTTTTGTTTGCGACAAAGATGGAAACTCCTCTCCATGGCAGATGCAACACACTGGATATGAGCTTTTCCACTCAGATGAGGATTTCCACTAGTTCTGCAGTACTCACAGACGGTCAGGAGAGCTTGCTACTCAGTCCTTATAATTCTCACCTTGACAAAAATCTGTCTTCCCTGTGGAAAGCAGAAAGAGATGTAGAGCAGTTGTACTACAGATCAGCAGAGTGGAAAGAGTGAGGAGTGATTTCTGCATGCCGTACACCACTGCTGCTTCACAGCAGCCAGTGAAGTTGCATCAGTTGACCTCAGCTATAGAGATGTGTGTAAAACCAGTAGAAACACTGCAATTGAAATTTGAAACAGATGGTACAATTATCAAGGCAGCAGTAAGGACATGCATTTATTGCTGACTAAAAAATAGGATGGTGAAATCTTTAAAAGTAAAGGAAGAAAGCTGTATTTATGGGTGAGAATAGTGAGCGTGTCCAAGCTTTCTATGTGAAATGGACTGCAAGATCATAAAGTACTTCTGAGAGGCTGGGGTTGTTGCCATCTCTCTTTGCAAACAGAATCACAGAATCACAGAATTGTAGGGGTTGGAAGGGACCTCCAGATACCATTGAGTCCAACCCCCCAACAGATGCATTTCTGGTCCTGCAGAGAAGCAGGGTCAAGCACCAACTATGGGACCTCTCCTTTGAGTTTTCCAACTTCACTCACTCCCTTAGTGCAGCAACGTGCACTCGGAAGAGATGCTGGGGAGACTCAGAGCTAATCTTCCTCCATCAAAGAGCAAGCCACATGGTTTCACAGACTTCCATATGAGGGAAGAGAACTTGCTAGACAGCACAAAAGCCTGGTCACTCCCTGCACCTCAAATGCAGTGAGGAATTTGCTGGACATTACTGGAAATTAAATCTCTTGGTCCCTAGTTTTTGCCACTGGTTACAGTGCTGCTGCAGGAGGCACAAACACTTCTATGGCAGGCACCCTCCTGGACCTAAAAGATGGTCAGGAGCTCTCTTGACTCTCAGCTCCTCATTCGTTTGAATCACTCCTTTGAGTAATGTTTATGGGGTGGCTTCATATGGCTGCACACCAGCTGGTCAAGCTCCATGTTGTGTGCCAGTGAAGATTCGCTGAGATGAGTGTCTTGTTCTTCTCACTTTTAGGTGAATTCCAGAGAACTTTTGATGTCTGGATATTTCTGTGTCAAGAGGAAAACGAGATGCTTGCCTCTTCCTCCTTGCTGCCAGTGTGTGGTTTAGAGGGGTCTGCAGCTCCTCTCTTCTGTGGCTAAAACATTTTCCTTGAGACTATCAGTGAGTTTCAGCAGTAAAAAGGAAAAGATTTTTAGCTTCTGGAATTAAGCTGAAAAGTGTGGCCAGAATTTAAATCGCCCCCTGATGGGAGTGTTTTGTTAGCACTAATAAGAGATTCAAAAGGTTACATGAAGCTGCAGATGATGTAAGTTTAATATTTCAGCAGTCTGCATGCAGCTGCTGTTCTGAGCCCCACGCAGACTCCTCCAGCTTGCTGTACTCAAAATCTATTGATCTAAATTTTAATTTCGAAGGGCAGACACCCAGATGTGTGTAATTGCTTCTTATTGCTCCCATCTGTAAAAAGCAGCTCTGAACTCACAGCAATGATGTTACTGTGTGTTTACAGCTCCTTGCTGCCCTTTCTCTATCCATCACTGTGTGTTGCTTTCATCGAACTGAAAGAGGTCACCCTCAAAACAATATGAACCCAGGCCCACCTCCTGAAATTGTTGTCCATACTATGGCAGGGATTTCCTGCCCATCTGCAAGAGCTTTGTCGGGGAAATACAGCGGTTGAGTCCTGGCCCAGCATGTAACAAACACTTTCTTTTTCCTATGTGACCATGGCTGTGCACAGGAGCTGCTTCTGTTGGCCTCAGAAGCTGTGTCACAGCAGGGCAGAGCCCTTTGCACCAGCTTGTGTACTGTGCAGTCACATGTGCCAGGAGCAGATTTTCTACCTTTTAGGAAGAAAAATAACTGGAATTACTGTCCTAGAATGTTTTAGGGGCTAAAATTTAATGGTTAGCATGGCAAATTTCCAAAAGGGGTACATGAAACATAGTAGTGAGGATGTTCATTCTTTGCAATCACCCACAAACATGCTCTTGGCTTCCTTCAAGTGGACAGAATCACAGAATGTTTTGGGTTGGAAGGGACCTTAAACCCCCTCAGTCCCATGCTGTGCCATGGGACTGGGCTGTCCAGGGCCTTGAATGGCCTTGAGTGCCTCCAGGGATGGGGCACATACAGCAGCCCGATGTCCCCAACTCCCACAGCTGCACAAGTGCTTCTCAGCCTTCTCTGTGCATCAGCACCAGGATTGCTCTCACATGTATGTCTGAGGAGAGAAACTGGCCACAGCATAAGCAAGAGAGGCAGAATATAGAGGCAGAATGCAAGTTAACAATAGTATTCTGTTTCTCTTCGACTTTTCAAGAGCTAATTATGAGTGGCTGCGAAAAACCTAGATTTCTTTCAGTGAAGAATTGCCTCAGATTCCAAGGAAGATTTCAGGATGGATGGATCCCTGCAGAAATCTTTGTGAGAAAGAGCCCAAAACACAATATAGCCTTCACTGCTTTCACTATCGTGGTTCCCTTCTCCCTGCCTGGCAGCTGTCCCAGTGTCCTGGTCTTAGCTGCAGGGGTGCCATGCAGAGACAGCTGGGGCTTACTTAGACCTTGCAGGAAGAGAAGGATGGGTTGTGGCCCCCCTTGGAAGGATGAACCTGGCCCTGTGGAGGTCATGAGTGAAACCCATGTCAGACAGCAGCCAGAGCAAGATCCAGCTCTCTGCGCTTGCACATAAACGTGAACATAAAACAGCCGGTGCAGCCCATCTCACTACAAGAACAGCCACTTTTCTGGCTGGGTACTCCATGTTTGGCCAGGGCTCGAAAACCCTGAGCAGTAGGGCTGTCCAAGCACTCAGGGATTAGCAATTTTAATCTTGCCCTTTTCTGAGCTGGCCAGTCCCGCTGCTGCAGGCAGCGTGCTGACCAGGGGATGCCTGGCAGGCTGTGGTAAGCGACAGGCTGGGGACGCAGCACAGAAAAGGAGCACTCTGCGACTTTCCAATGTAAATTACATGGAAATTAGGCAGCGTGAAGCCAAAGGCCCCTCTGGAATAGGACCTTTAGTTAACATAACACTTGTGCTAAATGAAGCAGTTGACAAAGCTTTCAGGCTGTAGTGCCACTGTTAATTCACCGCATGAAAGCGCTAAAGCTCCGGTTGAGCTCCGCGGGGGAGGAGGTGCCCTGCCGGGACTGAGAGCAGCCGCATCTTTCCGCAGCTGGGACGCTCCGATTGCTGGGGCAGCCCTCAGCAGAGATGTGCAGCGCTTTTAACAGCACACCTTGCGTTTGTACCAAGGCTGTGCAGAGGCAGTTGGCTTGTGTCTGGGGAAATTCTGTGACTATTTTCCCACAAAGAGAACCGTTTTCCCGGGGCACAGGACAAATCAGTCTGTGTTACCAACATAACCGTGGTGTTCAGAGGTCATCTCAGACATCCCCACAACTTCTGACCTTCTCCCTGGAGAGTAAGCCTGACAAAGAGGGGGTCTGGGCTACATCAGGACCCTACAGCATCCCCTCTGCCGGCCCCGCGCTGAGGGGCACCCTCGCACATAAGGCTCACTCCTCAGTGCCTCCTTCCTGCATTGGCAGTCTGTGTTCTGTTTCTTGCAGTCATATTTGAGCTTGTTGGCTGCTGCCACCGAGCTCAGAGGGTGTCCAGAAACATTTACAGGCTCAGAGCTAATTAAATAAATAAACAAATATTTTTAAGGAAAAATTTTGATTCTTGCTACAAGCACTTTCCTTTTTTTTTTTTCCCCAGATGTACTTAGACATCTGACCCAGCCAGAGCTGTGCCTGGGCTAGTGGGTACAGTTCCCTCTGTCCCTACAGAAAGAGGCAGGGAGTGGTGTCTAGGAGAGAAAAGGCAGGACAGAGGAAATCTCCCGGGAGATGCAAAGCAAGCTCCTGGATTGCTAGGACCAGTGGTGACACGCGCCAGACAAAGGACCTGCTATTCTATAAATGAGGCAGCCAGGACCAGCACCAGGCTGACTCCATCCAGCGAGAGCGAGCTCTGTGGCCAGGCACGGCAAGAGCTGCTAGGGAGCGGGAAAAGGACGCGTCTGATTTTGCTGTCCCTTCATCTGCTGTCCTGGTTTGCTGAGCCTCAAGCACCTGTGACCAGAAACGTAAGTGACAATTTACTTGCCTCTGTGCAGAACTTCATCCCATCTCCTGGGCTTACCTTGCAATTTTCTTAGGAATGCCGATGTTTCCTTTCTGAAACACACAGCGGGGAATATCTTCCAGGAAGGAATTTCTGCAATTACCTCTTACCATTCCCTAGATTCCCCTTTATCGTCATGGTACTTCAGAATCTTGTCATCAAAAAGCTAAAAGTAAGGCACCTTATCTGACAGAACAGTTACAGAAACAGTTGCGTTTAATCAAGCAAAGTAACTGTATTCCCCTAATTTTGTGCCGGGAATTTCCAGTTCTTAGCATCTACTAAGAAGACTCAGTTAACCAGCTTCACACCAGGAGAAATTAGTTTTTGTTTTTACTGTTCTGGGAAGAAATGTCCTTACATTATGACCTTGCAATTACACGTTAGGCAAACTCATTTATACTACCAGAAAGTGCTGTGATCAGTCGTTGCTTTTGGGTGAAATGGTTATATAGAGCACCACAAGCTCCCTGAGAAATAAATGAATTCTACAGTGTTTGATATTTGTAACAAATTATTTGTGAAAACACAGAGAAGCATACATTTGCCAGAATTTGTTGTATGTTTACGAACTAGATAGACTGTGTGGAAATCCTATGAATGTGTAAATAAATAAGGATGCAAAGAAAGAGCTTCAAACTTCAAACCTCATATACTTAACAACAACCCATTACTTTACTGGTCATATTTCTTACAGCTGATGAGTCTGCACTACACATTACATTCCAAACTTGTTCCAGTTTAGTAGTTTACTTAGCAGGAAAAGTTTAAGGACATCATTATTCATTTAAGTTCAGCTGTAAAACATAAACAACTCTCAGACCTAAAAAAATAAAAAAATAAAAAATTGAAGCTGCCCAATGCAGAACGGGTTAATATTTCCAGGGCTAATAGAGCCATATTTGCCTGAGATTGTCAATAAATAAAAGAGCATTTTTTCTAAGGTAGTCATCCCTATTTTTCTTGCTTTCCATGAAACAGTAAAGGATGATACATGGTTTGTAGAACCCATCTCCACTCTGTGCCTATCATTTCAGACACACACACACACAAAACACCACAACAGAAAAAGCAAAACAGGGCCAAAATAAACACAGCTTGCTCTTACTGCCTGTTTGAATGTATAAGTTTAGGTTGGGTATCAGGAAACACTTCTTTACAGAAAGAGTTGTTGAGGACTGGAATAGGCTCCCCAGGGAGGTGGTTGAGTCACCATCTCTGGATGTGTTTAAAAACCATTTGGATGTGGTGCTCAGGGATGTGATTTAGCGGAGGGCTGTTAGAATTAGGGTAGTATGGTTAGGCTGTGGTTGGACTCAATCACCTTTTCCAACCTAAGTGATTCTATGATTCTGATTATTACAGTGGTCATAGCACAAGCAGACAATTCAATAAATGAGCAGCTCCCAGTGCCAGCAAGCTTGGAGCATGATCTGGGACTGAAACAAAGGTGCCCACAACAGAGGGCTGTGGGCTGCAGACCTGAATGCTGACCTTTCTGTAAGGCACTGTCCCATGCAGGTTAGCAGTGTGACACCTGCGGGAAACCACAGTCCTTGTTTTGTGTTGATTTGTGTCACACCTCTGGAAGTGAAGCTCTGTTGTGGTGGGTATGTTTCTCCACACTTTTGCTGACTCAATTAGTTCCTGGTATGATGCCATGGTAGCCTGTTTTAAGTCATTTTTGGTAGGAAGGTGATACACTGCACACAAATAACTTTTCAAACTTTTGCTCCTACTGAAGCCAGAGACAGATTTGCTACCAACCTCAGAGCACACTTGGACAGAACGCAAAAGCCAAACTTCATCTTGTTTGTATCCTAAAATACCATCACATCCACATTCTCCTGAGGCAAATGTCCCTTATGGCATTGTCCTTCTCCCTCTGCTCCTCACAGCTCCCTCTGACAGAGCCAGCTGCTGCAGACTTGTCTTTGCTGAGCTGAGAGACAGGTGGTATCTTATCATCCGCCATCTTCATGTGGCAGGCCTCCAGTGAGGATTACCCTATGTAAGGAGCTAGTAGATGATGTCTGTGTACAGCAGGGCTCTGCACACAAGTCTGGCAAAGAACGGAGTCCCTGAAGAGCTTCTGGAAGAAGACTTATCTGTTTTTTTCCTTCTGTGTTAATACTGTGGCACTGCAATAGCGTCCACACGTAACATTTGGGAAATTAACTCAACAGAGACTGTTTTTGGATGAAACCCAGTGGAGCTGTAATTGAGGCTTTGTCTCAAGAGAGCCGTACTGGAGATGGGATGAGGAAGACAGCGAAGATTTATTACAAAATGTCTCCCAGATCTTCTTGAATAGACAGTTACATTTGTGCAAGTTTAGCCTCAAAAAACAATAATAATAATAGTAAAGGGTAGCTGGAGTTCCTGGTCAAATGTCCCTTTCTATTCTGTGGTGCATAGCAAGCTATTGTGTCCAAGTCAACACAGTAGACATCGATTTAACAAAACTGCTACAGCACAAGTGGCATTTTTGCTTTGCATAGGGCTGTGGTGTATTTCAGTTTTACTGCAAAGGAACATAAAAAGCTTGACAAGTGAGAATCTACAGGAAAAATAATCCTGTGTGCACAACATTTATGGCATGGTCTCAACCTCGTATTTTGCTCCCTGCCAAATGTCTGTTGGGTGACAGCCCTCTGCTTTCCCAATCTACCTTTCCCAAGGCAGTCTTAGGCAACACAACAGGAAGGTGCCCAAGCTCAAAGGCTAGCAGGGAAGGCTGATTTCACTGAAATTTCACTGGTGACTGATGGAGAGCAGTGAGCTTACTCCTCTGCTAGAGATGTGCACCTTCTAGGTGGGCAACCAGGGCTAACAGTGGCAAGGCTGGTTGTGGAGAAACCTGCCTTCTGAGACTGCAATTACATGTAGTTTGGGCAAGTACCCTTCAACGCAGAGGCTGCCTTAAGCTTGCGACCATTACAGTGCTCTGTTGAAGATAACTCCAGTGATGTGCATTTTTGAAAAGGTCTGACAAGAGGACAGTGTAGCTGGGAGTGCTCTATAAGAGCTGCTCTTAGCCAGGAGAGCTCCAAGAGATTTCACTGTGTGCATTTTGTCCCATGTTTACAGATCATACAAAAGGTAAACCACCTTGTCAGTGCTGACTATTCATTATGGTGCTTTTGCTCCTCTGCTGCACTTTGTACTGCATGATTGCCAGAAAACACTCCTGGTAGAGGCACGAGGCAGTGAAAGGAGCCCTTGTTTAATGCTGAAGTAGCTCCCCTTCCTACACCTGGCTTAAAACAAAATGAAGCTCCCTTACAGATGAATGGAATCACTCTGTGAGAGCTGGGAGCAAGCACTCAGCTTCACCACACTGGCCCAGCACTACCAATGCCTGGTGTAGTTGGGCCACTGTGAGTTGGGCCTTTCCCCAGCTGAGTCATACAAACACATAGACAACTTCCTCTCCAAAAACATAGAATCATAGAATTGCTCAGGTTGGAAAAGACCTTAAAGATTATCAACTCCAACCGCAACCAAACCATACCACTCTAACAATCCATCACTAGCTGAAACAGACTAATGATGGGTAGGAAGGACAGGCAGGGGCAAAGAATTATCAGGAATGAGGACAGCAGCACAGCTCCTAATGGCCGGCATGGCTTTGTCTCACTGAGCTGTGCTGTGCTCTACCTATGACTTGTCCACCAGTGTTCTGATGGGGTATGGGGATGTAGCACGTGAGAAGGATATGGGAGTACTCAGGATAGCTGAGGGGAACAAGTTCCTAGAGGAGTGTTGCTCCTCCAGCAGTCCACTGAGCTGGGGCACGTCATCACCCCCCTCTCTCCTTTCCCCTCTTGGCCCAAGGGAAGTCCTTCAGACCTGTGCGAACAGAGTGTGGTTCAGCTGCAGAGAGTTCAAGATTATTTCTCCTACAGAGAGGAGAAAAAAAAGTCACACGTGTTATTGATAGGCAGCGTAATGTCCTGTGACATCCATGCTCAATCTTTGCACGGCACTGAGTCCTGTGCTCCACGGCTGGCATGAAGCTGAAGAGGAAAACAATGAGCTTCCTCTTTCTCCTCTTCTCCATGTTGCATTGATGCAAAGTGAACAAAGCATGGCTGTGGGCTGCTCTATTGGCGATCTCTGCTCCCCGTGGCAGATCAGGCTGCCAGCACCTGCCTGGTGCCAGATCCAGGCACCACCCGCTGCTCTACAGTCATTTACCTCAGAGCTGAAGGGACTTCACAAAATCGATGTGTTAAATAACCAGTTTTAGCAGGCACGGGGCTTCTTCCCCTATGGAGAACAGCATGGCATTACGGGTTTACTAGCAGCACTCCAATTCTTGCTGGCAGCAGGCATCTGCTGTCTGATTAAGATTTGCAGGAGTAGGTCTCCAGTGGCTAGTTTCAACATGGATTTAACTTCAGTGAGGTCAAAGGTATAAAATGAGGGAGGAACTTTCTCCTCCAAGATCTTTATTTAATAGCAACCTGCTAATTATGATAGAGTGCTGGGCTGCTGGGGAGTCCCCTGCCAGCCCTTGGACATTAAATGCTGGCTCGGGGCCGTTTGCCAGGGAAGTCCTTGCAGAGATGGTGCTCTGTCCCCAGGCTGGAGCAGCTGCTGCTGGAATTGCCTGAGCAGCTCTTGCACGGAGAGAACTGCTGCCACCGACGGAGAGATCTTCATCTCTGCTATTGTTTACTCTTTTGTCTGGCGACACTTGCGGCTGCACTAGCCACAGCCAGATTTTTTTTTCCCCCCTATTTTTGTGCTTTTCAAAAGGGTAGGCAGGAGGTGGAAAGAGCTTCAGTTATCTGTTCGGTGGGTGGCAGTGTTATGTTTTTCTCTCGCTGGCTGTCAGGGCGGATTCACTGCTGGGCTGTGGTTATGGCTCTGCACAGTTCTCTTTACATGCTGCAGATGTGGATCTCAGCTCATGAAGATGCACTTAACTACTGTTTCTGGATTTGCCTCCCTGATCCCAGTTAAATCCTGTCCTCAATGGCAACGTTTTGAACTGCAGCGTTACTCCACCAGTAAAAATGGTGTAACCCTTCAGATTTACATTCTTCTGAGCAGAATTAATCCTCCTGGATCTAGGCAGGATTGCCTTCTCATTTTCCTCCTTCATCACATAAATGTGGGCTGTTAGCCTGTAGCTGGCAGAGGTGACCAGAAAGCACTGAATAATCCAGGTGTGCAGGATAAAGCAATTTGTCTGCAGTATGTGGAAACAAAGTGGTGATTTCTGCGGAGATTTAAAATGGGCTGGTGCAATACAAATTGCACGCAGCCACCAGCCAATACATATTTTACGCATTGCACCAGGAAAGCTAAAGAATATATTGCTCAGACGTGCAGCATTAGCGAAGATCTGAAGCTGCACGCAATTTCACATTGAAAGCCAAGCCTGGTGGGGAGGGCTGGAGAGAAGGAGGGAGGAGGAGGGAAGGAATGAGACAAAAGGAATGGAAATCAGATGCTTTGTCAGTGAACTCGCTGCTCCTTGACTGGAAGGTGCCATAGTTAGAGAAAATTGGAAGGATGTGTTGGTGATGATGTGAGGAATTAAGCTGTGTTGAAACGTTAACATCGGGCAGTCGTGGACCAGGCTCATTCTTCTCTCACCCTTCCAGCAGAACCTCCCAGAGAAACAATGAGATTATGTGAAGCACCAAGACAGTGAGGAGCAGGAGGACTGAGATGTAAGGTGGAGAGGCTGTGGAGGTGATCTACAGCTGCAGGGACCTCCCTGTGCAGGCACTAGAGCAGGAGGAGGTAGCGGGGCGGGGGAAGCTGCTGTTTGCTGATCTTGAACACATGTCAGAAATACAAGCACACACTTTTGAAGTGTAAAGCAGGCACTGGTCTCACAAAGGCATCTATTTGCTGACGAGGCTTGTGACCACAGATGTAGCATTGTCCTTTCCAAGCGAAAGAGGAGAGAGACAAAGGCAGCGTGGTGCGAAGGAGCAGGCTGGGAGTTATTTCTCCACCATAACGCTGCTAAAATGAAGAGGTGACCACGCTCCAGTTCGCAGCACTGACCTGTTCTCACGGAGTGCTGTGCCGGGTGCTATGCAGCAGGAGGAAGGAGTCGAGCTTCCACCGGCATTCACGACTGAGATGCAAACAAACAGAGCAGGGTACCAGAATGATAGCACATGGATGGGAATGGAACACAGTCCACCCAGACCACTAGAAGAAACAAGGAGGCCCAAATAACCTTCCCTAGTTTATAAAAAAAGCAACTGTTTTGCACACAGATAAATTTATTCTAAAACAAGCAAACAAACAAACTGAACCAAACTAAAACAGAAAAGGGTGGAGAGAAGTGGGTGGTGCTCTGAATTTCATATGAATCCAAGCAGCTGCTTGGAAGAATAAAATTGTATTGGCAAAAATTTTGCCTTGGGGAATGAACGTGCTGCAGCTGACAGAAGCACTGGAGGACAATGCTTGAAATCTATTTTCCTGACTCGGCAGCATTATTGCCTGAAAGGTGCATGCTAGCTCTTCCAGGTGAGTGCAGAGGACAAAGAAGGATTGTCCACAATGCACAAACTCAAAGTAACATTCAGAGTAGGAAGGCAATTTAATTTTTTTAAAATAAAATATACTGTTTGAAAAAACAATCTCCATTTGGATTGAGAAATGGGTCTCAATGCAAGTTTACAAAAACAGGAAGAACCCTCAGCCACCTAAAATACTAGAGCTAGCTTTTAACAGGAGCTGCTCATGAAACAAGCACATTCTGATCAGACAACTTTCTTGTCCCCTTAAGGCAGTGTAGACAACTGGGCTGACAGTAGTTTCAAGCTTCTACTAAAATAGCAGCGTGGTAGCAGTGTAGAGGCTACAGATGAGACCAGCCTGGGAGCACAGCCATATATAGTCTACATGAGTGCGTCTCTGATGGAGGTGTCTGAATGTGGCTCCAACATGATTTATGGCCCTACAGCTGTGTTTGCCTGGTGATTTGCAAGGAGTGTTAGACTGTGAAGTGAAGGTGCTGAGAGGGGACTTCCCGTCTGCTGTGCGTGTCTTGCCTCCCTGCCAAGGAAGACCCACTTGATCTCTGTGTCACAGTGGGATTGCTTTACTCACCCAGAATTTTGCCACATGCTTCAATGAAGGTGAGCACCTCGCACAGCATGAGGCTTCTTCACGTGGCTATGGCTTCGTAGCAGGGATCTCCAGTGTTTTCCGTTCTGAGCGTGAGGAGCGCTGCCTCCCCTGCTTTGCAGCCTCTGGGACTGCCCTGGGAGTGAATTTGCAGATGAATATAAAGAGTTGAGGGTTTCACATTCATGAGAGAGAAGGTGGAAGCATTTGTCCTTTAGTCCCTTGGCTGTCGATAGTTTTCTCTGCTCCAGCTGCCTGCATGCCATTGGCATAAAAAAAACACTTCAGAAATGGAAGAGTGAATATCTCCCACACGGCTGTGAGGCAGAAGGGAAGGCTTTTGAGAGGGAACTACAGCCATCAGATATTTCTGAGCAGAACTTGAGGGCTTTCCTGGGAAATGGAAATGAGCAAGAACAGCAGGGTGGCCTGGCAGCCAGTCTCCCATGGGCCGAAAACATCAATGAGCAGGATTAGGTGAATTCCAAAAGTTTTTGACAACGTTTCTAATAAACGGCATTTAAAACCACCCATTGCACCTAGCACAGCAGTGTCCTGTTTCCAGGTCTGTTCTGGGCACTGGTCCCCTTTGTTGCTCAGCACTGTGAAGCAGCATGGCCAGTAACATCTGCATGAACTTTTGGAATGCCTGCACATTTTGTAGGCATCACATTGTCCCTTTACAGCCTGTGAACCCTGCCCAGGAGCACTCGTGGCATTTGTGGCTTAGTCTTAGCAGATCTCAGAGGCTAAAATAGAAGCCTAAATGTACTGAACTGGGGAATCCCTGTCACCAGCAGTGAGCCATCAATATGGGCAGGGAACCAGACCATTGCTTCCCTGGAGAAATCTTCTAAAATAACCTAAAGTAATCCTAAAGTAACCATGTGTTCATTATCATCAGCTGTTGCCTTCTGAAGGCCCCTGCTCGAGGTCCACCTATGCATGGCTTATTTCCTGCTATACTCTGAAACTTGGGACAGGTGGGAACAGCCCCCAAGAAGGCCCAAGAAATGGGCCTTGATAAACATGGGTGTTTTGTCATGGTCCTGCCCACCCCTCCCTTCTTACCCTGCAAGAAGTGCTCAGGTGCCCCACGCAGCCTGCTGAGTGGACTAACCTGGAGGCTAAAGGGAGTTTTCCTGTAAGAGAACCTTAGGAGGCTGGAGAAGCTGGGATAAAGGCAGCATTGCGGGGCTGTACAAGGAAATTAAATTCATTTACTCTTTTGTGAAATTTTTATTGGATTCTGGTGTCTGCAGCTGCTATGCCTATGATTGTGTATTTATACTGAGACATAATTTCTAAGAGTGGGGTGAATCTGTGTGTGCAGGGCAAGGATATCAGCCAGAGAGGGCAACAATTAAGAATTCCTAGCATCATGACCAAGTGTTCACAGCTGCCACAGAGGTAACAGCATGCCCAGAGCAGCGGCCTGCAGGAAAGTCAGGGATATCTAGCACTCAATATCCATCTCCTTTACTTTACAGCACCTTGAAAATGACCAGGAAGATCTTCACCAACACCAGGGAACGATGGAGGCAGCAAAATGTCAACAGCGCCTTTGCCAAGCTGAGGAAACTTATTCCCACCCATCCACCAGACAAAAAACTAAGCAAGAATGAGACACTACGGCTAGCTATGAGATACATCAACTTCCTTGTCAAGGTGCTGGGAGAGCCAGGCCTGCAGCAGACAGCAGTGGCAGCACGAGGCAGCATCCTGGGATTCTTCCAGCAAGCCCCATGCTTGCAGAGTATGGAGGAGCTAACTCTCATTGAAAGCTGTGGTGCCTCTTCTCCTAGCATGAGCAGCAACATTGCAGAATGCTGGTCAGAGACTTCATCTCCTTAGCAGAGAATGAGAGATGAAGTCTTGGTGTTAGTCTGATAGTCACTATCTTTGTGGGTTGCCTCTCAAT
Organism: Centrocercus urophasianus; assembly: GCF_019232065.1. Classification (NCBI taxonomy): domain Eukaryota; kingdom Metazoa; phylum Chordata; class Aves; order Galliformes; family Phasianidae; genus Centrocercus; species Centrocercus urophasianus. The sequence goes on from NW_024884767.1 coordinate 9,792,602, forward strand.
GTACAATGATAATTTATTTGTATTTATTACTGCTTTATTTAAGTTTCCATTTAATGGCAAAGGAATTCCTTGGTCAGTTAGCAATTGAAAGAGCCATTGAAAGAGGTCATGCTCTGGGAACTAGGAAGGACTCACTGCTGTAACAGACAATTCTAAGCCAGAAAAGCCTCTGCCCTGACCTCTTCTATCAGTTGGGGCCATAGAAATCCATCCAGTGGTTTGTCAGAGGAAGAGGTTATTCTCCCATGGCATTTTGAAGAAGCACTCTGAGCTTAAGAAATGATGAATGTGCCACAAAACATGTCCAAGAAAGACATCTGGCCATGGTAGTGAAAGGTTCTGAGGGATGTCGTATTTTCTCCAGTCCTCCACTGCTGGTTCTAGTAACCACCTGCATTCACTGCAAATCTTATTTCCAACTTGAACTTCTTTGAAAATACAAATCCTAACCCTTGAACCTGCCTACATCTTTATCAGACTGGAGGAATCCCTGAAATTATAGCAAAATACTAGTTAACAAAATTTAAAATTAGCTTGAAACAAAAGTGTTGTTTTAAAATAAAGGTAGAGTCAAAGATGAATTTCAGAGAAATCTGTAAAGCCCATACCTAGCAGTACCCAGCATGTGTACATGAAGGAAGCTGGCTGACTACACTCCAGCTGCTATCAAAACCCATCAAGCAGATTGCTGGCTAAATGCCTCTGTTCTTCAACAGCTGTAAAAACAGGGGAAGCCCTCGTTCTGAGCAAGAGGTCTCAGGAAAAAGGCCTGAATGACACTCTCAGAAAACCTTTATGGAACACAAGCGATCACTGCCCTTCTCGTGCACAGGTGGGATGTAATGAGCAACGTGCTCTAGTGCCTGTTTGGCACAGGCTGCATGCCAGGTGTCTTGGCAACCACCATGCTGTATTCAGGCAATGAGCAGGATGAGCAGAGTTTTGTGAGGGTGATCACTGTGGGTTGTTACACAAATCAATTCCCTGAATTATAACGTGTATCAGAAAAGATTTGTCCTGCTCATGAAAGGTACAAAGCTGCTGAGAGCAAGAGAAAAAATTACGTTGGGCTCAAGTAGACCTTCTTCAACGTTAACACATGTTTCCTTTGACAAAAGTCCTTTCTATTTCCAAATGAAACAAGGTACGTGGCAGGTGAAGAAACAGATCATCCACATGCCAAAGCATCTCCCTGGGCTGTTTCTTCTTATTTGTGACACAGGGAGCTGCCTTCAGGAAGCGGAGACAGGGCTTGTTTAGGTAACAAATACAGCCCTTCTACCTGAGGGTATTTGCCACCCACAGGTCAGCTGCATTTAAAGCTTCACCAAACAGCAGGCATACTTTTCTCCTTCCTCCTTGGACAGGTCTGGTTCTTGTGAAGTGCATATTGTGCTGCTTAATGCACTGACAGAACAACACTGCTCACTCCGTACAGGGTTGATGCTGTGGGGTGCAGGAATATCAGTGGAAACCTTTGACCAAAAGAAAAAAAAGTTTAAATGGTTAATGACCATCTTGTTTCTGAACACTGTGAATCTCCACTTGCTTGTTCCTGCATTACTGAGTTCTGAGGGCTAAAGATGGTACAGGAGAGCAGCTGAGTGGAAACACATAGGAGTCTTTTGCATGGTCTGTGCAACTAGCACTGCCTTCTCCCCACCTCTGCATCCAAGGTAATGAGACAAGACGTTCTTCTAGCTTTTCAATGAATTAGTCCAAATAAATCAGAGCACTGATTGGTGAAGTGTGATGGCGTTCTTTGTTCCATCAGCCACTTGCTGTCCTAAGAAACATGTGTCACCAAGACAAGTCAAAGCATCTCATCAGCAGAATTATTGCCTGGGGAAGGCAAAAGGAAACCTGTCAGTTCTGCAATGTAACGTGCTTGTAATATTCCCTATCCCTTCAAGTTCCTTTCTCAGTATTGTTTTGGTTCTCATCAGTGTTTTCTTTCTTCTCTTTCTCCGTTTATGGGCCCCCTACTTTCACATCCCATGTGTATTTGACTAAATCTATTGGCCAAAGAGTTTTTTGTCAGGTTGTTTTTTTTTTTTCCTTCGTGTTTTGGGGATTTCTTATCTGTATGATCAGGAACAAATATGGTGTGCCTGATCACGTTTTGCGCTACATTATGTTATTTAACATCTAATATATTCCAAATAAATTATTTAAGAAATGAATCTCTCTTTGTCCTTAAATTTCTCTAAAATTTTGTTTTACAGTTGCATACCACTTGGCAGAGGATATCAGATTCACTGCAATGTAATTTCCAGTAAATATTCATTCTTCTATTTAGATCTTATGCAAGATTCTTGATCTTAGAAACAACTTGGAAGTAATATCAGATGACAAACAATGTTAGGAATTCTTTGTTTTTTGTCACTAATACTTTCTGGTGATTTTCCAACTCAAAACATTCAGTGGTACTTTATGATGTGCAAGAGAGGCATGTTTGTGCAAAACATGCCTGAGAAAGATTTCCCAGGAGATTCTATATAAAAATAATGAAATCAGCAAATGTGAACTTGAAGATATGTATTTATACCATGCAAGGTTATGTCAACTCAGAGAGGATCTTCTGCTTGCTGCAGGTAATGCCACACTGGTTGGTACACTCAAAATTGTCTGGGAAGATAATGGCTTCTGTGGCATGGAGAACTACCACTTCAGTTGTAGCTGGCTGAAAACATCTCTCACATATCTTGGCAGTGGCAAAACCTTAGTATAAATGACATAATAGTCATTTATACTAAGGTTTACAGTAATAGGCCCTAATAGTAAGATCCCTACTGTGTCTCCTACAGGTATCTAGTAGTGCTAAAGTGGGTTGAGTGGCACTTTTTTCCTTTTTTGGGGGACAGGGGGAGGAGGGAGAGGTGTAAGGGGAATAACATGGCTCTTAATACTGCATGGAAAACTAATTAAGGTGGTCATCTTATAGAAGAATTTTTGGTGTCTCCAGATAGCAAATGGTATGATGCAAGGTTAAAAAATAAGTTATGTTTCTCTCCAACTCATGGTACACGCTAGCTTGAGTGGAGTGAGGTGTCCTCACATGCCTTTGTGAAGCAGAAATCCTGATGAATCATTCCTTTACTCAGAATTTCCATGAAGATCAACAGAAGAATATATCTCCACATTTCAGACTGAATGAGGATTACCTTTTACAGAGGGTGGCTGCCAGGGCTGCCAGTAGAGAAGTGGCACTCTTCTGCTATTGTAGAACCTAGGGGAACTGTTGCCAGTAAAGCTTAAGTTAACCACAGCACCCCTAAGAACAAGCCTGTTGTCCAGACTTGTGTTCATCATTTGGTCTTCCACATTCTCAGTATCTGCTTCGTGCCTATGGATCGTAACTGAAGTCTCCTTAGAGACTGGGGTTGAGTAAAGGAAGAAAAGTGCTGAGACCATGTCTTGCAAGAAGGCTCTAGTGTTGTGTGAATTCTAGTGAGGGCCAGCCTGTGGTCAGAGGGAGGCCAGGCATAAAGTCAGGGTTTTGTCCTGGGATTCGGTGAATTCAAATCCTAGCTGACATGAAACATACTGCATCTAGCACTGCATGTTGTGCAATGCATACACAGATCTGGATGGTGCTTTTTTTTCTTTTTTCTTTTTTTTTTAAACCTAGATGTGTTGTTGTTCAGATTGGGACAATTTTGCAGTAAGACATGCACTCAGCAGCCTTATTAGTTATAGTGAGCCTAAATCAGGGAGGATGAGGCTACAGTGGACTTAAGGGAGACCCACACGATTCCTGAGTCAGCCAATGTAAATGGCAAAAAGGTGTTATTTAGGACACTAAGATACATCTCAGCATCTTGTTCTGAGCTCGAAGTAGAAGCTGCAGCACCAAGGTGTTCCAGAGACGCACAATTAAGGAAACATTTAATAATTTGTCTTCCCATATCTAACTGTCTCCCATGAATTTATCTGCTGCTAGAGAATGATATGCAGTGACCATAGCTAAAGTAGTGTGAGCAAGGCAGATCTGACTTTTGTCCTTTGAAGGCTGGGTGATGAAAAGAGGTGGAGAGAATAGGCGACTTAACTACTGACCTGTGGGGCAGAGGTCACTTGAGAGCCAATCTTAAATCTAAAGGCCAAAGACAAAGTGTCAGAATAGAAATCCATCAGTTTTCAGGGATATAATTGCATTTTTAGTGCAGCAGCTGCTATGAGAATTGAAAGGGGGAAGGTGGATATAAGCGAAGAAGCTCAAACAAGTGGAGAGGTAACAGAAAGTAGACAGGTTACTCTGTATCTGATCAAAAAATGCATCTGCTTGGATTTATTATCATTGTGCTGTTGATAAGCTAACCCTAGAGTTTTCAACACACTCTGGGTCGGTCCAGGTCTTCTCTGTGAGAAACAGACTCATCCCATTGTATTCTCCGCCAGCCCCCTTCCTATGTGTGTGAACAAGTGCATATCCCATCCCTCCATGGTTTACTTTGCTGCCACATATTGCAAAACCAATAGTGCACAAATGAGGGTCCTCTGCTAAGCTCCAGCTTTAGCATCTTCTGGAAAGAGATCCCTCTGGCAAAAACACAGACAAAGAGCAGCCATCTTTTGGGTGAAAGGCCTGGAACACAAATCTTATGAAGAGTAGCTGAGAGAACTGGGATTGTTCAGTCTAAAGAGGAGGCACAGGAAAGACCTTATTGATCTCTACACTCACCTGAAAGAGAGTTGTGGCAAGGTGGGGGTTGTCTTCGTTTCCCAGATAACAGTGATAGAATGAGAGGGAATGGTCTCAAGCTGGGGAGATTCAGGTTATTAGGAAGAACTGGAACAGGCTGCCCAGGGAGGTGATGGAGTCACCATCCCTGCAGGTCTTGAAGCAAAGTATAGATGTAGTACTTGGGGACATGGTTTAGCAGACAATATTAGTGGTAGATGGGTGGTTGATCTAGATGATTTTAGAGTTTTTTTCCGACCTTAATGACTCTAAAATTCTGTGTCTGCAATTCTTCTGCTGAGTGTCAGTGTCACAAAAGAGCATAGGGGTGGCTCAGGATGAAGGGTAGGAAGAAGTCCTTGTTTAAGGTCTCAGTATGGACCACGTTGGGCCTCAGATGTGTCTTCCAACTTTTGTGTTGGCAAGCAAAGCAGGGAGGTATTCACAGGTAGAGGGAAGAAGTTTCCCAAGACCCCACTTTTCTGTTCCATTACACCTGGCTAGTTCTGAACACAACTGAATAGCTCAGACCTGGGGAAGAGCCTTCACACTGTTCAAGGTTAGCCATGAAATACCTCTGTATGATGCTTAAGAAACCTGTCAATGCTGAACAGGGGTGAACCCAGGATGCAGATCATTGTTAATGGTGGAGTTGGATTATATCATTCGTTTTCTCTTGGTTTTGGCAAACATTAGATGTCCAGGAGCTGAGAGAGGCTAGGAACAATCAATATTAAATCTTCATCAAATCAAAGAGGATTACTGTGTTCTGATTGGTAGGTATATAACCAGTTAAAATATGATCTACAGAAATCCCAGATTCAAGGCTACATTATTAAACTCAAGCTTTAAAAGGGTTTACACATACTGGAAAGATGTGAGGACTTCAAAGAGGAATCTACAATGGCTAAAAGTACTCAGACTGGAAGGAAGTTATTAGACCTAGTAAACTAGGCACAGAAATTCAGGCCAACTGACTGTATTTTACTGCCTGTAGGGTAACAAATGTTTCAGAAGAAAGTATTTGGCCCTATTAAGAGCTGAGTAACAGTTTCTGATGTGATCTCTGTCACTCTGAATGGGAAAAGCCCACTGCCAAATGTGAGGATGGCTGCTGGCGCACCAGAGCAAGTGAGCCTGGCAGGCTGTGTTTGCCAAAAGCATTCAGCACTGGCACTGCTTCGGGTGGGAAATGTTCCCTTTGCTGCAAAGGCAGCAGAAATAACTTGGTGCTGAAGGGAGCTGCCCTTTCTGGCTCCTCTTTTCTCTGTGTTTTCACACACAGAAGAGCTGCCAGCTGTTGTGGGGTGAACATGCCCAGCCAAAGCATTTGGCAGAGGATATTCCAGTCTCAAAGGACACATTTCTGCATAGACACAACGCAAACGGGTGTTCCCCAACACCTGGATATGGGCATGAGGAGAAACACTCATTACAGACAGTGTTAGCAGACAAATTTTACCAATCTACTTTGATCTGGTGAGCAGATTAGAAAACATTTGCATACATATTCCTCTCATCATCTATTGGACCTTTGCTAAAGCTCACTTCAGTCATGTGCAAATTTTGTCTTTAATTCTTTCAGATGAAGGGAAAAGAAAAATAACAAAAATGAAAAGGAAATACCTTTGAAAGTGAGAGAAAGCATGTATGATGAATCTTATATGTCTGGCACACTTGTCTCGTGGGTGCATAGACTTCCTCTGTGTTACTTATGTATATGTCATCAAAACAGAACACTATCATCTCATTTCTGCTACACTTAGTAAATAAATCAAATTGTCAGGTAATTCAGAAAGCTCTATGCAGAGACTCCTATTAATTTCAAACATTTCCAGAGTGTTTTTCAGCAGCACAGGCAGCTGAAACAATACATAAAAGTATTAATTATATTTTTAATATCTTAATACGTTTTATGTTTTTGTTATACGTTTGATATATTGATTGCCTACTTCTAAAGGTAAATAAGTGAAAATGATGCTAAAATGATAAAAAAAAAAACACGTTTCTTTACTTCTTCTCACTACATCATTTAAACACTTTGAACAGTTCTCAACCATGTGCTGTTAAGGTAAATAGAAGCACAAATAGTATTTCTTCTTGAAATCTACAGGTTTGCATCAGCCATGCGCTTGTCATAAATACTGCCTGAAAGCTTGACTTCCTCTGATATTTATGTTTGCTTTTATCCTGCCTCTGAAGTACTGAAGTCTAAGGCTGAGGTTCACAATAAAACTCCTGATCTTGAGGGCTCAACTTTAAACATTTCAGGGTTGTCATGAGTGCTTTTTGGGGTGCTTTCTGGGTAGGGAGCTTTTATGGTTTACCTTGTAATTTCTGACCATGTGTGCTTTTAAGATACCTCAGAAAGATGAATGTGAATCCACATGGAAGAGCTGGCTGTGCAGAAGCAGCTCTGGCAGGCATGTGAAGACTTTTACTAAGTCAGTGATTTCATATTGCTTTCTGTGTATATAAAAATGCATAGTCTCTAGCTGCTTTTAAAACCTGTGACTATGGATTTGTGTCTTCAGTTCTGTAGGAAGGTTCTTTTCACAGCAAGAGCAGGAAGGTGCTAAATAGGGCAGGCACTAAGGCAATCAAGCAGGTTAGTTACCAATTTTAGCAATGCAAGCTCACTACAAGAAAAACAACAACAACAAAAACCAAAGCAATAAAAATCCCCACCACACTCCACCACCCCCACTCAGTAGGCTTTTTTCCTACAATGTCTCTTATCAGTCTCTTGCAGAGATTCTAAAGCTCTTATCTTGATAGTCCAGATTACCAAACTGATCTCCTCTCCATGATGAATGGAATCAATATTTTCTACTGTCAGCAAACCTTCATTCCCAAAACAGATAATCAATTTACAGAATTCTCCCCTCCCCTCCCCTCTACTCCGCTCCCCTCCCCTCCCCTTCTCCTCCTCCCCCCAATTAATTCCCATGCTTTAATACCATCTAAGAGTCCTTAGTGAGAAGAGGATCTGCTTGCTATGCAGGTGCAAGTTTTCAGCACCACAGCACAACAGCAATATCACCCCCTTCTGCCCTTCTTAGGGCTTCTCTTTGTGAACCACTTTTTCTTTTTCCTCCTTTTCAGCTCTACAACCCCATGAAGCTAATCTGATTATGCTAATTTGTACTTCATGAACCCAAACACTGTAAGGGATCTGTGGAGGGTGAGCCAGGCTGGGGATGAGGGTGGTGAGGACAGGATTGAGGGTGTGGGAGGGGGAAACACAGCATTGTCTAATGGGTTCAAGCCAGTTAACAAAAAAAGCTGTCTGTATTGTCAGACAAAGCACACTCTGGGTAACCCCTTGCTGCTCTTGACAACTTAGAGTGTTCCAAACTGGCCTGCGTTACTGAGCAGAAAAGGGAGCACGGAGAATATACAATGAAGGCACACAATGGGAAGTCTGTTTCCTGTTGAACGTTGCCTTTCTTTCTCCTTACCTAATCCTTCCCAGAATCTAGTAGTTGAAGTATGGTCCGTGGATTGTTAGTCAGGTGGTAGCTATGGCACTAGACAGCTTCTGATACAACCTCATCTGTTCAACTAGACTAAGGCTGCACTCAAAAATTATTGAATAATGGGCAATGTGTTTTCAGGCATGCACACACAACTGCAAATAGGAGTCACCGCTGCAGAAGCTGGCCACATCTCTTTGCTTTAGCCTTGTTTTACCAGCATTATCTCTGCTATAATTGAAATTGCTGAGGAAACTGTTCTTCAAGAATAGAGAAAATCTGTTTCCAAGATAAAAGCAACCTTACTGTAGAGTTTAGGCAATCATAAAATCACAGAATTGTTTAGATTGCCAGGGGCCTCCTGAGATTGTCTGTTTCAGCACTCCTGCTCAAGCTATGCCACCAAGAGCAGGTTACCCACAAGAGCTTGTGCCAGTCGGACTCTGAATCTCCACAGACTGGGTTTGTAACGTCTATAGGAAATCTGTTTCCATGCTTATTCACCCCCCACAGTAAGAAAGTCTTTTCTTGTGCTCAGTTGTGTTTTAAGTTTTTAATTCATGCCCATTGCCTACCATCCTGTCAGCAGTCAACAATGAGGATTCTAGGTCCTTCTACATCATTGCTTCCCGATACGCATTTTCACACACTGAACAGAAACGTCTTGAAAATATTAAAGTGTACTCTGTTGTTGTTTACTTTTTTTCTGCACCTACTTCAGGCAGAAATTCAGAATGGTGGTTTCTGAGAGACAATTCTTTCCTCTGCTAAAGATAAATTATTTGTTGCTGGGAGAGAAAACGGGAAATTTAAGGAAGATATTTGTTCTGCACTCCACCTTAAGTAGCATGGCTCTCATTTCTCCTGCAAAGCAGACTGTTCAGTCCTACAGCCCTAAACGGAATGTGTTAGGGCAACATTTTATGAAAACAAATGGAAGAGTAAAAATGACTGCCTTAAAGCTGTCATCTCAGTTCAATTTTGGGCTCAGCTGTATTTGTACAATGTTTCAGGGAAAGCATTACATCTAAGATATTTGATAGGGCAGGAGACATCTATTATCTTGCCAGCAGTGCTCCTCTGTATCTTGAGATCTTGTTTGCTGAGCATGTCACGCATTACAACATGTAAATCAGTATTTAGCAAATCTAGCAGTAAACAAAATATTGAGTGGAATTACTAAGCAAAGGAGAAAAAAAAAAAAAATCAGAAAGGCAAAATTAACATAGTAAGTGTAAATAGAAAAAAATACACTTTCTGAAATTACTACATGTTGATTGGATTTCACATGGAAATCTCATTTGTTTTTCTTTTTCCTGGGAAATACTGAAGCTTATAAGACATGAGCCAAACCAGTGTTTTTATAACCTATGCTACATTGTACATAAATACATTCCATTAAACAAACAGCATGATATCTGAGACAAAGTAATCCCAGATCCTCTGCTTCTTCGAGGCCAGATTTTGGAAAGTACTGAACATCTAAAACCCTCTGATACCCAATCAACTTTAAAGGTCTGGGCTTTTGCCCTGCTGATGCATCCAACACAAAAAATACAATGTATATAGCAGGGCTTTAAACTAGATTTGATGGGGGAAGTAAATTCTCTGAGTGACAGAGAAGATCCAGGGAACCCCATCGCTTTAGGAAGCAAAGGGGAAAACCTCCCCCAAGAAGGCCAGCAGAAGTGCCTGGGAAGTACATAGTATGGGAAATAAGCAGTATGAAATAGAAGCCATGGCGCAGTTACATTATGTCAACGGTTTGCGAGCTGGTTCGGCCCAGTTCCGTGACCAGCGGGGTGGAGGGATTTCACAAAATCCGAGCCTCCAGAAAAAGGGAACAGGGGACCCCAAAATAATTAAAAACAGCAGCAACAATCCGAGGAGAAACAAACTAATTTACTAAGTATAGTATCAGAATGCAAGATAGCACACAATAATACAATATAATCAGAATTGAAGCTAATAAATCAAATGTAATGAGAGAGAGAATGTCCGAAAGGTGGATAGGCCTCACCACAACGCTGAGGTGAGATGCTCAGTCCACCTGAGCAGCAGGGAGACAGGACGAGAGCCGACCATGAAGAGCAGACGAAAAAGAGCGCATCAGGTGACCTTGCCAGGACTTCTGTCTCCTCTCCCTGAGCGCAAGGTCCCCTGGGGAATGTAGTTCTTCTTCTCTTCTGGGCAGGTACCCAGGACTTGAGCATTAGCAGTTTAACTCCCAGTGCCCCACGTGATGTTATGATGTGAAATTTGGAAAGCCAAAAATCACAAAACCATGACAGGTAACTATGACCTAATTTCTGTCACAGAAACATGGTAAAATGAATCATACAATGATGACTGAAAGCAACAAGCTTTTTTATAAAGGATAGGCTGGGTAGGAGGGGTGAGTGCCCTCTATGTCAAGAGGTAGATAGACAGCAAAGAGCTCCCTCTGAAAAGCAGCTAAGATTAAGTTGAGAACTTTGGGTTAAAAATAGGGATCAGACCAAGAAAGAACATCTGGTGATTGGGCCTACTACAGGATGCCTGACCAAGGGGAGCCTGTTGATGAGGCCTTCTTGTTTTAGCTACAAGAATGCTCACAGGCTCTCATCCTGATGAGGGATTTCAACTCCTGGATATCTGCTGGAAAAGCAACATGGTTGCAAGCAAGCCGAGAGACTCCAGGATAACTTCCTGGTCCAGGCATCAGACAGAGCAACAAGAGGTGAAATGTTACTGGACCTGGTGCTCACCAATGTGGAGGAGAGCATTAAAGAGGCTAAGATTGGGCTGCCGTGACCATACGCAGGTTGAGTTCATGGCCTTCAGAAATGAGTTCATGGCCTGGCAAAGAGCAGAGGCAGGACCTGCACTTCTGGACTGCAAACTTTAAACTATTTAAGGAATTATTGGATGGGATCACCTGGGAAGCTGTTCTTAGGGATATAGGAATTGCACTGACAGATCTTTAAGGACACCTTTCCGAAAGCACAAGAGCTTTCCCTTAACCTACTCTAGGTGGCCATTGAGCAGAGGTTGGTCCAGATGTTCTCCTGAGCTCCCTTCCAACCGTAGCCACCCTGTAGTTCTGTGAGCAGTGTTGCAACCTATTTAAGTCCTGTGAAGAAAACATCCAGTGATACATCTGGAGCTGGAGTATGAGTTCAAGCTCACTCTAGAAATCAACTCTGTTCTATAAGCACATCTCATTAAAGCACACGATGGACTATGCAGATGCTTAGTCCTGTGCTGAAACCTAATCAGGGATGAAAAACCTGAGCACTCATGCACTGAGTAACTCTGTTACTCAGATAAGAAACACTTTTGTGCCTCCACTTCGCAGTACAGATTTGCATCAACCAGCACTCCAGGAAAATAAAGTGATGTTATGTTAGGGAATAAACGTCTGTGCTAACTTCCTGAGCTTTCTCCTTGCAGGTATTTTTATCAAAGCACTTTAGCAAACATTGAACAAACAAAAACTTAAGAGAGACATGAGAAAGTGACCTGTGGAGAAAGAGTATGGAAAAGAAGGAGAGTGATTGCACAGCTTGCTATGAAGGCTGAAGCTCCACAGAGAAGGTATAGCCTGAGCATTCATGCATTCATTAAAAACTTGCAAAAGAGAGAAGTAAAAAAGACCTCACAGATGAACAGACGAAGTTCTGAGCGAAATGGGAGACTGAGACCTGTACTAAACTATGACTAAATGCATGGATCAAACAAGAAAATAAGGAAAGCTGGGATACAGCTGTGAAGAATCATAATGAAAGAAATAGGGTGCAACAGAGAGAGGAAGGAGACAGAAATGTACTAGAAAATCAAAGTAAGAAGCCTGAGGGGGATAAGTGACTGTTGGGAAAGTGAGGAAAATACAAGTGAGGCAGAGAACTATGGAGCAAATGGGGAACTGAACAGGAAGAGGACAAAGATCCTCTTAGGGGAACAGCTGTTTATGAGGGTGGATAGTGATAGGACAAGGGGAATGGTTTTAAACTGACACAGGGGAGGTTTTGGTTAGATATTAGGAGGAAGTTTTTCACCCAGAGGTTGGTGACACACTGGAACAGGTTGCTCAAGGAGGTTGTGGATGCCCCATCCCTGTGGATGGAATGGATGGTGGGGAATGCCTCCCCATGTGGAGGCATTCAAGGCCAGGCTGGATGTGGCTCTGGGCAGCCTGGTCTGGTGGTTGGCGACCCTGCACATAGCAGGGAGGTTGAAACTGGATGATCATTGTGATTCTTTTCAACCCAGGCCATTCTATGATTCTATGACTCTATGAAAGATAGATAGCACTGTGGGCAAACGACCACAGATCATGAGCAAAGCAGAGTGATGGCAGACAGTGGGAGTGTCCATTTTTGTATGTAGCAAAGAGCCAGATTTTAACCTGGATTGATTTTGCTTAATTGATTTGAGTTTGAAAAATCTAAGAAAGGTGAATAAACTAAATATAGCAGTCCACAGAATATGAACATTTCTATTTGCCTGGTTTTGGAAAGTGGGGTGCAAGTTTTCAATCTAATGATTAAATAAGTTCTCCTCTTTTCCTAAGGTACCATCTTTCAATTCCAAGCCAGTGTCTGTAGAATCCCAAACATTAAGAAATACAACACTAAATAAGCATATTCCATATACAGCATTAACTTCAGAAGCAGGAAACCAGATCGTGCTTCCAAGCTAGGAACACAGACCTTCTCTTCGAAAATTATACCACCTTAATTGCCAAAGGAAATGAATACAACATTATTAATTGGGTATGAATACTCTAGTTCAGATTCTCCATGGCTTTTGTAAGATGTACAGAATAACAACTAACTAATCTCGTGCTCTACAAAGACTAAAGATGTGGATTTGAATTCACTTTGAAACCAGTTTTCTTCACCACTTCACTCTGCTACTGCCCAGCATTACATAATGGTTTTAGCTTTGATTGGAATGGACTAATAACAACTGTCTGTCCAGGATCAGTTATAACATGAAGTAAGGCAGCTGTCAAGAACAGCAGACAAGCGTGTGATACCTCAGACTTTCACAGCTGTTTTGTAAGTAGAAAACTTCATAAATAGCTAGAATGTTTTCTGAAGAAAATTCAGAAAACATTTGTATTAATTTATCATTATTGTACTGGAAAAAAAAGCCAACATACTTCTGCAAAAAACAAAAAACAAAAAACTTTGGCATATGTGGATGCAGAGCTACTGCTTTTTTTTTTTTTTCTTTGTTGTTGCTGTTTATTCTTATTCTTATTCTTATTCTTATTCTTATTCTTATTATGCTGAGATTTACACCTCATGCACCATGGAATCCCAATGGTATCCTGGACTCCATCACAAGAGGGGTGGCCAGCAGGGACAGGGAGGTGATTGTCTCTCTCTACTCTGCCCTTCTGAAGCTCATTCGGAGTATTGCGTGCAGGTCTGGGGCTTCCAGTACAAGAGAGGACGTGGAGCTGTTGGAGAGGGTGCAAAGGAGCGCCACTAAGATGATTAGAGGCCTGGAGCACCTGCCCTGCAAAGAGGGTGCTGAGCCTGTTTAGCCTGGAGAAGAGAAGGCTTTGAGGAGACCTCACTGTGGCCTTCCAGTATTTAAAAGGGGATTATAAAAAGGAGGGGAATCAACTTTTTACAAGGGTAGACACTGGTACGACAAGGGGCAGTGGTTTTAAGCATAAGGAAGGAAGCCTTACATTGGATGCAAGGGTACAGTTCTTCACAGAGAGAGTGGTGAGGTGCTGGAAAAGGCTGCTCAGAGAGGTTGTGGATGCCCCATCCATGGAGGTGTTTAAGGCCAGATTGGATGGGGCCCTGGGCAGCCTGGTCTAGTACCAGATCTGGAGGTTGGCAACCCTTCCAGTGGCAGGAGGGTTGGAAATTGATGATCTTGGGGTCCCTTCCTACTCAAGCCATTCAACGATTCTATGAACACAGCAGAATACTCATCAGACCATTTTAAAATTTCTTATAAACACAATATTCCTTTTATCACCTCACCCACAAGAAATGAGGGGAGATCTCCTAGTTTAAAATAAAAAAAAAACACTAAGCCAATGTTTTACTAATACACTAAGTGTAACTAGCTTATAATGTCTGCGGTGTAAACACTGCCACCACGCACGTGTCGCTGGCCCACATTTTCTTTCACGTCACCCAATTTTTGTTGCTGTCGTTGCCGAACATTCGGCTCTCGTTGATCCCACCTGCTGGTAACGAGGCCGGTGCCGCTCCGTGGCATGAAGCAGTACTGCAAGGAGCAGAAATGGTACGGCAACTTCCACAGCTCGTGGGCAGAACACCTTGCCAGGAAACCCTCTGCTGCTGCATAGGAACACGTCAGCACTCAGCGGGAGACAAAACCATACCGACCCGCTTTCCGCCAGAGGATGCAGCTACTAATGTATCACCTCCTGTCAGCTGTGGAAAGCAATATGCTGCTCTAGAAAATAACTGGTTATCATGCCTGCGCTCAAGCACAGAGAGAAAGAAACCGAGAGCAAATAAAGTTCAACAGGAAACCAGCGAGCTCACAGACGGACGCTCCCCACCCCCCCCACCAGCTGGGATCAGACCCGGCCCAGCGCACCGCCGCTCCGCCCTCCGACGGCTCCCGGCGAGGGCCACGCTTCTCCCAAGCGCCCGCCGCCATGGAGCTGGAGCAGGTGCCGCTGCTCTTCTCCCGCCTGCCCATGTTCCCCTTCTTCGACCTGGCGCACTACATGGCCTCCGTCATGGCGCTGAAGGAGCAGCGGGGTGAGCGGCGCGGGGTCCGCGGGGAGCGGGGCGGGTCGCGCTGTGCCCCGTATGGGAGAGGCGTCCCATGGCGGTCTGTGTGGCGCACGTCGGGACGACGCTTCAGCCCCCGCTTACTCTTTTCCAGCACATCGCCTTCACTGTCACTGTTATCCCCAGATCCCCCTTCTCCTTGTCCTAAGCATAGAGACCGCCTTGTGTTAGCGTAGCCACCTGTGGAGTGATTTCGGGCTGATAACCGTGCAGGAAACGGATCTGGCGTTGAGGATTGTGGAGCTGACTGGGAGCTGCAGCGCTCTGTGTGCTTACTGAGAGCTGATTCTTAGGTCACTCGTGAAGCGTGTCTAGGTGAACGTTTACCTCCTGCTGCATAAGTGCACTTAACAGGCAGTGAAGGCCAGCCTAAAGTGCTGGTATCTTCACCACGGCTTGTTGCTACGGCTGAAGTTGTTTCTGGGTGCTGACATGCAACACTTCAGTACATTTCTGCAACTTTCTATCTAAGGAGCTGCCTATCTAAAGGTGGTTAAAATGCATTGCCTTCAGACTTTCTTTTGGAATGAACACCCATGAGAGGAGTTGAGCAGTAGGAGTTGCTCTGCAGTGCTGTGCTGAGTGTAGTGTAGCTTCAATGGGACATAACCTCAGGACAGCGAAAGTGATGGTTTGTGCTTTTTTTAAATTTAATTTTCAACCTTGTAGCTGTAAAGTTCAGAGCTTTTGAGTATACCCTAATACTCAGAATTAATAAAAGTAATTACAGTGACTGCATGCTGGTTTATTGTTTGCTTGCAGACAGTTTGAGTATTGTACCACAGAATGATTAAGATTGGAAAAGACCTCCAAGATGTTCACATGCAATCACCAACGCTTCCCACCATGCCCATCAACTATATCCCTCAGTGCCGTGTCCACATGATTCTTGAACACGTCCAGGGATGGTGACTCCATCACCTCCCTGGGCAGCCGGTGCCACTGCAGCACTGCTCTTTGTGTTCTCAGAAATTTCTCTTCCACACATGGATAATTGGGTAGCGATTAAGTGTCTGTTGGCACAGGAAGCATGTAGTCATGTCACAGCTAAGTTTGTTTATCTCAGTTGGCATTTCATTAAATTACTAACTGCTAAACACCAGATTAGGTGTATTTTTATGATGGATGTGCACGTACTAACTGGGAATTTTCCCAGTCTTTCTAGCTAGATTTTCTTCCTCTCTTGTGAGTACTGATGAACTGTAGCAGAGACAACCAGTATGTTGCTTTGTGCATCAACTAAGCTAAGATTTCTTGCTCAGTACATTTGGGGTTGCTTAACCAACCGCTTGTAAGTCCAGATGGTAAGTTTGGGGTCATATTTTCTTGGAGGAGGTAGAAGGAAAGGGGAACAGAAGAAAACAGAAATTGAGGATTGTGGAAATGCAGCGTTTGGAAGGAACGGGCTAGTTTTGGTCTTGAAAGTCTTCTGATATGGGATCCAAGTTATGTGAGGAGAACTAATGCTTTTGGCACCCTTTTTCTAAATCTTAGAAAAATTTGGCTTAAGTCTGGCTTTAGCCTAATTCACAGTATGTACAGTTCAACTGGAATGCTGGGAAAACTTTTCTAGAAGTGCTTCTAGTTTGATCTTTAGATGTATTGTGGTATATATTCTTGTTTGCCTGTTTAGAACATGTTAGGAAGCCTAAAGCAGAACTTAACCTACTTACAGAATAAGCTGGCAAAGCTTTTTATTAATATCATCTAGAAATAATATTTAAAACTGCATTCAATGATAATCTTTGTATTTTGAAACCTTATCTCTGCTTTCTAAAATACACCATTTGCAGGACTGGTGGCCTTTTGGCAGATAATATCCTGCATGGTTGTGTGATGCCTCATTAGTTTTTCATGGTGCACTAGAGGACAAAAATAAATGACTCCTTGTTTAAAAAATACGTGACCTACTTAAAACTCCATTTATTTTCTGAAAATTACATCCCATTTGTAATTTAGGTGCTAATATAGGCTTTAAATTGGGATAAACTTATTTTGCCTTTTGCTTGTATAGTGATATATTAACTAAGAAAATTCTCCTACTGATCATCAGTAAAATCCTATTTTTTCAGGAAGACACAGCACCTGCAATGGTTTCCTTTCCTTCAGTCAGTAATCTTGCCAAACACCTGGTGAGGTGAAGGAGGCTTTCTTTTCACTAGCTCTCAGCTGTGCTGTGCCTAGGGGAGGGAGGAGCGCAGTTCAGTATTTTCCAGGAGGTCACAAGTAAGATGTTAAGATGATTACTTCTCTGCTAATGCCAGGTGAGAAGCATTGTGCTAATGAAGGAGAGGTTGGTGCAGGCCCACCTGATGATGGATAAAATGAGAGATTTCTTCTGCACCTGGTCTGGAGGATAGTAATTCTTGTGTGTGGAACCTCCTGTGATAACGTGATTACCAGTCTTGCTCCAAAAACAGATCACTGTGCAGATTACATTTAGTATTACATCAGGCCAGGAATTGAAGTAGTGCATAGCACAACTGCTGACATATATTTACTAACAGCCTTGTGCCCTTGTGGCTTGTGATCCCGAGTGATTTGTGATTTATGGTGGCTGCTACCATCATCCAAGTTTTTCTTGTTAGTCTGTAAAGTTTGGGATGCTTCTTCTATACGTGATCTCCTTGTGCTGTAATACTGCACTAACACTTACAACTGGAGCAGTATTGTTGATAGTCTTGTCTAAAGTGAGTTGTAGTGAGAGTGCTCTCTGATTCTCCCTGATACATTTACACATCCCTTTTTTGATAAGAACCTTCTTTTCCCGTAGAATTCTTGCAAAATAATTCTGCTGTATCATTTGCCAAATGCTACATTTCACTTTGGGGGCAGACACTAGTTTTCATCTTTGCTTTTGTGACCTTTAGCTTTTGGACTACAAAAAATACAGTTAGTTTAGGCAAACTGAGCCCTACCTCTTCATAAGGGGGGAGATTTGAAAGTGACGAGCTCCTGAAGTGGAAGAAAATAAAAACAATGATTTCAAGATATTTTTGGCTTTGATAAAGTGTTTTTTCCCCTTAGAAATGGTTAAAGATTCCTTTTTTCTTTACTCCAGCATAATCTTCTGCTATTGAAAACTCTTCTGGTATGGTTGAATTGCAATTTAAAAAGCAATTAATTTTTAAGATTTTAAAGATGAAACAGTGAAGCTTTTAATAACAAGTGAAGCTTAAATTTATTCTACATCTTTGGGCAAACATTTTTGCCTGTTCAGGACTGCAGGTAAAACAATAGTTGCTTAATTACTTTGGGTTGTGCTTTTATTTTACCCAGTGAACGTTGTTAGGAGGGTTTTAAGAGGAAAAAACTTGAATTCATAGCAGAAATAGAAGTTGTAGAACAATCTTCAGAAAGTAGCTGTATTAATACCAGTCCTGTTCGTCAGCAAAGCAATTACGTATTCTTAATAAAAATTCAAAAGCAGCTTTACAACAAATTTTAAACAACAAACCCTCTCAGACCACACTTTGAAAGCTGTTACTGGTAGCAAAGTAGTTAGGCTGAACCAACCCACAAAAAATGCTGAGAGAACACTGCGTCATTTTTTCACTTTTATAGATAGTGTACACTTCATGTTGTAGAAAGTCTGCATTTAGCAAAGACTTCTCCTGTGAAGGCCTGCAGATTTGTGTATGGTTTTTCGTGATCCAAAGGAACCTTGCAAGACTGTGTGTCTTAAAAAATACTGTGTTTTCAAATGTAACACGATTTTCAAGTGTTTGCTTCTGTTTACATATCTTTTCTCTTTGCTTTAGGAGCTGTGGAAGTGTCAATCCGCAGTCCGGTTGCTTGCTGGTTTAGTGCTATGCTTTGCTGCTTTGGTGGATCTGTTTTGTCTTCCTTGATGCTTGGAGAACCTCCAGTAGCATTTTTGGCAAAGACCACAAACATTCTACTGGCATCTTCAGTCTGGTAAGCAGCCACAATTGAGTGACGTGAGTGTATTTATTCTAAGGAAGCTGTACTTTGACTGTAAATAGTAAGATTATATCATCAAGCTTAACTTAGAAATATCATGAATTTAGATGCTCTCTCTTCACCAGAGAAGTCACTGCAGCAAAACAGCTGGTTTGAACCCTTTCTGTAGAAATGAAATGTTCAAAAAGAGCAACTCTTACAAATTGCTTTATAACTAAGTCACTACATTTTCCTTATATTTTTATGGTGTTCCTTGTCAAGCAGATTATCCAGAGTAAAACAGACTTCAGTTATTGCTTCCCTGGATACAGAGAGGTCATAAATGCCATCTGGTATTTTCAGTGGTAACTTCTGAAGACCAGAACATGATTGAAATAAAGTTCTTGAACTTTTTTCAGCTGGGGAGCTAAGATATGGATATTCTTTTTTCTCTTCCAGTGTCTTCTTTCTTTTTTTTTTCTGTCTTTTGCCCTTTCCCATATTGCTTTCCTAAAAGGATGGGGTTATAGTGAAAGCCAATAGAGAGCTGAATGGGAAGTCAGGTATGTGAACATGGCAGTAATTTGGCCTGTTTTGGAGTTTGTAAATAGTACTGGAGTTATTTTCATGTGAAGGTACCCTGCAGTGGAAGTCAGTTGTTTGAAAGATCAGTTTGTTGCTCTGACCTTGAAAGGAATCCTCAAATTTAACAAAATTTGTGAGCAGCAGTAGATTCCTATTTTACAGGAGTATTAGCTGCTTGAAATCCTTCCTTGTTGCCTCTTAAGTTTTACAATTGCAAACCATAGAAATGAAAATAAGTGTTTACATCTACATGAGTGTATCTGTGTTAGTCTTCTGGTTTGTAGTGGAAGATGCAGACAAATTTAAGCAAATCAGTGAGATGAATAGCCTACAATTAAATGTGTATTGATAAAATATTTACAGAATCAGCTTCTGGTTTATATTAGACACTTTTAACAAATAATACTTGAGTTAGGAGGTGTCTTATTCCCAGGTGGGACAAAATGGTTTTCTTCAGTGTCTGGTGTGGTGCTGTGGCTCGGTTCTAGGAGAAAAGCAATGTTGATAATACACTGATGGTTGTAGTTGCTGCTAAGCAGTGTTGTACAGAGCCAAGAATCTTCACAGCAAAGGTCCCAAGGAGCTACGTTGTCCCAGTTCCTCCAGCAAGCTCTGTGGCTGCTCCCACTGTTACAATGGACCCTGTGGCCGCTCCAGCTCCTGTAACAGGTCCTGCAGTTGCTCTGACTCCCTTGTGACAGATTCTGCAGTTACTATAGCCCTTCTGACAGGCCCTGCAGGTGTTGTGATCCTCACAGCCAGTCCTGTAGTCACTCCAGTCCCTGTGAGAAGCCCCATGTTGGGTGCCAAATGAGCTGTTGTGGTTTAACCTGGCAGGTGGCTCAGCACCACGTACTCAATCCCTTTCTTACCAGTGGGATGGGGGAAAGGCTAGAGAAAAACAAAGTAGAACTTGTGGGTTGAGGTAAAACTGTTTACTAAGATAGTGAAAAGGAAAAGAGTAATAATTATAACAACAACAATAAAAAGTATGTATGTATATATGAATATAGGTAACAGGTGATGCGCAAGCATTTGCTTACCACCCCCTTACTGCTATCCAGCTAGACCCTGAACAGGGGAAGAGAGTGAGATGAACTCCCATAGCCTTCAAAACTCCTACAACTTGATGTCATATGGTATGGAATATCCCTTTGGTCAGTTTAAGTCAGCTATCCTGATTCAGTTCCCTCCCATCTCCTTGGGGCCTTCACTATCAATGGCTTTGGCTCTGTACAACACTGCTTAGTAGCTTCTCTAAACATCACTGTGTTATTAACATTATTTTTCTCCTAGAACCAAAACATAGCATCATACCATACTCTCTAGAAAAAAATTCTGTCACAGCTGAAACTCGGACAGGACAGGTAAAGAGAACGTAACTTTTGTTTGATGTGGACAAATGTGACATGCTGAAATAAAATGAGGTTTTAATGAGAACCTGTGAATGTTATGAAACTTCTTAAGGTTTTAGTTTTGAGTTCTCTCTTCATTAGTATAATAACTTGAATTCTTGATCTCAAGACACATGAAGCAAAATTCCCCAGATCACACATAAAACTGGAAAATGAAAGGGGTTGTGCTAGGCTCAAGAATTGCTCCTAAATAGACTGTAGGACAGCGACATCTACTGTTAGCAAGCTTTACTAACAGAAGTTAGAGGCTGAAATGTGGTGGAGTAGTGGTGCAATTTGAATTCAATCCAGTTATCTATGCTTTGATGTCATAAACACTCGTTTTGCAATTGTAAATTAATTCTGGTTAGTGTTGTGTATTGATTACATAGCTTAAATGGCTATTTGCAGTAGCCACCAAAATGCGTGCTCTATATACATCTATGACATACCAGCTGAAGTTTGGTTGCTGCAGAGGCAATTGAATTTGCCATAGGAGATAAAGGAAGAAATTTAAGCAATTGAAAACAGTGCTAGAACTAATAGAGTAGGAGCAATAGTTAGCTATTACTGTAAATTCCAATAGCTTCCATGTATTTGAGAAAAAGGCTATTGTATGCTTCAGTCTGGGAGGTCTTAAAGAGAAAAAGCTTTATATGTTTTCAGTGATACTGAAAACTCTAGATACTTAGTACACTGCAGCAAAAAGAAATGCATAAATTGTGCTTTCCTATAGAGCATCATGGCATTCTGCTGTTAAGAATAGGCATTATTTCTGGAAAAACACCTAAGTATTCTCATACTTTCTAATCTCAAACCAAGAAACATGACTGACTCTTCCTGGCTCTGGTGTGTGATAGTTGTTTTGATGGAGTGAACTAGAGAAAGAGATGCACATCTCTACCTTGCTGCCTGAGAAAACTGGGAAAAGATACAGCCCTTGTACTTCTTGGTAGACTAGATTGAACTCAGAAGCCTAAACCAAGAGGCAGGTATTTCTTTCAGAAAAATGAAGATGTAATCTTCTGTCTTTTACAGGTTGTCTCTGCTTTCACTTCATTATTGCTGCTTTATTTCTATTCTAATATAGATGCTTATGTTTTTTGTTGTTTTTATTTTTTAACTTTTATTTAGAGGAGACCTTGACTGTCTGCTTAAGAATTCAAATTTGGTTATGATTGAGGAGATAAAGTAAAACATCACATAATCTAAACACAATTTACTGTCAACTTAGGATTTCATTGTTAAGTATCTTTATTTTATTTTGAAAATAACCTGATTTAAAAAAAAAAAAATAATTACATTTTAGGTATACCTTCAGTTGTTTTGTTAACACTTTGAAGAAAGAAATGTACTTGTGACTGAAAAGCTGGGAAAACCAGAATCAGTGGTTACTGAGATGTGAAATGGGTTTCAAATGGGTTTGAAAATAGCTGTGCGTTTTGTCTGGCGTGATACTAACTAGTGGAGGCATTCTTGCTGCAATTATGTAATTCCATACAACTTTCAGAGGGAAGCATACTGTCAGCACATAATTTATCACCTTGTCTTACTTCTGGGGGTAAAAAAACAAAAACAAAGTCAGACAGCAATTTAATAATTTGAATAATCTGAATATGGTATGTAAACTACGGAACCATTGCTGAAAGAAGTTTCAAGAGCTGGACTTGATGATTCATGTGGGTTCCTTCCGACTTGGAATATTCTGTGAAAATTTAAAGCTCCTTCTGATTACTTTAAGGGATTCTCATCTGGACAGTGAGGCAACAACGATAGTAATGTTTCATGATTTGGTAGAAGAGCTCAAACAGGCTCAAAAGCATTTCAGATTCATTCTAATATCTGCAGTATAAGAAACTGAGCTGTCAGGAGTGTATCAAGTTTTGCTAGTCACATTCAAGGAATATCTAGTGAATTTGTTAGCAGAAATATTTGAACACTGGTAACAGATTTTCTCAATATGATTTTCAGGTATCTTGTGTTTTATTGCCCACAAGACAAATTCTACCAGTGCTTTGCGTTTCTGCCTCTTCGGCTTCTGGTTGCAGCAATGAAAGAAGTGACTAGGACTTGGAAAATAGTGGCTGGCGTTGCGCATGCAGACAGTCATTTTGAAGATGCCTGGCTTGTCATGATAGCTGTGGGCTGGGCCAGAGGTAACATGCATAACATCTTCTTCTGATGAGTTATGATATTTTGGAGTGGTATTTAAATGCCTAGCCCTTCAGCATAACTCTAGCACTGTTCCTTGCTGTGATGAATATGATAGTCCTAATACAGCCTGTTATCCCCCCAAGGGAGAAGTCTGTGCGGCAGCTTTTCTGCCTGGGTAAGGGTGACACTGAATGACTTTGAGGCAAGTTCATCTTATCCTTTCAGAAGGTCTTGTGAGGACTTCTAGGATGGGCAGTTGGTGGCAATGAGGAAGTAGATCTCCTGCTGTCACTAATCTTTCCAAAAGCATGTGTCCTCCGAAATGTTTTCCTTACACGTGGCTGTAGAAGACAGGTTGTCTTA
Source organism: Centrocercus urophasianus (assembly GCF_019232065.1). Classification (NCBI taxonomy): domain Eukaryota; kingdom Metazoa; phylum Chordata; class Aves; order Galliformes; family Phasianidae; genus Centrocercus; species Centrocercus urophasianus. The sequence continues at coordinate 9,815,940 of NW_024884767.1, forward strand.
GCTTTTTTTATTGCTAACGTGAGCTTATTTTAAACACAGGAATTACCTTTCTAGCCTGCATGCTGTCTGGAATCTACCTTCCTAACAGCTGTATTTATAGTGACAAAGTAAGAAGTCAGGTTGTAGTGCTGCAGATCTTGAATCTATTTGTTTAATGCTGCTGGGCTTTGGGAAACAATGTGTTCATATGAAGATCTGTCTGTTGTATAACTTTTTCAGTTGATGATACAGATCAGTTTTACTGGCCAGAATTTCTAATACCTGGTTATGTTTTGCCTCTCTGTAATATAAAACACACATCTGTCTTCTGTTGTGGAAGATTCTCCTATTTTGTACTCACATTCTCCGTACTTAGTTGCAAACAAGAATGGAATACCATAAGCTTCTGTAGCGATTTACTTTATCAGGTTTGGCACTTGTTTGCAGTGATCAGTGTGTCATTTCCGATTGCTGTGTAAAGGTGAACCTGGCGTTCTTCCTAACTGAAGCCCTGAAGTTTCCTTTTGGTCACTCAAGTCATGCACATATCAAAGATTGGATTAACCTCTTTAAGTCTGAGCTTTGGGTGCCATATTTGGCGCCTGGTTTAAGAAGTTTTGCTGGAGCAACAGTAGGCTGTGCAGCAGCGGTAGCATGCCAGTGAAGGCTTACTGTTAATCTTTGGAATTTCAGGAGCTGGTAGTGGTCTAATCTCCAACTTCGAGCAGTTGGTGAGAGGAGTGTGGAAACCTGAAACCAATGAACTGCTGAAGATGTCCTAGTAAGTTTTTTAAAAACAAATACAATGTGTTAACTGCTGTTTTAATAACTTCCTGTATTGACACTTCACATTTAAAAATACGGGAAAAAAAAAAGAAAATGAAACCCAAACAGAAATGTTTATAATAGATGGTTGGTATTTATCTTGTGAAAGATTGGCTGTTGATCTTATGTAATTTTAGCTATCTTTTGGTCATTTGGGGTTTGCAGTGCAAGAATACCAAATAGGAAGAAGTCAATATGATGGCTAAACAGTGGTTGGAAATTGTTGGAGAACGTTACGGAGGAGCACGGCCTTCAGTCCAAAATGAAAAGTACCACAAATACATGAGTAAAGTCTGTGGTTTTAGTGCACATTCTGAACATCAGCAATATGGCTTCCTTTGAACATTCTTACTTTCTCTGCCAGCACTTTTTCCACTGAAGATTCTGATTATTTGAGAAGGTGCAAACTGGTTATTCATTATAGCAAAAATGTAGGATGACTTCATTTGACAGAAAGTTCTCATGTTTTCTGACTGCATACATGTCAGCTCAAGTACCATCATGAGGAAGGTAGATTAAAGATGTATATCTTTCTGTGTTGCAAGTCAACACAGCTATGTTGACAAAACTTGGTAACAAAGGCCTATATCAAGCCAACTGTCAGCTGATCACAACTGTAGAACTGGTGGAGTGTCGCAGTGGAATGAGACTTGAATAAGGTCACTCTTTGACACCTGTGACAACTGCTTGGAATAACTAACTCCTCTAATATAGGGGAGGAATATGTTTTTAAGTCAAATCTGAGTAATAAAGATTTGTAATTTATCTGTCCAGTAAAGTGCATGTTGAGAAGAGGAAAAGGAGCAGCTTAGTATGTAGAATCTAAATAGAAGCATTAGGATGTATTTTAATTTGAGGAGTATTTGTGAAATAGAAATTTATTGGCTGTATAAATCAATGTTGAACTTGATGCTTGTCTATAATACAGCAAGCATAATAATGTTGTATGAAATGAAAGTCATAGTTTAATAACACTGTGGTTTTTTACTTTGTCACTGCAAGTATTTGTCTCTTTTATTTAGAAATAATTGTTGTGCATGCTGAGAATATTTGTTTTCCAGGCCATGAAATTTGTCAGAGTAGTGTAGGAAAGAGAAATTAACATTGTTTGTTTAATTTTCAGTCCTGTGAAGGTAACTTTGATAGGAGCAGTTCTCTTCACTCTGCAGCACAGCCAGTACTTGCCAATCGCAAGACACAACCTTATGTTTCTATACACCATCTTTCTTGTAGTTTCCAAGGTAAGAATCTGAAGGTGTTGCAAATAACTGATTTTAAAAAATACCTTTTTTCAGTCCTCGAACATTATGCTGCAAGTTATAAAGCTTGCTTCTAGGAGGGGTGGATGGCTTCTGCAGAAGTCTTGAAGCTGTTTAGTCTTGCTTATATGAACAGAAGACCTATTCTCATGCTGTTCAGCATATGGAGTGAGGTGAAATCATGAATTTTGGCTTCCAAGAGTTGGCATGGTAGCCTTTTATTAACACAAACTCAAACAAAGTTGGTGTTTGTGGAAAGAAACACTCCTCTGCCTTTTGCTAGCTGCTGAATGCTTGCCTTATATGTGCAGTCATTGATGGGTTTGCAAAAGAAACTAAATAGGTTTTAGTCTGTATATGCATGTCACATATTATTACAATGCTGTAAAAACAATGCAGTTAATACATTAAAGGTAAATAATAGTATTTTCTTACACAGCATCACTTAATTTCAGTCCTTGACTCATTTAGTATTGTTCATTTCTAGGATGATGCTTGTCTTCAGGATTATTAGCTAATAGGAAATGTGTAGCCTCTGTGTGTTAGCAGAAGTCTAGCAATTTTAAGAGCTTCTGAGCTGCTGTTGAATAGACTAGAGAGCAAAATGTTTGTTGTCAGTCTCACTTTTGTGAAGTAGTAGACAAGTTCATTTCTGAGGAAGTTGCTTTAGGGAGACAAGACTTCAAACTAATGCTCACAGCTCTTCACCTAAACAAATAAAGGCCTTGTGGTATGACACCAATAAAGGTTTACTCTTAGGATGATTTTAGTAAATCTATGTAGCTTTACATAGCTTTAGATAGCTACATACAAGGGTTGCTTGTATGTAGCTATCTAAAAAGTGTAGGTCAGAAAGGGAAATATTTGCTGATGATTTCAAGCTATAGTGAGCATGTTTCTGTTCTTGATGGCATGGACTCTTAGTGCTCAGTTTGCAAGTTGGAAGTGCCATACATTGGTTTATCATGGAACTTTTTTTCAACTACTGTGAAGTGATTGAAACTTACAGTGCAACTTGACTGTTCTCATAGGTAACAATGATGTTGACAAGATCTACAGCTTCTCCATTTGCTCCCATTGAGTCAGCATTGAGCCATATGTTCTTTGGCTTGCAAAAACCACCACCCAAAGTGAAGGGTGAAGGTGCTTCATCTTCCAATGGCTCTTCAGTCTGTGACCAGTCGTCCTCAGAGCAGCCCCGTGATGGTGTTAAGAAGAGACAGGCAAAGAAAACAGAATAAGTAGCTTACAATACATGACAACCTGTGAAAATGTTTATATTTTAGATGAGGCTGATTGAATTTTTTTTTTTTTTTTAATGTACATGAGATGAGATTAAGGCTGTATGATATGTTGTTGTTTGCCTTCAGAATCTGTATGGTATGCTTTTGGAATGTATTCAGATGTCTAGGTGCATACGTTGGATTTCTAAGTCTAAAAGTTCACATTTTTATAGTGCTTTTAAGTTCGGTAATTTTTGTATTTATTAATAGCTTTAAATTCTTAGATGCTAAAATAACTTTCAAAACGTGACAGTTACTTTTTTTTTTCTTCGTATCACATGATTCACCTCTCTTTTTACTTCTTGATTCTCACGTTTTGTTTGGATACCCAGACTTGTGCTGCCAAGTGTTCACAGCACAGTGTCCCAAGTAGGAAAGCCTGATTAAGGCTTAATCACGTTGCACTGTAAAACTATGAAAAAGTACCACATAATGCCTTTAATAACAAAAATAATGGAATTCTGTTTTAATTCCCACTACTCTAGTTTAGACTTCCGTCATTTACTTAAGTCAGTATTTTTTGCACTGTTTGTATTTTTCAAAATAAAAATTATCTGGCACTTTTAAAAATCTTTACAGTTAGGAATTAGAAGCATTTCAGTATTGTGAGCTTACTTTGTTTTTTGTAAATTTTTGAATATTTAGCTATCTTTTGTGCAACGTGTGATTATTTTTTTTTTATGCTGTTTCTGGCGTCTTTCAATTTGGGATGAGACATCTCTTTGCCTGCACTTTTATCTAGGCACAAGTTTATCTTTTCAAAGTTAAACATTCAAACTTTTTCTTTTTAAAAGAAAGAACACTGGACAGTACGTATGCCTTGTTTATCACAAGTTATGCCCTGTTATACATGCTGTTAATACACACAAATACTATTTTCTAGCAGTTACCTCTGGTGCTATTGAGTTACTGCCAAAAGCACTGAAAGTATATTAATGTTTGTTGCTATTTGCTGCATCCTGCTCATGGCATCTTTTTGCAGACAGTATGGAGCAGTTTTTTACTTCAGAACCAAGGTCTCACAGATCTTGCATTTTGTAAGATTCTAATATTTTCACAGAAGTTTTCAATTTGATGTGCCATTTTTAGTACACATTAAACAACTTTTACAGAATGAGATTCTTTGTCTTTGGAGAGTGCTGATTTGAAGAGAACTTTTGAATAAAAGGACAGTGGTTAATCTTTGTGCAGGAATGCCAAGGAGAATGTGGAGGAAGATGTGATTTGAAAAGGCAAAGTTCTAGTTCCAGGTACACATCTAAATTTAGAAAAAGCCATCGCCAGTGCTATACTTAAAAAAGAATCCATGAAATTTCTTACACCTGTCAAGCTACATCTCCATGGTAGTGACCAAAGACACCGACCTCCTTAGTCTGGAATTCAACTGTATAGCAAATGTATGCTACCTCAAAAACAAAGTCAGGTATTCAACACAGAATAAAAAAGAATCCTGCTCTGCGGACAAAGTAGTAATGATGTTCTTACTGTTTTACAGTGAAAATCTATCCAGTTGAAAACACTTGGAGTCATGCTTGCAGGGTGTCTTAGGTTTTTGGTGTTAGGACTCATGGATATACAAGTAAGCTTGGAGCAGCCAACTTTCTGCTTAATAATCAACTAGTTTATTTAGTAATATCAGCAAAAGTTGTTGTCTACAGTTATTAAGACTTCTGGATGAATTCTTTAATCTAATTGAATTGTGATAAGAAATTACACAGCTGTGAAGTGCTGCCTGATAACTAGCTACTGTTATCCCAAACAAATGTGAAAATACACTTAGACTAATTCTCTTAGCAAGTTTGCAATTCGAACAAAAATATGTGGCTTTGTATTCTCTCTGTACTTAACTACAATACTACGAAAATAGGTTTTCTTCTGTTTTACTGAATATTTCAAGGCAGATATGAAACATAATGTATTGTGTATTATTAGGAGAAGGAACATATGTTATGCTGAAGGAAATTCTGTGATAAGCGCCTGGAAAACAAACCTTCATGTTTAAAGATCTCAGAGGCTTTTCTGTAGAATGGGTGTTCAAAAGAACTCTGCATTGAGTTACATGCAAGCACTATGGGGGATTATTAAGCTATTTTCTAGTCTAATAATTGTTTTGTTTTTGTTGTTTTTTTAATATAAAAAGATAAGTAGTTGCACATAGTTTAAGCTGAATTCCATGGGAGGTTTTAATACTGTGTATCCAGGATGCCTTAAATAAACACTTAACTATTTTCTGACTTTCTTGCTGGTGCTTCTGTATCTCTGCTAAGTGCCCCATTGTGAGACTGGTAAGAAATCCTTTGAAATATTTTGTTTTGGGTAAAGAATGTCAGGCTTTTAAGAACTGCATATGTGAACTAGTAGCCTGTATCTAATTCTAGCACTAGTATGGTAAAATTAGAAATAGTTGCTTTATTCTTATATAAAGGCAGGCTTGAAAGAGTTCTTCCACCAGCTTACTCTGCACTGGTAAGGCCTGTGCCTGCTAATTCAGTGGCTGTTCTTGGTCTTCATTTCTCCTAAATATGCCCAGTTTCTATAACAAGAAGTATAAGAAGTGTAATTGATGAGCTGAAACAGTGACTTCATTTCCATCTTGATTCTTAAGTATACTATTAGGCAAGATAGAATTGCTGAAGAATTACAAACTTCTATCTTCTGTAGGAATATAAATTCACTTATCTTAAGGGTTGTGCTGGATCTCTATGTCTTCCAACAAGCTAGACAGTGAATGAAAGCTTTACTCAATAAATGCTTTTCATTTTTTCAGGGGAATCTTCGTTTATAAGGACTAAGCAAAGTCTTATAAAAAACAGCAACTGAGAAACAGCATTTGACATTAAAATGACAATTGAAAATGTGATCTAAATAGTACTTTACATTTGTTAAGATAAAACTGCCCCATTAAGCACTCAACATCCCTTTGTGAAATGTGTGAAATCGTCCATCAAAGAACAGGTAAAATTAGTGAATGCTTACGTAGAATAATTCTCAGGCAATAAAAGCCTGATGAACAGTGATCTGCAAGGGATTTTACCTGCAGTCAACAAGGAGAATATAATGATTAAAATGCCATACCAAAGAAAAAACTGCTGGGGCCAAGTCTGATAAACTAGTGCATGCTTACATCCAATGCTAACTGCAGAGAATGAATAGATACATTTGCTAATAAAATAAATAAATCTTTGAGTTGGAGCATGCTGTCAAAGTGATTGAGAGAGCCTTACTGACTCTGTAAGCTGATAGTGCCAGTGGCCTCTCGTACCTAGGAGTGGACTTTAAAGGACAACTTTGTTGTCGCTGGGTGAAAGTTTGACATGCTTTCTGATACTGTTTACTATTACAGGTTATATGTAAATTGGTAGAGCCACTTAATCAGTGTCACCTTCGGTTTGTCAATTGTTTCCTTCTGTGAAAGGTGACCACATCAAAGAGTTGAATACAGAGGTTAGATTTGATAGTCTTGGGCTTGGTTTATTTTCTGGCTAAACGTGGAATAAAATCACTGGGAGATTTTTTGATCCAAACCTCCTTGATAAACATTCTGTTTTCTAACAATTATATTATTAAATGGTTCTGGGATATGCTTTCAGTAAGATTTGTGTATGACTTTAAGATACTTACAGGGAGATTGTTCTGAACAAGTTGAAGACATGAAGTTATATGGTTCTTGTGTTGTCATAGCAGAATATCAGAAAAATCCAAGGTGAAAAAGTTAGTGTTGTATTCAAGAGAGTACACTCTCATGGCAGCTCCCTCTCACAGTATGGATTTCTATCCTTCTTAGTATGAAAACTTGTTGTCCTATGAGTCACCTATCTTGCACCAGTGCTTGGTTCTGACTCTCCCACAGTGAGTTGTCCAGCAAATAAGGTGATTTTCCCTTGATGTTTGCATTCTAGTTTATAAATGCTTAAAGCAGCAGGAGATGGGCTTAGAGCTTTTCCAGATTAAGTGAAAGACAAATATGAAGCATAGTAAGCTTCCTATTTTTCTAAGCAGCTGCTGTTGCATTAGTTGAGACATGTTCTTTTGCTTCAATCCAATTACCCCATATATTTTTAGGTCTCTTTAATTCAGTATAGCAGCTGAAAAGGGGGAGAGGTAACTCCACATGGTATGTTTAGCTCATTGCAGGCCTCACCAATGTTGAGTTTAGCCTTCAGTCTGATAATTTAGACTTCATGTTCCCTAAGATTTCATTCCTATAATTAGGGTACCTTCCCCTTTAGCTAACACACATATGCTTTATTTTTATACTTCATTTTCTGGATTAAAAAGTTCAGGATCAATTAGATTCATATGGAGCCTTCTCCAAGCATAATTCAGATGTCTTGTAGCTGGCTTTGGATTAGAACTGTCTTGCCAAAAGAATAATTCCACTGAAATAAATGTATCAGTCACTTTTTCGTTCCCTAATCTTTACCTAAAGCTTTTGCTTATTTCAGACTGAACGTGGGTATATTTGGCAGGAATCATAATCAGTTCAGAAGTTCAGAAGAAACTGAGACATGCAGGATCTTTAAGAAAAAGAAAAAAAAAGTATCTCCCACAGATGCCAAATGCTAAAGTGTTTACCGAATAGCAACAAAATTTCTTAAGTGCTAAAAGCCCACACTTAAGAAACACAGAGAAGAAACTCATCATTGATATAGGGAGAAGTTGTTTTCCATGGACAGGAGAAAGAAGTTTCCAAAATTACATATTGCTGTATATATGTTTTTGTCCTCAAATGCAAGCTGACCAGAGTACAACAGAAGTCAGCTTCAGAGCAAACTGAAACAAGCTGAAAGTACACCAGGAGTCAAAACCAGGGAATAACTCCCGGAGATGCTATGCAGCATGCTGTTACACAGCAAGAAGAGAAAACTCAGGCTGCTATCATGAACTGACAGTATGGTTCTTTGTGCTAGTACAACCTTACAGTTGCTGACCCAAGAGTGGAGACTACATTTCTGAGCCTGTGGCTGGTTTATATGGATATCTGTGAAACCAGAGCATCAATGCTGTAAGGAAAAACAATGATTAAGGAGGTCAAGCTGGGTAAGACCCCTGGGGATATGTTCGCAGCATGAACTACAAGAACACGATCAGGCATTTCAAGTTACTAATGAGATGTGCTTCTGATATGTTTAAACAGTACTGATTTATTATTTTTTTAGCTCTGTAGTGTTAAGAACCAGGCTGAAATGATGTGGAGGAAAGTGGAATTATGTTTGAGCAGTTCATTAACATCAGAGAAATAGTGCACTGAACAAAATACTCCTAGTAAAATACATCCTTGCTTCTTGTCGTGCAGTAAAGTAGTCACGTCAAGCAATCCTACGGTGGGCAATATGGACCTTCTCCATGGGCATCAGACCACTGAAGCTACCAGATCTGTTATTAATGCTGAAAGAGCAAGAAAATTATTGAATGTCACCTGCACAAAGTCCTGACTCAGTAAATCAAGAGTGTTGGAGAAGAGAGAATATGGGCTACCACAAAGGTCTGTAAAATCCTACATGAGCAGGTGCACAGGGAAGGGTTTTCTCCTTGTGCAGCAACAAGGCAACTGTAAGCAGAACTGCAGGCAATGCATTTGGAGCAAACGAATGGAAAAGACTATAGCTTTCTTGTGCAGTGCATAATTAAGCTGTGGATTGCATAACTAGAGGTAGTTGTGCATGCCAGAAATGGGAATCAATTAAATATTGGTTCTGATTCAGGTAAGCCTCATCGTGTACTGTCAGGGAGAATATTATGGGTGCATTACACAGTGCATGCTTGACCTATTCTCAGCTATTTCTCTTGGCATCCACACTTGGCAGCCCCAGCTAGCCAGGGATGGATGCAGACAGACTCCTGCTAGCAAAAATTACACAGCTGAGGTTCTTCCATTTGAGAATTTAGAGAGAGCTGCACATCTGGAGCGTGAAGAATTAACTTCACCCTAGACAACCCACCTTCCATGACCATGGCATCTCCTCTACCATGCCAACAAAAGGCTATGGGTTAGAGAGACCTTTGGGCTGACCCTGCATTGCAGCAGCAATGCTTGAGTTTGCTTCTGAAGAGTGGGCCCTTGCCTTGTTAGTGTTTCCTCTCTTATAAAATAGAAGTCATTCTTTCGCCTCTGTGCAGTCAGCCTGTTATCTGTAGAATGCTTTCAGGAGCTAAGATGAAAGCATATTCTAGATGCATGAATTATTACTTTTCTTGTTGGGCATGGTTATTCTATTGAGGCTTTTTTTCCAGCTGAAAATGGATTTGACTGAAAGGAAATCTCCTTTTGCAAGAAAGCTTTACTGGTGGAAATTATTGTTAACTCTGGGTAGCATAGAAAACCAATGAATATTTTTCTTCTAAAAAAAATGGATTTTGTTTTTTGAAAACTGATTTTTCCAAAGTTTAAGTTTTGGATTTTAACAAAGATTCTGTTTGTTTATTTATTTTTTGTAAATTGCCTCAATTGCAGTTTATCAATTTCCTTAGGTATCAGCAGAAAATTTTAAGCTGCCCTTTCTTCAAGAAAGCACACTTTCAGACCAACCGAGACTTTCAGTAAATATCTGCTTTGTGCACAATACACATCTGTCCTCTTTTCAGCTCAAAAACATTTCTGAACCAATCATCAAACTTCTGAAAAATTTCTATAATACTGTATTTTGACATACTGGGACTAAGATCCTCATCTGTTCAGGTTTAGGTCATGTGGCAAGATTACTTGCCTTGACAGATTGCAAATGAATTTTGTGTTTCCATAGTTCAGTAATGAAAGTCATTTATTTAATTTTCTGATGTAAGCAACATGAAAATATGTGTTACTATCATGTTGGAATGCCTCAAAAAATGAGGTAAGGGAAAATGAATTGTTGAGCTTTATTTACATTAGTCCTGTCCATTTTTCTCTCAAATGTTAAGCTGTTATTAGGAGTACTTGTTTTAGCCTATTGCATTGTCTTATTAACAGATAGAGGTATTCATTTTCTTGACTTACACAAACTCTTGCCATTTTACTTCTCATTTTATAAGAACACAGCAACTTAAGCAAGTGGAAAGACCTTTTCCTTACCTGCCTTCTGCTTGGTGATTTGGAAATGCAAACACTCTTGAAGAACAAAGCAAAATGAGACTAGTGTTGGAAGAGATGTGGATGCAGTTCTAAGCTTCTGTCTCAGCAACAGTCTTGACAACCAGGAGCTGCATCTTCAGTGAAGGAAAGTGTGTCCTCTTTTTCTTCAGACCATGGTGCTGGAACAGCTGCCCAGAGAGTTGTGGATGCCCCGTCCCTGGAGCTGTTCAAGGCCAGGTTGGATGGGGCCCTGGGCAGCCTGGTCTGGTATTAAATGTGGAGATTGGTGGCCTGCATGTGGCAGGAGGTTGGAGATTCAATGATCCTTGAGGTCCCTTCCAACCCTGGCCATTCTGTGATTCTGTGATTCATGGTGCCCCTCTCAAGGGGTGTCAGGACAACAACTTGTGTGACCATAAAACCTGGGAGACATCTCCCAGTGGAGTCAAGGTTGGAAGCCACTCCATCATGTTTAGCATTAGCTGAACACAAAGGCTGGCCTTGATACAAAGAAGTGGAAGTCACCCTACATGGCACTCTTGCATCCAGAGTATTACTCTTTGGTACACCGTTTAGTGAATCTGAACTACAACAGTATGACAAGCCTCTCCTTTACTTGGATTGTTTTGTGTCATACTGCTGTGATGAGTATGCAGAAGCTTTGCTGTTTTGTATGCTCTTTTTCACACAAAAGCATGCTCTTTCACACAGCCAATAAATGCAGCATGAATTGGATGGATCAGGTGACCTCAGTGTAATGTAACCTGTGAAACTGCCTGAATGCTGTGGTTGAATTGTCTGGAGAGCTTGACATGAAGAGTTTTGCTGTTATAACCAAACCTCTTTGCCAAAGGAGTTAAAGCATGGAAAAGTTTAAGTCAAAATCTTCTTTGGTTTGATGATCACCAACTCTGATGGCACTTCCATGGGGGGGGGGGGAAAAAAAAAAAAAAAAAGAAGTCCCAAAACATTTAATATATTGCTCAATTAGTAAAATTAAAAAAAAAAAAGTGAATTCTGTTTCCAGCTCCGTGTGATTAGGCATTGGCAATGAATTGAAGACTCTAGATACATCCATGCTCATTTATAGATTAAGCCTGAACACAGGAGAGGATAATTGGAAAGATGCTGAAAGCATTTGTTTTATTCCCCTTGGGAGTGCAATTTTGCAAGGCAGCTCAGAGACTCTTGGCTGAGTATATGCAGTGAGGCACTCAGTGTCCTAGGCTCCCTGTCAGGTGAGAGGTGTTCTGGGTTTGCATGTGCCTCTGCTTTTAGAAGTGATCTGGGCAAGGAAAAGAAGAAGGACAGTTCTCTGGAGCCATTACAGCCTTTTCTCTATGTGCATGTTCGGGCACATTCTAAAGCCTTTATTTCCTCAGCCATGAAATCTTCTTCGAGTGGTTTCATTCTGTCTTGTAAGTGCTCCATTTAGGGCTTTTCCAACATGTATTTACAAGCCCATATGGGTGTGCTGAGGATCCAGCTGGAGAATAGGCTCTGCCATAGCAGTTCCTGGCCCTATTTTGTTGTGAACATCTTGTTTCTCATCGGGATTTGGAGAGAGCAAGAGCATAGTGGGAAATGACATCCACAATTTCCAGTGACATGGACAGAAGCTGGATGCCTGAATGTCCTTTGAAGTCTTCCTCTTCCTGTGGAATGAGCATTCTCTAAATTTTCTCTGCTAGTAATTAAGCCATGCAAACTCCAACAACACACTGCTGTCATTTTATGCTCCCTCTCTCTGCTCACTATTATCGTCTGAGAGAGCCTTTATCAAAAAAATAGATTAAATTAACCTGTTCTGTTTTATATTTGTGGCTTGCTTAGTTAAACACGTTTCAACTGATGAACTGTAGCTTGTTAAGCAATAGCAATCCTTTGTCCATACTCTGACTGGTAGATTTTTAATTGCCTGCTAAATTAATCTGTTTTCCCACCTTTTCTTACTTCCCTTTGACATTCACATTACAAGGTAACAATATGGCAATTATTTTTAAAAATAATGAAATGACTTTGCCTGTGAGACACTGTCTCAGGGGCTCAAGCAACATAGAATACAATGTAAGAAACACTGACATCCTGCAAAGTAAGGGAGAAAGGTACAGAAAGAATGTGAAAGTAATGAGCCTGTAAATGCACCACACGCTTGATTTAAGAAGGGAGGAGTCATCCTGATGTCAGCTAAGGCAGATGTGAACCTGAAGATCACAGGAGTACAGGAGCATATAGTTTTTGCGTTTCACGGCTAACACATGGATAAGGGAGAGCAAATACCTTGATTACACGGCCAGTAGGGCATGATGTTTCACTAGCAGGTATCTCTTCATCCCTAATTGTGACAGCAAGGACAAGAAAGTGGAAAGTGTTATCTGTGGAGTGACAGCTCACTTGCAGGGCGAACACCTGCCTAACAGTGCTCAGCCTCGTGGCCAAGCAGTCCATCACTACAAACTCAATTTACGGCTGTTGTCTACTGATGTTGTTGAGAAGAAGGAGAGGTGGCACCAGCGCCCTCTGAACGGTGTGAGCCATGCATAGGAAACAAGCTGAGCTTGAAGTGGAGGAGTACACCATTAAGCCACCCTCTTCATTTTATGAGGTAATCTCCATTCTGGTCTCGACAATTCCAGTAGCTTAAGTCAGTGCTTCCATACCTCAAAGTTGGTATGGTCTGTTGTGTGAGCGAAGCATTTTGCCTTGCAACCTCTTGCATCACCATTCTCTCTGCACATGCAGCCTTGATTATATTTTTTAATTTTCTATCTGAAAATATCATATTAAAAAAAAAGAATCTGGATTGTTTCTGGACTCTTGTCTTTTCTGCCCCGTTTCTGTATTTCCTGCCACCATCTCAGCTCTTCCCAGATTGCATCCAAAAGTACATTAGTGCTGGGATTTTCAACCTTCTTTGGCACATGGGTAGTTGTACTGACAAAGCAGTACACTCTGTGCAACACTGAGGTATCCCTGTCAGCCCTGAAAACAGTTTTAATTTTCATCTTGTATGGCCGAAAGCAATCCTGGAGCATCTTGCAAACAAGTGGTGGCAGCTATTCAAGGAGCAAAGGAACACTTATGCTAAACAGTGAGAGGTATTCAACATTTAGTGTAGAGAGTGAGATGCATGGAATGAGGCTTTGCCCTAACAATTTTCGTATAGAGCAGTCAGGCTGCTGAAGCACATTCATTAAAATTTAAGTATGTCGCATCCTGGAATTGTATCACGGCTTGTAGCTGTTCCATTTCTTTTCTGTCTTACCACACATGCTTTCAGGCTGCACTTCTGCACAACCTGAGAGACATCTGCTGGTGGAAGGCATTGTAGCATTTTGATGAGTACAGGATATGAGACACAGCCAGCCTGGACAGTAATGACAGAGATGGCAGTCACATCACACATGTCAAGCAATTCAGGTTAACAGAAGTCTTGTAGGTACAGAGATAGACACCCATTCCAGCTTAACTAACTCCTTAATTGTGTCAGTGCACATTTTGCACACACAATTGCTGCTCTAATTTGGACGGAGCTAGGTGCATGCAGCCTACAGCATGTTCAGGCTCACGCTTATGCAATTATAAGCTACTCTCTGGCAGATCTGAAAGACTTATAGGATAGGTAAGCAATAGAATTTATTGTTTCTTTTGGTAAAAGTAGGGACTGTTTCTTATTTCCTTTCCAAAGAAGAAACAATCAACTACATCAACACTTACTGTCTTTACAGATACAGTGCTAACTCATTCTGGCAAATGACCTATTTCTAAAGCTGTCAAATTTTGTCTTTTCCCAAGCTAGGAAGATATGATGACTAAACAGTACCGTGGTCCTGGCTGACAGAACAAAAACCTTACATTTTATCTTCCACACCTAAGTTGCATGTTACATCAGTACAAAATAGGTAAGGTGAAAGAAAGCAATCAGCGGTAATGTAGGCTTAGAGGTTTATGTGCACGTGTGTTTAACTGCTACTTCTAAGGAGGAGGTCAGCATCAGAATAGAGAGTTGCATGTGATTTAAACTGTGTGCAAACTACACATAATTTAAGTTGCTTGTAACAACTAATTTCTCTCACATGGCTGTTTTGATATTTAAAATATGGTCAACCTATCTCCAACCATACATGCTTGGAAACGTTTTGTTTTGAAATTTGATGATGAAGAAAATTTGACTGAAATTTGATGAAGACCAGAAATCTGCACCATCAGGACAGAGATGGAGATGGCTCTTGAGGACAATGCCAGCTCCATAGAACCATCCCTACAGCACGTTTTCAAAACAAGTCTCCTCCAGACTGTGAGTATCTAGAAATGAGCTTGTGAAAACTTGTCTCCAGCAGCCCTTGTGCATCCCTAGAGTTGGCAAAATACTAGTTACAGTCACCTTCTTTGTGTCTTGCTGTATGCACATAAAATTTGCCATGGTTGAGGCCTGTCTTTTGAGAAGCTCCAGAGGTAACTGCCTAGAGCTGACTTACAGGGCTAATGTCAGAAGGAATTAGCATTTCAGCAACTCCTTGGCCAACTCCATGTCAGTATTAAAATAGCTGACTGCCTTATACATCAGCTGGCCCTACTTAGGAGGAACAACTCAAAGGTTTTTAGAAGCAAAATAGTTATCATTCTTCCATTACTTCCTGCCAGAAAGTTCTTCTGGCCCTGAAGTTTTCAAAGGAATGAGTGTCTTTATTTTTCTCTTTCCATCTGTCTCTATTTATAGCTTATGACTATTGGAAAATATGTGACAAGAAACTGGGAGAGGAATGGATTTTAAGGCTTCAAGCTCAAATATTTTCTAGGGAAGCCTGAGTTGTTCTTGGTGAAAAGGACAAGCTGACAGCAAAGCCTGGAAAGGGAGGCGGGTGCCGTGTGTAAAGTACACGTCTGAAAAGGGAAAGTGATTACTTTCAGGAATAAATCTTCAGGAGAAGCAGAGGGATTCCCATCTCTTCAAGAGTTCATCTGGACTCCAGAAGTCTCCCTTGAAATTCCTTTTCAGATATAATGAAACTCAGCAGCCTTTGTTTGTGGCCAGATTGAGTGCTCTTTCTCCCGCTGATTAGCACTGTTGATGCCAGAACTTAGAGTGTGAGAAAATATTACTCAGCATCAGCAAGAAACACTCATTTCACATAAATACAACTACGCTGTGTTCCACTGTCTCCCTCATTTTCCCATAATTATTTCGCCCACTGATGACTGCATGCTGTAAGTAAAATGGCTGGATCCCCAGCTGGAGCAGGCTGGCAAAGTTGGTTCAAAGTCCTCGAAGTCAAGAATGTTTTTCCACGGTAATTAGCACGGAGATATCTGGCACCTGTCCTTCAAACTTGGAGCTGCATGAACATTATCTCAATATAGTCAGGAGCAGTGCTTCCACTGACTCCAGCAGCAGTGGGCCTTACATCACTGCTGCTTAACTAAGACCCTTTGGATCACTTCGCTCTCTACATGTATGTGCCAGACGTGATTATTCCATTGCTTGCTATTCGGGTTTTCTCTGCAAATGGTATTTTACCTTCACCGTCTCATATTCCACCAGGATCTGATTTGAAATGCATTGGCTTTATTTACAGTCATTAACACTACTCGTTCCTCCTGCTCCTAGTAATTTTTGAACAGGTTGCGAAACTACTTGTCCCGAAAGTGTGGCAGTACTTTACCCAAGACCTCA
The DNA here is from genome assembly GCF_019232065.1 of Centrocercus urophasianus. Taxonomy (NCBI): domain Eukaryota; kingdom Metazoa; phylum Chordata; class Aves; order Galliformes; family Phasianidae; genus Centrocercus; species Centrocercus urophasianus. The sequence continues at coordinate 9,832,011 of NW_024884767.1, forward strand.
CTGTAGGCAATGTCTAGTCAGTACATTTCTGTGTGGCTCCAAAGTTGCTCAGCGTTTTGTCTCGAAGTCATCCCTCCCCTCTGCCAGGAAAAAAATATATAAATAAATAAAAAGAAGAAAGAGCAAATCATGGTAAACAAGCTTAAAATATGTCTGTATCACACGGCTCATTTATAATGTGGCTGACAGGGCTAGCTGATCCCAGAGAAGATGGAGAACAATGAAAGTAACTTCCTACTGCTGTTATGTCACTTTGATTTCCATGTGTTGGTGAATGCTCTCACTTTAGGTACTGGTTATGCTTCCTTGTTCACTTTAATTAGAGGCAGCTATAGTTCTGTGTCACTCTCTGGAATGGCATCCCGAAAGAGTGGGGTGTGTATGCGTAATGTATCACCTGTATGCGCACAACAGCTACTTGATGTAAAAATCAAAGTGTTGCCCTGCAACACTGTTTTAAGTACTCAAAATAGAAGACCAAATGCTGCTTTCAGTAAGTATCAGCCGAGCAGACGGTGTCAGTGACAGATAAATTTGGCCTAATGCCTGTTTATTGTGATACTTGGTATTTTTGGCTAACTACATAAACAAATATTGCGGTATTACTCTTGGCAAACAGCATGAATACCACTCTTGCTTTATTCTCTTTGTTTCCACAAACATTTTATGGCAAGTATTCATCACCAAATAAAATATGAGCCCATATACACTGCAAAACACATTAGGTCATGTATTCTGGCACTTGGTCAGGCTGCAAGGTCTGCCACAAACTTGGCTGAGCTGTACACAACACTGACAGCACTTCCCAAGCAGTGCAAGTCAGATGTCCTTCCTCCTTCACACATGTCCTTGGTGTAGTGAGTGATGGTGCTGTCCGAGTCCTAAACTTATTCACCTAACAAAGACCCCTGAGGAAAATGTTGGGTTTTTTTTGCTAAGATTTTTTTTGCTGTGATTTTTTAAAGAGTATATACACCACTGTTGCATTTGTAACCTATTTTCTACCCACCAACCAAGGCATTCTGGTTATCCCAGCATGGCCTTAGGACCCTAGGTCTCAGTAACCGAAGGACTGCTGCAGTTGTTGGTAATGCAGCGATGCCTCCTACCCACCCTCTCTCTTCAGCCCCACTGCTAACACCTCAAGCACCATTGGTGCCATTGGTGCAGTCTCTTCTCGGAAGATCTCTCTGGAAAGCCTGAAACTTTGACTTCTCCATCAATATTTCATTCTGCAGATGATGGCTCTGGCATAGGTTCTTTAGTTATTAGAGCAGAAGACAAGTGGTTGTTTTTTCTTTTTTTTTTTTTGTGCATGCTGAATCTCCTTTTCAAGCAATGCCTTGGGGATATGAACAGGAACTTGACTGCAAGTCTCTTTTGATCCTGAAACTCCCACTGACTGATTGATAAATAGGAGACAGTCACCTTAATATACCTGTGGATATGACACTCAATTCTTCTCAATTCTTGGAAATTACCATGTGCTAGAATTACAGATGGGCTACATGCACAATGTATCTTAGTTTTAACCTTCCATCTTTGTACTAAGCTAAGGCAAATCCTAATGACTGGAATCATTACTGTATTCCATGCATGTACTGGGTTATTTTCAATGTTTTTCAGTGTCTGAAACAGCATTCAGGTTGGATCTCAGGAAGAGTTTCTGTTCAGGAGCGATGCTGTAGTGGCACAGGCTGCCCAGGAAGGTGGTGCAGTCACCGTCCCTGGAGGTGTTAAAGAACCGTGTGGATGTGGCACGGTGGGACGTGGACAGTGGGCACAGTGGGATGGGCAGTAAGCTGGACATGGTGATTTTAGAGGTCTTTCCCAACAGCAATGGTGTATGAATCTATTATATAATCAGTGGAAGGACTCAATCCAGCAGCAGATTGATGATGAGGCCAGAAGTGACTGCAGGCAATCCAATGGCCAGGTCAGTTTTGCAGCAGTTGCAGTGGGTGGGTAAGCAGCACCCTGTGCTGTGTAGTGACACAGAACAGAACTTAAACAAGAAATCATGCATTAAGGATCTCAAAAGATAGATATGATGAGAAAGTATTTCCCAGTAGTTCCTGATGCCAGGGCTCTGCTTGAACACGGCTACTGACTCCTGTAGACTTCCAACAAGTCAGACACTTGAACACAGACTCTGCTAATTCCCTGGTTCTCCAGTTGTGCTGGATTAAAGCTTAAAAATTATCTTTGTTTAAGTATCCTGCAAGAATGGTGTTGGTGGGAAACAGCCTACTTGGCTGAGGTCCCCCACGCTGATCCCTTGTCTACTTTGGCTGACCTCTGCAGAACTTGCTTTGATAGAGTGCTCCCTCCTCCCCCTAAAAAATGCCATCTGGAAGGCCCGGCAGCAGCGAGGTGGAGCGGCGCGGGGCCGAGCGGTGCCCGGGGTGCCCTGGGCACGCTGACCGGGCTGCGGATGCTGCAGAACCCAGTGTTCGAGGCCGCTCTTGGCAGCAAACGCGACCATCACCGGGTGCGGTGCAGATGAACTCTTCGGGACAAATGCACTGAGTTGGGCGCCCGGGCGGCTACAGCCTGAGGAGGACGGATATTGTGTGAAGCGGTGGTGTCTGAGACAAAGAGAGGCGGAGGTGGGGCGGGGAAATATGAGGTCCGGCGCGCGTGGAAGCCCGCCGCGTGCTGCGGCCACCGCTCGGTTTTGAACTTTGGGACGGAAGACAGGAAAACTTCT
>NW_024884767.1:9835460-9895674 GCF_019232065.1 Centrocercus urophasianus
CAAGTCTTGTGATTTTTTTTTTTTTTTTAATTATTTATACTTCTCTAATAATTATTTTCTGTACATCTCGCTCATTTCTTATGTTGTCACTGGTGCTTCTTCACAGTGTTACGCTGTGTTATAATACAGCATTTTCTGAAAATTTCTCTGTCACCAACCCCTCGTGCAATTGCCCACTCACTCAGTGTGGATAATTAAGCTTTCTTCTTGGAAAAACATCATTTGCAACACACAGTTCTTTTTTCCACAGAGTCACAGAACTGTTAAGGTTGGAAAAGTCCTCTGGCTTCACCAAATCCATCCCTCAGCTCATCCCCACCATTCCCACTAACCATTGTCCCTTAGTGCCATGGTTATTAAACATCTCCAGGGATTTTTCCATACACCTTAGCATGTGCATGGATGCTATGTGTGTCATAAAATCATAGAATCACAGCATGGCTCGGGTTGGAAGGTACCTCAAGGATCATGAATCTCCAACCCCCTGCTGCATGCAAGGCCACCAGCCTCCCCATTTAATACTAGAACAGGCCCCATCCAATCTGGCCTTGTGCACTTCCATGGTCGGGGCATCCACAGCCTGTCTGGGCAGCCTGTTCCAGCACCTCACCACTCTCATAGCAAGGAACTGATATCCAACCTACATCTTTCCTCCTTCAACTTAAAATCATTTCCCTTTGTTCTGCTATTATCCACCCTTGTAAAGAGTTGACTCCCCTGGAGTCCTGGAGTCCTGGAGGAGCTTTCTGCAAAGCTGCACTAAGTTCTTCCTTTTCAACAAATGTTCAGTCAGTAATGGGATTACTTCCCTCATCCAGGAGCCCAGCAGCAGACAGCCAGTTGTCCTCACTCTTCTTTTTGCATAGGGCTGTAATGTTTCTGTATGTACAAATTAGCGCCATGGGTGGATTCCAGTCTTGTGGATTGAAGCTGCATTGATGTGCCACCTGTCAGTTACAACATAACCTTTTCTCACAGGTGCTGTCTAAGGCACATGAGCTGGATGGTGGTTCTTGCAATTCAACCAGGTTTTGTTCCTTACATGTTGGCAACACGCAATAGAGAAAGCCCTTCTCACAAAATGCTGGTTTTGCAAAGAGCACAGGTCCAGCACTGAAGACTTACTGAAGAGAGTGTTCTCTGCTAACTGCATGGCAGTCTTTGCTTGTTTTTTTTGACAAATTATTAATATAACATAGGCAAATACATAATTTCTGCAGCTCCTCAGTGTTTGCTGTTCTCCCTGGTCTTGTCCTTGTAAATTCAATTTCACAGGCACAGTCTGTAATGCAGCAGGTGCCAAGTGTAGCCTTCTTGTTTCATAAGATCCAACTAACTGTCTACAGAGGATTCATTTAAACAGTAGCACAGACAGAAAAGGGAAAAAAAAAGTAAAACGCACAAAAAAAACCCCTGTTTCTTTTACACATAAAAAAGAATGCTTCTCAACTGGTATGCCTTTGTTTCTCATTTCAGGTTGTTGAGAACCAAATACCACCATAGAATGACAGAACCATTACTGTTGGAAAAGACCTCTAGGGTCACCACATGCAACCACCAGCCCATCCCCACCATGCCTATCCCTCAGTGCCAAATCCACACAGTTATGGAACACTCCAGGGACGGTGACTTCCCAGACTTTCCCTGGCCAGCCTGTGCCACTGCATTGCCACTCTTTTGGAGAAAAAAATTTTCCTTATGTCCAACCCCAAACTCCCCTGGTGCAACTTGACACCACTCCTATTTTTAGAGCAAGCACAGACTGTTCATTCCTGAATAATCCTGTGGTCTTTTTCCTGAGGAAAGCCTCTGTGTAGGCACACATCCATGATATATCTGCATGACAGAAACTACCCCCACAGCAAGATGACTTGAGTTGATGCTGTAGTAGTGATCAGGAAAGGATGGATAGTGGGTGAAGCTGAACTGCATTTTGGGATGCCTGTGCAGCTGGAATTCACATCTGCAGAGCTCAGATGCAGAGACTCTTAGATGAAATCAGCAGAAGGAGAAATGAAAACAGATGGGGGTTCCAGCACAATGGAACAGAGGAGAAGTACAGGTCTAAGGAGAGAATTAGCTGTTTTATGCCAGCACCCTGTGCTCTGCACCCTACAATGGGTAGAGTAGGATTAGGACTGTGTTGGGTTTGTCAGCAAAACTTTGAGTTGTCTGACTGCCCAAATTATCATAGAATATCATGGAATCATTAAGGTTGGAAAAGACCTTCAAGATCTTCAAATGTCCACCAATGTCCACCATGTCCACCAACTACATCCATCAGTGCCAAATCCACACAGTTGCTGAGCTCCTCCAGGGATGGTGACTCCACCACCTCCCTGGGCAGGCTGTGCCACTGCATCACCACTCTTTCTGAGAATTTTTTCCTCATATCCAACCTGAACCTACTCCAGGCATGACTTGAGGCTGTCATCTAGGGTCAAGCCTCCTATCTTCAGTGAGGTGTGGGCGCTGTAAGGAAGCTGCACACTGAGTGAGGAGCACCCAAGAGGAAGCCAGCTGGAAACCTGCAAACGCACAAGGTTGTTGTGGTCTCTCCTCTTTGCAGTGCTGGTGATGGACCCAGGTCTTTATATAGGTGCATCCAAGTGCCTCACCCTGAATGAACGCTTGTGGTTGTTTTGAAGTGGTCAAGCAGAGAACACCCTTTGGAAATGAGTACAGCATCAGGAGAAGGAAGCTGCTGTGTCACAGCTCAAGGCCCTATATTCAGTAGGATAATGGCCTGCATTTCACTTCACAGACTGATGCAGGGAACACAAAAGGCCCTTCTACCCTGACAGCCAGGATAGGTGCCAGCCTTGTGAGTGGGTGGATGTGCTAATAGAAGTTGCTGTTTGAATTCTCCTTCTTCTTAACAGCAGATAGAGGAGAGGCAATGGGGCACCCCAGAACCCAAGTTTCCACGGTGTTAAAGGCGTCAGAACAGCTCAACTGATGTGTGCAAGATGCATCATTTTGAATAAAGAATTTCGGGTTAGACATAGGTGGAAATTCTTTACTCATAGGGAGGTAAGACCCTGGCACAGCTGCCCAGAGAAGATGTGGTGCCCCATCCCTGGAAGCCTTCAAGGGGCTCTGGGCAGCTGAGCTGGTGGGAGGCAGCTGAGGTCTGGAACTGGATGGGCTTTAGGGTTCCCTTCCAAATTAAGCCATTCTCTGATTCTACAATTCTATGCTCTGCCACTTTTGAGGAGTGAAGACTGCACTGATGAGCAGTGGCGGGCTGCACTGATGGCTAAAGGCTATGGATGTGATTTCGAAAAGTTGCTGAGCTGGTGAAGGGGCTTGGCCTCCATCTCTGCTTCTGCTGTTATTTCGTTCTCTCCCTCCCCTCTCCCCCCCTCTCTTTTTTTAAATAATAAAACTGGCATTATAGTCAACATTCCTAAGTGCAGCAGAGAGCACTGAGCCTTTGCTCTCTATTCTTTAGAGACCCTAACTGTAATGTTAGGAGAAGTGGTGCGGTACAGGTGTTCCTCTGCCAGCCTTTTTACAGAGCATGCTAGGTTCAAGCAGCAGTTGTTGGTGAAGATGGGCTACAAGTAAGTGAAGAAGCATTAATTGCTTCTTGGGTGTCTGGTTATGTGTAAGACTTGATTCATTTTAGCCTAAGTGGGAGGAGAATGGTTTTATGACCTTATAGTTAGCATTTGTGTGAGATTAACAGTAAGACTTACTAAAGCATTTCTGATAACATGGTTTCCTTTTTTACACTGCTTAATTAAAAAAGGACACTTCGGCGTGTTTTGTAACACATCTTTAAGAAAGCAAACAGACAAACCTAAATTACAAGGGATGGTCTAGAGGTCTCTGTTACTGAGATTCACGGCATCTGAACTGTATCTGGGAAATTAAAGAAAGCTGATGGTCTGGCAAAGAGTGAATTGGGCAGAAGGCAGAGCAGTGATACTTAGGAACATCTCAGGGTGATTATTAGAGTAGCTTGGGAGGCACCAGGTTAAGTAAGAGACCCAAAATGGTCATGGTAGGCTAACATACTACAATATATCCTTGCTGTCAGCTTTTTCTAATGGCAGTGAAACACAACTGCTTTCATATATGTGGGCTGTGATCTCCCTGCATCTCCCATACACATTTTCTCTTTCTTTTTTTTCTACCAGTGGCCTCTTCATTTCTGCCTCCTTCAATGGTGTGCTTATAGATTTTTTTTCCCAAAAGACTGGGATTTTCAGGAAGCCTAAAGGGAATTACATGCCCAGCTGCCAGTGCATTTCAATGTGCCTCCAAATTTCACCCTCACATTTTTAGAGCATTCGAGCTCCTTGTCTTCTCACATTGCTGCTATTAGATCGTCAGTTTTCTTTTCAGCAATCTCTGACTTTGGTCACAGATGGCTGCAGCAGTCTGCAGCTATGTCTGGTCGACAGAGCAGATGACACCGGCGTTGTGCTTATATGTAATATTCCTAACAGGCAGAGAACTCAGACAGGGTCTGGTGAAACTGCTGGAGGACCTCCTGTTGGTCCTGGGATACAGTTGGGAAGCTGAATGTTGGATTTTGCTTCTGTCAATGTCTGAACGTTTCTATGTCTGACAAGCTGGAAACAGTCTTCTGACTTTTGGGTTTGCCACTGGTCACCCTAGGAATCTGGCTTACTTGCTTTTCTGAGAATGTTCTTCTTGCTTGGGTCATATCAAAAGAATCGTACTGAGAAGACGGCTACCAACTGTTTCTTGGGACCACAGATCTACATTATGCTTTATAAACAGTATGAAGCATGTCTCACTCAAAAGTTTACATACTTTACCCAGAAACAAGACTTTATTATTGCCTTCTTGTTTTGGTGGAATGAACCCCCAGCACACCAACACCCAGCATATGCCAGTATAAACTGGCATAAATCACTGCCATTCTGCTAGGTTTGAGAAGAAAGATGTCTGAGCCAGGGTCATGTGCAGTCTGATTCCTTTATTTTCCATGCGAGACCCTCCTGCTGAGGGAAATGAGCTCGTAATGGGAGGTGCATGAGTACCGGCAGCTTGTGAGTACTCCTCGCTGGTCCTGTTTGCCCTTTGCTTTCTTCCATCACTTTTACATGGCTTGAGATAGTCCAGATGTTTCTGGGCTTGGAGCTGCTGGAATTTTGATTGCAGCTGACATGTCGGTGTGCTGCGGCATCAGGTAGCCTGCATCTGAAATGTGGTGAGAAGCTCTTCTGTGACCTTTGAGGCTAGAGGCCTTATTGTGTTGACCTGTCAGAGGGAAATCTTGGAGGTGTTGTGCTCTTGAGAATAAAGAGTCCTGGCATCCTCAGTGTCTTCTCAGGAATTATGGCCTTTGTGAGCGATGTGCTTATTAGACCTTCTGGTCTTACTGCAAACAGGGAGATGAAAGAACGTGCATTTTTTGATTGCCCACTGCATGGCTGTGTGGTACAGGTTGGAAACTCATCTCTCATGGATACTTTGTGGAGTTGTGCTGCTGTCATGGGGAGCAGAGAAACATGAGTGTTTCTGCTGTCAGTGCTTGTCTAAAAAGCAGTTCTGAGCAACGAGGCGCCATTTCTTTTATCTGCAGTGAGGTAGAGTATTGCCCAATGCAGAAGTTATGCACAGCCACGCCTCACACAAGTCTGTGTGATCAGAGAAAGTGCCCAACACACGGTCTGGGGAACAAGGGGAGATGGTTTCAAAGTAAACGAACGGAGATTAGAGTGGACATAAGGGAGAAGTTTTTTACAGTAAGGCTAGTGAGGCACTGGCACAGGTTACCCAGATAGGTGGTGGATGTCCCATCCGTGGAGACACTCAAGGTCAGGCTGGATGGGGTTCTGAGCAATCTGATCTAGTGTAGGCATCCCTGTTCATTGCAGGAGAATTGGACTAGGTGACCTTTTGTTATCTCTTCCAATTCAAATGATTCTGTGATTCTATGAGTGCCTTTGACCATCAGCAGATCATACCATTTATTGAATCCACCAAGCGGAGGAGACCACTGATTTTTTTATATACCACTTTCCCCTTCCTGCAACACCTTCCTCAGCAGACGTTTTTGGAAATATTGCATAACGTGCTTATCACCACACATTTTGGAGAGAAAAATAAAGGCGTTGGGGTTTGCTTTGAGCAGTGTGTGGCTGTTCCTCCTGGAGGCCGCAGGACTCCCAGATGCAGTCCACAAAGTCTCCTTTGACATTTAAAGCTGTAAATGTCTTGGGGTCTGGCTGCCATGGAGACATGATCTCAGCCATCTGACGCACAGTGTTTGAGCTCAGACTGGGACTCGAATCAATGGCTCCAGAAAGGAGGCAGCGGGGCATTATCAATGAAATGTTTTCAGCTGTAATGCCTCCTTGTTGGCCTACAGACCGTGCTTTCTTTGCAGCTACCTGGAAGGACTGTAGTCCTTGTAGGCTTTGCCTGGATCGAGTGTCACAGCACTTCTATTTTTGCTACAGCTTGAGCTGTGACTGAAGTTTCAGTAGGATGCATTATTTATACCTGTGGACACCAATACGTATCAGAGGAAGGGAGGTGTGAATGTTTTCAGAAGCTGCAGATGGGGATTTTCAAGCCAGTAAGAGCACAGAGTACTCAGCTTCCACCAAGAAGCAGCAAGATGTGGGCACCAAAGTTCATCTCTTTTTTTGGGAAGGAGTCTTAGTTGCAATCCATAAACAACCTTTGAATCACGTTTTTCTCTGTCTGCATAGCTGGAAGATGCTTCATGTACAGGATAATAAGTGAAACACTGCTGACCCAGCACGCAGCATGCAGTGCGCATAGGATGGGTGTTCTGCAAGAGCAGCCAACAAACAGCATTGCTGTCTTTGTGAAGTCTCCAGATTTTAGGACTGCCTCTTGTCTAAAATTTTAAAGTTTTAATGTAGGCAAGCCTTTTATCTTTCAATTTCAAATTTTTGACCATGCTTGGAGACAAAGAAGCATTCTAACAAGTGAAGCGCGTTAGGCTTCCAAGCATCTTCCAGCAAGGCTATGCTTAGCAACATCAGCTTCTTTGCTGAGACAGATGAGATGGAAATCATGATTATTTTTTTTTTACTACTGTGTGCTCTGATGACATATCTATCTAGAATTTTGCAGTCCACTTATATCTTAGTTGTTCTCATGAGAGGTGTATGAGTAACATTTGGGGAAGCTGTTTGCAGTAGTCCTTCATAATGGTAGTCACAACAGAGATCTTAAAACAAAGGACTCAGTGTTTTACCAAGAGAAACCACAGTAACAGGTTTCAGTGTAAATGAGAGTTGTATTGCCTTCCATCAGAGATGACTTGAAAATAAAGTACTTTGATGGTAATACTGCAGATGTCTGCAGGAAACCCAGCACAGCCTTGAACACTGTAGTTAGATAGCTGTGCAAAAAAGTACATGAAGGGAAGAGCTAATGTGCAATACTTCTATTTAAGATAGAGGGAGGAAATAGAAATTGTGATAGCATGCTATTTCAAGTAATAATAGAAAGTACTTGATGTTTACATGGTGAATGGATCAATACTAATTCTGTAGTCAGGGCACATACGGTAGTTTGGATTATACAAGTGATAGATGCACTTGGTATAGCTGAAATTTCCACCCTGCAACATTTATTTCTCAGTGCATGTTCGATGGAATTTTCCACCCAACTATCTGAAAGGATTTGCATAAGAATGGTGATAGAGCAGTATTCTTTAATGATGTGCTTTTCTTTGTTAAACTTCAAAAATGTCTAGGATGCATGATGAGGTTCGGATGAATTGCCAAGCTAATGCTTTTATATTTTCTTTAAAGAGCTTATCTTCACTGTGTTGTGGGAGTTACTTTATATTGTTGTCATAAAGGCAGTAGCAGTAAAGCCGACTTTGTAGCAACCCTGGTAGGTGCCCCCTCCTCCTTTACCTCAGGTCTTCGATACTGCTGAAGGAGACAGATTGCAACACCCATTACCAAGCACCTGTTTGTCCTACTGTTAGCTCATCTGTACTGCTTCTGTGGTGCTACACATGGCATTACTCATGGCTGCACTGTGTCATTTTACGTTTAAAGCAATGACCCTCTTCACATTTAATCTAGATCAGCCCAAGTTGCTGTACTGTTTGTGGAAACTGGGTCAAAGCCAGGTTCTTCCTAAGATGATGTCTTGATTTAAGAGAAACTCAGGATTAAATCAAATGTCCACATCTTCAGCTAGTGAAGATTTTTACAGTGGGATAGAGAAGACTTATTTTTTCTTCCTTAGCCCCTTCCAATAAAAGTCTAATTAAAACAAAACAAAACAAAAATACAAAACAAAAAAACAAAAAAACAGAAACTATGAGGGCAAACCTGCTTGAAATGTGGTGAATTTTGGGAAAGCAACTTACATGAAGTAGTGTTTCTTTTCTTGGCCAAGGGTCCAGTGAGTCACCTTCTGAACTGCACTGTAGTGATGCTATTCACAAGCCTCAAACAGCTGGGAAAATAAAGAAGAGAAGTGACTATGAGGTTTGTCATCAAATCATTGCATGGAAGATTGAATTATTCCACTTCATGACAGGTAATAGAGTGGGGCTAACTCAACTCAGAGTGAAGACTTCTATTGCAGTGTCAGCATAACTGAGGAGCTGTTTGACTCAGTATTTTGTTGGACGTGATTATTATTATTATTATTATTATTATTATTATTACCTTTACTTATAATAGGAAGTAATTGTAAAGAAATTTTAACTGATTAATTTTTTCCCTAATCATCTGATGCTCTATTCTGATATAGGACCTCAACGATATATTTCAAATTGCATTTGATTTATGTTTCTGAGAAGATAATAGTAACTGCTGCATATCCTATCATTCCAGCTATATGTATAGATTGCTCTGAAAGTAATGCCTTCTGTTTTATGATGTTGGCCTTCAACATCAGATGTTGGTGGTTTACAATAGAGGCTGAACCTTCCTGCCAGTATCGCACTGCAGATAACAGCAGAAGGGCAATCTGACAGAATGGTGTCTGACATAATTGTGCCACTGAATTCCATGTGGAGGAAATGGCACCTACTGACATTCATCCATGCTTGGTGTATGTATATGGAGACCAAACAATGGATGTGAGCACAATGAGGCAGTGGGTGGTGTATTTCAGTAGTGGAGACAGTGACAGTGGGTCACCTCTGCTGGTGCAGATTGTTGAGGGTGGCATGCAGGTTCCTGATTGCTGCTAGCAAAATAGCTAGAAAATGGTGGTGACTATGTTGAGAAACTGCTTTTTAGCTGAGAATTTATTCTGTCAGTGTCCTGTTTCTATCTGTTGTGGTTTCCATGGAAATAAACAGGAGGCATTACTTTCAGAGTGATCTATGCATGAGAGTCCAGCACATCTCATGGGTCTGTGTCGGTATTCAGTCATGACTTAGAAGTAAGGACTGATACACCTTCATGTACTCTGCTCACTGAATTTCAGCCTATCTTTTGAAGTTCTCCAGACCCTAGGAGTATCTTTGTATCAAGATGAGAACACAGTTATCTAAACTGAAAAAAAGGAGGATGGGAGTAGTTTGGGTCTGCACTATCTGCTAGTTTAATCTTCAGCAGCTTTTGTTTGCTTCAGAATGGTTGAGTGGTGTGTACTGTTAGATGCCCCAAGACCTCTCTGCCTCATGCTGAACCATTCCAGTCCCACAGACCCTCCTCACAGAAAGAGTGCTCCAGCCATACCATCCCAAGGGCCTTCACTGAGTGTCTCTGGCTTATGGCACCCCAGATGTGATGCAGGGCCTGGATGAGGCCCTGATGGGAGTTGAACAGAAGGGCCTCTAGCTGCTAGGGCAGGCTGCCTGCTGCTTCTACTTCAATTGCATGGTGTCCTTGTTGGCCACTTCCTTTATTTATGTACAAATATTTGCCTAAACTGTGTTTTTAAAAAGGTGTGTTTGTGCTGACATATAAGCCAGCATGTTTAAACCATACCATCCGTAAATTCATGCTTGCGTTTGTTGAGTTTGTGAGGTGTGACTGATTTCCCACATCTCTTAAATCAGAACTGCTCCGACTCATCCACAGTCCATACCATAACACAGCTCTCGTCCTTCTGGAAATGTTTCCTGGTGGAAACATTTAGACTTAGAATCATAGAAACATTATGGCTGAAAGAGAGTTAAGATCATCAAGTCCAACCACCAGCACATCTTCACCATGCCCACTAACCATGTCCCTCAGTGCCACGTCTACATTGTTTTTGAACAACTCCAGGGATGGCATGAATCCCCATGGATTTGAGCTGTGGTTCCGCTTGTTATCAGGAATGAAGATGGCCTAGGGGGGCTGATGGCTACTTCAGAGGAGGGGATGCTGCAGCAGTACTGATGCTAAAGCTGAATGTATGTGGAAGGAGTCAAGGACAGCTTTCAGACACACTTTTGCATGCGTATCTGCTATTTTACTTGAATTTCAGGATTTAAAAAAAATTTTTTTAATTTTTTTTTAACAAAAGGTATGCCAGACTTGTTCCTGCAAAGCTCTGCTATCCATGATGAAACTGCCTGTGTGGCTGGGTTCATTTCTTACTTGCACATGGCATGCGTGCTCTTCCCACTGCATTACTCCATGGTGTTGGGCAAGTTGTGCAGCACTGGGGTGGCTGTGTTGTGGAGCGGGACTTTGTGGGGATCTGTGTCTCATCAGATGTTGCAGAAATCAGCCGGCCCAAATTCTGCCTTCTAAAATGGCAGCATGCATCCAAAAAGCATCTAGTAGGAAAGTAGAAGACGAAGGTGTGTGTGCATTTCTTGCTAAGCTTTACACTCTAGTCTTAGTTGCTGTTCTGCTACAGCTCTGTCTGACACTTCAACATGCCAGCTGCACTCATTTTACACAACAACTGAATCCCCAATTATTGCAGTTGATGTTATTTTGCCATTTACACCTGTTCTCTGGCAATGAACTTCTTAAAGAATATGTCTGGTGACTCTGCAGAGGCTGGTGAGTCCCAGCCACCAGAATTTTTTTTATGACAGTGTTAGAGCAGGCGAGCAAATGCCTGTTCTGTATAATGTGAAAGGGTAGCAGGTTCCAGGTTGAAATGTGATTGCTCTAGATTTAATTGGCATAACAAGAAGCAGGGCTTTGACTAGTTAATGTAGCACTGGGTATGGCAACCAACTTGGTGCTTCTTTTCGTTCTGGATTGTATGTCCACCCTACACATAACTTTAACTTGGTTCCTTTTTTTTTGTGTGTGTGTGTTTAATTAACCAGTGTGGTGAGATTGAGAAAAAACTGCTGCCTTTGTACTGGGAGAAGGTATGGTATTTGTAAAGCTATTACAGTGAAGATAAAGCTTTATAACAGTGCAGGAAATAAAGCCCACAAAATTATTTGAGAAGCCACACTATCCAGGATAAATGTTACAGGAAGCATTAACCTTCCATAAAAATTCCTTTGCCAGTCAGGAATTTAATACACAGTCTTTGTGAGAGAAGATAATATACCTCAGTCGTGTTCTGAAATGCTTTATTTAAGAATTAGACATGAGGAAAACCTTGGTTGTCTGCGGTTTAGGATATTTGCTTTTCAATATTTAATTTTTATTTTTTTCTCATTGATGCTTAGTGGCACATAAATATGTAAAAAGAGGATGATATGTCCTGTATTTTATACACATACATGATGATTTTTTTTTACTTTCTTTCTCCTTGTACAGTAATCTCCCATGGTTTTTTTCTGTAATAGGCACTTGGCTGGGGATATGATCACAGCTGAATTGCAAAAACCTGTTTCAAACTACATTAAAAGACAGTGAAGTGTTTATCATGGCAATTTGGAACCAGAATTCTTTCTGAGCTGAAAAAAAAAACCCCACACCCTAATGAAAAGAAAAACAAGACCACAAAATGGCACCAACAATAAAACAACAACGAGAAAACCTTCAATTATGTTTCTCCTGTTAAGAGGCTTTAGCTGGCCAGTACCGGAGACGTAAACTGTTTGCTGAAGACACAGACATACGGCCAGTTCCTTCTCCTCATCCCATCCTGCCTCCTTCCAGCAGCCAGTTCAGCTGTGGCTTGGTGCTGGAACCTCTTCTCTAGCAAGGCAAAAGCAATGAGATGGAGGCCTCCAGTCTGCTCTGCCAACTACGTGGTACAGCTACGTCACCAGCCGCACTTTGGTTTGGGCTACAACCAGGACTGAAGGTGTGAGATTTTCCTGTCTCAAGTCTAGCTGCCAGAGTGGTACAGTTTTAAACTTCACTTACTTGTGTCTGGTCAAAAGATACTCGGCATAAGTTTTATTCCTTCCTGCTGGATGGGTGGACCAACTCAGTGGCTTCTCTTGCTGTGTTTGGTTTGGCCAAAAGCTGTGGTAGTGTCTTGTCTCTCCTAAGACACAAATGTGTTTTGGATTAAGGCAGTTAGAAGAAAGAATTTTGTTGCAAATATTTTTCATTTTCTCTCTTTTTTTTTTTTTTGTATGTACAGAAAGACTTGCTTAGCCAAGTGCCCCTTTTGCAGTCTCTTGAATGTTATTTAGTCTGCTCTCCTGCATAGGAATGGTCAGAGCGTGTTGCTTCCTGCTTCCTGACTCAGGTTTGATTCATAAATGGCTGTTAGAGTGTGTAGCTTCCCATAATGACTCCAAGAAGTGGAATATCCCGCGTGGGAGATTCTGGTCTACTGCTTCCATAAAACATTTCTACTGTGCACCAGTTCTACACTACTGATTTGTCCAAAAGATAAAATACACCTCTGCATGTTACCAGACCCACATTTCAGCAGAGATTGTATCCTCAGCCATATCTTCTGGAGCTCTTTGCCCCTTTCATAGCAAGTCAGTTCTTTAGTTAGTAAATATTAAGATCTCTCTGTCCTTGGTGTGTACTTAGAACAAAACTGCAGATAAAATGCTTACAAGTAATGATCTTTCCTAAGCATTGCATGAAGCTTTCCAAAAATAGCTGTCTATAAGTAAAAATAATCCTGAGGTTATATATTAATAGAAGATGCTTCAGGTCTTCTCCTTACTTCTGGTACAATAGAAGAACAAAAAACAAGAGGTCTGAAATACTGCAGAGACTACTGATGTGAAGAGATCTTGGTCTAAAAATACTTGATGTCTTTTAAAGGGACCTACTTTTTGAAAGAATACCGAGTGCCTGTCTTCCAAAAATTGAGTGATTCTGTGATGGTTTGACACAAGTTCACATAGTCTTTTTCATTGTCTTGGCCAGTTTTGTATTACTATTATCTCACAAGCTCTGCACCATAACATAACCCACCTTTTCAGTTTTATTTTAATGTTTTTAAAGTGAAAGAAGTTACCAGTAGATGAGTTATTAATGAGAAGGACTGAATGTGTAAGGCCATTTAAAAGCATCCCCTTCCCTTGAGATTTTGGTGGAAAAAATAATCGCTGTTTCATGTATTTATCATTTGGTATGGACTGCTTGTCTTGCTTGAAGGACTAGAGGCTCTGAATGAAATTTCACGTTCTTGCACTATGTGCAGTACAGATGGAAACTGTTGGATATCCTTTGTACATTAGAGCTTGCACTCAACAACAAGAAAGATGAGGGACAGGAAATTAGGAGTGTTTTGTCTTGCTCTGTTTTTTGTGTTTTTGTTTTGTTTTGTTTTTGTTTTTCATTTTTTGGGTTTTTTTTTTTTTTTTTTTTTTTTTTTTTTTTTTTTTCCATGCCATCCTTTATCGCATCACTATCTTCCAGAAGTATCATGAGCGATGTGATTAGTACTCATTGTGTGCAGTTATTTAGCCTTATTTTTGAATGTGGTTTCATACTGATCCTTCCACAATGTGTCCCAGCAGTGGGTCGGTCAGAAGATGGTTCTGGGCAAAGGAATGCTGAGGGCTGAGGCAGGATTTTGCCTATCTACATGCTTGCTCTGCAGGCGTTTCTGCCTTGAAGGTGGGGAGCTTCCCTGGGCATGTGGATGTATCACCTGAGAATAAAAGATCTGGAGAATCAGGCAATCTGCTAGGTACTGGGGCTGTGACCAAAGATACAGTTTCTGGAGTCTGATTATAACCTCGGCTGTGCTCTGAGAGAAGTGTCACCAGTGACCAGCAATCTGATCTAGCTGTTGATGATCCTGTTTGTTGCAGGGGAGTTGGATTAGCTGGCTGCTAAAGATCCCTTTCAACTGAAACAATTTTATGATTCTGCGAGATAGGGCAGTGTAGGAGTGCTGTGTCAGTGGGAAACTACTTGACAGAAGATCGTGGCTCCACTGCATGCTGTGCCCCTCTTTCTATTGAGATATTATGCTGGATATGCTGGGTTGACAGGATCCAGCAGGTGCTGAAGATAATGGTGTCCTTTTCAAGTCAGACTGTTGCCTGGTTGCCCTCCTGGACTCCTATCTGCTAGACACAAAATGACTGTGCTTTCTTTAAGTTACACCAGCTATATACATTGTGTTATCAAGTTTCCCTCATTTTCACCAGGCTGTAGACACTCTTTTTCTACTACTTCATATGGGCAATTTGATCCTCTCTGTGCTCACGTGCAGGGTCAGACCCCAGCTGCATTTGGACCAGTGTTGGCATCTAGAGACACACTTGCCTTTTAAGCGAGTCCCCTCCCAATGCTCTGACTCTGCATGCATTTTTGATTTACTGTTTACTTTGCCAAGTATGTAACAAGAAGGCATCATAAAGCCTTTTAGATACACTTACTCTCTACTTCACATAGTCCAAGAAGTCTCGTAGAGATTGAAACTGAGCAGCAAAACATCTGTGTATGCTTAACCTTGCTTCACTTTTGTCATGGCTCTGAGTGTTCTTTAGGCTTTGATCAGATCTTTTTAATCAGTCCAGGGTCTTTCCTCTCCGTCAGTATCCTTGCACATGCGTGCTTCTCCAGGGTCGGGAGACTCCTCACATTCCCGAAGTCAGTTTTTGCATCTGTCTTCTCACTCTGAAGTGGCTAGTGAGCACCACCTTGTTTTTATAGGTATAGATCCTCTTTGTCAAGGAGGCTCTTGGTTAGTTAACAAGACAATCCATGTAGCCTCAGGAGGAGATCTGTTTGTTAGACTTGAAAAACTGGTTCAACTCTACAATAGCCATTTCTTTCTGCAAGGAACTCTGTCTCAATGGCATGGATAATTATCTCTTTAAAGAAAGGGCAAATAAACCCCATTTTCTTAATAGAGTCTGCAGTATGCAAAATCCCTGCATAGCACTTATATTTGCAGGCTTTCGAGTTTCCAGCCTTTGACCTGCTGCCTGTTTCTCAGCATCTTTATCCCATGAGGTATGGACTTCTCTGTCTGAAAAAGAGGGCAAGCTTTAGGCTCCTGAGAAGTTTCTAAATTGAGCATTAAGATATTTTTATCAAAGACTAGAGTCAAACTTAAATCTGTCTTCAGTAGACGGAAGCCTCTCAGGACTGAAATCTACAATACCGAGAGATCTTTATATGCATATATCCCTTACCATAGTGTCCTATCTAGAAACTGCAATACTTCAATTTATTTGGTAGAGCTTTCTGGTGAATTATTTTCTTTCTCAGTAATTTCTCCGTTTAAGAGCCCTCCTGAGAAATCTTTACTGTATTAACTTCAGCTTTGCTGCATCTTTATCTTTAAATAGCTCTTTTAAATTTGCTTAGGCAAATCTGGGGTTTCGTCTGTCTTCAGTGGTATTAAAATAGTATCTGAAGGGGGTGTCACCTGGGTAAGAAGACACACCACTAGACGGTACTGTAAATGAAAGACAGATGGATTGCTGCTCAGAGACAACAAGATTATGGCTAGAAACCTGTTTACCTTTGCAATACAGCCACCAAGCTGAACAAGTCATCAGAACAGAACTGAGCTGAATAATGCATGTCCCTACCAACCTCTAATTCTCTCAGCTCAGAAGAGTTCTTTCACACCAGAACCCCTCTTTAGCATGCTTACAGAGTTGCCTAAACAAATCCAAATGCTGGAAAGCATCTTTGGTATAAGTTTTGCTTTGACATTTTGTAAGTGCTGGCATGTTGGTGGCTAGCTAACAGAAGGACTTCAGTCTTTTTGCCACAACTGCCTTTATCATAAGTCCGCTGACATACCTTGCTGTTTATGTGGATGGGCTCTCTCTGGGCTACCAGAAAGGTTCCAACAGTATCTGCTTGTCACAGGTAGGAACCAGGAGGACTAGATGACCGCAGACTGTAAGTTAACTGAGATTAATATAAAAACCTAACAGCTGCTCAGCTGAATTGGGCTACCACCACAAAATAAACAGTGAAGACAACACCTGGTAGGGGTGTTATAGCAAAGACTGAACAACTATTATGATTTGCAAAGCTGATTTTTGAACTCTAGAACATTCTAGACTGACTATTCATAGCTTCCTGTCTTCAGTCATATAGGCTGTTGTGGGGGCTGAATTTTCCAGCTGTGTACTTACTAGCAGTCTTTGCAGATGAGAGTAGGTCTGTGTTTCTGTTATTTGATCAGAAAATAAGAGAGAACATGTTGTATGTCAGAGAGAGAATTATTTGTGCTTAGACTTGGAATGGTGAACGGACTTCTGAACTCAGTAGTGCTAATCTTGGCATAGATAATACTCAGCTTGAAGTAAGGTGATAAAGAAAAGTCTTCCAATAGCTTAGCAGACTTACAGATGCTTGTGTGACTATGAGGTTCAGGTTCAGGACAAGTCTCTGTCCTCACTACATGCGTCTGTCTTTCTTGGCAGAAGTTATCATTGCAGCGGTCCTCAGATGGAGAACCTGATGGAGAAGCATCACTCTTGGATCCAAATCTCACCCAGGTTAAGACTGTAACTGCTCTTATATTAACCAAGGGCGAGACAGAAGGGAGGTCTGTGACCTAGTAACAAAACAGAATGGTGTCTTCCTCCTTGTTAAAGAAGGGAGATTGGTGCTTGGCCTCAATTACAGATGGATTAAACATGCTGATCCTGAACCACAGGGGTTTGGCCTTTCCTTTTTGTATAAGTATTTTCAGTGTACTCAGTGTTAATCAGAGAAAGCCAATTAATTGCATAGGATTTTATGCTGTCTTCTCTTTGTTTGCAGGAGAAATAATGTTCATCATCAAACCAGCAAACAAGACGCTGCATGTTTCCAGTCAGGGTAGCCAGATAGAGGAAGTTCTGCTCAGTGTTGCAGTTCAGGTTTGGAGCTGGACAAAAGCAAAGAAAATCCCCAGATATTGTGGTTTACATGCCAGCACGCCACTGGTACTTCAGAAGGACTATAAAATCAAAGTCTGTGTGTCTTTTACTGTAGGCATAGGTTCTGACCTCACGCTTGGTAGCTTTATAGGTAGGGAGCTTTGTATAGAACAGTTGTCGCTAAAACCTCACATAAGGTCACATGAAGTCTTCCTGATGTAGTAATGAAGTGGACTGATTCTAGTGCTCTTCAATGAAAGGAAGAAAGCAGAAACTGGAACTAATTGGATATTAAAATAGTTGTCTTTCAACGAACTATTTTCCAAAGTATTAGCCAAAGAACTCTCCTTACTTCTGATACAAGTAAATGTGTGTCTTGGCTGGTCTGTCTTGCAGAAACTTGTCTGGGCTTGACTTCTGTACTTCCTTCTCTGAAGCAAAAGAGATGTGGCTGGGGTGGTCCTGGTTGTTCTCATTGATCTTTTGGTTGGTGACCACTAGTTGGTCTAATTCCCTCTAGAAAGAGCAATACAACACGGAGCAGCACCATGCAGCTCAGGGGTGCTCCTAGCACCATGTCTTGTCTCTTCCAAAATGCAGTGACCTCACCTTCTGTGAAAGAAGATGTTACACTCCTGGCTGATTCCTGTACATGAGAAAATGTGTTTTCTCATTGCAGCAGTCACAGAAGTAACACAAAACCAGTGGCCTGACAGCAGTCAGAGGGGGAGAGTAGGAGCTGCAACTCCACCAGAAGGGCCAGGATGCATCTGCACACCCACTGCCAGGAGCGGGATCATCCACGGATTGGTTTTGTTGGAGAACACATCTCCGTCTGACTTCAGTGGGGTCTTCCTCTCTAAGTGAACACTGGGCAGCCATCAAAGCTCTGTTTGTGAGCAAGATTCATGAACTAATTAGTCACTAGGCCCATTAATCAGAAGGACTAGAAATATTTCAGCAGAATTCATGCTGTCAGCAAGGATGAGAAGAGCCTTCTCTATGACAGCTTACCTTGCATTTTGATCATTAGGCGATTCGGAGTTTAGCCCATCCGTCTTGTTTATCTGCCCTCAGGGGAAAATAATCCCTGCATCCCAGCCATCTCGACAAGTTTGAAATTCAAACATACTTTCAGTTCTGTCAGTAAAATATCAAATGGGCACATTCGGGTGAGTATTGACACACAACAATGCCAGTGCCTTTTTTTTCCAAATGTGTTGTAAACAAATCCTTCCTTTCTCTGCTGCTGTGCTGCATGTTGTAGCTCAACACCATTCAGGGAAAGTGAAAAGTGGAGTGAATGCATAGGTCATTAAAAAACAGTTAAATTGAAAAATGTGAATTTTTTTCTAGCATCCTTCCCATGACATGCCAAAAGCCTTCCCCAGTGTAACTCTACCTTCTTGTATGTTGGGTGAGATTTACTGACATGACTTAAGTCAGAGATACATCTTAAAATAATCAAGCCAGTGTTTATTCTGGCTCTCCTTGCATCTTTTCCCCACATCAGAAATCCATCCAGAGCCCATGCAGTAAAAATTTCTTTAAGAGATATGTACCACACTGTTCGTATTAAGTAGATTGGTCACTCTAGAATGTGTACACTTAACAAGGAAGTAACAGATGGTCTCAGATCTTGGTATGGAGTTGTTGTGGCTGCTGTTTTTTCATTAATCGTTAATTGCTGGAAGTGGAAGTCATGCATCTCAGTCTGCCAAAGCCCAGAGATGGGTCCCGCTGTGTAGCTGGGATGCAGAGAGTAGAGCAGAGAAGAGAGATGTCTGGTTGTAAACCTGGGATGCGGTGAATTTGTGCTCTTTGCTAGAAGGACTGTCTGTCACCTCCACTTTAGGGAGATGCAAAGGAATTTGTCTGGGATGGAAAGGAATTTCGACTTGGAACAAGGAAGGCTCACCAGACTCTCAGGGACTGGAAGCAATTTGGGAGGTAAAATGAGTTGTCTCTCTAGGGAAAGCCTGTCTGAAAGGAACTGTTGGCCTACTTGAGGTCATACAAATATGCATTTGAGACTGAGGAGGACTGATGTAATGGTGATGTGGACCAGGCCAGGAATATATTTGGTTGTGCTGTGTGCATATACTGTTTTGTATTTGTAATGCTACCAGGTGAAGAGCTGGATTCTAAAGATACTGTTATCAAGTTCTGTTTGTTTGGTAGAGTGTTTATGGAAAAATGTTCTTTTAAATAATCTTTTTTCTTGCCCCCGGAATGCATTTTTCGCTGTGTTATTTACTTACCCCCACAAAAGAGAGTTACCATAGCAAAATCTTAGGGAAATTGCTATCACTGGTGAAAAAACGGACCTACATAATTAATCCTGCAGCCCACCTACCATTTATTGATGGAATTATAGTTTTTTCCTCCCTGTAATTTGTGTTTCTGCTCTTTTTTTGTGTGTGCTGTTCTTACTGCTGCATATACTTTCCTATCCATTCAGTTGTCAAAAGATGCTCCTCCTTAGGCTAAGCCTACCTATGTAGTTTAACCTTGTGTTTCTTTATGGGAAATGCAGATTAAGGATGGCATCTGTCTGTTGCATATACATGTCAAGTATGGAGCTTCATGACTGTGTTGCTGCCAGCTGTTAGAGTTGTAGATATTGGTTATGGGCTATCCTAAAAAGACTTCCTTTAGCTGGGGAAGGATCTTCATTACCTATAATTCTCTTTGATATTTCAGATAAAATAATCCGATTCTGGGCAGTACATATAAACATAGTCAGTGTGATATATATGTTGAGGTCCAAATGGCTTGTCCAAGTGATACATAGCAGAGCTTAGAAATCCAAACTTTGTATACTGGCCATGTTCCTGCCTCTGCTTTTCTATACTGCCTCATCAGCTGCCTGTGTTGTATCACTTCTGGAGAACTTATCCTAATACCATTGCATTTTTCATCTATCCTGAAGTCATGGTAGGTTCATCCAGTTTCATTCCAGGTTGGTGGAAGAAGAACAAGCCAAAAACTTCTGACAAATATTGAAATATCCTTGTGTTGTCAGAATGAAATGTATCGGTGCTTCAAAAGGTAGGATGAAAAAATATGTTTTGACTTTTTAATTTCATATTATGTATTATAATGTCAAATAAAAAACTAGGTCAAAATTAATTTCATACTAGCACAGGCTAGTGGAGTTTTACCTGTAGGCTGTAATTTTTTTCAAAGTAAAAGGTTTCGTATATGTGTTAGAAGATACTGCTCTCTCTTTTTGTGATTTTTCTTATCAGTCTCATTATGCCTTTGTGTGATCCTTCTTTGTGCTCTACCTTATATATTGTTAGCATTTATTCCTTGTAGTACACAAATGCTGATTATTAAAAGTTTTCAAAGCATTTTTCATTTCTAGTATTACTTCTCTCCTTTTTGAAAACCTCCCTAGGAATTACAGGATGGATATGACTTGGAAAATTCTCGTGTTTTGAAGCTTTAAGCAGTGCTGTTTGATTAGTTTGTGGCTGTCAGAGTGCAAACTGTCCAATCCAACATGGTGACTGAGCCTTCCTCATGATCTTGTAAGAATGCATCAGTTCCCAGAGGTGCATAGCTCAGATCTCTTCACTGAATAGGAAAACCATGTTGCTGCTTCTGTTACCCTGAATTAGCAAGAGAAAGAAACATGGTAAGGTGGGGGAAAAAAAGGAGAAGGAGAAAATGACCTGCAAAACTGATGATGCTATGGAACAAGAAAGAGTAGAAGGAGAAAATATTAACAATTGGTCTAAATAAAAAAGCCTT
Source organism: Centrocercus urophasianus (assembly GCF_019232065.1). NCBI lineage: Eukaryota > Metazoa > Chordata > Aves > Galliformes > Phasianidae > Centrocercus > Centrocercus urophasianus. The sequence goes on from NW_024884767.1 coordinate 9,856,324, forward strand.
TCTTTATGCTACTTGGAGCTGTTTTATTGTTTGTTTGTTTGTTTTTTGTGGCTTTTTTTTTTTTTTGCTTTTTTTTTTTTTTAATGGTGGAAGAATGTTTAGCATCAGTTGTAGCAAAGGTTCTTTTTTTTTTTCAATCCACTGTTTCCTTAAGAAATCTTGCTCTTGTTCCATTAGCAGTCATTTCTTCCAGCTAGGTGCAATAATCAGTTGTTAGTGCACATTTTGACCATCATATCCTCAATTATCCAGTAATGCTTTCTCACATGGTGCACAGAAGGCATGCACTGATGGCTAATGCACATTCTGTTGGTTGCACTTCAGTGGTCTTTCATCTCTTCCTGTTGAAGCAGTCGTCATCTACCTGCCTGAGGTGTAAGTGTGCACTGAAGTCAGTGGAAGAAGAGTGATGCATGCTGCTGGTTCCCGGTTCTCCCACAGATGTTCTGGATGTTCTGGATGCCCTTGGGTGTTATGCTTACGGCTCAGTCTGCCTCAGTCTGTATCTGTTGAAAAGCAATGATGGTATTTCCTTTGTCTACTTACCCTGTAGACCAGCCCTTTAAGAGCTGTGACCTCGTGAAGCTTCATAATATTACTGTAGTATAAGAATACTTTTTTAAATTTCATTTTTAATTGAAGATTTTTTATTGAGTTTAAAATGTGAAGATTTTTATCATGTTATAGCAATCTGTGAAGATGACCAGTGTATTCATGTGGCACATACTGATTGTATCCCATATTTGTAGAAGTTTTTAAAGCAGTGCTCATGCTTTTCTTGCTGCAAAACTTACCAAACGTTAGTTAAAGCTGTAAAGGAGATGAACAGTGTATTGGGACCATATTGCTCTCCTATCATCTGGCATAATAGTTTTCTTTTTGCCATTTAAGATTAAAACACATATGGAACTTGCTTTAATTTGTCACTTTTATTTTCTGAGTTGCTGAGATCCAGCTTCAATTGGGTTGTCACATTAATTCTGTTTAAAACTTGGGGAGCAAGCAGGTTGATTTCAGTTAACTGTGTACTGTATAATGATTTTGAGCTTAAGCAGTGCTATCTCCAGCAAATGTCTTTACTGCAGTAGTCATCTGTGTAGAGCCCTGGAGCAATTTGTGGCTTTTTTTACTCATATCACTTCACTATCAAAGCTGAAATGATTAATATTCAAGGGAAAAAAAATATATTTTCCCAAAGCAAATCTTCCTTTCTGTTTCTGTTTGGTAGAACCGAGCCTTCTGCATACATTATATGGATCAGCTAGAACCAGTCTGAAGAGTGTGGATCTGTATCTGTGAAAATGCTGCAAACACATCACTTTGCTAATCAGAAAGGAATTGTACATATGCTCACATTCCTACCACACTTGCCTTTTATTTTCTGAGGCCAAAGTCCAGGGCAGCTTTTCGTCTTGATTCTCGTGTTGGCTGTTACCATAAAATCATGAATGGTGCACTTGAACAGGCTGGATTCCCATTTTGTGGAAGTGGGGCAAATGAAAATCAAATTGCCTCCCTTTGTCACTGTAAGAGCAGCGCTGCTCTGCACAGCATTTTTTGGTGGACAGCAGCTACTGTAGCTCAGCCCTGCTTAGCAGCATCCAGGGGTTTGGCGGTGCTCATAGTGTGATCCCAGCACATGCAGAACCAGTTGAATCCACTAAGAAGAACCATAGTTTTCAAGGCCAGATGCTGGCTGAATTGTTCCCATCTGCTCCCTAGCCCTGAAAGTGCTCAGCACTTCTAAAATAAGATCAGTCTAAAATGAGTTCCCAGTAATGCATCTAGGGATGTAAGATAACTGCTGTTTCAAAACAGAGAAACAAAGGAGGCAAAAGCTTGGCTCAGGTGCATGAGATGGTTTTCCCAAAGTGTGCTTCAGGAGAGGCTTAAGCTGGTTTCAAAGCCCGCTGTAATTGGTAGAAATCTTTGCCCTAATCAGGAAGACTTGTAGATGACATCCCAGAAACAAGTGCTTTATGGGAGGAGAGCAGCTGGCTGAGGATTCATTTGTATTTTTCTACTGTGAAAAATGTAAATGGTCATTGAGGCACACTTCACCCTGCCAAGGGAAATTGCCTCTCTGCTCTTGAGAATCCTTTGTTTTCCTTCCATTTCAGGACAAAGGCTATAGATAAGTACTGTATTATTTTGTATACGTTTGTAAATACTATCAATGTATTTTTTGTATCTAAACTTGTATATCAGATAAGGTTTTATCTGATTTCAGTTAATTATTAAATGTTGGGTGGGTGATCTTAGTTTTAATGTTTTGTTTTGTTTTGTTTTATATTTGTACTTTGAAATGTCTTAGGCAGATAGAATGAAAGTTTCAGATGCTGTAATTCTTCCAAATGCAAAATGTTAGCTATTCTGAGGAGTGTCTAGTGCTTAGGGTAGAGTGGGACTCATGGAGCAAGTTTGCTACAGGCAGCACGCTGCCAGAGAGGAGGGATGCTCTGCAGAAGGCAGACATTCAGAGGACGAGGTTCAGCAAATCCAAGGGCAAGTTCTTGCACCTGTGTTGTGGCAACACCCTTTATCAGTACAAGCTGGGGGACGTAATGATGGAGCACAGCCATGCTGAAAAGGTCCTGGGGGTACTGGTGGATGGCAGCTGGACATGAGCCAGCAGTTTACCCTCACAGCCCTGAAAGCCAACCTTATCCTGGACTGCATCAAAAGTGTGGTCAGAAGGGTGAGGGAGGTGATCCTGCCTGTCTGCTCTGCGCTTGTGAGGCCTCACCTGAAGTATTGCATCCAGATGTGGAAACACCCAACATCAGGCTGGATGGGGCTCTGAGCACCTGCTGGAGCTGTAGGTATTCCTATTTATTGCAGGGGAGTTGGGCTAGATGGCCTTCTAACTCGAAAATGATTATATGAATCTGTGATTCTATGATTTAACTCTGAACCTGGCCAGGGCAAGAAGTGAGACGTACCAAATGTAACCTGTACCTAGAGAGCAGGAAGCTATGGGTCATAGCACAGAGTTGGAGCTGAGGGACATCTGTGTGCACGGCTGTTGGAGGAGCTGCCAGTGTTGTTAGTCTGAAGGTGTTTCAAACTTCTGTGCTGTAAGATCCTGCCAAGTGGGTGCACCATGTATAGAATTTGTGCATACTCAGTTGCTCCTGGGTAGGGTAGCCTTTGTTGACATTTCTGTACAGGATGGAGGTACTGTAAAGTGACTAGAGCATCCAGGTTTCCTAGGGAGCTTACAGCAAATGTACAGGAACCGTCTATAAGGAGAGCTGGCACTGTTAGTCCTCATCCCAGAGAAAGAAAAATCCTCAGTTTTAGCAGATATGACTGTAAAATGGTAACTACAAAGCTGCTGGCTAGATTTTCAGACTGGGTTTATTTCCTTTTCAGGAGATGAAACCCCTTTGTCTCCATGCAGGGATGTTACAGGTGTTCTGATATGCCTTCACATCAAACAAGGGTTTAGTTTTGGGTAAGGATACTCTCCAAGGCCAGAACATTTTTGGTTCAAATACTGCTGTGCTGGTATTAAGACCTCTCCACCTGTACCTTCAGCTTGGGATATGACCCTAAGAAATTTAATTGAAGCCAATAAAAATAAAGGACCGCCTCCACTGATGCTTGTAATGTTTTGTAGCAGCGGTATAAAGAGAAACTGCAAGATTTTGACCCTTTCTGTCAGTGAGACAGCAAATAACCAAAGCACATCACACAGACAGCTATAAATCAATAAAAGCTGTGATCAATAAAAAGAGCATTCTGTGTGGGATGAAACACGTTTGCCAGAGATCTGGAAAGACAATGCCAAGGATGTCTTCCAAGTCTTTGCCAAGTCCAGTGGAAAATGCTGACCACTGGGACCTGTTACTCCCAGGGATAAAACACAAGCAGAAGCACAACTTTGCACCTCATTAGGAATTTTGTGTTGCATTCAGATCTGACTCTTTTGTGCACAGAAACAATGTGAATGTCTTTGGAAGAAGAACAGTGCATGAGAATCAGAATCACTGGGAAGCGTTTCTTTCCAGTGAAAGCTAACATGGTTGGTTGCACAGTAAGCAGCATCAGGCAACCTGGGTTATGTCCTGCTGAAAGCATTAAGCCTGTTTATAGAGCAAGAAGGCTGAAGTTTGGCCCTTCATGCTGTAAAGTGTGAAATCACTCTCTGCTGATAGTGGAGGGGCTGTAAACGTGAGCAGGAAGCTAGCTGGTGTGTTGTAAAGGTCATCAGGCTTCCCCGTGCTGTGCAGAAAGTGCTTTTCCAGAATGTTTGTTGAGGTGAGGATGGGACCTGCAGTTGTGTTGAAATTACTGCAAATAGCTGTGTGGCCTTTTCCTGTGTTGTGTGTCTCTGGCATGCCTGTGAGAAAGCAAGGAGATGAGAATGCTGAAGGACCGATTCTCATCTACACTGAGAACGTTCCTTTGGCTTTGGCAGCATAATTGCTATTTTTCTTACTCCCCGAAGACATTTTTTACTTTGAAAAGGTGGAGGAAAAATGAGCTTTTACATCAGAAACTGCTTGTGTCTATAACCTTTCTTTTCTTGTTTGTTCTGTGGCATAAAAGCATAGGAACTCTAATGGACTTTCCAAGAAAGTAATTACCCAGTGTACATTCTTAAAGCTTTTATTGATATTTAAAAGTGTAGCTAAAGAAAATACAGTGACAAAGTATTAATCTATTATATTTTTGCATCAATACAAAGCAGCAGTTAATGCTGTTCATAGAAAAACTTCATAACTGTTATTTCCTAAGCACACTGTGGTAAAGGAGGAAGGAAAAACTGGAGGGAGAAGTTGTCCTGATGTTGCTAAGACTGTTGTTTAACCACTCCTCTCTCTTGATAATGGTAGTTGATCATGAACATTTTTGTTTTCATTCATTATAACAATATATTACTCCCCCTCATTTTAACTTTACAATTGATTTTTTTTATTTTTATTTTTTAAAGTCCAAAGAATAGCAGCTGTGTTCCCAGTGTAATTCCTTCACAGAAATACAGTCTAGCAGGCTGGTGTGATTACAAGCAGCGTGACCTGCAGCAGTGCTTCCCCATTTTGTCATTGGGATTGGCAGCTGCTGTTCTTTGTTCCTTCTCATAATACTTTTCCCCTAATTGAGGCCTCCACACTCTCCCACCTCTCTGCTGCTGCCTCTTCCCGTAATACAACTCATCCACCCTAATGCATTTGCTCTTGTTGAAGTACATCCAGAAATAGCTTCCAGATGCTGTCATAGATGTCCATTTCATTATTTCTTCTGAAGGGATTTCACTTAAACATAGCTGCACCAAGAACAGCAGGAGTCTATGCCTGGTCTGCATCTGCTCATCTAGTTCATCCCTATAGTCTCCTCGGCCAGCTACATAATTCAAAAAAATCCCAGTTTTTTTCCCTTTTCGTGATGAATTTTTGGAAGTATGTGGATATGTTCCCAGACACCCAAACTTCAGAGTTCCTAGGAAGGTTAGATTCTAAAAGTGGTATTACCCTTTCAATAAGAAGATCTCAAAGGAAACACTAACCCTCTCTTCACGTCATAGCTCTTGAGGTTCCAAAGAGGTGGACATTTATGCATCTAGAAGGCTCTTTCATAGGAGCGTGAGTAAGGTAAGAGGGAGTCTTCAGGCCACAAAAAGTAAACGTGATTAGATGTGCAGTCTGAAAAGGTACTTATGCGTATAACTTTATTTTTGTGGATCTTACTCTCAGTTACCCATGTCAAACACTTCTGTTCTGAGGGCGGTGAGGCCCTGGCACAGCTGCGTAGAGAAGCTGTGGTGCCCCATCCCTGGAGGTGTTCAAGGCCAGGTTGGATGGGGTCCTGGGCAGCTGAGCTGGTGGGGGGTGGCAGGGGGTTGGGACTGGGTGGGCTTTGAGGACCCTTCTTACCCAAGTCATTCTATGGTTCTATGATTCTATGATTTTATGATTCTCTGATTCTGTCATTGCAGTCAAAAAATTAGGGCACCTAAGGGAGAGAGGCTAGAGAAATGTGCCAGACTGGCCTTGTAGATCAAGAGCCAGGCAAAATGGAAGGCTGTCAGTCAAGCGAGTGAAAGACAGGCAAATGGAAAACACCTTAAGTCACAGAGAGATTAAGAGAAAGGGTTGTGAGGAACAAGGAGAAGGTGGAGAGATGTGCCAGCTATGGTTTTGCTAATACAAAAGCACTGAAAACTGATGGTGTTTAGGGAAGGCCCTAATCTACACCAATAGTCCTTACATCACTAAACTCTGTTTTCTTCCCACATCTCTTCCCTTGCTGTTCCTTGTCTTGTTCCTACACCACGAGAAAAAGGTAACTAGAAGTTTTTATTGTATTTCTTCTATTAATTAATGCGTCCATTCACACACATATATAAAATTACAAGCTCAGCTTTACTGCGTCTATCCTTATCTGTGATTTTTGGGGCTTCCTCTTGTGTTCTTTGCAGTTTTCTCTCGTGAGCAGCTTCTTCAGTTGTGCTTACTGCCAGTCCCTTCTCTGTTGGGATGTCTTGAGAAGGGTGTCTGGGATGAGACTCGGGCTTGACAGTGGGATGTGTTTTCTTCCAGTACTGGCTAAAGCCCCTGTCTGTATCTGGAGAATTTACAGGCTAGCAGAGGCGGCATTTATCTCTTACATCTCCCCAGAAGACATTGCGCAGATCAGCTCGTGCTCTTGGCATGTCTGGGAGGACCCAGCAGATCACCAGACTGGCGGTGCCATGCTGCTGGGCGCACACCGGGCAGCACAGCGAAGCCTGTCAGCAGCACGGGATTTTGCTCTACGCTTAGTCTGAAGCTGTGCCTGCCTGTGGATGGCAAAAGATGGGAAAATGTCAGCCAGCCTTTTGGTGCCACATGTTCTTCACAGGCTGGGGACCGCTGGAGGCAGTTCAGTGGAGCTGGGGTTGAACTGTCCTTTTAAAATCAGCCTTCGCTGTGCTTGGCGCTCCTCATAGGCTGTGGCATCCTCTGCTGAAAGCCCCCGAGGCTCTGCTGAGCTTGATGGACAATTCCTTTTCTTTCTTCCCCTTTGTGCTCTCTCACAAAGAGAAACTGCTTCTCTTCCAGGAAGAGGGAGTGGGGAGCGAGGGAGGAGGGACGGCGAGGAGGGTTTGTGCGTGGCCGGGGCAGCCGGCACCTCCGCACTCCAGCCCTGTCCGACCGCCGGGCTGGATCGCTGTTGGTATGGCAACGCATCCCTGCACTAACCAAACCGTGACAGGTGAGGGAAAATAATTATTCATCTCCATGTAACTAATGGAAAACAGAATCCCGGAGGTTAAGTTTTCTTAAAGGAATTCAGATACAGATGTGTCCTGATGGTATTTTCATTAAGATATCCATGATATCTAGATGGCGCAGAAACCAAGGTACAACTAGATCCAAATCTTTAGGTGGCATTGACAAATGTGTCACTTGAAAAAGAAAAAATAAAATAAAATCAAACGAGGGCTGTTAAGAAGCTTTTGGCATTGTTCTTTCTATGAGGTCTTTAAAGGGACTATCCCAGATGAACTGATCAAGAGTAAGAAGGTTGCCAATGCAGAGTAGGGATTGGGCCACATCTCTGGAATGTGAGTTGCTTATCTCTTGACGCTCTTCTCCACAGCGTTGTTTTTCAAATAAAACAAAATCCAGTTACTCAATCTGAGCTTCTCGTGGTGCTTGCATGGACACTTTGGGTGCCTTGAAAGATCAGAAGATATTGAAAAAAATTTCGTAAGTGAATGAAAATTGCCTACATTTGCAATACTGTCTGTGGAAATGTAGAAACCAATGGAGGGCATCATGCTTGTCCTGAATGTTGTTGGTCTCCATGCCCAAAGGGTTAGCTATGTTTGTGTGCTTTGAAAAAGAATTCCATATGCAGGAGTCTGTTGCCTTGACCTGAACTTAGCAGAGGGGCATCTTGAGGCATTGTCACATCTTGGGAATGTGGCCTAGCTTTGCATCATTTATAGAGTATGCATTATTCTGTGCTAATGTGAAAGTAAGCCTTTGATCTCATTCCATTGCACCAAGCGAAATAGATGTAACTGTTGAATTCCTTCCTCTTTTATCATTCCTCAGTCAATAATACTACAGCTTACCATTCCTCCATCCCCCTCCTCCTTTATGCAGCTTCTTGGGCAGTGTTGCTTTCCTTCTGGTTTTCAACCCTGCTGCATTCCCCGTGCTTTCAAGACAGGTTTTATACAGGAAAAAGGAAAATACATTTCATAATGCAAACATGCCCTGCTCAGCACTTTCAGTTATCTTATTTATACTCTGCAGTACAGCTTTCTATGACCCAGTGATTATCATTTCCCAGAGCTATCATCATTTTAAAGCTACCTCTGAATTGTGCTCCAGCAGATGGTACAACTCTATGAGTACTGCTGAGAGCCCGATGGGAAGGGATGGGGCAGGCTGTGCACACACGCAGATCAGGCTGTTGCCCCAACAGCCAAGAAACCTCTAACTTCCATTGCTTCTCACAGTGTTCAATTTCAGCTTGTGTTGTTGAGTACTGTCAGGCTGTTAGCCCCCAGGGAAATCAAGGTGGTTGTTTTTCTTGTTTTTGGGCCTGTCTACCCAACTGATTCTTATTTATTTATTTATTTATTTTTGCTGCATAACAACTGGGCTGATTAATTCCAAGATAGAATACCAAATAAGTAAGAGTCATTCATTATATGCAGTATTCTAATAGATTTCAGTGTGATCTAAACTTGGATTGAATACTAACCCATTGATTGCTATTCAGTTGTTTAAGCAGCTGTGCTCCTAAGCTGAGCAATTGCAGTGTGTCATCCTTTCCTTTCTTCCTTCGATTTCTACCTCCCTTTCTCCACTCTTGAAATGGCTAACCCCTCATCTATACATTTTCCTTCAGTGGATTGTATCCTTTGTGACTGACTACCAAGTATACAATGGAAATGGTAGACAGACAGCTAAAGTCATGAAAGATACGTTATCCTCATGTAATCGGGTGAAATTCCCATGGGTATTTCACCAAGCAGAGGAGGTTGTTATCATTCTTGTTGAGATGATAATAAAGAGGCATGATTTACTGCTTCAGTTGTTTCAAAGGTGTCATTTGAACTTAGGGAAGTGTGGTGCTGCTACACAGACCTGGACAAAGCCTCACAAAACAGGCAGTGCACATCTGTATCCCTAGTCAGGAGCTTTAAAAAAAAAAAGAGTTGATTATTTTCAAAATCTTGCACTTTTCTTTGACTCAAAGTGAAGATGTGGCTGCTTACTGATTGTGCAAATTAGACTTTTTTCAGCCTTGATTCAGTAGTATACAGAAGCTTGTATACATACGTGTATTTACTTGCTAATTTAATATGTATATGAATTTTTATACACGTCAATTATACATTTAAGCACTTTTATAAATATCTAAGCTCTTTATCTTCAGTAGTGAATGAACCACATTTGCTTTTAAAGTTAAATATGTACTCACAGTATCTAAACCTGAGCTAGAGGTCTGTCTTTAGGCTATAGGTTTACACCTTCTGGCTTTTGCCACTAGTGATAATCTGTCCTGGAACTGATTTTCTGCAAAACATTGGGAAAACCCTGCATCATTCGCTTTTTGCTGTTTATGCCTGCAGCCTTTTAATAATTCTTCAGGTCCATCTCCTTCCATAAACCTTGTAGGAAGGTTATTACAGGCGGCCACCTGAAGTTGAGAACTAGGTCTGATTTAACAATATTAGAAGAATCCTCATTAAAAAAAAAAGAAAAAGAAGAAGAAGAAGAAGACGACGAAGAAAACTTAGCAGCAGGCCTTTTATTACACTTTGTGACTGAGATTGTATTGAGTTTGTTATGAATTCTGCTGACACTTCTGTGAGGAGTCAAAGTGGGACTGTATAGTGCTGGTAGAAAAAAATTCCAGATCTCTTTCATATCCACTACTTGGATGCCAAAAATGGTTAGTGCCAATGGCCATTCTTGCTTTAACATGTTACAGAGAGGAAATAGCTGCAGGGAGAATTAGAGGAGAGGGAAAAATAGGCAGCTGGCTTATGGGTTAACTGTGAAAATACTGCTAGCAAAGAATTTCTTTCTTCTTTTGGTATTGAAGCCCATGGATGATAAAACTGAAGTTCTACATCATAAATTCCCATTTGGACATGCAGTTTTGAGAACCTACATTCAGCATCCTTATCATTTTGAAGTTAAAGTCACAATCAGTAATGAAATCTGCTTGCTTTTCACACACTGAAATTAGCTTTGATTCTTTGCCTGAAACATATGTTTAAAAGGCAACATGCACATACTGTGCACTGACCCTATCAAAGCAATAAATACCATTGAAGTCATTTTCCGAAGCTGCCTACAGCGTTAGTTTATTTTTAATATGGTCCCTCTGAAGGAGTGGTGTAGGAAATACCTATGGGAGCTATTTCAGTTGTCTGTCTGGGGTGAAGTCCCTACCTTGCCCTGCTGAAGAAGAAAGTAAGAGGGGATACTAATTTCCTTTTATCGTTATGAATGATAATGTTTAATTCATTGGATTTTGTTCCTTTCTAGGGAAAATGATATTCTGTTTGGGTGAGAAAAATGTTTCTTTGGTACTCAGCATGATTTGAAGCAAGGGATGACGAAGAAGGATGTTGTACCTGAGAATAGGGCTTAGCCTGTGACAGTTTTCCTGATTCCTTATGATAGCTGTGTTAGTCTATTTGCTTTGTGCTCTTTGTCTTGCAGTGTTATTTGGAGAAACCTCCTGCCTCTGGAAGTTCCTTTCATGGAACAAGGAAGATATAAACATGGACCAAATGACTTTGTGATCCAGACCCACTTGTACAGTGAGGGCTGTGCTCTTGCATGCAGGTGAGGACCCACAACAGGTAGAAGTTTGTTTATTGTGCCAAGGTCACTGAGGAGTTTGGAAGCAGGGACAGTAAAAGGGCAAGACCCGAGGTCAGCTTCACACTGTGATACTACTTTTTTCCCCATTTTAGCACCTTGAAATTACTAACCCTTTCTTGAGTTTTGCCATGCCAGAGTCACTGCAGGTTCAAACAAAGCATTTACTGAACTGCATGAATTTTCTCTCCCTTGAATTTCAAGTGACATGAGCACAGTTTAGATTTTACAAATCTGAAAGATCAGTCCTCTGGCAAAGGGAATACATTTTTTGTCACTCATGGTCACAATTAGAATGACAGCAAGGCCTGACTCCTCCATCACTCCTCTTTAACACTGTCAGCACCAGCTTTACCAGAATTATCCTGTCTGAAGCATGAATGGACCTATTCATTTCTCACTTTGTTTGACCTAGGACTCTAGGAACTGCTTAATAGCATATAGGCTGCCTTCTGTAAAGAACTGATTATGTTGAAAACTGGACTAAAAAATGTGTTCTCTTAGCCATGAAAGGTTAATTTTCTGTTTGTTTCAATGCATTTGTAGAGTTGCTGTGTTATGCACTGTGCTTCTAAACATCGTTTCATGCTATATAATGAGTTTGAAATCTGTCATCTTCCAGGCCTTGTATTTGTGTAAGAAAGTGCAAGAAGCATGCAAGAGAAGTATATAGTTTTAGGAATATACTTTGATTCAATTTCTTGCATTTTATTATGGCCAAGAGAGAAAATACTCAGATCTCATGCTGAAGACACTTTTTGAGAACGCAGTGGTTTTATTTTAAATGGGTCCCCAGAGAAGATGATCTCAGGCAGGAAAATGCATGCAGTCTTTCTGAAGAGATAAGAATAATCATTGCATTTCTACTGTGCATTTCTGTAATGCTGTAAATATTATACGAATCACAAGACAGAGATCATATTCGGTTTTCGACAGAGGAAGTCTGGCCACCAGTATGGTGAAACAGCAGTCTGACACATGAATTTGGCTGCAAGTTAACCAAAAGCCATCTCATTTTCTTAGCTATAAATGAAGCAGATGCTCATGAGCATCAGAAGTCTTGTAACCTTAAGTGAATCTTGCCTTGTAAGTGGTTTTCAGGAAAACACAGGAAGCAGATAAAATCCATCTCAAGTGTAAATTTGAGACTCAGCTGTGAGCTCCCTGCTCACATGGCAGAGTCTTACCCACCTGAAGCTGACGTGAGATCAGTGAAATTGTGGAGATTGGTAGGGAAGTCATTCAGATGCCTCGCAATAGCAGGGACCAGACAGCAGTTTAATTTTGTGTGTAATGACAGTGGATCCTGAGCTCCCTGTTTGTGAACCCTTCTGTGGAGGAAGGTCATCATCAGCTTATCCTTCATGTAAAAATGGCCACTGAGATTCCTATCTTTCTATAATTCCTCCACAGAACTGCTGTATTGTTCCACTGCAAGGCAAGCATAGCTAGCAAAGGTGGGTTTTGATCTATCATTGTTTTTGTACCTAAGCTGTGCAGGACCTGTGATTCATATGAATATCTTCAGAAGTTTCAGAAGCTGCTAGAAGTACCTTAGACATAAATCATTCATGTAGAGGTGGAAGAAATTCTGGGCATTGCTAGGCAATCATCAGTCACAGCGTAACAAAACCAGAGCGTAGTTTTGTATTTCTTTGTGTGAGTTTGTTGAGATGGCATGTGGGAGTAGCATAACGATGAACCAGCTCCTCACACCCTGCTTCTCAGGTGATGCAGTGCTCCTTGTGTTCGTTACACCAGCAGTCTCATCAACAACCTGGAACCAGAATGTCCTGCACTGAAAGAATCTGTTCCTGTTAGGGCAGGACTATTTTTGTGTGACATTTAAAGAAAATGATAACTAGAAAATAGATTATTTAGTGGAACTATTGGAAATTCTTCCCAAAACTATATTTTGTCAATAGATTATCATTTAAAAAAAAAAAGTGCTTTGAGAAACTGCTGGTGTAGGAGGCTTACATTCTTCATGAATTCTCCGTATTTTCTAATTGAAAAGTAACAGAGCAACAGAGCTTGGTTGATATTCAAGCCTGAAAACAAAGCCTATGGTAAAACGTTTTTTTTTAAAAACAGATTGAAAATCAAATGCAATGTTATAAAAAAAAAAAAAAGAGCATTTTAAGGAAAGTATATAAGAATGTAGAAGGCAAGTGGTCAATTTCAAAGATAGCAAAATAACTTATTTTTTGATAAAGGAAAACTGCATATGTTGACTAATTCTTAAGCCCCTTACGGATTGGTAGATGATATGAGTCTTTGTTTTGTTTTTTGTAGCTGGATTTGTAGGCAGCCCTTTCAGAGACAGGCTTTCTTTGTGTTTTTGGTTTTTTGTTTTGTGTGGGTTGATTTGGTTGTTTGTTTGTTTTTGTTTTTTTTTTTATGATAGGCTAGGGTGCTTAATAGTCTGTTGCAAATTGTCTTGATTGCAGTTTGTGATATTATTTGATTTATTGTTAAGTGGAAGTTACCAGGTTAAAGCTGCTGTTTTTATTCTTCCTGCAGATTTTAGTCTTCATAATTGTCTACATCAGAAAGCTGCTTCCAGGACAGGTATTGAATGTATACGTTCTATCAAAGCCAACCCCTACAGAAATTGCAAAAGCTCAGTAAGTTATCCAGTTGCTCCCTAACTTGACATATTGCTTCCCTTCCCATTCATCCTTCCATCATCTTACTGCAGTACACAAAAGCTTTTGGAGACATTCTGTGCTGTCATTTAGGTATGTATAGTCTGTAATAACTCTGTCAGCAGTTGCCATTTGAGGATGATTCCTGCTGAAGTCCATTGACAAAGACCCATGGGTTCTCTCCTGGCTTCTCAGAGCAGCAATACTGATTCCCCTTCTACAGATTCTATGGATTATAGATTGCAATATCCATAGGTTACTGTGCTTATGGATTACAGTTTCTATAGGTAAGTAAAAACTTGTACCCTAAGCAGAAGAGGAGAAGAACCCTATTCCAACAAAATAAATAAACTGAAGTATATCACAGAAAAAGGAAAGGAAGAAAATCCAAAGAAAATCATGCCTAGACTGTCCGCTTTCTTCTTTGTCGGGATTAAAAGAGTGCTATCTTTAGGAACACACTTGTTGGGATAATGAAGATTGGGCATTTAGCAGCCTAAATAAAATCAGGTTCCTATTCCCACAGATGCATTTTTGTCTAGCGCCTGAGGCTTAGAAAAGGAGCGTTGCAGATTTTCTTCTACCATTCATAGCAGGCATCTAAATGCCGATCTTTTTGAAGAAAAAAAAATAATCAAAAGAAGAAGAAACAGAAAAAATGAATCTCTTGTCAGTTTGACCCACCATGTTATTTTTTGCATTATTGATATATCTGTAAATTTCATCTGCCCTTTCTTCAGCATGTATATTTATATATATGGTGTTTTTTTTTTTTTTTTCCCACAAACCTGCAGTGCAGTGCAAAGCTAGGTTTAAATATTTTCAGACTGACTGTACCCATCATTTGCATTCCACTGACTCATTCAGAGCAAAGACATCTGAGCAGAAATACAGCAGATAAAAGAGAAACCATTAATCCAGGGAAGATTACTGGCACAGAATCTTTATCCTGTATCCTCCCTGAAATGAGACAAAGATCTTACTATGTACATCCCTCTGGCTTAGCTTCAGAAAGTAAGCAATACAGTAGTGTAGACATGGTACTTTTTAAAGGCACATTACATTGGACTGAAATTTCAGCCTTCCGACAGAGCTTATTACTGCTGAGGTGTGGTTCAGCGGCTGCTTTCTTAAAAGGTTCTTCAGCACCCCAAAACTACTTTGTGGCTCAGGTTCTGCATGTGGTGGATGTGACAATGCATCCTTTACCTAAGGGATGCCTTAAGTCTAAGGCAGATAGCATGCATCTCCTGAAGAATGGAGACTCTTCTATAGCACGTCGGTCATACACACATTTTACAGAGTTCTCATTCATGCTGACACCTCATCCTGATGTGAGCTGTAAATGCCAGTTTGCTTTTAAAGAGCCTAATAAGGACAGAGCTTTCCAGATACAGGTGCTTCAGCTCTGAAAGGGAATGGGTGGAGGATATTGAGCAGGCTTGCCCTTTTTCAGAACACAGTCATCCTGGGTGACTTGGTATGCAAGATTTCAGAACATGGCAGGCTTTGATTTCCCTTTGCTGCACATGTGGCAAGCTGCAGTTGCTTTTCCACTTGCTGATTGTTTGTCTCTTCCCCTCTCTGTCTATCTCTGCAATACTGATCTTCAGCTATAAGATCTGAGGTACTGAGGTTCTTCTCTGACATTACATGGAAACACCACTTGTCACACAGTTCCTGTTCTGGTTCCACTGCTGGTGGTCACTCTCCATGTCCTGCACCATTTCCATACCATGCTACTGACAAAACCTACTGTAGTCAATTAGGTGTTCTAGCTGAAGCAGCCTGGAGAATTAGGTAGCCCTCTGGAGGTAGTTCTCTCTGCTTGTGGCCCTGTCTTGCAACAGTTTGTATTCAGCTATGAAATTAAATTGGAGGAAATGATTCAGTTTTGAATCATTCTATTTAAATTGGCAAAAGCCAAAAACCCTCCTGTGAGCTACAACAATGTGGACTGCTATTCAGATGGGAAATGTAAATACTTAAGCATGGCTGATGAATTGGACCACAAGTGCCAACTGCTTGAAGTTTGGATTCTCTGCTCTCATTCCTGATGATTTTGTTCCTTCGGAGCCCCTCGTTCAGGTGATAAGTGTTTTCCTTTTGTTGTATCCATGTAGGGTGAATGTATGTTAAGACTTCTGGAAAATGGTTGTGAACAACAGGAACCAAGACCCAGAGGAAACTGGTTTCTAAACAATCCAGCATCCTCTTCCAGTTGAGAGCAGAAGAACATTCAAATACATGGAAAAAATCTTGCTGTTATGGAAAGTTAAGCTTACCAAGAGTAAACCATGATCTCTTTGTTGATTTAAGCTGACAAAAAGTGAGGTCAGAAGCAAATCTTGTTTCTTCCATAATACAGAGCCTAAAACTTACAATGGCTTTTTTCTTCCCCCCTCATAATGTTCAGGTAGTCCATTAAGCATGATTTGATTTCAGGTGTAAACCTAAAGGTCTGTCTTTCTCAGTATGAATCTCTTATTTTTGGAGTAAATTTGCCTCTTTGCCTCTTTTTAACTGCACTTTCTTCTCCTGCACATATCAGTTATTTCTTATGCTCCTTTTAGACTCTGTCACCTTGCCAAATATTGAAATAGGTTTATTTGTTGTAAAGGATATGAAAAAAAAAAAAAAAAGGATATGTCTTTCAGTGTGCTCTCTTGCTCTTTATTGTTCCTTAGATCTTAGGCAAAACTGCAGTCCTTGGAATTGTGTGAGTTCTTCACACTTCCTCCTGGAAGTGGCCCTTTTCTGCCTCTCCTCTTGGCATTGCTGGGAGGGCCTTTGCCTCTCATGCTCCTTTTGAATCACAGCTGTTTGTTTTGCATTTTTGCCACATTTGTATAGACTTTGACCAAACGACGTTATGGATGAGCGATGGGAGGAACAGCTTGCAAGGGAACTTCAAATAATCTTAGATCAGCTAGTTGTCAGCTGCATTGTGTTACTATTCAGTGTGCCTATTCCTCTACTGATGTCTTTGCAGATGTTTTAAGCTTCACATTAAAAAAAAAAAAAGAAGAAAGTATTTATACAGACACATTACCTCACCTAAGCTGGAGTCATTGTGCCATACACTCTACATACAGTAAAAAAACATTTCTCTGTTCCTCCTACGAACTTAGCATCTAAATGATCAAGACAGATAAATCTTTGGAAGTGAAGGAGAGGTCCAAGGTCACCTCTGCAGGAAAGCAACAGAACACGTCTCCCATTCTGCAGTCAGGTGACAGTCTGTCCTGTCTCTTTTATAGCAGCTTTGATAAGATGACATTTCACAAATCCCAGAAACAGACGCTGCCCATTTCCATACTTGCAGGAAGGGTGTCTTCAAGTGAGGAAGCTTGATTACAAAGTCTGCTGAGCATGTGAAGTAAAGAATGAAATATTGCGCTTGCCACAGTCCTGATTTTGTTCTTCTCTTCCATTATGTAGAGGACATATGGTATGATCTCTGTAGCAGTCGCTGCAGCAGCTTAAAAACTGATGCAATAGAACATGTGTGGAATGGAACTATTTCTGCACCAGGAGTTCTTCTGTTCTGTGTGTGTGAGTGCATGTGCGCACAAGCCTGTAAAATGCCTCATTTCTAGAGATTAAACCTATGCACATGTCTTCACACAGTGCAGGATTGGGGATAGAAATGTTTATCACTTGCAACAGAAAATGGAGTTTTCAATGCCATGCAGAAATCAACCTTGAAATTCCTGTATTTCATTCAGAGTATCCCAGAGCAGTTTTGCAAAGCCTTACAGCCCTCCAGTCATGAGGATGGATAAGGGTGAAGAATGAGCTGCAGATTGGTATGTTGCACTGAAAGAGGAGCAAAGATCCTTCTTGCCTCATGGTATAGAGATCGCATCAATGCCAGGAGCTGCACTTGAGAATAAATGGAGGAATAACAGATCCCTGCATGTTGCCATGGAGCTCTTCAGTCTGGGCTGCAGGCATGCTGTAAAATATGGTCCATCTCTTTGTTTTAGGCAGTCCTAGTTAGTCTTGACTGCATTTTTGTGCTCAGCAATCAGGTTTATCCCTGCAGAACAACTGCTAGTGATGATGGTCCATCTCTAGGGCTGCACTACCTGACCTACGCTTGGACACTGGTGTCCAGACCATGCTTTGCTCCTTTGTCCTTCCAACAAGTCCTTTACCTTCACAGAGCTTAACGTACAGAGAAAAACATTATTTTTTTTTTTCTTAATCTTGGAGATAGTATAGATATTCTTTTAATTTGTCTATTTGCCAGTTAAACTCTTCTAAGTTTCCCTCTTGAGGTGTCTGTAACTTGACATTATGAACCTTCTTATTAAATCAACTGCTTCCTGAACGTTAGCTGGTGGAGTCGAGGAAGAAGCAAACATGTTTCAAGGAAAGCCAATACTGATAAGGTGTTGGCTGCTGGCTGTCCTGTTATTGTTAGAATTCACATTTTCTCCCTCGAGTACAGAGCACCTTCTGATGGAGCGCTTCTTATATTGAAAAATGACAAGCATTAAGAAGCCCATGCCACTTCATCACTAAAATATTTACTACAGCATACTCACTTCCTCTCTCTGAAAGTGCAGTGTATTTATAGGAGTATTCTGTAATAGAGCATCATGCTCTGAGCAGTATTTTTGAAGAATTAGGCAATAGTATGTGTGAAGGGGTGGGGCAGGACTCCTCCGTTGTCCCCTCTTGTTAGCAGGTGTTGGAAGCCTGCAGGGAGCTGCAGAAGCTGATTGACTGGAGCAGATTTGCTGTGGTATGTGAAGTGTGTTAAGTCCCTGCAGGGGATGGGAAAGGCTCACTGAGCTAAGGAATTTGGGGTCTAGGGTCTCTGCAGGAAATTGCTAGGAAGGACCAACTTTAGGTGAAAGGGGACGTTTAGGTATTTTTTTTTTATTATCATTAAAATGCCAAATCCCAGCAATCCATTGGCATGTAAGTACTACAGGTCAGATCTTCTACTAATGTGCAGTGGAAGGTTTGTAATATGCTCTCCATAGCAGCTGGGAATCTGAAACTGTTGGGTAGGGGAAGATTTCTTCCTAGCTTCATGGCTGTGTTAGAAATAAGGTCCCTTAGCTCCTGTCCAGAAAGCAAGAATAATGGAAGATAGAGGTCACAGAAATGACAAGAGCAACTCTTGAAATCCAGTGTTGTCAGCACAAATGCAGCAATTGATTGAAAAGCGTCTGCTAACCAGGCAGCAAAGAGCCCAATTAGAACTGAAATAGCTAGGGTCTATTTCAGAGTTTTATGATACCAGCTCACACCACTCAGCTAATTCTATGTTATGATAATTTTTCTGCCTGGGCTGGAATCAGATGGGGACAAGAGCAGACTTGGACTGAAACAAACTGAATACCCAATACAAGACTTCTCAGAGCCTCAGCTTTTAGAGGCATCATCATAAGCATGCCCCAAA
The DNA here is from genome assembly GCF_019232065.1 of Centrocercus urophasianus. NCBI lineage: Eukaryota > Metazoa > Chordata > Aves > Galliformes > Phasianidae > Centrocercus > Centrocercus urophasianus. The sequence continues at coordinate 9,875,235 of NW_024884767.1, forward strand.
AAGGAAAGATCGGTCTCCATCTTCTGTATGAATAAGCACCACCATGGAGTGTTACTGAGGACTGCTAGAGCTTTACTGGATACTGCGAAATCTGTTGGACTTGCTATTTCTCTTGAATCAGAAATATACTTGGGAATTGGCCCAGCTGAAAGAGCATAAGAAGTTTTAAAGTGGACAATATTTTAGGAAGGCATGATTAAGGTAGGACACAGGAGAACCACTTCAGGTCCGAGATACCTGGGAGCTCTGCTGGAGTTTCCATATTATTGAGGAAGAATGCTCTCATTAGGAATGAGTAGACTATGTGGTCTGCATTGCGAGGTGGACCAAATAAGAGCACCAGCTGGGAAAGAATGGGCAGGAGACGTTGGCAGACTGCAGCAAAAATGACTTACCAACCCAGTGTTTGGCATGTCGAGGGGACATGGTGTCTAGAGGGAAGACATCTTTGCAGATACACTTGTGTTCTGCATGAGTGTGCTAAGATTAGCTGTTTGAGGAACAGCAAATAGACCCCAGCAATGAGTGAATTCACTGTGTTAAGCTCCATGGCTATAAACAGTGATCACATTGCACAGCAGTGTTTTCGTCTTTCGTGGGATCCAGTCTGACTCAAAACTTGTGACAAACTGTTCAGTAAGGGGTAGGGCAACCTCTTAATCAACGTTAGCAGTGATGCAACATTGAACAGCAATTACATAAAGAATTTCTTTATCATGTAGGAATGCATAAGAGGTTTTTGATTGCTTGTGTCATTGCAGAAGCTGGGGTGGTTCCTACAGAAATCATTGTTAACCCTAGATGTGTTCCAAGTAGAGAATTTTTAAGGATTCTTGTTTATGTTTGCATTTGCAGAATAGTTGCCTAGATAATGCTGAGTGCAAAATAAAGAAATACTACATGTGGCCATGGTGCTGATGATCTCAGTTGGCTTCATGGTGAAATACAGGCACAGGATGGCCCAGATAATAGGATGACAAATAGAACTACTTCATCATCTGTTGAGCCCTCAGTTCCATTCAGAGCTGCTTTTTCTCTGTTAAAAGGTAAAAACTATGCACCGCTCTTCCCGTTGTTCATGTTTTAAGAAAAAGTCTCCAGTTTTCTACCGATTAAGTTGAATGTGACATTCTTCTGAAAATCAGTCAGAGTTCACTCCAGAGATGTCTGCCTGTCCTAGTCAAGTGAAGGAGTGAGAGCACTGTTTATTTTGCACAAGGGCTGCAGGAAGTTGATGTGAATTTGGGTGCTGCTTACTCATGTTAAGTACCTCTGCACCTCGCAACATGACAAGCCCTATTGAACCTGGAGGAACTGCTTATGAATTGAGGCATTTCTTACTGTGAGCAGAGGTGGCTGACTGTGTCCCTCGTACTGTTGAGTGTTTTGCTGCTTAAGTCTCAATATAAATGCAAACTATTATCACTACTATGCTGTTGTTGCAGATACCCTCACTTGGCAACGGCAGTTATTTCTAACTAGCTAACATGTTTGGAGGTCCCTTAAGGTGTAATACAGCACTGTTGTAACTGAACTCTATATATCTATTGAAACTAACTAGCACAACTTAAGAATTAAATTAAATCGCTGCTGTAATGGAATAGAGTTGTGGTAAAAGCAGTTCGGGTTTTAGAAAAGGTCACATAAAATGTTCTTCAATGCTGCATGATAAGTAGACAATGCCTTCTTACAATACCCAGTTCTCGAGTGGGTACTTTAGGAGCTTACATTGCCTAGCTTATTCTACATCATGAAAAAAAAAGGAGGTCCAGTCATTTTATTCTGGAAAGCATTCTTCCCATCTCTTTGACTGTCATATGTATTTAACTGTAGTGCCCTCAAGGACAATGTGTTGGATCAGCATGCTAAGGGCTACGGTCTACAGCCTGTAGTTTTTCATTTCATATTGCTTAAGAATGGTCCTCTTTGTTTCCATTTTGAGCCACGGCTGAATTCTTACATGTTGTCTGATCTTCAGGCTCAAATGCCCAAGAGAATAGGCAGCTGTGAATCAGCCCTCTGTGTGCTTTCTAGCAGGTAGTATAGCACGGAAGGCAGTATACTTCTTATTTCTTTAAATTGATAGGGATTTGATGAAAAAGGCTTTAATAAAACAGTCTCATGAATGATTATTTTCTTCCTGCTGATGATTCTGAACTGCATACAGAAATATAAGAACCTTTTAACAGAGCCCTATGGGTTTAAACCCAGACCTTTAGATTTATAATTAAAGCTTGTTGTCTTTATGCTATCCTACACTTTATGAGAAGGATCACCTTTCTAATTATATGGTACCAGGAGGTCTGTCACATGCTTTCAGTTAGTATTAAGGTACACAGTTGTGCTATTTTTTTCTTCTTCTCCTTCTTCCATAGATTCTATATTATGTTTTGGAAATTTGACATCATGATTTTTTTTTTTTCAGGCCACATGTTTTGTCCTGTTATGTTAAGTCATCTTGACATACTGCCATGAAATGGAAATAACTGCTAGCTTTAACTTTGCTCCGTATCATTATTAAAAGGTACGTCTCATGCATCTTAATTCCCCATCTACACTGCTACCTTCCTCTCTCCCTCCTCTCCTCCATTATACTTCTTTCTTTTTCTCCTTAAAGAAGAAGGCATATTAAAATTTCCTTCCTGTTCTGCCTGAGCGGTTAATGAGGTTCTAGATAGCATAATGAATATGCAGTGCTATTGATTCGGTGTACGCGCGTGTGCATGTGTGCGTTTGTGTGTGCATGTCTTTAATCACAGCTGGAATGCAAAATCAGGCTCCACCTTTCAACTCTATCTCCATCATGCTGAGAGAGTGAGAGAGACTGAGACTGCTAGACAGCTCGAAAGAGATTGCAGCTCAGATGTCCTGGAAAACAGCAAATCCCTCAGACCTGGCAGATTCCGTTACCATGAGAACTGCAGATATTTCCATTGTGATGGCTTGCTCTAGCAGCCATCTGTTACACCCATTTGATTAGGAAGTACAGTTCAGCTTGTATGGGATTTTCGCTGCACCTTATCCCATGGCAGTGTACAGAAACTGTCTCTCTTTTTATATGCTAAACTCAATGTTTTTAAAGTGCTGTAATTTACTGAGGCTGAAGGCATTTAATGAAATGCTAGGAGGAGGTCACTGAGGGACAGTATCTCTGAGAAGAAGGAAGAGCATGAGATATATGAAGGGGATTAGTGTCCAGTATATAAATAAGATCAACCCAGAAATTAACTGTATTTAGCAATTCCTCATCCTTGCCAGAGAGAGGAGCTTGATATACAGACCTCATGAAGCCACGATAAAATTAATAATTGCCTCCTGTTATTTAATCCCACTTCATATATATTTATTGCATGCATGCAATAAATGCGTGCAGCAAATGAATTTCAGGTCCTCTCCCCAGATACCTAACATGGTGCAGTGACTACACTGTATAACGATTAGATTAGCTCTAAAAATTTAATGGCGCTATTTGACTTTTCCTAGACACAGAACAACCTTAAACTTTCTTGAAGGTTTGCTGTAATTTACTGATTAAACCAATTGTTTGGACTAGTTGCGTCCCTTGGTGTAAATTTGTGGTGAAGGAAATGGTAATGGCACATCAAACGGATATAAAAACAAAGGAGTCCCCTTCAATTAAAACTCTCCAGACATTCTTCCTAAGTGGCTGGCATTCCAGATTCAGAGTAATGTTATGCGTGGGGTAGTTGCCTGGAGTATCTTAAAATGACTGCAGGTCTTGTAAACTCAGTGAAGCTAATTAAATGCTCGCACACTGAAATGAATTTCTGATTGCTGCTCAGGAGGCATTGAGGTCAGCTCCTCTTTTCATTGCCCACACTTTATGGCCAATGCCAGATACTAAATAAATCAGATCCTCAGAATCAGGGGCTCTGTGTTTTTGTTCTTCTTATATATTCTCCCACCCGGCTGAACATAATTCCTTATCCGTCTTCATCTCAGCATGAAAAGTTTTCTCTTCTATTGTTTTTCCTCACATAGCACCAGATTACCATGGAGAAGACTATGATATCATAAGAAATGAATGAGCATGTTTCTCACCATGGGTGAAATATACATTCCAGACCTAATAAAGTCAGAAATCATGTAATGGGCCTGGTAAAATGAGCTGCTTAGTTCGTGTAAATATAAATGGTTCTTTAAGGCTCTACTTGAACTAAGCAAGTTCTTAAGCACTTTGCCGAGTACGGGGAGGTATACGAACATGTTTAAGAGCTTTTTATGAATACGGCTGGTATTTAAAGTGGTTTACTGAATCAGGGCCTCAAAATGTGGAAAAGTTAGATTTCCATCCCCTCTCATAAGAAAAGATTTTTTATTTGTAGATTGTCTTTACAGCGAATAAGAACTTCCACTTCCTGCAGCTTTCCATCTTGCATAATCCTCAAGGCTGGGCTACAGAGAAGAGAGTCCTTTTCTTTTTTTTTCTCTCTCTCTTTTCTCTTTTTATTTTTATTTTATTTTATTTTATTTTATTTTATTTTATTTTATTTTATTTTATTTTATTTTATTTTATTTTATTTTATTTTCAGACAGGGCACTTGTTTTATGAATGTGGTATCTGCCTTTGACAGGCAGCAGATGTATGGAAGCCCTGAAATCTGAAACAATAAATACCATTCAGAGTCTCACCACTAAACCTTCTTATAGTACTGCCTTTGTTAAAAGAAACATTTACAGGAATACCATCCCCCTCTTCCCACCCACCTTCAAGGCTAGGATCTGAACCATGTTTTTAAAGTAAAGGTTAAGTACCTGAGGCATGAACAGTTGACATACAAAAGAAACTAAAGTAAATTTATCATTCGTTTGCCAGCTACGAGGTGTGTCGAGGGCTTTTTCTCTCTCTTTGTAACGCATGAGAAAACAAACCTGGGAAGTGTATGCAAGGAATATTTCTTTTCTACACTGGAATGTTAACATTTGCACCTTCTGACTTAATACTGTATATTTCTTTAGAGTCATCAATCTCATGAGAGTCATCTTGCCATCTGTACCAGCATTGCTCCAGGCTTCCATATGAAAGTCCAATCTGGCGGTATAAATACTGGATAATGAAGAGTAGGTGTTAAAGTTTCTGACTGGAAGAAGAGTCTGTGTCTAGGAAGGATCTGAATTTGTGTGTTAAACAAACAGAATCTATGCTAACACGAAGTCCAACCAGAAATAACATGCTATTTGTCCTCCTACCTTCTCTCACAATCCATGCCTGTTTCTGAATTATTTTCTTCAGCTTCTCTGTTTAGGAGAGAACACCCAAGATCCAGGAGAAAAATGTTCTCTGGCCATCCTTTTACGCTTTGGAGATTACAAACAGGGGCAAGATGTTGACTTCCTGTAACATAGGGTTCTTTTTTCCCTCGTTCTCCTTTTGCTCCCAGAAAGCTATAACTACATAGATTAGCAAAACTTTTGCAAGAATGCATGTAAAACAGATTTATCTCAGTGTCAGCTTTATCTGATCCATTCGGTCTTGCAGAGTTTGGATGGTTTCCTTTGTTACAATAACCAGCTTTCAAACATCTATATCCTTAGGGTATTAAATGTCAGCCTCTAGTGTACTGTTCAAGGATAAAAGATTGACAATACTGAAGTACTCTTTTTCTTCTTCTTCTTTTCTTTTTTTTTTTTTCCCTTTCCAGCACTAGCAGAGTCTTTACACTGCACACCACTGCTGACCCCAGAAATGACCCACAGGAACTACTGGCAAAAGGAGCGAAAAGGTATTTCAGCTTATAGGCATTAGAAACTCTCTTCATTAATAGCCTTTTTGCAGACTTTTCAGATAGATTTCCTGTCATTGTGATGAGAATATATTTGTAACTAGGTCCCTTCAGTAAATGGTCAGTGGATAATTAATTGAACTAACTAGGACTTTCCGTACTGTATTTCCTTTATTGTTATTATTATTATTATTTTTAAGGGAAAAAAAATTATCTTCCTGATAGTCTTATGTCCTCTCTGCTGGATGTGCAGCTGTTTTCCACCTATACACTTGCCTCCTTCTGGCTGATTGCTTGTTCAAATAAAATTCAGGCACTCTTGGAATTGCTAATTTTTTTGTTTAGGTTGGCATCAGAACTGAAGAAGATCAGGGACCAGCCAACCTCTTTAACTGTGGTGAGCAGAACTGATGTGCCTTGGATATAGCAAACAAAAACTAGAGGCCAGAAAGATGCCATTTCCTTTTTCCTCTCCTGCTGACCTAGCCACTAGGACTGCAGTACTCCCTCAGGTAACCTGAGCTTCATTCTACACAGCTCAGATAGACGTAACGTCCTCTTCTATCTGAAGCTGCTTAATCTGCCAAATACCATGTTCACCACATTACTAATGCACTAGTGACCCTGATCGCGCTAGAAGCAGCAGCTCAGAGGATAATATTTGGTCCACATCAAGATTGCAGTGTTGGCAGTGAGTAAGGTAGCAAAAAAAATCTGCGTTGGAGTTAGAAGGGACCTTGGAGGATCATCTAGTTCAGCTCCCCTGCCCTGTCCCTGTGAACAGGGACATCTACAGTTTGACCACGTGCTTAGAGTCCCATCCAGAATGACCAGGTATGAGACATCCACCTCATCTCTGGGCAGTACCAATGCCTCACAACCCTCACTGTAGAAGACCTTTTCCTTGTATCTAACCTAAATCTCCCCTCTTTAAGATTGAAATCATTTTCCCTTGTCCCATCACCACAGACCCTACTAGGGAGCCTGTTCCCTTCTTTCCTAAAGCTGCCCTTTAGATACTGAAAGGCCATGGTCAGGTCTTCATAGAGCCTTTTCTTCTTTGTGCTGATCAGCCCCAGCTCTCTCAACCTGTCCTTATCAAAGATGTGTTCCATCCCTAGGACCATTTTTGTGGCCCTCCTCTGGATGTGCTGCAACAGGCCCATGTCTCTCATGCACTGAGGACTCCACATCTGGATGCAGTACTTCAGGTGAGGCCTCACCAGCACAGAGCAGAAGGGCAGGATCACCTCCCTGGTCATGCTGCTTTTGATGCTGCCCTGAGTATGGTTGGCTTTCTGGGCTGTGAGGGCACATCGCTGGCTCATGTCCAGCTGCCATCACCAGTACCCCCAAACTCTTTTCAGCAGGTCTATGCTCCATCCATTCATCCCCTTGCTTTTACTGATACTGGGTGTTGTCTCAACCCAGGTGCAAGACCGTGCAATTGGCTTTGTTAAACTTCATGAGATTTACCTGTGCCCATTGCTCAAGCCTGTCTGGGTTCCTCTGGATGACATCTCATCCCTTTGGAGTCAGTCACACCCCACAGCTTGGTGTCATCAGCAAATTTGCTGAGGTCGCACTCAACACCACTGTTGATGTCATTGATAAAAGTATTAAAGGGTATTGTTTCCAGCAGTGACCCATGTGGGATACCACTTGTCACCGATCTCCATCCAGACACTGAGCCACTGACCACCACTTTTCTGGACTTGATCCAGCCAATTCTTTGTCCATCAAACCATCCACCAATCAAATCCACATCTTTCCAATTTAGAGACAGGATGTTGTGGGATATCGTGTCAGAGGCCTTACTGAAGTCCAGATAGATGACATCAGTAGCTCTTCGCTTGTCCATCAGTGCAGTTACACCTGAATTAATAGAAGACATTAAGTTGGTCAAACAGGATTTACCCTTGGTGAAATCATGACCTTTTTGTTTACTGTAGTATATCAAATCTGATCTGCAAATTATTGATAATATAACTGTAATTCTGCTTATGGCAGAGTTCTCCTCGGCACTACTATTGTACATACTCCAGTCTCCTAAATAAGTCACACACCAGTGGAAAACTACAGCGAAGCTGAGTTAGACTTACTGCTATTTTTCACTCTTTGATTATGCTCTTAGCACACCGGTCTCTGACCACTTTAAATATAAGCTTGCAAATGTCATCCCATAAATGATTTCATCACCTTCACAGCTGGATTTGAGACAGCTATAGATTTGATATTATTTGAGACAGTATAGATGATGTTTTTGAGCAAAGTCTTTTCCCTCTCTCACTGATCCTCATTTTTTCTGTTCAGGAAACACAATCATGACATTCATTTTGCAATCATTGGGATGTTTCTCAAAATATATAGAAACAGTTTCTCAATGAATATGCAAACTTCTCCTTTTTCATCAAAGAGTATAAATTACCCATCAAGGAATATTGATAATTACTTTTGTTAACATCTTTAAAATAACAAATGTGTGAAGTAACAAAAATCCTTTCATTTTAACATTATGAATTCGTAGGTGAGAAGCATTGCTTTTTTAAGAGTGGGATGAACGTTGAACATAATTTTCTCCCTGAAGTAGTATCCATGGAACAGACAAAGGAAGGATGGAGCTGGCTGAATTCTTCAGAGATTTTGTTCTGACAATTATTTGCATGTATATTTAAATTTCTTTGTCTCTGCGTGTCTTTGTCTCTGTGAGTTGAATGTGTCCACACATCAGTTGCTTTGAGGAATATGTGTGCCTTCCTACATCTTTTATTACTTTCTGACAGAAAGAGTATTCCAAAGGAAAGGTCTTAATGCAGGCAGCTTGGTCAGATAAATGTTTTTGTTTGTCCTCAAAATGATGGACATAAAACATGGACAACATGATCCTTGTCTCACTTATGCCATTGTAAATCAGGGTGAGCTTTACTGAAATCAGTAGGTATAGCCTACTGTTTAAAACAGACTTAGGAAAATCAGGTATTTGAGTGCTGTGTCAGTCCTTCTTTCTTTCTGGTACTTAGAATCTCCTCTGGACCAAAGCAACAACAACAAAAATCTGTTAAAAAATTTATTGGGGGAATCAAAATAATCACCTCTGAATTTTAGCTGCAGAAAGTTGTGATCCTTTGCAATTACTGCTCTAATCAAGATGTTTAAACACCAAGTGTCCTCACACAACAGCAAAAGAACATAGAGCACTCCTCCTTGCCTCCCATCCATCCCAGCTGAAGATGTTGCTGCTCTGATATTTTGCAGTGTTAGACTTGTAAGTGTAGCTGACACAGCCCAAGAGTGCACTACGGAAATTCTTGATTTGCTAGTGACTATTATTTTAAGCATTTCCTTCATGGCAAATACATAAGGGGCTTTAGTATGTAGTGTGTGTTTAAGCCTGTCTCTCCCTTTAAGTCTAGAGATCAGTTATTTATAGGAAGCAGACATCTAGGCAATCTTACCCTTTTCTTCTGAGCACTGAAGGCAGTGAAGGTTGCAATATTAATTGCTGCATCAGCCACTTTAAGATTTAATGTTTTTTCCCATTCTATAGGCAATGTATCTCTTGCATGATTTCCCACATAGTCTTCATTTTCACAGTCATCTGAATGATAAGCAACAATAATGTCTTTGGAAGTGATCCATAAATCATATTCAAATCCACGCATCCAAATGATCCTATTTTTAATCTCTAAACTACTGTAGTGTGTGCTTGCTAGTGCAGTTCAGTTGGAAGCATTATGTTCCCCACCTACATATTTCCTTCAAATCAGTGACAGTGTACCCAAAAATAAATAAATAAATGTACCTGGAACTTGACTAATAATATACAGAAAAACTACAGGCAGTGAAGGAGTCCCCAGATAAAATAATATACTTATATGCACTAGAGAAAACACAATGTTTTATCAGAATTTGTAGAAGGAAGATGAATGGCTTTGGGTTTAGGTCACTGTGTTAGAACTGAAAGTATCTAAATTGTCTTCTCTGCTTTCCCACAGAGTCTCTGAATTGCTTTGGACCACTAAAATATTGGTTTTTTATATTGTGATTATATTATCTCTCCACCTCCACCACCACCTACTACCTCCACTTCACTACCTATTTAAAAACAGAAAATGGTAGGAAAATCACAAAATTCTAAACAAATTGAACTTTTTAGATACTGTTTAGATACAAGCCGGGTTTTAGCAGCAACCCTGATTTGGGCACATCACTCGAGAAGATGGGACAGAGATAGATTTGTCTAGTCTGACATCTTGCTACTACTTTCTTGTGCTCTAAGAAGTTCTAAAGTAGATAGGTAAGGGCTAGCCTCTTTCTAAGGCAGCATGATGCATTTTTGGTTTTCTTTTTGCATCCTCAGACTAGTTTTCATACACGGCTTTTAGAAAGTAAGAGAGGTGATTTTGAATTTCGTAGTATGTTTAGCCTACTGTGATCCTCACTTGCCAGCAAAGTCAAAGATGTTGGCTAGTGACATCAGCAAAAGGAGTAGTGAGACTTCTACCATCAAGGAATTGGAATATGATGAAGAAATTCACACTGTGATTTTTGAAGAAGTCCATCACTTTTTGTAGGGAACCTTGTTGTCCTGATGGTCAATTAATATTGCTCCTCTGCAGAGTTGCCATTTCATGTCTCCTTTCTTGATGCACAGGTTTGCTTTGCTGCTTTTGTATAAACAAGTGCACTCCTACAGAGTTGCAAGTAGAGTGTGATGCCTAGCTTCTGAGTGATATCTTGTATTCTTATCAGCAGGCAAAAAGTTGCTATTTTGACTATCATTAAGAATCTGAAGTATTTTCCATCTTACCAATTTGGAAATGAGTTGATGTGATCTGGTTTCATTCAATTTACATTGAATAGATTTTAGCTCTGTTAACTAGTTAATTCTGGGGGAATTGAAAAGCCCCAGTCCTTGTAAGCACAAGGAAAGAAGACATTGCATTTGTTTGAACCGTGCTTAACTAACTCCCTCTCTAACTGCGTATATAAGAAAAGTGAGTTTTAGTTGCATGTAAACAGGGAAAGTCTTTTACTAAAACCAGGGTGAAATGAAATATTTGCTAATGTTTTGTTGGCTTTGAACAGCCCTGCCAACACATGATTTGAAAGGGAAAGGGGAGCAGTGTTAATGATATGCTTCCCTACAGCACAGCTCCTTGAATAGCACAGCCCATGACTCCTGCTGAGCCCCCTGTTTGCTCTGTTTCTTTGGTTGAAGTCTGTCTCTAACCCACAGGGCTGTGTGGCAGGGAAGAAAGAAATTCACATCCATTTGCTGGCTGTTCATAAATGATATGTTAGTAGAAGATCTGACCTGATCTCGTTCTGTCTCAAAGAGTATAAATAGTTCCAGGACTCTGTGTTGTTTATTTGTTTGTTTGTTTGTTTTCCTCAGGAAACATCATTTTGTTAAGGCCACACTTGGAAATTTGTTTCCTTCCTTAGCTGTCCTCAGCTGATCCATTGGAATCTTCTGAAGATGAAATCAGAAGTGATGTCAAGCTTCACAGTTGCCATCCTGTGCAGGAATGGTTATGCCTGTTGTGGAGCTTTTCAGGGAACCCTCACGCTCTTGTTCCTCCTCCCATATATCTATAAATTTAGAAGACCTAGAGTCATAGAATATGATCAACTGGAAAGGACCCATGAGGATCATTCAGTCCAACTCCTGGCTCCACACAAGATCGCCAAAAAGTCAAACCATATGTTTGAGTTGTGCTGCTTCCTTGTAATTGGATACAAAGAGCAGTAGAAAAAAGATCCGTCTTTTACTATCCCTGAATTCTAATGCCTAGGGTAAAAGAATGTCCAACCCTTGGCCATGTTTTGGATGTTGCCAGCAGCTCTGGGGGAGTATGGGAGGTAGGTGACACTGATTCTGCTGCTTCCTGTCTATTACATAGCCAGAAGTAGCAGATGCACATCCCCTCCACTGCCAGGACACCTCATTATGCAGACATCCCCCGAGGCAGGCAGCTTCCATCATGCTATCCATGCTGGAGCACTGTCTAATAACCATGATCCTGACCTGAATGCTAATGGACCTGTGACTTCAGAATGTTCTGTGCCCACTTCTTATGTTTCTCTTGAGGTTATCAAAGAAAGGTATTTCCTTCCAGTGGCTGAAAGGAGTTGTGAGAGTACTTTTAGTTATACATGGAATTTTCAAAACATCTGGCTTGGGTATTTTCAACTAAGTCATAGTTATGGATCACAAAGAATTACACAATATTGGAAAGGGTATTGGTTTTATGTGGTACGTCAGGTTTCTGCATGTAATCTCAGCACTGTGCTGGACTTCTAGGCAAGGATGCAGTGACAGTTCTGAGCCTCCTCATTCAGTGTATGCTTAAAATTGTGAATGCAAGTTGTACTGAAAAGATCTAGTAAAGGATCAAGATCTTAAATTCTGTATCCACACTAATTGGCAAATGTGGGCTATTTTCTTCAAGATAGTCCTGCCTATTGTCCAGCGTTGACGACATTACAAGCTTTAATTATTTGATTGTTATGTTGAAAGCAAAGCAATACAAAAGTTTTACACTGAGAAGCTCTCTTAGTAATGTAAGCAGCTTGTTATATTATGGGTTAAAAAGAGATTCTTTTTGATCAAATAGCTCATATGTGCTCAACAATGTCTAAATAATTTATTGTGGCTTTTGATAAGGGTCACATCCAACATAAGCTGAGGTGAAGATTCTCAGTTGAATTCAAATCTGACTAGCAACCTTCTTTAGCTCTTTTCTTTTACCAAATTGAGTATAAGTGGAACTGCAGTGTCGAGTGAATGAATCTTAATCATAAGACGTTGTTTAGCAGCAAGTGTAAGCAGTGGTGAACTCAAACCAGGTACAATTTGGGGTATGCGTATATACCAGAAATAGGCATATGAGTAAGAATGAAAAGTTTTGGTTTTTATCTATCACTATGTCTGCAGGCATACTATTTATGTATGCAGAAGAAATGATAATTGGGTTCCAAGTACAGATGGAGACTCAGAATTCTCTAGGATAAAGCTTTTTACAGGCTTAGAACATCTCAACACTGTTAAGACTGCTGATGTCAATTTTCTGTTTACATCCAACAGGAAGTGTTTCAGTTTTTCTTGTCTGCGCAGATTCAGACAAAACCTCTTATGGTTCTTTGTTTTTGACTCAGCACTGGCAGCTCTCCTTTCTGTTAGATGACACTGTAAAGATGTGACAAGTCCTGTGGAAATGACATGAACCCTACACAGAGCTTCCATCCTGCTGTAGTTCCCTTCCACAATATTTATGGATGGCAACATTTTTTTTGATCCTCAGTCCTTTTGGGTAAAGAAAAGTAACACTAACTATTGCAGAAAAACACATTTTCCTCTAAATTATATCTTTTTTTCAGGTTAAAAGTATGTAATTTCACGAGGAACACCTTGGGACTTATCCTGCTGTGAAGTCATTGCTCAATTTCTCTCAGCAGCGGTAAGGTGCCCACAGTTCTTAAACTGCTGAATAGCCCCTGTGAAAGTCAAGACACTGGTATTGTGGATGACAGCTGATGCTGATATTGGCACACAGCTCATAGTGCTGTAACAGCTTGAGATTTTGCTTCAGGGTTCCCAGTGTTTGCGTAGTTCATATATGTCAGGCTCCTGGTTAATCATAGCTCGCCGTATGGTGAATGCATCCCATTGACTTGACCGGTTTTAAGCAATTAATTTTAAAGAGATGACAGTGTCTGTCTTTTGCTACTTTCCCCGCTCTAAAATAATAAACTAAATGCCCGTGCTTTTAACCTAACTTCTACTGTGTTAGGCAAGAAGAGAGAATAAAAGGGAGAAGACTGTTTTAAAGATGAATGCATGCTTAAGAACAACAACAAAGAAAAATATTTTCATGAGCCAAAAAAGAAAGAATCAGAATTGGAAAGATGGCCAGGATAACTTAAAAGAATATAAATGCTTATATAAATATAAATAGAAAATAAATGAAATCTAATAAATTCAAAAGGGGCTCTTTTTTTGGAGTTGAAGGTTTGAAAAGCAAATACTGATTTTTTTTGTGGAAGATTTATAGGCAGGACAGACTGCCAGTCCAATGCAGAATAGTTGGAAGGAGAATGATTTTGCTGAGTCAAATTGAGAGGCTCTAGCTCTACTAGTTGTCCTGGAAAAAGTAAAGAAGGGACACAGAAAGGAAGAAAGTGGTTAAACAGCTCTTTGGGTTCTAGTGGCTTATTATTATTTTTTCCAGGAAAATTATTAGGAAGTTGAAAGAAAGTCTCACATTGTCAGGAAACAGGCTACTGGAAGGATAGTGCAAACAACATCATAAAACTAACTGTCTACAGAAGACAGTTTCATGTATTAACTACAGGTGTGCTGCTGAACTAATGCTAAGATGTGAAGGATTAACAATGTAAAGGAGTATTTTTCCTGCCCCCTTCGTCCCCTTTTCCTCAGTTTCAGACTGGCTTTGTCTGAACTATGCAGTGATTCTGACAGTCTTCCTCTACTTTGGCTCCAGTTGCTACCTCCACCCCTAGCCTGGCTCAATCACCTTGTTATTAATCACGTTTGTCTGAGTGCCTGGAGACACCCAAGCAAGCTCAGTCTTCAGCTATTTGAAATCTGAGGGCTCTTCTTATTTTGGATCAGTCCCAGCTGCTCTTCCCTGATCACCAGTCCAGATGGAGATCGTTCATCTCAAAATGTAACTTTTAAAGACTAGCTGGAAATTTGAGCATGAACCTTTGATTAGAGATGGCTAATACTGACCCACGAGTAATACATATATATATTTTTCATACAACATGTATATTTCTGTGAAAATGTGTGTGTGTTTCTCTGTGCATATTGGTTTTTTGGTGGTTTTGTTGTTGTTTTTCCCTCTGATAGAAATTCCACATTCTTTTCAAAATGTTCCTGTTTTGTTCCCCCTGAGTGAATTACTTTCCTCCTATCCAGATACCTGAAATGGGAGGGACAGGAGAATTCTTCGAACCTATTTTGAACTTTTCCGCGAACACCACAGTTTTTTTTTCACTGTGCCTGAAATGCATCAGCACAGAGAGACAAGTTTCCCACACACCCTGGAAGACATTGCCATGTCCTCCCTCTACTTACCCTTTATTTTTCACAGTTTTTCAGCTACATATAGTAAGTTAGGTTCTCTTACCTTTTACTCATACATCAACTCATACATCATGCCTTCCAACATGCTTATCTTTAATGCTGTTCTTTGTATTTGCTCTGTTTTATTGGCATTCTCTTTACAATGAGTTGTCCAAAACTGATCACAGTTTTCCAAGAGGGGCCTCACCAGGGCTCCGTGCAGAGGAATTATTACCTCTGTAGCCCTGCAAGTAATTCTGCTCCACATCCCAGTATGGTATTTGCCTCTTTGTGCTACAGCCTCTCACTGTGAGCTCATGTTTAATCTGTCATCCACCATCACTCCCTAAATAAGTCCTGCAGCACTTCCGCTTTAGAAATAAAAACACAGAGAAATGTTTGACAAAAAAGTAAAGTTATTCCCTTGGGTGATTCTTTAGAGAAAACCAAGGTTTTCGTATAGCTGCAAAGACACTGTAACACAACCTCATGCCTTGCTTCCACGTATCTGGATTTTGCAGCTCTAATGCCAAGAGTCAAAACAGATATGGCATTTCCAATTTGTACATTTTTTCTGTACATTTTCTGGCAGCAGCCCTGGACTACCCAGAGCACTGATACAGTGGAGGAATGCCACATCTACTTTTAGAGTTCATATCTACTAGATTTAGAGTGCAGAAATCCTGCTGTGCTTTATGGAGTTTGGATGTATGTGCTGTGAATGTTGTTTCAGTTACTTGATATTTTACGGAAATTGAGTGAATGCTACTGTATATGGGCAAAACTGGGACATGTCTTGACTCACAATTTTTACTATCTCCAGGTTTGGAGAGTTCTTCACTCTTCAGGCTGGATTCCTTTCAAGAACTGCCGGTCTTTCTTTTCTCCTGCTGAATTTATTTGGAAAAACTTTGTTGATATTTGAATTTGAAAAGCCTGCATAATGTTTAATCTCCTTTTTGGCCAATGATTTGTTCTTCCAGAACAAAAATCCTCTCCTTTTTAGTCCATCTGATTATTCAACCTAATTAATCACCATGAAAAACACTACTGAGAATTTGTAAACATTGTTTGGGGAAGTAGTGATGAGGACATATTTACCTTCAGAGGGCTACAAGAATTATGATGTGTCAAGTCGTAATATATTGCATATGAAGATAGTCTGTTCTTTTAGGACTCAGCCATATACTGTTTCTTTATGTATTGTGAATCAACCTAAGACTGTTAAAATAGCAACACTTCTTTCCTTATTTCTAAGATCTGTTTGCCTCTTTCTCTGCTCTCCTTGAAGAAAACCAAGCATCGCAAACTGCAGATGAACGTTTCTTGGAAATGCCCAAACAGCCAAGTGAAAGAGCTGAATGTCTCAGGAAGAAAGACCCTATAAATATTGCAGAGCACAAGCATTCCTAAAGTGCTTCCTCATTCCCAGTTGTAGCATAGGAGCACATGCTTACAAGGCACACCATCCTGAAATTGATAGGAGCCTTTCTGTGGACTGCGTTGTTTGTGTACTAATCTTCCAGGTTCTTGCACTGAACACTTGTTGCTACAAAGAGCTCTTAAAATTACATTTAAATTGGAAATAGGAATCTCCTCAGTCCCAACATTGGAGTAGAGTCATTATTTCCCATGCCTGTCTTCTCTCACTCAGGAAGCTGCTGCAACCTGAAACCTTCTGATTGTTCCTTCTTCAAATGCCTCTCTGACTGCCTGAACTCAACTATTTCCCTGTGAAAGGAGGGAAAATATGGGAATTTAGACAAGCAGAACAGCCCTTATGCTCAGCCTAAAGAAGAAAGGTCAAGAGGGGTCTGATTTTCCCAGCCACTGAAAGGTGTTTACCTTCTCCCTTGGTTTTGGCACAGGAACCTGTAGAATGCAACCCTGAATTCAGGAAACTGCTAAAGCAAAACCAAGGATTAAAGAGTGTCATCAGGTGTGTTTTAGGGCTCACAAGGAGGCACATTTCATCAGTTCAATGTCATACGTCCAGGTAGTGGTGAGACTACTTCTATATACAGCTGTGTACAGATCTGGAGATGCAGTTAGTTTGAAGAACAGAAAGAAACTTTAGATGCTAGATCTGCTCAGCTTAGTAGAATGGTAAACAAGGGAGAATTTGATATAAATATACAGGTTATATATATACTAGTGTGGGTTGAGAAAGAGCATTTTTAGTGAAGAGCAGAACCTGTGATGGGAAGAATTAATTACAAGAACTTTGTAGACACCTTTTTCTTACTGAAAATGAGATGAAGATTCTTAACTACTAGAAGAAAAAGGTTCTGAAGCAGCCTCCCAGGAGGGAGAAGTGTGCAGGGAAAAGCTCAGATAGAGTTCTGTCTGACTGCAAGAAGTATTATGTGATATGATTGCATCATATCGTCACTCACAAGGGCTCCAGGTATGTCCCTTTGGGGATGCTGTCTGGCTTAGTTGCTCTTCCTGAGAACTGAGATTTTTTGTCTGGATTTGAGAAGTGGTCTGAAGCAATGTGAATCAGAATGCATGGGTGAGCTTCTGGACGCTGTCTGTTTGTATTGATTCAGTAGATGTGAATGTGATGCATCTGGCAGTTTAAAACACTGAGAAGTTCGTCTTCTAAGTATTTATTAAGGTTTTCACAGAAAGGCAGTGTGATCAAAGTTGTGGACTGAGTCATGGTCATGTTACTTAAACAAGAACCTTGTTTGGATCCTGTTTGGAAGGGGGAAGAGCACTGGCATTTCTGTCTTGACTTTGAATGGGAAATCTTGAGAGGTCCAGTGTAAAGGCAACAAGTCTAGTTGTTTGGCTTCACTTTGTAATCTTAAACTCAAATTAACAGTTGTCCTGCATGAATCAAAACATCAGAGCGGTTCCTAATCTTAAGCCTTAAAAGGAGAATGGCAATGTGGGGAACTCACACTGTCACACTCACTCACAAAGTAGATAGCAGGAGTACGTTCTGTGTCTTCTTTCTTGATTGAATAGGATGTCATCTGAAAATAAAATCCAAGAAGTGAAGTTCAGTGACAAAAAAAAAAAAAAAAAAAAAAAAAAGCAAGGAAAGACAACTGCTCATTGAGTATTTTGCAGTAAATACCATATAGAGTCCTCCCAAATCTGAGGTCTTTCCAGTCTTCATTTGAAACTAGTAGTATGGATTTCTTTACTGCAAATGACTTTCCTCTGGGAAACTCATTGCAAGTGTCTGGAAGGAGAAGTTTTCTTGGCCATGTATCATACATACACTGCAGATGATCTGGAGCAGGACCTTTCTTGGTCATGTACCATGTAGTGCAGATGATTTGGAGCAATATGGAGTTGCTTTGATTTCTCCTTTATCAGGGAGCATACCAGGACTCAAAAATAGAGCAGCTCTATTCTCTACTGCTCTACTGCAGGCATGCAGTGAGGCATCCAGTGATGTCTGCCAAAGGCAGCATTCTCTTGCAGAGGTCTGCAGCTGCACAGGACTTACTATATGATGAGATTGTATGTTCCTGCACAGTGCTCTTCCTTGAACTTCAAATACAGGCTACTGTCAGGAACTGGACAATGTGAAAATCTCTCACTTCTTTTAGTTCAGTCTTTGGTAACTTCTCTCACCACCACTCCTTTCCTAGTTTGGAGACAGATTGGAGCACTTCCTTCTTTTGTTTATTTCACTAGGGAACAAATGGTTCATTTCCCTCTGTCCCAGCTGCAGTGAAAGGTTTTCTAGCTTCTCCAGAATATATTATGCTGCAGAGCAAGTCCTTTTTACTTTTCAACTCTGTGCCTTTACCATGTATTGTAATCTGTCCGCTCTGATTAGGTTCATCCTATAGAATCACTGCCAAATTCTCTTTTATGCAGCAATGTTTAGTCTTCAGCCTGGGAGCTATGTACAGTCCTTTTAAGATGTTCATACATCAATATCAGTCTTGACTAATCCTGAGAAGCTTTGGACGACGGGAAGAAGAAAAGCTTGAGGTTAGCTGTGCAAGTTACAGGACGAACACTGCATTCTATTCTGGCTAAACTTCCACTGCTATCAATGAACATTAGGTTTGAGACCAGGGCTGCAGATTTTGTTTCTGATGTGGTTGTACGGAGCACTGTCTCGGCAAGGACTGGATTCTACTTCTGTTAGAGAGCTCCACAGTTGATTTCAGTAGGGACCCTGTACAACCCCACACTCACACAGAAAATATGGCTTAGACAAAAATAGATTTTACCCATCTAATGCTTCTACATGAGAAAAACAAGACTTTCAGCATTTTATTTTCCATAAATGTAGGTGAATTCCACATCAGCATGATTCTGACCTTAGTGATGAGAGAAACTTGTTGTTCTCTAATGAACACTTAGGGCATGTGGAATCCTGGCAGGCTGATGCAGCCCTAACACACACAGTGACAGAGATCCCAGAGCAGCCCTGGAACAACTAATGTAATGAGAATCTGTATTAAATGTTTTCTTGTTGTTGTTGTGGGGTTTTTTTTGTTTGTTTTTCATTTTGTTTTGTTTTGTTTCTTTGCTTGTTTGTTTGTTTGCTTAAAATATCCGACTGAGGAGAAGCTGCAGACGTTTTCATGTGAGAAACCACCTTAATTTTGTGACTGTGTGTAACTGTGAGGTCTTTGCTGCCCGCAATGCCCTGTGATAAAGGATGGGTAATGTCGCTGCCAAAGGCTTGGGGAATTAAGAAGCCACGGTTGCATGGGAGTTGTGTTGGCTGAGAAGGCCACTTAGCAAATTCCTTACTTGAGCATTCAAGGGCACTCTCTCGCAACTCGATCCTCACTTTTCCAAGTACACGGAGGAGAAGAATGTTTCACTGTCCAGAAAGCACCCGGGCCTTGAGATAAATGAGAATCGAAACAAACGTTTCCATTCATATCAGGGGCCCCTCCTCACTAGCGTCCTCACTGATCTGTAAAAACCTTCTTTGTAAGTGGTTTCTAAAGCATAATCTGTGCTTTTAATACTGTTTGATTGAATAATTCCAATGTAAGGTTTGTTTTTTAAAGGTTTTCAGAAGTGTTGTAAGAAGCAAAAGTTTTTAATAGAAACCTGAAGCCACTGACTGAGGAAAATTTCCTCACAACTGTTCCTGTTGTGGAGAAAACTGGAGGAAAATCAAGTCCAAAGCACTAAGGGTCATGTGAATAGTGAGAGTGGAATTCAGGGGCTTCGTTTCAGTAATTGCGGTGAAATTGCTCCCAGCAGAGGCAAGAAGAAGAGAAATTTTAAAGGTCCAAGCAGACAATAAAAGATCTCTCTGCCTTCCTAAAGCACCAAAGGAAACTTGAGTGCAGATTAGCTTACAGAAGAAGGACTTTCCTTTTCTGGAACAAATTTCTCCTTTTCTCTCACCACCCAGAAATTCATCAGAAACTGAGTACGCTTTACAGGGAACTGGGTTGGTTTTGTCTAAAGCCCAAGAGAGAGCTAACAGATCCAAAATGGTAAAAGTGAAATAAAACTTAAGAATGTGTGTTGTGGGGGAGGACAGATAGTTCTTTTTCCTTCCTTCCTTCCTTCCTTCCTTCCTTCCTTCCTTCCTTCCTTCCTTCCTTCCTTCCTTCCTTCCTTCCTTCCTTCCTTCCTTCCTTCCTTCCTTCCTTCCTTC
>NW_024884767.1:9986575-9994217 GCF_019232065.1 Centrocercus urophasianus
GCCTGTATTTTTGGTTCAGAAAAATTGTGTGGCTTTAACCTCGGTTGTCTAATAATGTGTGACCTTGACTTTACATGGATTGGAAGTATTTCAGTGTTGGCTTTATCAACATTAGCTTTTTATCTGCAGAGGAGTACCCAAAGAAGTAAGACATCTTGTCTCCTTTTGCTTTAGACCCCCAGATCTCTCCTCTAATTTTTAGAGGAATGAGGAGAAAACACTCAGCATTGCCATGATGGGTATGATGATATGACTCATTGCAGGGCAAGAACAGTGAAGCCATCACCTGGTGCAGGGCTTGGTCAGGCTCAGCACACACATTGCATTCAGCTGCATTGTACAGGAGCTCAGAGCTCTCCTCTTCCGATGCCATGTACTTCTTTTCAAGTGATCTCTGCAAAGGAATCACTGCAGCCTGTGCATGGAGAAGAGTGGTAGAGGAGGGTTTTGGAAACCAAGTATATAGGATTTATACCTCTTCATGTCTTCTCTGCTTCTCACAACACAAACTGACTTTGAAAGATTGGCTCAGAAAATGAATACCCAGGACATTGGTCTCTGTTACTTTGCTGTGAAATTACTTTTCTGAATGAAAATATTGAATTCCTTTGAAAGCAAGTGCATAATATCGCTGGAAATGAAAATCCTGTGGAAATCACAAAGGAAAGAAGACCAAGGGATATGAAAGCTTTATATTTCTAAATGTTAGTCAGGCTGAACTTCTTCTTTTACTTTCTTTCTATGTGTATTTGTATGACAGCAATCATAAATGCTCTTTCTGATGTTGATACTGTGGGTGCTGGAATCTCTTTGATGCTTATATTAGGTTTATGTTTTATCTACAATAAACAGCCAATAACATGATCTTAAATTTATTGGGGAGCTTGTGAACAATCTGGGCTAGCACACCACCACACAGATTATGAAATAATATAAAAGTCACTCTCAGTGAGCTGACTTTAGCCTTGGTGAATAACACCCAAATCCTCATGTGTTCTTGTGGTATCCATGCAGAATAAGGTGCTTCCGTCAGAATAAGGTGCTGCTCTATATGGGAGATCTAGCGTGGTTTACAAAACTCAGTGAAGAATAATGAAATGTATAGGTCAGATTTTTGGATGTAACTGGTACCTTCTTCCTTTTTTGTTCGCACTGCATAGGAAGATGTTAAAAAATGAACTTGTTCCCCACAACAGAAGTATGTAGCCAACCCAACTCATTTTGAGCACCTGAAGACCCAGGATTGCACTGTTTGGTGATTATTGCAACCAGTTTTCTTTTCAATGTTTGACTCACCAGACTGGAAACAAGCAGTGTCTTGCTGGAGGCAGCCATAGCCTTTTGTTTAATGTAGCTCTCCCACTAAAGTCTGGTATGCATAATGTACAGAGAGCTCTGATGTGCTTTAAATCAAAATGTCCAAACAACTTCTGAGTATCTCTGAATGGAGACTCAAAGATTTTGTCTTGTGGGAAAGGGAAGTACAGGGACACAGGAGGGTATGGGAAGTCATACAAATTTGGATCTAATTTTCTTTGCTGTAGTCAGAAAACACTGCAATGCACAGAGAAGTAGCTGAAATTTAAAAAAGGAAAAGGATTTTAAACTGTGATTCCAAAATAACCTTTTCTCGCCTTTTTGCAAGTAGGTAGGTAGGTTCCACAGAATGCAGGGTATGGTTTAATTGCTTATGTAGTGATTACTCTGTTATTCATTTATACAGCTCTGCTAGCTTTACTCATATTTCTGATTTACACTAAAGTGCACACAAAAAAACAACCACTGGTAAGTCATTACCATTCCACCCCCCCACAATTCTCTTTTGTGATGAGTAAGATTCTTACAATGTAGAACCTGCTGTAACTCTGCTCCTGCTGTATCAGCAGAAGATTCACTTTGCAGAATAAAACCAACACACCTTCTCCCTTTTGGAATTGTAATTCATTGTTCTTTTTAACTCTAATCCAAGAACTCTATTTCTGTCTAACTTTACATAGGCTGCTCTGAAAGTAATGCCTCCTAATTATTTCCATGGAAACAACAGCAGATACAAAGTGCACAGTGGCACTATTTGATAGAGAAAATTCTCAGCTATAAAACGTTATTTTTCAACATAATGACTACCATTAGCTCTACATTTTTGCCAAAGCCTGCATGCCATGCTCAGAAAAATCTACACTGGTGGAAATGACGCACTGTTTCACATCTGCTGTGATGGTGTCATTGCTAGAAAAATGTTGCCCATTCAGCCCATCTTTCATTGGCTCGAATAAATAGATGTCAGAAGGTATCAAATCCATTCTACACAGTGGATATGGTAGGACAGTCCAGCCAAGTTTGGCATTGTATTTCATGGAATTCAAACTGTTAATGAGGTTTGGTGTTATTGTGTTGCAAGAGGAAGGTTGTCTTCCTCTCTGATCTGACTCAGGAACTTTGTGTCAGCATTATGATGTAGCTGTCATAGTCAATAGTTACTCAGAATTCCTGGAAATACACAAGGATCCCCCCCTTTCTTTTCCTTAAGACAGTACACATCACTTTAGCCACTGACGCCTGTGTGTTGAACCTTTTCTTTGATAAGGAATTCACATGTCACCACTATGTGGACTGCCATTTTGACTCTTGCTCATAGTGATGATACTATCTCACCATCAATAATGATGTGATGCAGGAAATTGTCACCTTCAGCCTCATATTGGTTGAATAGGTCCTGATGAACTTGCATAGTGTTCTTTCTGTTCTTGTACGAGCATTTGTGGGAACCACTGGTGCAAACACTGCAATATTCCAACAGTGCCACCTTTGTTTCTAATGAATCAATGTTGATATTCAGCTCTGTTCACAGTTCCATGGTCCTAATCTGCTGATTTGCACAAACGAGCTGATTAAGACACTCTTCATTTCATGGTGACAGCTGTGCATGGCCATCAGGAACGTGGTTTATCTTTCAAGTCACTGTTGCCACTCCTGAAATGCATCACCACCACCTCACTGTGCTCACATCCACTGTTTGGTCTCCATTCACATTCAGCAGCTGTCGATGAATGTCAGTGAGTGCCACTGTTTCTGCATGGAAGAATTCAGTGGCACACTTTTGCTTTATTCCCACCTTCCATGTCAGATGTCATTCTGTCAGACTGCCCCTCTGCTGCCATCTCTCACATGGCAACAAAATATAGCAGGGTACCAGTGTGAAGGTTCAGCCTTACTGCCACACCACCAACATCCGCCTCTGATGTCATGGGCCAACATCATAAAATAGGAAGCATTACTGTCGGAGCAGCCCTCGTGTATGTTTCCAGCTATTGATGGAAACATGTTTGATTCAAATGACTATCTAAAATATGATAATGAACATTTACTTAGATACATACAGAATAAAAACCTGGTGCTATTTTTTCCTAGTATTTCTAATTTTGTGTTGTGCAGACCAAACTCAGTTTCCCTCCTTATGTTGAAAATGAACAGATCAGCATTGCTACCCAGAACTGTCCTCTTTCCTATGATCTAGAATCTAAGCCTGTTTCTGAAATCCCATGGTAGTTATCTAGACATTAAGCCAAAGTCTACTTCTCTAGAACAGAATTCATGAATGTAACATCTCCTGAGATTTGCAGTTATCACAACAGAAAACCCCTTGTCACACAGGACAGAGTCTTCATTTTTCTTCATGACCTTAAAGCCAGCTTGTGACTTAATCTTGCTTATCCTTTTCACAGCATATATTACACAACTGTTTCTTCTCTGTCTACATCACCTAAATTGCTTCTCAGGGTACTCACACCTTTTGCTTTAACACAAATATTCTGGTCTTTTGCAGAGATTAAGAACACCTTCTCTCACTCATAAATATTTCCAACATGTTATTTTGAATGCACCCATATTCAGTTAGCATCTCTCCACTTATATTGCTGTCTTTAGCTTTTGGAATATAACCTACTTACTTCAATTTACAAGACCATTCTAACATGTTCCACATATCACCTCTAACTCAGTGGAAGATGCAAAATTAAATAATATCCACTCCTGATAAGCCCAATCTGTCACCTTCCCACTTTTGTGTTTTAAATCTTCAAAATGCAACCTTTGCGCTTTCCCTGCACTGCTGTATGAATTTAAAATTGGCTTCCTATTAAGATTTACATAATCTGCACTACATTTTTTGCTTTTTTTTTTTTTTTTTTATCACAGTGCCTATCGTACTTGCTATCATAGAGAGGGCTGAGTGTTGGGTGTGTGAGGATGGCTTCCCTCACTGAGGCTGTTTCTGCTCTGTTGTTTCCGTCTCCAGTGCCTTCAAGCATTTCCAGTCTTTCTCTGTCCTCCCCCGCTGTGGCGGTCTACATCTGTTGGCTTCCTAAGGCTTTAATATGTTTTAATGCTGAGTTTGGACAGAACCTTCTACAAAGAGTGCTTGGTCTAGAATCTCTGAGCTCCTGTGAGCTACTGGAGTGCAAACAAAGAATATTCATTCAGAGGAAAACCATATGTTACTTTCAGATCGTGCAATTAGAAACGATAATACTGTCATAAAGACCTTGAACAGGAACTCAGAGAGTTTGTACTCAGATTTATCTGCCACAGCCCTCTTGTGTGAACACTAGAAAGTCATTTAAGCTTGTTGTTCTTCAGCAGCTCCTGAAGACTGAGTAGCGTTCATTAATATTTTGCCATAGTTTGAAGTTATCGAGTATTGCAGCAATAGAAGTTATAGCACTATTTAGATAAAAATGCAGGGAGAATTGTTCATCATTTGTATATATGATGAAGGAAACAAGATTATTACAAGTAACAGTATCTATGATAGCTAACGTCTGTTTCCAGAATGATGATGATGGTAAAAAACATCTTTGCATTATCTCCCTAATTCCTTTGCAATCAGGAAATCAAATTTCAGCTCTGAATTTTTTTGCTTGTTTTGTGGAGGAATATTTCCTCCAAGGATCTCCTGAAATCTGAGATGTGCAATGTCTCTAGTGTTCCTTTCCCTATACAGAATTATTTTGGTAAGCAAGAAATAAAAATTAAATCCAAGATAGTAGTTTTCTAGAGGGGGAAGGCAGTAGCCTTGAATTATCCATGTTGATTTGACAAAGCCAGTGATGCTGCAGATATAATACACGGCACTGCTGTCACATCACCAAGTGACATCTTTTTATTCAAAGTGAAAACGAAATGTCAAAGTGAAAGAGTTCTGCAAGTGTTCTCGTGCTGTTTGCAAGACAAGTAAAACTCACTTTTGTGCGGTAGAGTAGGTGTTTATCAGAACTTTGCTTTAAATTAGAGGTCGTTCTAGTAGCAATGTCAAGTTAAGGTTGCCTAACGTTATTTTTACCTAAGACCCTATTGTCAGCTACTTTTAACCTTGCCAAAGATGAGTTGTTTGGCTTGAAATTTTTGATACTTTATATATTTCCCTATTCTTTTCCTGTCAGGGGAAGGTTTTTTTCTATTTAAACTTTTTTAGGGCTCCAGGAGTTTCTGGGAATGCTAGCAGAGAAAATACACCCACAGTTAATGTTTTTACAAATGTTTTCATGGTGTTCCTATAAGTCCTTACTTTGGAGATCTTCTCATTTGCCAGGGGTGCTTTCCTGTAGTTGCTACCTGTATGAAGACTTATTCAATGGCCGGGCTGCAATCCTTACCAGCTTCAGTGTGCTCAACAGAAACCTCTTTACTTATTAGCAGCTTTGTCTGACTATTTTGACTGTATTGAAAGATGACTACATCCAACAAGGATGCATACAAGCCATTGCCAGAGAGAAGCTGATCAAGGTCCAACAAGCAGTGCTGTGCTTTCTTGGCAATTGCTGCCATAAGCTTCTGAAACAGAAGTAAAATGAAAAAAACAACAGAGAACTTCCCTTACCTGAGGCAACCTTGCAGTTAGAAGAAGCAGTAGTTCCCTGGTTAGTATCAAGTGTATAGAAGGAAATAGAACTTGATCATTAATCTAAAGGAGGCGTAGTTTATTAGGGTTTTTACTGGTTACTATGCTGAGACAATGTTTGTAAGACCTATGCTTATGTTGTCTTAACTCTTGTGGGTTTAACCTTCCAATCTTAAACAATTCTTTTAAAGCAGCTCTACAAATGGTCACAGAAATCAGCATATGCAATGTGCAAGCAAATTTATTTCCGTGTTTGCTCTGTGGAGCTTCTGTTAAGTTTTAAGCTAGCTATTGAAAAAAAGAAGGCAGGAAAATTTCCCCAGCACAAGTAACTTCATCTGCATGAGGAGAAAAAACACATATATTTATGTATGTGTGTGCA
Organism: Centrocercus urophasianus; assembly: GCF_019232065.1. NCBI lineage: Eukaryota > Metazoa > Chordata > Aves > Galliformes > Phasianidae > Centrocercus > Centrocercus urophasianus. Next base: position 9,992,854 of record NW_024884767.1, read on the forward strand.
CATACAAATACATATTTATATGTAACAAGGAATATATTGGAATGGATTTATTTTGCTCATCTATTTTTCACCAGCTATTCGAATGCTAAATTGTATCACATCATAGAGCATAGAAAGAAAGAGCTATTAAGAGCAGCTGTAGATTCCATGGGATTGACAGTGTTTGGTTGACAATACTGAGTACATTTTTTTCCTCACTATTTCTCTCAAAATTCTGGAACAGTTAATTTGCCTGTAACTCTTCCAGGAGAAGGGCTGAGGGTATAAGAGATTTTAGCTAGTTTTCTACAGCTTGTATCAGCCAGCTCCTACATGTATGATATGATCATTCTGCCTGCATGGGTCTTTGGGTCTGTTGTGGGATTGCTGTTTCTTTTATTATAGAACTGCCCGAGGTCCAAATGTGTTGCAGGTCATACAAGAAGGATATAATGTCAAATGCAATTTACAGGTAAGAAACCGAGCCACTGGGAGATGAAAGTGACTTTTCTCAGCTTAGATAGCAATCCACAAGGAAAGCCATGATGTGAATCAAATCCCAGTCCAGTGCCCTGACTGTACAAACAGCCCTCCACTGTTAAAGTTGATATTCAAATGAAGTTGTTGGAAGAGTTTTGTGGCCATAAAATTTAGGGGGAAAAAAAAAAAGGAAAATTCAGATACGATGCGTGTGAGATGAATCATTCTTTTAGCACAGCTAGGAAGTCAGAAAGGTCAGGTTATTCTGTACCCGAGGGGTGAGCAGAAAGCAATCAGACAGCAAGCATATTTCAGGCTAGGGACTTCATTAGGTCGCCCCTGTCTAACATCTTAAGTGTTGGCTGGACAACAGTAATCTGTAGTCTACTTCCACCAGCTATTCCCAAGCAAGATGATCTTCTCTGAAAACAGAATGATCCCAAATTAGTACATATTACTTGTATGTTCTGAGAGTATGGTCCAAGCTCATTTTATTCAGAAATAAATCTTCCCTTACTAAGCCTATCTTCTTCTTAGTGAAGTCCAATTTTGCTATAGCTCTGTTTATGCAAGATACAGATGAATCTTATTAGAAATACTGGATAACAGTAGTCATGACAGATTAAAACAATTGCAAGATAAAGATGGATCTATTTTCACAATGGAATGTACAAGACCTTTATTATGACCAAATTGACTTTACTTCAGATCAGTAACATAGATAATGCCGACTACTGTTAGGAAAAAGTCAAGATTTAACATATGGTGATATTTGCCACAACTTTTTTTTTTTTCCCCCTTTTTTTTTTTTTTTTTTTAAGTTGTAGAGAAATGTTGAGAATTAAACTAAAAATTGCTGTATTGAGCAACAAGATTTACAGAAATGCAAGCCTTTTAATAGCACA
>NW_024884767.1:9994317-10013754 GCF_019232065.1 Centrocercus urophasianus
AGCACAGTAAAATACAGGCTCAGAAAGTTCAGTTTTTAGTGCTTCAAAGGCAGAAAAAGAAGAACTGTTTAAAATATAATATCAATAAAATAGCATTAAATCATTGATCATTCAGTATTTTACTGAAAAATGGTGAAACCTCTGTCTATGACACCTGGTAGTGATTCTAATGAAATATCACAAAATTTTCGTATTGATCATAGGAAATTAAGAACAATAGCTGACATTTGGCTGCAGTTAATTATTTTTTTCTGAATCCGAAAAAGATAACAAAAAAGCCTGTCATTTTACTTCTCATGACATTTTGTATTGTGCAACACACAACATCAGATGTGTATGTGTAAAATTTTTAAAATATGAGTGCCTCAGATGAGGAGTTTTAGAAACCAAAAACATGAGGTGGTTCTTTTCTGTTCTAAGTAATCCCTCCTTCAGCCTCATGCACAGAGATTTGGAACTATACTCCACTTTACAAATTCAAAGGCTCTTTCAGCCACCTTCATCAATAGTGTTCTTAATGTATTTGTTTAAAGGACCTGTTTCTGTAACTGTTTCAGTCAGTTTTAGTAGATTACACTTCAGATTTTTAAAGGTTTAAGTAACGATCAAGATTCACTGATAAGATAATAACTGATTCCTTTTGTACCCCTTCTAAACTGTATGCATGTTTCGATTTTACTCCTATCAGTTCATGTAAACTTTTGTTTATTGGGTGACAAATAAATCATGGAGTTACAGAACAGCTGGGGTAGGCAGGGACCTCTGGTTGTCATCTGGTCAAACAGCATCGCTCAAGCAGGGACACCCTGAGCAGGATGTCCAGGATCATGTCCAGGTGGCTTTTGAAGACCTGTGGAGGAAACTCTGCAACATCTCTGAAACAACTGTATCAGTACTTTTTCACTCTCTCAATACAGAGTTGTTTCCTGATGCTTAGACAGAAGAATCTCTTCTGTTCCAGTTTGTACTATGCCTCTTGTCCTGGCGCTGAGCACCACTAGGAAGAGCTTGGCTCGCTCTTCTTTGCATCACCCTTTCAGGCATTTACAGGCACTTCTGAGATCCCTCCTGAGCCTCATCTCAGGCTTCTCCTCAGCTTCTGAACAGTACCAGCTTTCTCAGCTTCTCCTCACAGGAGAGGTTCTCCAGGCCTTTCAATATCCTGGTAACCCACTGTTGGAATTTTCCCCGGGATCATGTCTTCCTTTTTTTTTATTCTGAGAGACCCAGAATGGGATGTAGTACTCTTGGTACAGCCTTACTAATGCCGAGTAGAGGGGAAAGATTAGCCTTTTTTGGCCTGCTGGCCATACTTTGCCTAATGTAACCAAGACTACCATTACTCTGAGCAGCAAAAGCACATTTCTGGCTCGTGTTCAACTCAGTGTCCAGCAGGACTCCCCAGGCCCTTTTCTGCAGAGCTGCTTTCCAGCTTTGTGACCCCCAGCAGGACCTGGTGCCTAGGGTTGTTTCTTCCCAGGTGAAGAATTCTGCACTTCTCCTTGCTGAATTTCATGAGGTTTTTGTCAGCCCACTTCTCCAGCCAGCCAGGGTCCTTCTGGTGTGTGTTAGCCAATTTTGCGTCACTTGCAATAGAAAGTAAAAAACAGTGGCACACAATATCTCGAAATTGTATGTGAAAAATCAGCTTTAATCACAAGTATCTCATAGGCTTGAAAATGGGAACTGTAGTTAGGCGTTCTGAGAAAAGGCAAGATATTGAAACAGAGATATCCAATAGGATGATGTGGGATATGCACGTCATTTCTCATTCTTATCGAGTAGTTTTTCCCAGAAATCTAGTGTGAAGGTAAATTCTATATTGCTGTAGGACTGTTAAGCATATTCAGAACCTTATTCCAGAAATTGCTTGAATGTCTTTTGTTAATATTTCACTTGTATCCTGACTGAACTTGGTGAAATAAATTGCTGACAAATATAGCTTGGGATATCAAAAGCTCATCCATATAGAGGGTGTAATTGAAGCATTTCAGAGGTGGCAACTCAGGCTGATACAGCCAATCCTTGCAAATGGAGATCTCTCTCTCTCTCTCTTTGCATATATTCCTAGGAGAAGACCAGGTGAGGTTTCATATGGCTGGCCACAGAGATGTGATTGTGCCAACTTCCTTAGTCAGCTTCCAGAGCAGAAGACATTCAGCAACTGTGATTAGCAGACTGGCCTCAGTGCTGAGCTTAGATTCCTCCATGCTTCACTGAGCATGGTCTTAGACCAGGCAGTCGAATTCTAGTCTGCAGCTTTGGCAGCACTATGCCTGTAGTACTGAAGCTTGGAAATTGGGTTTTAACCTATCCTTGGTGATTTTAGAGGAAAGACAGAATTGCATAAAAGTGCCCAGGGCATTGAGGGTAGCTACTGGAGAGACTGAAGCCCTTGCAGTTTGCCCAGCTCAGCATTTCTAGAGGCAAGTCTGTTTTCATCCTGCAGGCTAATTATCTGTCAGGTGGCAGGGTTTAGGGAGACTTCTCCAACCCTGTTGACTTATGAAGCTGTTTTGTCTTGGTGGAGGTGGATAAGAAACAAAACTCACTAGGAAATGCTCACTGAATATTTGAAATACAAGAAAATTCCTGCTGTGATTGAGAGATTGTCTACGGTACACCACTAGAAACAACACCACTTAGAAAGCTAGTGTTTACACACATTGAGATCCAAGCATTGGCATCATGCAGTTCCTCCCACATTCAGAAAGGAAGCAACTTGGGGGTGTACTCTGCAGGCTCTGTGAAGTCTCTGAGGTCTCTGAGGTTGGACACGCTGTGTACTGGACTGTCTTTCTAGGATTCCCTTCCCAAAAGTGGATTAGGAAAGAGAGCCTGTCTTCATTGTTCGCTTTCTGAGAGGAGATAATGGGGGAAGGCAATGCTCCTCCCCTGCCATCTCCCCACAGACTTTGAACAGGTAACTACCTGGAAAAGTCTTTGAATCTCCTAGAGGGATTTCATGGATCTCCTTTGTCAAGCTGAAAGAAGTGCCTCTGCTCTCACCGATGCTGAGAGGTGTGACAGCGTGCTACTAAATCTGCTTTTAGCTGCTTCAGAAATACGTGAAACAAGGAAGAAAGCATAGTACCAGTGGGTGAGCTTTTAATGGGGTGGGAGACAGACTGCTGCACTTTTCTCCATCATTCTGGAGGCCATCATGAAAAATGTTGCTATTTCCTTTGCTCTCCTGAGGTTTTGCACTGTTATTGTAACTTCACTCAAAACTGTCATTCTCCGGGTGTGCCACACTGAGTGATCCCTCAGGTGTGTGTATGTCTTTGCAAGTAGGCATGATACACAATGCTTTCATCTCTGGCTTGGTAAGAATAGAACAAGTGCAGCACTCCAATAGTCTAAAATAAGTCTGCTATTTTTTACTATCCATAGTAATATTTGAGCAGAATCAGAGACACTAGAAAGACACTTATGGATTCGAACTTGGAACTTCTGCTTAAAACAAAGTCATAATCTAGCCCCATGCCAAAGTTCATTGCCCCACCACTCTTTTAATATCCTGCATCCAAACACAGTGCTCTTAAATGCTGTCTTTTAAAATGAACACTAGTTTAATGCTCACCTCTCTTCTGTATCAAAGTGAACATTTCTAAGAAATGTAAGCAAAAAAGCTTCTTGCTACTTATATCTTATTGATTATACCTGCTTTTATGGTTTTGAGGGTTATATAGAAGGTTGTTCTTGCTTCTTTCTAGGTCCAAAATTTTGTATTTTCTTCTTAAATGTAGTCTAGAAGACTGTACTGTTATTTCAGTACTTAATATCTTTTGTGGATTATTAAGTCTGCTTTGGTTAGAAATCATTGCAAGTTGGAATTATGTTGGTCCATTAACCAAGACACAGACATGTCAGACAAGTCTTCACCTCCCCACTTTGCATGAACAGTGCTACATCAGATCTACTGTGACTAGGAGTTGGAAAACAGTTCCCCAGATCTAGTACATTTAGCCTGGGTATAAATTGGTCAAAGAAGTGGGTCCTGTGATGTAGTGAATGGGATGGTGCTAAGTGAAGAAATAGTATGGCATCTACTAAGCTTTACTGCCAATTCTTAGCTGTAGTCATCACAAGGCAGCTCAGAAACACATTTCTACATCACTAAACTTTTTTTGCAGTTCCCATATGGACCTAATTTGTTCTCATCACTGGCATAATTTCTTTCTGTCCAAGTTCCTAATGAAAGCAAATCTGAAACATGAGATTTCTCACAGAGATAATAATTATGCCTGGTTGTACAACTTCTTGAAGAAGTGGAGTGTTTGCAGAAATGTTAGTTTGCTTCCCTGCTTAGATCTTCCATGGTCATTGTGTGCACAGTGGGTAGAGCTCTGTGGAGTGTGGTAATCATGGAAATTCCTTTTCAGGCTGTTACTTGTGGTTATCACCTTAAAAAATATGGGCCTGATATTTGGTAGCTGTACAAAGATAACTGTGTCTTATACTGAAGATAATCCAACTCACAGGATGTGTATTTAACTGCAGAATATGACTCAAGTTTTATAATCCTTTGAAGACTGATTGTTATGGACAGTCAAATGGGAACTGAGCATCACTTTTTCCAAAGTCCATTTTACAAAACTCACTCTGATTTTCAGTTGGTTTTCTGAGGAGAAGGAGGGAGTGCTATGGAAAAGTAGCACTTGAATATTTTTAAAATTGTGGATATACACAGTAAGATCTTGTCAATAAGTTAGGTTGCTCATTTTCAAGAGATGAAGACACGATTAGTTGTATGGTTATGGAAATAATTTTTTAAAAATAATAACAAAATAAAATAAAGGGCTACATCCATATCCTTTCAGTAATTCTGTAATTCAGTAATGAGAGAAGATGTGCCTTCGACAGAGAGTCTGAAAAATTGACAGTTTAACTGGCAATTCCCCTGTTGCTACGGAGATCAAAGGCACACCAAAGCTGCTAACCTGGAATACGAAGTGTGCTAGCGAAGTGTGAAGGGAAGCAACAGATACAGCCGGAAAACAGCTACTTCGTAGCACTGCTGCCAGAACTTAATTTGTTCACTTGTTTTTGCCTGTCTTTTACTCAGTGATATTTTTGTAGCAGCTCTTACAACCTTTTCCATGCTTGCTCCCAGGTACCAGCCTTGGTAAGTGGTCCACTAGAGGATGTCAAACACACCCATCTTTGTTACGTGATTGCTAGTTCTGCCATACTGTACGGTGCAGTCATTTTGCTTTGTCAGTTTAAATGATCCTTAAAAGACAGCACTGATGCAGTGTCCTTACTTCTTTGGTGCTGAGATAAAAAGTTAGACAAAGTCCCTTAAAAGTTATTAGTAATGATCCACATTTTCTACTGATGTAAATGGTGCAGTGGCATATACTCACACAGGTCTGAGAATGCTGCCTTTAACTGAACCCTCTGAAAGTATCTCTGCAGTAGGGGAAATATTTGCTCTTGGCTGGCAAGGCAAGACTGCAGAAAGAGGAAGTGAGTCTGTTCTCCTTGTTTCAATGTTTCTCCTTTCTTGAAATCATTAGCTGGTTAGATTTTCACTTCATTATTCACTGGGCCTTGGTGAGCTGCCTATTTGCAGAGCAGCAAGCCAGGTTGCGTTTTCAGAATCACAGCTTTACGTTGGCAATTCAGACTCATGGAAATGTTTTCACTGACCTAGCTAAGGACAGGCTCAAACCTTTCCGTACTTTGAAGTGTACTTTATTCTAGAAGTCACATGCGGGCAGTGTATTCTGCACATGAGGTGGGCTCCATGAGGCTGTTGCTCTTTGCCTGAGAGTCCCCTGCCCCACCGCTGAACTGGAGTGGAGAGAATTCAGGCTTTGCTACAAAATGAATGATAGAAGAGAAAACAGATCTGATGGGAAGTACAGAATGTACTTCCTTGTATCAATAACCCAAATTCTTATTGTGCATTTTCAAAGAGAAACCAACCTTACTTTACAATGAATCAATGAAGGTTTGGTAATATGAGCAAATGAGCTTTGAATTGTGCTATTGAGTCTACCTAGCTACAGTATCAGGAACTGTATTGTCTGCATCTTTTAAAAAGCACGATTTGTTCCTAAGCCATGAATATTCTAACTTCAGCCATTTTGTGGAAATCAATGAGCATCATGCAAACAGAACTCAGGGTATCATTTCAGCCATAAATTATATGTCTGATGAATCCTATCCCATAGTCATGGTAGACAACAGAAGACCACAGAAGTACACTAACTTGATTGCTTTTTTTTTTTTTTCTTTTCCATATGATGCTTCCAGTGATGGTGATCCACAGTGAAACATCAGCTGTAAACCTCTTGGCTTTGGGAAATAGGCAACATTCCTAGTGATGCAGTTGAAAAAATGTTTTCAAGCCAATTGTGTACAGGATACAGTTTACCATATAATTAATCTTTTAAGTGTTCTGTCGATTTTTCCGTTGAGACAACTCCTTACGTTTTCCAAAGCTATTCTTTCAGACTATGAGCTCTGCTCTTTTCCCAGTTGTGGACTATAATGCTTCTTGCAGCCATAAGGAGGTGATTAATCAGTTTGACCTGACAGCTCTTAAGACAAGTCAGCAAACTGGTAACCTCACAAAAATTCCAGCAGATTCCCAAAAATCTTGTGCTATAATCTTAGTAATGTGGGATTTAGTACTCTAGTTCTTGAATGTTCATTGGCAGTTTAACTTGAACATAAAGACTGCATGGAGCGCCCCCATGCAAATCAATTAGAACTCTAAATTTGAACAAGATCAAGACTTCTGTGTAATACTTTTCCATAGCTTTAGGTGAAGGAGGAGAAAGAACACTTACTGTTTTACTGCTGAAGAGAAGGAAAGGAACCTAAACTGAACTGTTTGATTTTGTTTTGATTTGGGTTGGGCTTTGTTATTTTTGTTTGTTTCTCCTTCACTGAATTCCTTCATAAAACATTCTCTTACCATCTCTTTTCTTTCTGTTTGATGTGATTTTAGTGGATTCGCTATTGCTTTACACTGGAAGTCACATAAACCCCTCTTTATTACCATTACTTATGAAAGCACATCCCTCTGTGTGACCAGTTGTCCTATCTGTGCCTGTTCATCACATGGTAAGGGCTTACCAGATGGCATGTGTCCAGTCACAAAGCGTTCAAACCATCTGTGTGCTTATCCTGACACAAGGTGTACCCTTCTCACATGAGTGGAACCTCCATTTTGATGATGTTATGTTGCTAATTAAGATATGTATGAAACATATCTTATGAAGCCTATGAGACCTGGGTCGTTGATGAGACAGTTGGCTTGACACCAATCACTGCTGCAGTGGTTCTGTGATTCTACAATTCTCCTTTCTTCATTTCTTTTCCATCCATGCTTTTTTCCTGCATTTCTCTATAACTGTAACAGCTGAAAAAGGTGTAGGTAGAGCCTTGAGTATTGAGAACCTAAAGTAGAAAATAAATCATCTATATTTGCTTTTGGAGAAGGTAATATATTACCATTTATTTAAGCAAATGATGTCTCCAAGAGAAAATGGGAGAGGTCTATTTGAAACACTTCGTGTCTATGAATGCAGCAGCTTTGAGGTGGAAGTGTTACACAGATCTCCTCCAGAGCAGAATACTTGGTCATGGACAACGGAGGCCAGAGATACATTCTGGGCATGCAGCGCTCATGTTTGCTTAGCCTGAAGATTTGCAAGAAACAGGAGGCGTAAGTAACTGCACAAGGCAGGTGAAAGCACTTAAAATTAGCAAAAGCAAGCTAAAATTTAATTTGCATCATCAGAATTTTTCTCCCAAATCTGTTTTTGCTTTTCATACTAGAAATAAAAGGAATGGATACTTTCAGGTCTTGTCTTTTCATGACAAGTCCTGTAGATCATGTATGCCATACTCTTTTCAAGAAGACTGTGGAGGCCACAGAGGGAGCCATACCCATAAGGAAGCTTGATGGTAGATCACTGACATAAAAAGTGATACCGGTTAAAGTACATCTTACACATGTGCAGATGAGGTAGAAACCAAGGCCAGTTTCTTCCTTATTACATTTTGGATCCTACCCACATTTTTCTTACTTTTGCTTAAAGCCTGTTGAACTGTTTCTATAGCCAGTTGCTTCTTCTTTTGACTCATCCCCTTTCAATACACAAAACAAATGTTGCCTGCTCATAGTGAAAAGGGCTACTGTAGTACACTTTCGTGTGTGTGTGTGTGTGTTCTTACTATTAGTAAATGTGGTTTACATGGCCTAGGGAAAAAAAAAAAAAAAACAACTGATTTTTATTGTAAAAGTTTCTAACCCTTAATTTTCTATTTTTACTGACACCAAAAAAAATTCTCAAAATTTCGGTTTACAAAAACATGGGAATTTGCCTGTATAATAGAATTGCTCTGATGTTTTCAATATTTATTGGAGTTTTTCAGTCATTTTCAGTTTTATTTCTTATTTGTTTATAAAGCCATCATTCTAAAGCTTTCGAAAATGAAAACAGCTTTAAGCCCTTTTGTAGAAAATACTTTCTATTTTTAACCAGCCCCAGTGAGCATTAATAGATAGAACAGCATATGAAGGAAGTAAGTTATGGAACGAGGGTGAGGTTAACTCATATTGTGACACATTAATTTTTTTTTTTTTTCATACAACTTTAGTACTTTACTTGGATGCTTGCAGAGTCTTAAAATACACCCTCCTACTGCAGCTGAAGACAGTTAGGGATAGATTACAACTTGGAGAGTGTCCATCACTGGAAGGTCTTAAAAAAAGGGATTTAATGAACCTCTGACAGGAGTGGTTTTGGTTTTCCTAACCCAGTTTTAGGGTAGTGGGATAGGATAGATAATAGCTTAGTACCCTGACAGCTCTATTTTCAAATCGTTTGTAAAAAAGTCAGTAGGCTCCAATAATTCAGGAGCTACAGAACTCCTAAGGCTTAGTGGACACTGCAAAACAGACACAGCATTCTGGTTAAGTATTCTGGAAAACTAACTCCCCTCCCTCGACATCAGGACTTCTCTAATAGATGTAGTTATCAGTTTCCTAGCTGTTTACCTTGAAGAGCTTACTGTTCCCTGGATTACATGGAAGTATAAAGGCTTCTCTGCAAGAAATTATTCTGCACATAGGGGAGATACAAAGTCAATGTGCAACGGCTTAATACAGAAACAAGCCAGCAGATAAGACCTCAGTGAAGCCATGGTGTCTTTTATCTTCTGCATTGACAGGGCTGCAGTGCACCAGGTGGTACTGCCTTCCTTCTCTTTGTCCTCTGTGCAAAGCTTAGTAACCTCAGTGCACATAAACTTCTTGAACAGGAAAAATGGAACTGGCTGACATCTGAATAACAGCTTCTAGTTTTCATTTCTGTGGCCAGAAGCTTTGCTCTTCTGGGGACATATCTTACCAACAGAAGGATTTGTCCTTACAGTAAGGTGGTAGTACTTCATCTCATTTTCTGTTTTCTTCATAATACATTTGTTCGTGCTGAGCACATGTTTAGTTAATGTTTTAACAGTGCAGCACTTTACTGGAGAGATAAAATACGGCAATTTGGGAGTTTTTAGACCTCAGAAAGAAGTGTTTGAGATAGATATTCTCATAGGAAAATATTGATAACTTTGACACAGTCTTGAAATTAATCACCCAAAATTCATTCAAATCAAACCTCAGCCAAATACAGACAGCACTTCACTCCTCCAACTAACAAGCTGCTTTTTCTGAATGTAAATATTGAAAATAGAAGCAATAGGTCAGCCTACAACACACTGAAACCTGATGTTTGTCTCAATCAATACAATTGAATCCTCTTAGCCCTTAAAAAAAGAAATTTTTAGGCATTTTATCAGTATCTGGTGTTGATGTGCTGATATCTATATAAATGCCTCAATTCTCACTAAATCTTAAACTCAGTATGAAAATCCACTTGCAAACCTGAAGTAAAGAAACTGGTAAGCACAGATTTCTTCACTTGACACTGTCATGGGAAGAAAATTACTGTCCAGTCTACTTATAAAATTTGGAGGCTTTGGAAGTCCAGATGTACACATATATGACTAAGTAGTATGTAGTAGGAAGGCAATGCAACAGTAGTACTACTGCTGAAGCTCATCTTATTAGATAGCTCTGTCCAATAAAGAATGAGGTGCTTTAGTATAGCCAACACCATGAAGTTCGATATCAAGATTTTTTCTAATTTTTTTTTTTTTTTTTTTTTTTTTTTTTTTTTTTTTTTTTTTTGTGAGATGTAATCAGCTTTTGTGTAGAGAACAACTGACATATCAAGTATTTTATTCTGGCAAAACTTAATATTGAAACCATTGACTAGTGCAGAAGACTGCTGTTTACACTGGAAATCACTGAAAAAGAATTTTAAATTGGGAATGAATGAACTTAGTGTTTTAAAAATATAACAAATTCTAATACAGATAATCAATTTCTATGTTCATAAGAAGTATTTCTTTCTAAGGAAATATGTTGGAAAGGTATAAACACTTGAGGAGGTACAATTTTTGGTTATTCATGGCCTGAGCTGTAATTTAGAAAGACTCAAAGACCAACCATGATTAGTAGTCACCATGTCTAATGTGTTCAGCTCTACAGTTCTGAGCCAAGAATGAGTGGTATGTGCATACCAGAGCAAATGGGGGGAAAACTCTGTGAGTACTCATTGAAATTCAAAAGTCAGTTTTAATTCAACGTTGTTCATGGAATGTTCCCATTCATTTCCTACAATCATATTTTGGGCATTTGTACAAAAATCAACAACTGCACAATTCTGACCAGGGATTTCATTACAAATTAATTTAAAATATTTGATAGCATGATATTCCTTCCTTCAGTCCAAGTTTGCTTGGTTATATGCTCATGACATCCAGTTCCCTCTTACGACTCCCTTTTAGATCTCTCTATGGTCCACTCCCTCCATAGATCTTTTTTACTTTTGACCAAGTGGCTGCAGATCAAATTAGAAAGATAGATTGATGAATTCCTGATTTCCTGCAATAGCCAGTGAGGGGTAATTCAGCCTTTGGGCTGGGGCACTGTAGCTATAAGCCATGGATACGCTATCTCAGAATAGTTAATAAGCTGATCATCTTGGTGAATAACATAAAATCGGGCAATAGCAACTCAGCATTTAGTACCTTGTGGATTGCAGGTTTGGTGCACACTTTCATATTTCCGTCTAAGATCCAAAAAATCTCAAAATTTTAATCTCTATTTTCTGGAAGATAGTGAGTCTTTCAATTAGATGAGAACATGTGTGTCTTCACATTTGAAGAAATCAGAAGTCAAACCAGTGGATTTGATCCTTCTGTTTTTCTTCACACTGTTTTGATTCAGGAATGATGATCTTGATGACAAAGCGTCTACATACAAACAGGAAATTCAGACTGATTGCATTCATGTGCAGTATGGTCACAAGGTATGAAGTTCAGATTTTTGTATATTTTAAAGGCTTTTTTTGAACTAATGCTTCAGCAGAGCCAGAATTTTGCCTTTACCACTGGTGAAAAGACATGTCTGGAACTGCAGTGGTGGAAGAAAGTGCTTAACCTCAGATGTGTTTGTAGAAGTTGTAAGTTGCAGAAGTGTTTCTCTAGTTAGAAGTACCCATATAGATCTTACATATCTGCCATGGACAAAAAAAAGGTTGAAAGGAGTTCGGTAGATGATGATATATTTGAAAAATATTCTCTTTTTTTACTCTTTAGGAGTAAAAAAAAGATATTATTTCATAAGGAGCTATGAGGAAATTAATTTTTCAAGGTGTTCATTTAAACTTTGAAAGTTTTTGACATGTGAAGGGCTTAGCAGCTCCATAAAATAGCATAATCTTTTGGTTATGCTGTTACCGTCCATGTCGGTCTATTTATATATCTGCCTAGGGTTAAGATCAAGGGCATTTTTCAAAAACTTCTTTTAATTCCTGGATTGCAATTCAAGTGAAAATCAAAGATACGTAAGAACATTTTGTGACTTGAAGAGTTTTTCCTTTTTGATGTTAAAAATTCTGTTGGAGGTCTCTCTTCCTTATCTTATGGTCAGTGCTACCCAGCATGATCTGGATTACTCAATTCTGCCTAAAGATTCTTTGGTAAAGATAATACTTTCTGCCTTTTTTTTTATTACTTCTGATATTTCAGGTGCCCTGTTTAATACATTTCTTGTAGATTCTTATGATAAATCTTGAAGGAGAGAGAAGTACAATTTTTCTTGAATATTATTTTAACTGTGGGGTAATGATACTGAATAGATATTGATAGAAACAAGAAGTTGTGTTTGCTGAGAAGAATGGTACCACTGACAGAGCAAACTGTGAAGAATCGTCTGTTATCAAATGAGAGGTTTATCTACTATGGTCTTTCAGAGCATTCTTCAAGAAATGGTCATTTATAATCCTGTGGCGTATGCTAACAGTGAGGACTGAGGTTTTTGAGACTGTATGGCTGTGAGGGCAGGGTCTTTGTGCATGTACAGGAAATATGCATGTGAATGTAAGTGCACAATCCCCTTGTGCTCTGTGCATAATGGTCAACATCTGTCTGCTGAAATGTCACCAGCTGACTGCATTTTTACAAGTATATTAAGGCAAACTGTACAGGACTATTCTCTTTTAGAGCAGTTATTTGCACATCTTCAGGTTAGATATTAAATGCAACACTGAATCACTGTGGCAATCTTTCCACTGAAAAAATCTGAGGGACATCTCAAATGATGATTGCAAAAACTCTTATTGAGAACACTAGGCTATTCTTCTCTTCTCTCATTCCAGATTCTTCTGAGTTAGGAAACTAACTTCACAGTGCTTTTCATATGGTACACACATGCAAAGCATTCCAGACTCTGCAGAGGTTTGCTGTGATGGAGAAACAGTGGCAAATACAAGAGCAGCTTGAGTGGAAGATCCATAGTGATCCAAACTATAGCTTTATATTAATCCATGACAATAGACTTATGATGTCATCTAAACTGGGCAAGGTTACAGGAGACTAGGCTAGAAAGCCAAGAGCTGTGTTACAGTTTTAGGATGCAGATTGCTTAATGCAACCTGATTTCAATGCTCAAAAGCATGTGCAAGCCAAACCATGCCTCACATATCTCCCAGCCAGAACTTCAGTGCATATATCTACTTGTTTGAGAATTATCTGGCATTTATGCAATAAGAGGTAATCAGCCAGGTTATTTTGACAGTCTTTTGGCCAAATTTTGGTGTCAGTTCAGTCCTGGCAACATATTACCTTCATATTGCTGCATTGGTACAAAGGACTGAAAGATTTGTGTAGCATTTCTAATCGTAATTTTTTAAAAAACCTCAAAAAAGTTGTAGCCAGCTGTATACCTACTATGTTTCACAAAACAGGTGTCAGTCAAGGCACAAATTGATGGTATGATTTTCTTAGTCTTGCTGATATAGTAGTGAGAAATAAAGATGAAGGAACAAATAGCTCTACCAGGCAGAAATCTTCCTCTGGCCTTTATCTATCTATCTATCTGTTTGTCTATCTATCTACCCATGTCTACCTATCTATCTATTTATCTACTATATTTTTAAAAATATTATTTTAATTTTTTTTGCCTTAATTAGCAATTGAAGCAGAAATGAAACAGTTAAGCTGTACTTGACAGAAATGAATAATACTCTGTACAAGGATGCTCTAGGAAAATCACAGAATCACAGAACAGCCTGGGTTGGGAAGGACCTCAAAGACCATAATGTTACAGATCCCTGCTGTGGGCAGGGCTGCCCACACCAGCTCAGCTGCCCAGGGCCCCATCCAACCTGGCCTTGAGCACTTCCAGGGATGAGGCACCACAGCTTCTCTGGGCAGCTGTGCCAGGGCCTCACCACTCTCTGAGCAGTGGCCAGCAAGATGTTTCCTAGGTGCTCTATGTAGCAGTGCACTATGCTAATATACACCGCAGCTGACAACTTATTATAGCAACATAAAATGTGGTGGTAATAGAAAGCATACACTCCATGTGCTCATTCTCCAAAAGGCCTTGGGGACAGCTCACAAAAGGAATCTTCCACAAATCATGGTTCAGCATTTCTGATTCTGCCCATCAGAAGTGCACATGCAGATCTCCAGTTTGTGCTGGTTTTCGCTGGTAGCATTTGTTGTATCTTGTGCTGAAGGCCAGAAGAGCTCCGTTGAGCTCACTTACTTTTTACGGACATCTCTGCAGATCTTAATTTTTATCTAACATTCGATAACTTCGATGTAGGTAAGTATGTATTTTGCAAGAAGTTTCTGTTTTCAGAAATAACATGGCTTTGAAGGCTCTTCACAGGACAGAGGCTTTTGTGACCATCTTTCTGCCAAGGGTTGTGCTTTATCTTGGAAGACGCACATTTTCTCTGCCTCCGCTAATTCCCATTTCCAACAGTACCTTAGAAAAAAATGCCAGTCAGGAGAGTGGGAGCATCTGCCCCCATCTGTGCACATTTCTATTCACATAATTCATAGTAGTTTTCTAATTCTAACAGGTATCACAATGGGAATGGACATAATCAATGATTGTTCTGAGATCAGTGCTGTTGCTGTAAAGGCCTAGGAAAGTGATGGAATACAAGTGAAGAAGGAATTTTGCTGGGAGATGTTCCTTGTTTTTAAGATGTATCTTCTAATTTTCTCAGACTTCTGGTTCCTTTTGTTGCTTAATTAGGTCCAAATGCTCCTTATTTTTCACTTTCTGCTCCTCGGGCCTTGAAATATAATGCCATCAACTGGCAATGTGTATTTTCTGTGACCTTTGCACTTCCTAACTGCTGCTGGCTGCTGTTGACTATCTTTAAGTCACAAACAATTTCAACTGTCACATACACTTACATTTGACTTTGTCACTCTCTTCACATGTCTGGTGATCTGCTTGCCATGTTGCCTGCAGGCCTAACCAGGTGGAAACATGCTCACACCAAGGAGAGGAAAGCAGATGTTGGCCTTGAGGTTGCAGCCAGCCTTCCCATGTTGAGATTGGTTGCTCCTTGCTTTGACTGCTGCTGGGTAATCAGATTACGTAGAGGTGAGGAAATGTGTTGCACTTGCCAGTGCAATTTACCAGGGCATGGGACAGGAATAAGAGAAACCTTTGCCTTTTCATTGGAAATTGGAGCTTTGGCTCTCTCTACCTTTGATGCTGAGAGCTGGTTTGGGCAGAGAAATACGCAAAAGTGTAGCTCATGATGAGTTGGCTTTCAGTGTCTGGGATCAGGCTTTGTTATTATTTTAAAACAATTCATGTTGCACTGTTGGTTTATTAAATGGCAGTTGCAGTAGAAAGAGGAAGATGGAAGATTAATGAAGGTGTGAGTTTCCCTTATGAAAGTTTGTTTGGAAACTATAAGCAGGGCAACTTCTTGAATATTTTGTGCTTATGTCACTACAAACCCTGAGCAGATTCTGTGCCAATGATTTTAATTTTCCTGGGGAAAAATTGTTTTGTCAACAGAAAATGTTGGATCAGCTCTAAAACCTAGTCAGTATAACATGACTGCAGTGGGGCCACTAGCAATCCATCACAGAGCTATGCACTTCACTGTGCCATTTCAGTCTTTGAACTGGAAATCTTTTAGCAACCAAAGGAAGATGGTTAGAACGTTTGCCCATATATTTCAAGTCATAAATCTGACAGAAAATAATTCCCCTTCTGCAATTAGTCGTTCTCATGGGAGAGACCATCTGTAATGTTCCTGTGAACATTTCTGACTCCTATACAGAGAAATGGGTTAGAAACCTGCTAAGAAGTACTTTACAGAACATTAAACCAAGGTAGTTCTGATTGTCATTCCACAGAAAGAGACCTTGTGAGTAAGGTCTTCTGAGCAGCTCCAAGGACAAATGTACGTACTCTAGTTCTCATTCATATAGGTTTTGTCTACCAACCACGCATATTTAAGCCAGAATAGCAAGCTGCTTTAGTTCTTTTAATGTGGCAAACAAAGTTTGTAACTCTGCATAATAACACGATAATTACAGCACAGCTATTTTCTACTCATAAACCACTTCCCTATGGCATTGTACTAATATGACCATGTTGATATTCTTGCAAACATTGAAAGACAAGTGAAAGTTTTTTTCTATATTTATATTTCATTTTCATATATAATTTATTCTTTTATATATTTATATTTGTGCATACTGATTTCTTCTCAGGCTTTAAGGTGGCCTTGACAAAAAAGATTTTTCTCCTTCCATTAAGCTATCAGGACTGCTTCCTAGGATGATAGAGAGGTTCTGTCTGAGAAATTCTCTATTTGTACATATATCTAAAAGAGTGGCAATACCTATTTTCACTTCACATCTCTCCCTGTGCCTACCTGTAGGTTTTGGAGTCTCTGAGCATTTTGACTGCAAGAGGTTGTTCTGTGATTCACAGACTTAAGTGAACCTAATGGTCATTTAACTCATGTAAGCACTAGTCTATGGGTTGAACTTCATGAGCTTCATGGTGCCTTCCAATTATGAAAGAAAAACTGAAGACCAGCTTTGCCTTTGCATTTCTTCTGGGTTCAGTGTTCTAAGCCTGTTGCTCAGAACATGCTGCATGGGCAGTTGCTTTTGAATTGCCCACGTCAGACGAGTCTTACATAGAATAGTCCTTGGCAGAAGTATGTGGTTGAACCACAATTTCATTTTCTTATTTGGGACTGACAGGAGACTTTGAGGTCAGAGTGTAACCTATTGCAATTCCAGCTAAACAGAATACTTTCTCCTAATAAGGACTGTTACTTCCTAGTTAGTATGTGAAGAGAATTTTTGCAGAAAACCCTTTCTCAGTTTGGCTTTTTGTTGGAAATAAGGTTTCTTAGTCACAACAGCTATTGTTAACAAGCTCCATCCAGATGCTCTAGCCCTTTTTTTGGTCTTGCCTTATGACCTGATGTTAGTCAACATCTGCAGATCTCAAATGCATACAGATGTCCCAGATTCACTTCAATTGTTCTGTTGCTTGGATTATCTGACACAGTAAAAATAATTATTGTCAGCTTAAGCTTATGAACAGTTATCACTCCAGTAAGTAAATATGTACTTTGTTTCAAATGTCCGCTGTAATGGGGAAGATCTCATTTTTTGTCATAAGCTCACATGTCCTATCTTGGTGAGTTTCAACACTTGTACTCTACTTACATTGTCTCTGTTAAAAGACAACACAAATTTTATTTACTCATTTCACAGTGAAGGAACATGGTTTCTAGAGTATCAGTTCTGGAAATGGCTGAGCTGTTTTGCATTCAATACAAGCTGGAAATGAAATAAATTAACTTGAGGGAGATAATCATCATAGAAAATTATGGAATAAGTGGTTTTGGTTTGGCAAAGTTATATGCAACAAGATTTAATAATATGAGTTTAATAGCATGGGGTTCTACTAATCCTGTCTATTGTCTGTCCATACACATGCTGCTGCATGAAAATACAGAATGGTACATACCATGCTATATAAAAACATGCTACTTACACATGTTAAAAGATATAGTAATTTCAAGTATTTGCTTCACCAGCATTTTTCAGTTTTAAAGTGTCAGTTGTAGTAGTCTAGTCTTCTCAGGGACCATCTTTCTGGAAGTAATCTGGTAATCTGGTACAAATAACATTATATTCTTATGCCAAAACATCCCCTGTGCACAAGGATATTTGCATTTTGCAGAGAAGTAATGGGAACTCAACTCTGATTTTCCTTCTTCAGAACTCTTATTGCTCTCTCCTGCTGCTGTGACTGCTTTGGACTGACTCCAAACCACTGACTCTTCTTTCAAATGTACTGTTAATATGCTATTATGTTAAACAGGCTGATAGAGTAAAATGGAAATGAACATGTGCAAAAGTCATTTAGGTCAAATGAAGTAACATGCTTTTAAAATATTAGCCAAAATTTTAGCATAAAACTTTGATGAGGCTGAGAAATCCTCTATTGAACGGGAGTATGGAATTAGCCCTTGTACAGACCATGTTTAGAACGTTATGATACTGTTTAATTCTATGGTTCCCCAAGGGCTACTTATAACTGAATTAAAGGGCGTCTTGTGCATGTTCTGGACACTGATTACAGGACCACAGACTGAAGCTGAAGACAGCTCTACAGCAGCTAAGTATGCAAGTAGAGACACCCCCTAATTCAATTATGTGTACCCCTGGGATTTTGGCAATTATAATAAGAAGCCATTTTGCAATTTATCCAAGACCGGAGTTAGAGCTGGGGTTTGTTTTTGTGTGTAACTGTGAAGAAGGTACTTAGCCTCAGAAGATTCAACAGCTCACCTGTGTCTGCTTTTCCTTGAGATATTCATGGACTGTGGTCACACTGCAGAAACGCCCTGAAATGCCTGTGGTTGCTGGAGCAATATACTGAGACTATTCATGAGCTCAGGACTTTGTCCTATCTGATCTAAGAGAATACATTTCTGGAATTGCAGCCTTCTTCGCAGACCTATCATTTAAAGGCAGAGTTGCTGTAGGTTGTCAGCAAGGCTCTGAAACTGGAGATCTTGGCATGCATTAACTGAAATGGCATTCTAGTAGGCTGAATATCCCCAATGGTTTGTCATACAATGAACACCACAGTGTGTAGGTGATACAGAGGAAGGAGGCTTCTGTCCATATTTATCTACAACAGACTATGTGCTTTGTGAATTTGTGCTTTAGATTGGTGTGACTCCTCTGACTTCGACAGAATTCTGCATACACCATCTGAAGATTTGACTCAGTCAGTAAATCAGCCTTTTGAAACAAACGTGCATTTTAGTGAAGTCCCTGAGCTTGGTGATCTATTTTCTTTTACCAGAGCTGAAATAGCAGATGTTCCTTTGGATGATAATCACTGTCCCTAGGACCAAGACACTGTCATGTAGTGTTTATATCTGATAGCCTGTTCTACAAACCAGTATTTGCACTCTCTTTGCATTATTAGTCAAAGGTATGCATTGGTATAACACCATTTTCAGCTGAGACTAAGTGCAAGTAATTCACTTTGTACACTGTAATATTCATATAGATTTCACTGGTTTCAAACCAAGTTTAGCCCTTTTTTGTTTCAGTGTTACTGCAGCTGCCTTGTTTCCAAATGAACTAAGAATAGAAGCTTCCTTGGTAAGCTGAAAATTGTTTTCCTTTCTCTGTTACTTAGTGGACTCTAACAGAAGTGTAACTTCCTATCTCTCTACTACTTCGAATCATTTTATGCCAACCAAGGTTCTGTTTTCATCCAGAAAGGGACTTACTGGGTGTGTTCTTAAACTGCTCTCAGATAGTAGGACTGGTACTAGCAAAACATGTGTATTCTTATGCTACTTCAGTTTACGAGGGGCACAAATTTCTCAGCCAGTGGATGATGTACAGAGTAGAGAAATCTGGTCAAATAATTATCTGCACGTTGTGAAAGGATCTCACTGAGTGACATCACAAACTACATCTCAGGCACTTGTTGATGGGAGAAAGTCATGGAGGGGAGAGGAGAGGGGAGGGGAG
>NW_024884767.1:10013854-10022219 GCF_019232065.1 Centrocercus urophasianus
GGTTGTCCCTGCCCTGGTGCTGGCCAGATAGGAAGTGGCACGGCCGGGAGAGGGCCGGGGAGGAAATGCCCATTGCTTTGTTCAACAGATTTTGAAGAGTAATCAAGGTTTGAAATAATGTTGGGGAACATTTTTTTTCTCCAATAGCACAGTAAGACTGTCTTCCCTCTTGATTAAAGGTCATCTATTTCAGCTTTCTTTTCAGTAGAAACCCATAATACTGATAATGTTATGTCCTCACTCTTACAATGTAATGCTAATAGTATGTTAATCCTTATAATTATTGTTAGAAGCAATGCAGGCTGGATTATAATTATCTGTATGTCATGTAATCGTCTAAAATTCGTGACATTTTGATTCCACTGATTGATGGGTCATTTTGGCATTGGCTATTGATACTGTAATAATGTCTCTTCATGGCTATCTAGAAGGCTTCAGATGAGGTACATCCACCTTGAATATGAGGCCAAATTTTCAGTTGACAAATGTCAATAGAAGTTCATGTAGGTTAGTGCAACTGCCAAGTCATAGGTGGATGCCTGCTGATAGCATGTGTTTTTTGCTACTTCTTCCCCAGACACAGAAAGCATTACAAAGTATAGGGAAGGATAATCAAAAACAGATAAACTGGGGAAAATGTGAGAGTGCTGCATTTTCTCTCTACGTATTTGATGGTTTTTGACATGAGAATATTCTGTGTGCCCAGTCTTAGCAGGGGGCTGGGCAAGTGTGTTTATGTGTCTCCCTTTGGTTCTGGAAGTTGGTATCACATGAGTCTTAGCAATATTCTAGTCAAAAGACAACATCTTGAATAAACTTGCATTTCCTAAACACGTTTGAGTGAGAAACATCTGAGATAATCTGTTATTTTTCTCTATACAGATTAATGGCAATCTTTCATTGGCAGTTATTGAGGATAATGCAATTAAAAGAGGTTTCTGAAAATAGTTTACCCTCAGAAAGGAAGCAAGGGATTCCTGATGAAATTGAGATGCAACAAATGCAAACCAAATTAGCAAACATGAATGATCTCAACAAATGTTAAGATCTACAGAGGCTGAGGGCCAGGGTGACAGGACATGAAAGTAAGTGGATTTAGGCTATCTCTGTGTATCACACTGGGTATTGCTTGTACTTATGTCACAGGAATGGATCAGAAATTTGCAGGTTTTCCCCTTGCCTCTCTTTATCCCATTTATGTCAAAACAGTTCCCATCCCTTTCAAAGGTATAATTAATCCTTAAAACCCATTGGAGCAGAAAATTACGTAAATTAATTTCAAGTTGGAAAAAGGATTAAGAATTGAGAGGAGAAGAGGTAAAGCGCTAAAATCTTGGTCTTGCACACTATATTTCTTACTTTGGTTCAGACACAAAGGCATAGAGGCATTCAAGCAAGTGACACTGATCTGTGAAGATAGTGCTTCCATACGGGATTTGTTTAGATTAATCTAGGTTTCCTAAACAGTAACAGCAGATATTCTCTAGTCCTTTTTCTTGAACTACTCTTTCATGCCATGGAATTCTGGTATTTCCCTAAATAACTAAACGTAACTAAATAACAACTAAATATATGAGATAATTTGAATCTTGTTTTAAAATGGCTGTTGCATTTGTGAGGTGAAGATGCTTCTACTTCCTCAGTACATACCCCGGAAGTAGTGTCTCCTCTGACAATTTCCACTCTGCTGCCAAGGTTAAAATCATAGCAGTATTAGAAATTGCATGGCTAGTCATCGGGAAGTCCAGAGGGCAATTTATTCATGGGAAAGATCTCTTACTATGAATGTAAATTATGTAAACAGCAGATGATTACATTACACTTTTCCTTCTTTCTTTTTTTTTATTTTTTTTTTTTTTTTTTTTTTTTTAAATACCTACTGGTGGTACAGTCTGTGGACTAAAGTTATATAATCTTTTCCTTTCTCCTTTTTCCTTCCTCCTGGCCTCACAATTTCTATGTTTATGCTTATCTTTGGTTTTTAGGAACAAAAAACTTTCCTGTTTTGTTTGTGGCTTCCTAGCCTGTTCACAGATTGCTCTATTCCCTTGCCTTGCAGTTACCATGCCATGTATGCACTGTTTTCTTAAAATCTTCTTACATCACTGAACCCCACCTCTCTCTTTCATGTGTCAACAAGGTTTCCTATAACAAGCAATGGATTGCAGTGGAAGACACATATATTATTTCCTTTCACTGTCCTCCTCCTCCTAACTGCTCAAATCAGGTAGAACACTCGTCCTGGCTACTTGTATCCTTCTAAATTTTCTTCTAACAAATTAGAGTACTTCATCTGTAGAGCCAAACTAGAATTTGCTCTGATGGATTGGAATGAGATTCATCTGCCTTCAACACATGTGGCTACGTATCACCTTATTGCTCCCAATGTCCCTTTTTACCCTTTCAAATCCCCAAATATGGTCATTTGCTTTCGAGTAATGGAAAGAAGAAAGGGAAAAAAGGAAAAAAATAATAATGGTTGAACACCATCTTACTGAGCAGGAAACTTCTTTTCACATCAGTGTTGAAGTAACAAATATTTAACCATTCACATGCTGTTCTTCAGAGAAACTTGAGAGGCAGTCATCATTTGGCTCTCCATTCAGATCTCTAATCTCCTTTCAATGGGATGTCATTTTCTAGAAGAAGCAGCCTTTCCTGAATGCAGCAGGCCAAGCCACTCAGAAAGTTTGCTGTAAACTGTTCAGTGCTGTCAGGAGCTGTCTACAGTGGTGTATTTACAATCTGGGTTCCTTTATCAGGAAATTACTTGAGTATAACTTCTATATTTCCTGAAATACAAAGCTGAAATCTCCAGTGTCATTATCCATTTTGGTTGATACGACAAGCATCAAAAATTCATGGTTTTAGAAATCTGAGGAAGTCACAACCAGTCAAAATGGTTTATTTGCTCAGGAGATGGCTCATAAATATTTTTTTTCCTTACTGTTCATAATTTTGAATATTTTAATCTATTTGTTTTCAGCTACTGGTGTTCTAGTTGGTCAGGGAATCACAGCTTGTATAGAACAAAATGACTAAGGGCAGGTTTAAATAAGTCAGTCTGGACTTTCTCTGTCACACATGAAACAACGACTGCCTCTGCAGCTTATACTTGTGATTCAGGTCAAATGTAATTTGAATTTAGATCTAACTTACATTATGATTATATAAGATGATGCTCTCCTCCCAACTTATGTTTTTCCCCATCTTCAGTCTGTTTCTGGTTATATGATGTTCACTTGAATCAGGAAAATTACTCCTGGGAGCTTTCTTTGCATGTGCATTTGTGAAATAGCAAGGAAATAATCTTAGGAATCAGGAGGGAAATATGAGCAAGACTCATTATAGTTGGGTTTACCCCTGAAAGGATGATAGCCATTTGAAGAACATAAAATGAAGATTCCTGGTAACATTCTTTTGAATAATAATTTTCTGTTTTCTAGCTTCTGCACTTTCAGTTCTCACCCTATTTCATCTTCTTTTCCACATAGTCTAAAACTCTCCAGTTGTTTCTGTTCCACACCACATCACCACTGATTGAGTTTTCTATTATTTTTATTCCGTTTTCCTTACTCCACTTTTGTCTTCTTTGATTGCCTTTGGCGTTTTTAGCTGCCAGTCTAGTTTTCATTGTGTGCTCAAGCACACAACCACAGGCTTACAAACACACACATGCGTGCCCTCACACTCCTTAACTTTCTCCCCCATCATCTGCAAGGCCACCAGTTCCTCTCTCAGTTCCCTTCTGATTACATAAGTGATTCATGCAAAGTCCAGGAGCTTAATTTGACATTGCTCTTTCATTTTGCCTTATTTAGCTCTAATTGTGTCCTCTGAGGGCTTTTGGTTCTTATCTCACTTTCCTCAGCCGAAGCTGATTTTTCTCCATTTTCCTCTCAGATTTTCTATTTGTTATTTCATCAAATTGCTTAAAATGAGACATTTTAATAGGCCATTGAAGAATGCAGATGGTGTAGGAGGGGTGTAAAGGAACATTGTTGCTCTGAAATTGCAGGTCAGCACCCATTATCTCATACCTGCTACAGCTGAGGGTGAGCAGGTGAGAGATGCAGAACAAGGCGTGTGGCTGGTCCCTCGCTCGCTCTCTTTCTCTCAAATGCCGTAGCTCACTATTATGTCTACATCACTGGAAAGAGGAGGGGGATCCTAGTGTCTGTAAATGGCTAGAAGTGTGATTACTTCTAAATAACCACGACCGTGTCATACCTGATTGCTCATATAATCCTGGTGCTTGAGTTTCCTCATTGCTTTACAACTGTGGATGCTATCTTGAATTAAGTCTCGAAGGAATGTAGGTCTGTTCCACAGTCTAGACGGGCTAAACTCTTCATAAAAAGAGTAGGATTGGATTGGGTTTTTATACGCATATATATATATATATATATATGTATATATACACACACAGAGGCACATTATATATGTATACATATACGTATGCACTAAACCTTTTGGCAACCAGTGCAGTTCTTCAGCAGATTACGAAGTACTTGGCTGGAAGGCTCTCCCAAAAGCCCAGAATTGCAATGCTATTATTTCTCCAAGCTACATACTTACTGAGCGTTCTCCTGTTTCCACAAAAGATTAGAAAACCTCCTCTGCTTAACACAGTTCTCCCCCACTGCCCCCCTTCCAAAAGCAACTGTGTGCATTATTGTGCTTTCTGGCTGGGTGACTTCAGTAATAGAAGATGTCCTTAGGAAATGGTTTAGATAGTATACTTGTGTGAAATTCTTATGCAAAAATGTGTAGGGCTGTAGGGCTGGCTGACCTGGTTCACTAGGCTGGTTCTGCTACTGTACTAAAGGCAGAATGGAAGGCCATATGTTTTCATGCTACTTCAGTAAAGTATATTTTATTGCTCAGTGTTATCTTCTTATTACGCATTTATAAAGCTCTTTGGGTGACTAAGTTGTTTGCATAACACGTTATATTTTTGGCAATAATTCTTCCTGCAGAAGGGATGTGTATGGAAACGTGCTTGCTGCTGCCAATAGGTTATAGCATATGTGTATTCTTCACAAACAGAATGAGCTGGCCAGGTGAACATTTTCATGATTTTTTTCTCTCTCGGCCATTGTTCTTCACATGGGTGAGCTGCTAGGAGACTGTGCAGCATCTCTGCACCCCCAGAGCAGGTTGTGTGGTGCTGGAGGTTGCAAGAATTTGGCGACTGTATCCAAGGGCTTTAGCAAACAGCATTGAAAACAGCATAAATTCCTCATTAAATGAAGCAAAATCCCAACTCCTCCCTGAAGCATTGCTCCTGCTAGATCAGGAATCTTGTTAGGTTTGTAGCTTTTGGATTAGCGAGGCCCTTTATTAACTGAGGCCAAAAAACTTCTCTGAATGACTAAATCCTGAATTACTGAGCCTTATTCTCCTGGTCTCCAGGAAAGGTCACTGGTGTAGGCCTCCTTGCATCTTTGGTGTAAAAATGTGTCACTGTGGGTGGTCACTCTCTCAGCCAGTGTGCACAGGCTTTGTGGAAGTCATGGCCTATTGACACTGAGAATGTCTCTACCTTCCCTTTGTAGACGTCAGAACATAAGCAGTGTGGTATTTGAATAGACACTGTTTAACTGGTTATTAACACTGTAGGGTGAATTAAGTTTAAAATCAGGGAATTTGTAGGGAATGCTCTAAAATACATTAACATGAGAGAGAACTGTGGAGGCTTCGTGTCCCTAATTTCTCTGTATTTATATATTTGTTAAATAAGCACATGGAAGATAACAAATGTAAACCTGGAAATTCTCATCACAATAACTGTATTTCCTCATATAAATAGACTGATGTGGGATGTGACTACATTACATCACTTCACAGCTTTTTTTAGGCTTACATAAATGAAAGTGTTTAATTCCACCTTTGTATATATATATAATTAACCTAGTAAGACAAATTGTAAGCAGGCAGCAATTTGTGTTTCAGAAGTGGACACAAATTACACATTCTCTTTATACTTCAACAAGGAAAGAAGCATCAACAAGACGCCATTCAGAGTCATAGAACTTCACTTTCAGTCTCAGATCACC
This sequence comes from Centrocercus urophasianus, assembly GCF_019232065.1. NCBI lineage: Eukaryota > Metazoa > Chordata > Aves > Galliformes > Phasianidae > Centrocercus > Centrocercus urophasianus. Next base: position 10,019,914 of record NW_024884767.1, read on the forward strand.
TGAAATTAGGTTTTGCCCTACAAAATTTTACTCTGCTTGAATTACCCATACAGTAGATATTTTTTTATTCATTCTAGAATAAAATCATGTTTTGTAGAAAGGCTAGTGAATGCAAAACTGGGATTTGAAAAACGTCCATGTTTGCATTTTTCTCTCTTTATGTACCATTGGCAAGAGCAGACAATTCAGGGTATGTGGAATATAGTAAACTTGGGGTGAACACAAGGGATTTGGATCAGCATTCTTCCTGCTGCTATGCATGCAAGCCGTGTACTAAATGCTGCTACTTTAAGGCACAAGGCACAGAGGAGACCTGTGTGATGTGTAACTTCATCCAGGAGTCACTGGCTGGATCTAATGTGGTACATTGAAAAGAGCATTAATAAACTAGAGGATTTGTCTTCATGACCTTGATTTGGCAATGGCAGAAGAACCACAACATCTCATTGACATGCACTTCACTTCTCTGTCATCAGAGCTTGAAATGCTTTCTTTTTATTGTTGTCTGCATCCAGTTTATGCACATGACTGTGTTGTGAAGCAAACTTCTGCTAGCTGTGCTCTCCCTGGTGATGCATACATCTTTTTTGAAACTTAAATTGATGACGAACTACTGAAGGTGTGTACAGAGTCCCCTGAGGTGTGCAGGTTTTGCAAGGAATCAGCAGAACATAAGGAGGTGGAAAATCGCAGTGTGACAGCGTGCATGCATTCTGGCACACATATTAACGTGCAGAACATAACAGCCCTCCTGACACTGCAAATAGTCGGAGACACTGTTAAACTCAGGAGTTCAGTGAGAGGGTTGCTTTGGGGAATCAGGGGCTGAAGCGATATGTTACAGATCACCGCAGTCACTTGTCTCGATGGAGACAAAGGTCTGCAAGGTGCATGAATGGACCACGGGGACATGATGTGCTAACAGGAGGACGTGTTGCTTGTATCTGCTATGACAGTGGTTACCTGTTTCTTCCAAATATCAGCCTCCTTCTTGTTTTCATCTCTGATCCCTTCTGATACTCTTCTTCCTTCTCCATGCTGCTCCTTTTTGCCTTTTGTGGCGCTATGTTTCTTCCCCTCCTACCCTTGCTCTTTGTTCGCTGGATTTTCTATTATTCTGTAAATGCATGCAAACATCCAGGGACTCTGAGAAGATTCAGGCTGCTATCTCTAGCCCCAGAACCAAACCGAGTTTTGCGCATTCTCTTCCACTTTATTCTGGTTTATTGTATCTCTTCCTTCTTCATTGCTTTAAATTGTGCACTGAGGAATTCCAAGTCTTTATTTAATAATTTAGCAGAGACACTCTCTGAACTCACAATAAATTTCACTGAGCAACTGTTTGTGAGTTTGAATTTTGTCTCACTCTGAATTCTTTCACTTGCAGTACATGGTTTTATAGCACTCTTAGATTCATTTAATCTTGTGTAACACAGGAATGATCCCACTCATTCTAAAGACCACATGCTTGATTTGGTAATTACTATGGGTCTGCCTCTGACTAGTTTGTTTTTGTCTCTGTTCCTTGTCTGTTGCTTAATAATTTCATGAGATCTTGCTGTACCTTGTCCCTCATCTTCAGTTCATACTTTTTTTTTTTTTAACTGCTCTCTTCCTTTAAACCAGAAGTTTGAAATTAAGTTCTGCTTTAAAAGTTAATTTCTACTAATGTCCAACTGACATTTAGTTTATCAGTTTTGATCCTTAAGAGGGCATAAAATACATTATCACATACATAATGTCCTTATTCTTTTGAGATCATCTTTAGGATCTAGTAGCCAGGTGATTTTGTTAAGCTAAGTGCCAAGGCAATGACCAAATAACCGTTAGACAAGCTAGCTAACAAGCTTTGAGAAAGTATTCATTTTGCTAGCTCCAGTTCTTCATAAATCTTCTCTATGCGTTTCCTCTTCTTTATAAAAATATAGACATCACCCTCATTCTGTGATTGCCTTCAACATCTCTTAAACTGTTTTATTGTGGATGTGTGAATGTGTGTGTGCATTTGTATGTTCAAATAAGCTAGGATAGCCCCTCTGAAGCAATTTAGCACGTAGGCCTGAAATACTGGGCCATCTCCATGTGTCCTGAATTCCCTTCTGTGTTTCAGCCCCTGGCAACAGAAAAAGCTAAACATTTCTGAACAGTGATTCAAAAGGTCTAAGAGGGGCTGCTTTGAGACCTGCATATATGTGGAATTTTAGCAGGAATGAAGTGCTTTTTCTTTCTTTCTTTCTTTCTTTCTTTCTTTCTTTCTTTCTTTCTTTCTTTCTTTCTTTCTTTCTTTCTTTCTTTCTTTCTTTCTT
>NW_024884767.1:10022319-10158844 GCF_019232065.1 Centrocercus urophasianus
TCCATTTCCTCCTTCTTTCCTTCCATTTCCTCCTTCTTTCCTTCCTTCCATTTCCTCCTTCTTTCCTTCCATTTCCTCCTTCTTTCCTTCCTTTCCTTCCTCACGTCTTCCTTTCCCAGTGATATCTGAGATCTGCAGGTGCTCTTCTTATGTCAGGAATCCTAGCTTTCAGAAGAGTTGTCTGTATGTCCAGAGTGGTGATAATTTTTTTTGAGATGACAACAATGTATTGGTGGAAATGCAGAACAGATTTTTTTAGTTAACAAATTTGCACAGCTCATCAGCTAATTAATTAATTTGCAGATGCACTGTAATATTCCTAAAGAGCTCATTCTGAGCCAAACTCCCTTTCAGAGATTCTTTTCCGAATTCTGGACTACTCTACCTTGTATCTCTGCTGTGCATGTCAAGGTATGTGATATTCAGGGCAGTGAAACAGACTATCATTTCTAAGAGATGAAATGTCTTCTGTGGCAGAACAAATGTTGCAGTCCTGAGCAAGTAATTTTGTCTTGAGCAAAATGATCTTTAAAATGTACGAGCATAGCACAAGCTTATATGACAAGTAGGACAAAAAAGCCTTATTTTGGAAATGAAAACACTTTTCATCCAGGGGTCATGAGAGAGTTTTAAGTTTGTGATACAACTATTCAGGTGCAACTGAGTAACTGATCCATCTTCTAACAAAGATCTTAATTTGAGATATGTAAAATTGCCAAAATTAAGATCAGAAGACAAATAGCAGAAAATCTTGATTGTCAAGTGTTTTTAACAAACTGACAGCCTCTCATTTTTCTGAGAATAGTTTGTGTAATTTTCTGATACATTTAATGAAATGATTTGAAGTAAAAAATATTTCTTGATTCAGAAATAATTAGTTTTTGTGGATTCTTTCTTATTTCATCCATTCCCTGTCCTCCTTTCTTGGCTGAGGAGATAAACAGTAAGACTGAATTATATTTATTTTAATTTCTTCTGATTTGAAAGGAAGTGAATATTGTTTCCAACTCATGAGAGTTTTTAGCATGAATCATTTAATTGAAAAAAAAATCAGTACATTAAAATATGAATATATTTGCGTATTTTCATATGCAGATTTTACCACTGAATATCTTTCAGCAGCCCTGCTCATATTCTAAATTCTCGAGTGTTTTCAGAAATATAGGAGAGTTTTGGGTTTTATCTGTAACAATGACTGTCTCCATTATCACATATTCTAAAGAGGTTAAGGTCTTTGTCTAACTTTCAAATCTGTATAAAATAAGTTTCCCAAACTGGATCTAAAAAGGTTCTTCAGCTGCCAGGTGATGAAGTACTTGCTCAGATCACAGCAAATCAATGAACTGCTGAGATATGGAAGCAGCTTGCCCCAGAAAAACAGCAAGATCTCCCTCCACTCATTCTCTTACTGCACTGTCTTCTGCCTGCTTTTGCAAACTTATACAAGCTGGCCAATCCCTTAATCTCTTGAAACCTATCTGAAAATTAAACTTGAGATGATGGCTTGGCTGCTTGGTGGGTTGAGACATATATGATAAAGCGTGACAGTGAGTATGTGCTGAGACAAACACTTTTAGTAGGCAAACTCCTTGCCAAGGCTGCATTCAGGGATGCTAGCAGTGGTTTTAACAAATTATCCTAACCAGTACACTTGCACATAAAAATAGAAGAGGAAGACAGATCCTTTATGAAACTAGCTATCTTGAATGGAGCTTTTCTTGCTTATGATGATCTCGTTCTTCAGAGTAATAATCCAAGGGGTAACAGGATCTTAGCCAAGCAACTGGCAGGACTCATTGAAAGATCTTTAAACTAGGTATGAAGAGGAAGGGGACAAAATGAAGGCTGCTGGGATTGAGCGGGTCATTTGAGGGCTTGTACCAAATTTGATAGTACAAAGACAGTGGAGTACAAAGGGATGGACTAGGCAGGGAAATGCTGGGGATGCTGCTGTTCTAGGGGATCTTAGATCCTCTATAAAGGCAGTGAGATGGAAAGTCTAGCTGAAATACCTTTATACCAATGCACACAGCCTGGGAAATAAGCAGGATGAGCTGGAATCTGTGATGCACTTGGAAAGTTATGACCTTGTTGCTATCGTGGAAACATGGTGGGATGACTCCCATAACTGGAATAGCACCACTGAGGGATATTGGCTCTTTAGAAGGGATAGGCGAGGTAGGAAGGGTGGGGGAGTTGCCCTCCAGGTCAAAGAGTAGATAAACTGTGAGGAGCTCCCTCTGAGAAACAGTCAGGAACAGGTTGAGAGCCTGTGGATTAGAATTAGGGATGGGACTAACAAAGGCCAGCTGGTAATAGGCATATACTACAGGCCATTTGATCAAGGGGAAACTGTTGATGAGGCTTTCTTGCTTCAGATACAGGAGGCATTGTGCTCACAGGCTCTTGTCCTGATGGGGGACTTCAACCATCCAGATATCTCTTGGAAAGACCACATGGCAAGCTGCAAGAGGTCCAGGAGACTTCTGGAATCCATTGATGATAACCTTCCAGTCCAGATATTGGTCAAACTGAACAGAGGTGAAGCATTGCTGGACCTGCTGCTCAACAATGCTGAGGAAATCATTAAAGGTGTTAAGGTAGGAGGCAGCCTGGGCTGCAGTTACCTTGCCCTGGTTGAGTTTGTGATCTCAATGGATGGGGGCCAGGCAAAGAGTGGCATCAGGAGCCTGAACTCTGGAAGAGTGAACTTGGTGAGGGATGTGAAAAACAATAGGAAAAGCAACAGGTACATTTGCCAGAAGAGACAGGCCGAAATGAATGCACCTCCTTTGGTAAAAGTGAAAGGAGAACTGGCTTCAACAGAGGAAGAGAAGGCTGAGGTACTGAATGAGTTCTTTGCCTCGATCTTCACTGGTGGCCAGGATTCTAGCATTTCTCATGTCCCTGAGCCCTGCATCCCTAAACCTCTAGGTGGGGACCAGGACAGTAAATCCCTCCCCACTGTAAGGGCAGAGGAAGTCCGGGACCGCTTCATGAGACTGAATGTGTACAAGTCTATGAGGCGGATGGCGTGCATCCCAGGGTTCCGAAGGAGCTGGCTGAGGTGGTTGCTGAGCCACTCTCCATCATATTTGAAAAGTCGTGGGTGTTAGGTAAGGTCCCAGATGACTGGAGGGTCACGTCACTGCCATTTACAAGGAAGGGAGTAAGGAGGACCTGGGGAACTACTGGCTTGTGACTCTCACCTCTGCCTGGGAAGATCATGGAACAGATGACATGCTTGATCACATGAGAATGAATGTTTGATCTGAGACAGTCAACATGGCTTCACCAGGGTAAGGTCATGCTTAACCAATCTGGTGGCCTTCTATGATGGAGTGATGGCATTGGTGGACAAAGGGAAGGCAACTGGTGTCATTTACCTGGACTTGAGCAAGGCCTTTGACATGGTCCTCCACCGCATCCTTATCTCCTAATTGGAGGGATGTGGATTTGATGAGTGGACCACCTGATGGATAAGAAACTGATTGAAAGGCTGCAGAGAGGGTAGTCATCAATGGTTGTATGTCCACGTGGAGGCTAGTAATAAACAGCTTGGCATCCCCCAGGGGTCTGTCTTGGGACCAGTGCTCTTTAACATCTTTGTCAATGACACTGATGATAGAATCAAGTGCACCCTCAACAAGTTTGCTGATAACACCAAGCTGAGTGGTGCAGTTGACACGGTGGAAGGAAGGGATGCCATTCAGAGGGACCTCAACAGGCTTGAAAAGTGGGCCTGGGTGAATCTAATGAGGTTCAACACAGCAAAGTACAAGGTTTTGCACCTGTGCCACAAGAATCCCAGGCATCCATACAGACTGGAAGGAGCAGTCCTTGAGAGCAGCCCTGCAGAGAAGGGCCTGGTGGTCCTGATGGATGAAAAGCTTAACATGAGCCAGCAGTGTGCTCTTGCAGCTCAGAAAGCAAATGGTATCCTGGGCTCCATCAAAAGAGAGGTGGCCAGGAGAGATAGGGAGGTGATTGTCTCCCCTCTACTCTGACCTTGTGAGGCCCCATCTGGAGTACAGTGTCAAGGTCTGGAGCCCCCATGACAAGGAAGACAGAGAGCTGTTGGGGAGGGTCCAGAGGAGGGCCACAAAGATGATTGGGGGACTGGAGCACCACCCTTACAAAGACAGGCTGAGGGAGCTGGGCTTGTTCAGCATGAAGAAAAGAAGACTGCAGGGTGACCTCATTGCAGCCTTTCAGCAGGGAGCCTACAAACAGGAGGGGAATGAGCTCTTGAAAGGATAGATAACAGCAGGACAAGGGGAAATAGTTTTAAGTTGAGGGAGGGAAGATTTAGGTTGATGTCAGGGGGAAGTTCTTTACAGAGAGAGTGGTGAGGTGCTGGAACAGCTGCCCAGAGATGTTGTGGATGCCCTGTCCCTGGAGGTGTTCAAGGCCAGATTGGATGAGGCTCTGGACAGCCTGGTCTAGTATAAAATGGGGAGGTTGGTGGCCCTGCATGTGGCAGGGGGGTTGGAGATTCATGATCCTTGAGGTCCCTTCCAACCCTGGCCATTCTGTGATTCTGTGATTCTGTAATATTGAAGGGCTTCAGTTAGTCCTGTGGTCTGCATCAGAATTTGGGAAGTTTCAAGGTTCTGCCAGCTCAAGTTATGGTTGGTCTGAGTGTTTTTGTTCTTCTGCCCAAAGCGATGCACTACTCAAATACTAAAATAGCTTTTTATTCTCTCTTAAGTATTCAGCTCCAGAAGTAGTAACGAAGAAAGACTCCCTAGGGTAGGTAGGAAAGAATGTAGGGATTGTATTTAGGATTTATCTTCTTTCTGTATTTGCTTCAGTACTTTTGTTGCCCTTTGCATGTAGCAAAATGCTTATATCCAGAAGAAAATCCCTATATTCTCTTTGCTGTTATCTGTGCATGGAAATTCCTCTAAGTGTATTTTCCCAAAGAGGCTGTCAGGCAACATATGAGAAGAGAACAAGCCCAGCTCCCCCATTCTGTACTCCTACCTCACTTCAGATCACGTGAGACACTTCCCTCTAGCAGTACATCATGCACTTGGAGAATACAAGTCCTCAGCTTCTCAAGGTCACTGTTATTGTTTTGTGTCTTGCATAGGCAGCTTGTTCTTGCAGTCAGACTTCCTTGATGTCCTTCTCTCAGTGAGGGAATCACAAAACTCCATTTGTAAGAGGCTGACAAACCCTGGCATACTTGGAGAGACTGAACAAAGGTTAGTGTGGGTGGATATCATGAGTCATTTCTATGACTAAGAGACTGGTATAAACTACCCCTTCCTGGTAATGTAAATGTATTAAGGTCATAGGCCACCTAATTAGTCAGTGAGTCTAAATGAATCCAAGCATGAGGCCAATGATGTTAAACACACCAGAAAAAAAAAAAAAATCAGGTGAAAGTAAAGATTTAGCAGTCTATGATCTAATTAAAGATGGGGCCTTTATTCCTGCATGTGCTATCAAAATGTGGTTAGCTGGTACTGCTGACTTGGTGCTTCTGTTTCCTGCTATTTCCTGTTATTGATGCTGGACTTCAACAGTCAGCATTCATTAGAAGCCACTAAAAGGCCTTGTAAGTTCTTGAAAAGACTCTTCTGGCCAAAGGCATAGTGGAGGAGATTCCTTCATTTTCTTAGTTCAAAAGAGCTTGAACTCACTAACCCCTGAACTACTCTTGAGCTATTTCTCTCCTTCCTAGTAGCATTTTAAATAACAGCAGGGAATCTAGAAAGTGGTTTAACTTCAAAGGCCATGCATTAGTTGTGAGCAATGAAAGTTGTAAATGAATGCAAAATAAAGCTTCACACTCAAAATATCATCTGGTGCCAAGCACTCGTGCTGTGGACGCAGCTTGTACTTGTGAGACTGCAGATCCTGAATCTTTAGTTTAAGACAGATGCTGTCCTTAAGAGTTGATGGTTTTGTTGGTAACTGGTGGAGCAAGGAGTGGAGCACCTATGAAGTATGTCCGACCAGAGCCTCCTCTATATTGCTGCCTAGGTCACAGCTCAGTCCTGACTTCCACAGCCTCCCTAAAATGTTAGCTGTAACATAGTCTCACCTCTGAAATGTTAAACTCACTGTTTGGCAGTATCCAGGATTCAAGAACATTTTTGTCCTTCTTGCCTAGATGTTTTTTTTCTCTTGGCAATCAGGTGATGTAATATACTTCAACCATGAATATTCACTAAATGAAGTCAACTGCTCATTTAGGGAAAAGAACTGCTGCCTCTTCAAGCATTCATGTGAGAAGCAGCAGAGCCTGCAGCAGCGCCCCGTATCCATTCAGTCATCAGGTGGGAGTGGTGGGGCTAGCCTTTTGGGGGTCACATGAGAGCCCTTTGGTAGAAGATGAAAAACATCTTGTTCTGAGTGTCTGGCATCCAAAAGAGGAAATGAACTTGGGTTTATGACACTAGTAGCAAAACAATGGGAGGTCGGCTTGGACATGGCTTTTAAGTGATGTTTGTTCTCTTGTAACTTTCAAAGTAGCAGATAAATCTTTCTCTAGAAGGAAAGAACTGAGTAACTTAGCGGAGAGCACAGATAACAGCAAAGAGAATATAGGGATTTTCTTCTAGATATGAGCATTCAGCTACATGCAAAGGGCAACAAAAGTACTGAAGCAGATACAGAAAAAAGCTATAACTATAGTTTCTCACCTACCTCCCACTAGTAGTGAGGAATAAGTTTTGGGCAACAGGCGACATACTTGACCTTTTAACAAAGTGAAGTATTGACTGTTTTCCAAAAGCCAGCTTCAGACTCTCAGAAGAGATAATATTTTCAGATACATGAGAAAGATGTTTGGGTTTTTTTGGTACAAAGAGGTTCATGTAAAAAATTTGCAAGCATGCAATAAAAAACCACATAAACAATAACATACTATATAACAACCTTATCTCTTGTGTTTATGACAATCACTTTTTTGTATGTGCGTGGTAGCCTTATATCCGTTGTGATAATCAGGCTGGGCTCACTTTTATCAAGGTCTGCTTTGGTTAATATCATTGTTGCTAGTTTACAGAATGCAACTCTGAATAGCTTAAATATCCATTCTACCTGGTACAATTTTACATACTGTATACATTCTTGGGCAGAACATTTATTTCTGTTGGCTTGCCTACAATGGCAAGAGCTCTTCTTTCCAGGGTCACCACCAATGTTTTTACATTCTGATTGCTTCACTGGAGTGCCTTGCTGCTGGCACAGCTCATTGTGACTTCATGTTTGAGGATGTATGCCCTATTAGGCATGATGAAAAGATGTTTCATTATTGCTATGGAAGAGAGTACTCTCAGGTTATCTCTGATTGAAACAAAAAGGTAGTTTTGAAATGACTTATTCTTTTTCTTTTCCATCAGCAGATCTCCCTTTCTGTGTGTTTAAGAGTGTGTGTAAGTTTGTGTACACATTTATCTAATACTCATCAAATTCCAAGGCATTGTACACTGCTGCTTTCAATGTATAAACATCAAATTGCTCTGGAAAACTGGTGGCTATAGCGATTTTCTTGGAGGTGAGAATTTGAAAGATTAGAAGTAAGATTTTCTTCATTTTGAGGCACTTTTCCTAGCATGTCCTAAAACAGGCACTAAGCACAATGGCAGTAACAACAACAGAAGTGGAAATTGAATCTAGGTACCTTGTTTGGCAGTACCTTTGCTGTTGAAACATTTGTGACGTGTACTTACATATGTGCATGTGCCATACAGCAAGACTGGGACAGAGCTAATTCTAAGTGGAGGTCTGGTCTGAACTGGTTTACCCCCAGTTTCTGACTGTGTTTTATCCTCAGGTCCTGAAAACTTTCCTAGCTTAGCTGCTAATCATAAGTTTGCAGTATGTCTATCCTGACATGGAAGGGTCACTCTTGACATTCTCACTGAGTGGGTTTGGGTGCCAGTTTGCTATGCAAATGTTCAAAAGGACTTGCAGTCTGAAATTGGGTGGTGACTATATGTCATGTTTGGTGATTTAAAGAGTTCTTGTCTAGGGTATTTGCATTTGATGGCTGGATCACTCTTAAACTTGTGATATATACATGGGGAGGAGAGATACATTTGAAGTAAAAGGACAGAATTTGTGCCAACTCATATTTTCATTCAAAAATCTTTATCTGTAGTCATTGAAGCAATTTTACTAACCTCAGTCAGACCAGGAAACGCAAAGCCAGCAAAGTGGATGAAAAGAAGCTCCAAAGTAGCTCTGTAGCCATTGTGCTTTCACCTGATAATATGGAGTCAGGCAGTCCAAGCCAAATATCCTCAGCAGTGAGCTGATGACTGCTTGGTGATCATCTGACTTCATAGATAAGAGAGTGTAGTGATAGAATTACCAAGCAATTTTTTAAAACGAACATCAATCAATAAGCACATATTTACAACAACTCTGAAATCATCTAGCCAGCAAACTGACTGCAAAGAATACTGACAGCAGATAGGGCAGAAATGAAAATACTGTTGGGCAACACCAAAATGTTGACCACAAGGGTCCCTCCAGTGCAAAATGTTCTGGGATACCAATAAAAATAAATATATCCTTCCAGGGAGCCAACTTAAATATCCCTTGACATAAAGAATTTAGATTAACTATTTCTAAACACTAAAGAAAAAAATTATCACTTGTGCAATGTTGTTACAAGATTTCTTCCACAGCCCTTAGCTCAGGCATATTTTATACCCTGCATTAATACCTAAGCAATCACACAGAGTGGTTTATATTTAATAAGAAAACATGAATAGAAAATTATAATATGTGCAGAATGAGGGAGGATTGAACTTTTTGGAGCCATCAGACATTAAAGTTTTCTGTGTCCACAGTGGCTTGCCAGAATTCCTCCTAGCTCCAATGGCAGACAATGAATTAGATTGTGACTCCATGGAGCTGAATTCCTCCAAAGCAAATAGCTGGGACGGATAGCATGCCATGCCCCAACCCCTTGAGTAGCAGTACTTGCTACTCAGAATTTCCTAGCAGTGGTAGACTGATAGGGTTGACTCACACATACTGTATTTTATGGCATAAAGGCATTCAGAGGTTTTAGATAAATCCACGCTCTAGGTAAGTGCATTTTGTGTCAGGAAAGGCATGAAGAAAGACAGACATCAATGCAATACAGTGCAGTGAAATAGAAGTGTATAGAAATCATAAACGGCAAACAGATATTTCATAGCTGCATACGCTGTATGCCAGTGAGAATTGATGCTTGGAAGAAACTGCTCTCCACTATGGAGAAGGACAAGACTGATAGAGTGTCAGTGACAGAGAGAAATTCATCTACTGTTATGTGCATCATCTTAGTCAGAAGCTCCATAAGGTGCAACAGTGTCTCCTAATGCCCTGCAGGTGAGTGGCAAAAGCTTGAGGGAAGGCTGCCACCACTGAAGCAGTCTCTGCAGAGAATGGAGGTCTTCTCAGAGTTTGATGAAAACTTTGTTTGTCTAGTGAAAGCACTTGTAAGAGATGATGGAATTCAACTGTCTTGCTGGCAAGGGTGCAATCTACTGACTGTCATCTGAATGTCTCTTGTGCTGCAGAAATAGAATTGAGCTGCAACAGGAAGCACTGAGGCACTGAAATCTTGATCTCAGAGCATTGGCAAGGTCACACATAGCATGCTACCACCCATGAGACCAGCTCTCCTCTTTCTGCTCTGTATACAACATGCCTGAATGTCAGATGTCATGCATATCCTCCTTTTTTCTGGGAACTCAGAAGAGTTTGTCAGCAACATAGAGGACAGACGCAGGTCTTCCACTGAAGAAGTTCATTGTCTTCTTCAAAAAAATATTCAAAACAATTTCATTTTCTTTAGTGCCATTGTTTTCCTTGTAGCTGTAGTGTTTGACAGTAATTCTCGGGGAGTGGAATGCTGATTACTTGCAATGAGGAACCAGTGAGAAAAGCAATAAACAATCAGGGATTAAATTTCTCTTTATGGCTAGTGACTGACTACACTAATTTGGGAACATTTTTTTGCATGTCCAAAGATTAACCAGATACCAGTCAGACTCTGACATCAATGTCAGGAACAGCTGCTCCTTCGTATTTTAGCTGTGCAAGTCATGCCACAAAGAAGTGACAAAGATGTTGCCTTGTGCTGCTGGTATCTGCTAAAGACGAGTAGTCTGCTGTCAGCCGGGCATGCATTCATGCTCTCCATCGATCTTTTTTGATATCTAGACTGGATCAATAAGCTGAAGTTCAAGTAGAAGTTTCTGGTCCTCCAAGATTTTTTGGTGGCCAAGCACTGAAGGTTGGTTGTCTCCAAAAGCAGCATGAGGTAAGAAAGCAAATCTGAGATGACTGGATACAAAGAAAAGCATCTACATAAATGTTCTGTCATAGTAGGAGAGTTAGCTCACTGCCTTAAGGCTGATCCAACCCTCCTGGAATAAATGCAAAGGTGCCCATGCATTTAGTGAGGGTTATATGGGGAAGTCTGAGACAAAGGAAGCACTAATTAGGACACGGATATGAGATAAATGCTGGAGGCTTCAGGGTGAATGGAAGGGAACAATGACTTCTATAAAGTGCTAGTGAGGTAAACACAGGGGATAACAGATGGGCTGGATTTTGTTCTCCAAGCCTGTGCAGCTCCATCCAACTCCCACATACACACAGGAGGTGGGGGGTGGGGGAAGTACAGATCCTGAGGATGACAAGGATATACATGCATACATGAAGAGCACACATGTTGCATGGGCCTGTCATGATCAGCAGATAAAGGCTGCTGGGAGGAGTGGGAAAGAGTGGTCTGCTGCTGCATGGCTCCTTGCTACCCTCAGCAGATGTGCACAGGTCCTACCACATGGCCAAGCAGTCTGGGTCAGTTCTCTGTACACAGCTGTTGGGAACTCCTCGCTATTTTCCATTTGCCAAGTTCCAGGACAAGCCACTGGGGCAGGGTGCTTTGGACACTGCTTTTGTATTTATTGACATCTCTTATTCTAAGACTTGGTCTGGCACCTGTTTGTGTGCCATCCCTGGACCCAGCAAGTAGACAGGCAGTGAGAAATAAAGCAGTGTCCAAAATAGACATGGTTTGGTGCACCTCGAGTACTGTGTCCTGTTTTGGGCCCCTCACTGCAAGAAAGACATTGAGGCCCTGGAGTGGGTTCAAAGAAGGGCAGCAAAGCTGGTGAGGGGTCTGGAGCACAGGGCTTATGAGGAGCGGCTGAAGGAGCTGGGGTTGTTCAGTCTGGAGGAGAGGAAGCTCAGGGGAGACCTTATTGCACTCTATAACTACCTGAAGGGAGGTTGTAGTGAGATAGGGGTCGGCTTCTTCTCTTGTGTAACTGGTGATAGGACTGGAGGGAATGGCTTCAAGCTGCGCCATGGGAGATTTAGATTAGGAAATACTGCTTTTCTGAAAAAGTGGTCAGGCGTTGGAATGGGCTGCACAGGGAGGTGGTGGAATCACCGACCCTGAACGTGTTCAAGGAACATTTGGATTTTGTGTTGAGGGATATGGTTTAGTGAGAACTATTGGTGATAGGCAGATGGTTGGACTGGATGACCTTTCAGGTCTTTTCCAACCTTGGTGATTCTATGATTCTGTGATTCTGTTTTGGTTTGGTTTTGTGTGTGTGTGTCTTAATACCATTCTAACATAGTCCCAATTTTTACTTACACATTTTGCAACAAGTCTGCTGAAATAACAGAATTTCATTCATTACTGTATCTCTGGGAAGATGTTTAAAGGTTGGATATTCAGTTGATTTTGCCTTACCATTCACTTAGGGTGCGGCTGATTTTCAATAGCTGTAAGCACAGTTCAGACCTCTGCTATGCTAACCCAAACACTTGCGAAGCCTGGACTATTTGTGCAAAAAATCTCACTCAGGGCAGTCTGAATGGAGGGAATCACAGAGCTCCAAATCTTGTACTGCTATAAATTTGAAAATGTGGTGTCCGTCAGTGCAGCAGCCTCCTATTTGTGAAACATCAAATAACAGAACATGAGAGAGAAACCCGGGTTTAGGCTATATTACATCTAATCAGCATCAGTTTCAGTGAGGAAAACATCAAGAAACATGTGAAATTGAGATAATATAATATAAACAATGTACTGAAGTCTGCAATGTAGCTTTGAGCTAAGTTTCCAATGAAGATTCATGCCATAGGTGTTGAAATCTACAGGTGTCGTTCTGGCAACGGATCTCATCTGCCCTGACATGGATCACACTACATCATAGGATGTTAGAGAGTTTGGCTCAAGCTTATGGTCAGTTTTCAGCCAGCTACCATTTTCATAGCTGGAGTAGGATTTTATACATCTTTGTTGAGAAGGAGAGCTTCGCACTAGCTGCCAGGCTACCAGAAAAGCTCCTTAATTGCTCTCCACAGAATCTGCTGACTAGAGAGAGCTCTTGTTATCTTTAAGCAGTCGTGTTTGTATTGAAGGATCAAAATCACACCACACAAAAAAAACAAAACCAGCTCCTCTCCCCTTTCCCCCATGATGTTTCCAATTATCCTGGATTGTTGTCTGTCTCATTGATAGTAGGTCATCCAAAAGCTAGGACATATGGAAATAGCCTGTTAGCTTCTTCCCTGGAGTGTCTCAAGGAATTTAGATGCCTCACATAAGGACTGAACAACAGATCATGCCAAGGGCTCACTGCACACAGAGCCGGGAAATGCTACTCCTTTCATCCTTTTGGCCTTCTCCTCTGGCTGTCGGAAACGGGCAACAGACCAGGGGGAGGACAAGGAGTGCCACTCCCAAAGAGAGGAGGCAGACTGGTGATTCTGTGCGTGCTTCACTGGAGAGCACAGTTTCCACTTCAAAGCCAGCAAGGAGGGTGGCATATTGCTTCCGGATGAGGGAGAAGAGCTGTGACTTGCACAGACAGCTCAAGTCTCCCATGTCTCTGGCTTGTAATATGTCAGAAATCAGCTGAAAGTCATGGATATAAAGAATTGCATCCTAGCACATATTGAAGTCTCCGTGGTTGCACCAATCCAAAAAAGCCCTGGGACTTTCCCCAGTAGCACACAGTGTGAGAGTGGTTTATCACAGATTAGAATCAGATCTCTCCTCCTAACCATAAAGCTTCACCACATCCTCTTATTTGCCACTGTTTGGCTGTGAATTGACAGGCACTGAAAGGAAATAGTGAAAAGAGATGTGGTTATGCCACACCTGGCAAATGTCTGCAGAGGCAGAGTGAGTGCTGTGTGTACTTATAAATGTATTTGAATGTATCATGATCCTCTTTGCATTCATGTGCGAAAAGTCACGTGGCTCTTTGCTGCACACATCACTGTGTGTGTTTTAATGATATGCCACTGTAAATAAAACACTACTCCAGTGCTTGTAAAAACCCAGAAGTCTTTCAAAACAAGCAAATTACTCCAACTTGTAATTTTGTCAAAAACACTGTAAAAATAGCTTCATATTCCAAGGAGGAAAAGGTGATGGAGATTTATACTTTCCCTTGAACACACAGATTTATAACAGTGTGTAATGTGCATTCATTTCATCCATATTTATAACTGCACTGATGCAGAGTCTGGTATCCATTACTTTAATCTATGTAACTTGATCATCAGAAATTTAAACCATAATTTTTAACACATATCACCAAGAATTTCAGTTTGATTCAAAAAAGAAGAGCATATAAAAGTCCCAGCTGCAATTAGTTATTAAAACCGAACTTCTTTGCTTAAATACATGTGTTTGTTCACATAGACTCTTCCATTCTGGCTTGCACTCCGCATTTGACTTCAGATTAATCTTACAACAATCCACTACAAAATACCTTGAGGGTCAAAGGGAAAAAATAATACAGTTAAGGATCATATTTGGGAGAATTTCTGTAAATAAATCTTTTACATTTTGGCAAAGTGATATCAGAAATTGAAGAGTCACTGACAGCAGTAGCCTCTAGTCGCTTAGAGAGAAGTGGAAAAAAAAATTCCAGGCCTAGATCAAAGGCTCCAATTGACAGACAGCAGAAATTAAACCCAGATACCATTTCATAAACATGGAGCGATTGACGTTCTCCACATGGTTATTGTCCAGCACTGGAAAATAAAACATCTGTACTCCTCAAAGTCCTGAATGGATGACCCAGAATTGAAATTATTCAGTTGTCTGATGTTAAGAAAGTGTTCCACTAGTTTTCTTCTTTCATTTTTCTTTCATTCATTCAGTAGCATGAAAAGGTGAAACATACGGATTGTTAGAAAGTAGTCAATTTAAATGAATATCAGTTCATTTTATAATAAAAAGCAATCTTCATTTTTTCTCAGCTTTAGGACTATATTTTGTTACTCATGCTGGAGGTAAAAGTCAGTAATTCTACAAATTTCATTGGATTTAGTTTTATCATAACCAAGGCTGCACTCTCTCTTAAAACTGATCCTCCCTATGAAACTGTCTAAATACATGAATCTCTAAGTATATACGCTTCATGCTTTCTAAGAGATGTAAAATGGCATTTATCAGAATAATTTTTCCTTCTGCTTTCTCCTTGGCTCTCCTCCATTCAATCCTATTAACTCACACAAACAAAAACAATGAAAATAAGGAGAGCATGTGGGTAAAATAATGCAGCAAGGTGATTTTTTCATTAAAAGCTACAAAAATATGAAATTGATCACTGAAAAAGACAGATCATTTGACATTTGGAAAGTATTTTTGATTGAAAACTTTGATTAGTTCTGTCTTACTGTCGGAAGCCATCATACAATTGAGTTATCACTTGAATAAAGTCTACATGATGTGCCTGCTGAGCAGGCTGTTAAACGATTTTCTGAAGGTACAAAGGAGAAACACAGAAGACTTAGAATGTGTGACATGAGGACTTCCAAAAGAAAGGATGGTACTGTGATTTAAAATTGTAATTTTGTTTGAATAATATCACTGCTTTCATTACAGTAACTTCTATGCTTAATATGGTGTTAATAAATAGTTTAGTAATTGGAAGTGCAGGGAATTTTTTTATTTTAGAATTTGTTGAATTTTCTTGCTGTAAGAAAAACATCTTGTCCACCAGTGTGTTCAACAGCCACATTAGTCCTGTGGCACGAGGATTAAACTCAACTGGGATCTTTGCAGGGTATACTGAATATTAGAAGAGACAGAAAAATCAGGCCTTCTCTGTTTAATTTCAACGTGTTTCCACTCCAGTTCTTTAAATGCATTGACTGGCTGGAATCAGAGCTAGTGGTGCCTCAAATAAGTTCTCTGCTGAAGTCGTGTTCTGTTTCAGATTTGTCTTCAACTGCAATGCAGTTGCTCTACTTAGCTGCAGATGGAATAAAACAGCAGCAGGGAGGATAGAGACTTGACTGCTCACTAAGAAGTGTGGGAGGTATGCTGGACCTCTGAAGAGTTCCCATTTGGTGTTTGCTTTGGATGAGTTCCAAGAAATTCAGTTACTCGCCAGGAATCTATCTAAATCTTGAACTCAACAGCATTTAGCAGAACATCTCAAAACCACAGCATCACCAATTACTTTCCTCCTTTGTTTCTCCTGGAAAGATTGTGAGAACAGTCTCCATTCCAGAGCTAGGAGAGCTGTTTCAACAACAATAAGAAAAAGGAACCCACATTGCAGGGCTGTACCACGAATATTAGGGTTTTCTTTGCTTCCTGGATCCTCCACTTTCCAGCAGTATAGCCTCTAAAAAGCCCCAAATGCTTTCTATCTTAAGCTACCTCCTGTTGTACCCTACTGCTATAGTATTGTAGCAGCCCACACAGATTAGATTTAGCAGATGAACAAAGAAACCACTTGCACATTTCAGTACCTACAGAGACTTTGCTTTAGATGTTCTAGGAGTGGGCAGAGGTCCACAGATTCATTATGCTCTGAGCCAATTCAGTCCTCCCTAGCCAATACACTTCAAGAGTTGTTACCATAACAGCTCATGTTGTCCATGTTGAACAATTCCTTGCTCTGAAAATATGTAATGTGATAGCATCACACCTCCATTGCACTGCATTTGCTGAAGAAGCCACTCACTGCATTATCCACACCTACATGGTGATGTTAAGATACAGCTGCTGGGTTTTTAAAGACATCTAAATTTTTCTGCTGGTGAGAGGAACAGCAATTTTCTGTCAGTCATCATGTTTCCCACAGCTGCCATCACACCACTTGAAAACAGACCCCAGGTGACCTGAATCCCAGATCCCCTCAGCCCAGGCAATATGTGAGTTGCCATATGTCGCTATGGGTAATAGCTGACACTGAACAGGTGTATGTCATCACAGTAGACCATATGGAGGGCAGAAGATATTAAATAAAAAAAAAAAAGAAAAAGAAAAAGAAAGAAAGAAAGGAAGAAAGAAAGAAAAGAAAGAAAGGTATATTCCCAGTTTTCAAAGCTTTTGGATGACTTTTTCAAGTAAATCCAAGCACCTAATAGTTGTCTTTTTGTTGTGCTTTTTTTCTTTTTCTTCTTTTTCCTCTTTCATGAAAGTACTTTTCAAGGACATTACCTAAAGGGAAACACAGCATTTCATATGTTTTTACTTAATCTGGCTCTCTTTTTGTTTATTAATAGGTTACCTCAAATTTGATGAAAACTCCCTAATAATGGTACCATAACAATGGTGCTGAAAACTGCAAACAAGATTGGAATAAGGTTTCATTGCTTTAAACTCATTCTATTACCCTTAACAGTGGACTGAATCTGAAACTAATAGATGACTTAGTGACAATTGTGTTGAAGAGAAGTTCTGAAACATCACCCACCACAAATACATAACTTTATTTAGCAAAAATAGTCTGAGAAAATTGTAAAAAATTTACCAATCATACTACTTCACTGTCTAAGGAGAAGCAAAGCAATTGGCATCTATTCTGTAGTAACAAGAAAATACTGCATTTTGAAAGGCTTTTAAACAAAATTTGAATATGCACTGTCAAAATTATATCAGGTTGGGTTTTGCTTTTTTTTTTTTTCTGCTAAAGGCAGCAATCTAACATCAAGGGAGGTGAGAATCTCAATAGAACAAGCCCTTTGTAAGATCTGCAATGTGAAGTAGAACATAAGTCCTCTTTCAGTTCAGTGTACAATATAAAAAGAAAACTGGTGGCGACAAGCCTTGATTTGTCTACAGAATACTAAATCTGAAATGTGAAGAAGTCCCATTTAGAACTCATTGCTACTAGCATCTAAGGATGTCTTCCAAATCTACAATACCTCCAAAGCCTGCATTGTTCAGATTTAGTATTCTGCCTGAGGCTGTACTATAAAATTTGGATATATCCAGAAACTTCTCCAAAAATGCTTTGTAATCCAAGTTTTATTTAGACTCCACACGCAAAAGAACTTTGGTTATTAAAAATAAATCAGTTTTACAATTAAAAGCTGGATGTCACTGTTGACATATGTTTTTAAACTTCAGGGTCACTGGCACATTTTTACTAATTTGGAGTAATCCACTTGTCAGTGTTTTGTTCCTTTTTTGTCATTTGTTTGTTTTTACAGCTCTTCAGGAAATAAAGCTGTCCAAATCAGCTAACTGACTTTAAAACCTATTTCATTCTCATTTGTGTTAGTCGTTTTTTTGTTGTTGTTGTTTATTTGGTATAGGCTTCTTTTTTTTTCTTTTTTTTTTTTGACAATTTACAGTGTCAATTTATTTTGCATTCTGATCACTAGACTTCAGTTAATTCTTGATCCAAGGGTTGCAAGATCCAGCAATAGCTATTCTACTGCCCTTACTGCACTTTTTTTGCTCCTTTAGAGATTAATAAATCAATACAATTTTCCAAGTTAATATTTAATGTTTATGAAATGATAATAATTTCTAATATTTAATGTAGCTTTTTGTTTTAAACAAAAGAGAGTGCAATACCTTTGATTGTCAGAATGAAGAAATTTCACTCTTGTTCTTATTACCATGGTTTCCAAACGAATGAGATGAAGTGTGGCTTCAGATCTTATGAGCAAAACAATGAATTCCTGGTGTAACTCCATTGAATTTAACAGAGTTTACATCAGGGAGTAATTTTGCCCAGCAGGATTAGACGACTCATTTACATAAAATTGGTACTGTACATCATGTGTCAAGTTGATGAATTTGCTGAGAGATTGACTTTATAACAGTGGGTTTGCATCACACGTTATAATTATTTGTATCATCCTCAGCTTCTTATTGTGATGTGCTTTACACATCCCAAAGGATTCTGATAAAGGACATGCAATGCAACAACATGACACTAAAACATGCGGCAGCTGGAAAAACAACACATAGACTTTCTCTTCGGAGACTGCAAATATATTTGGAAGTATTATTTTTACAAAAGGGAGGAAATTAGGTGGAGTGAATGGTTTGATTGAAAAACACATTTAATCTCTTTTCTCATGGTTTTTGTTCACCATTTTTTATTTACTTTAGATTAATTCAACATTTGGCAGTAGCACAGAGCACCTTGAACCCTATGACAAGTAGTACAGAACCTTAAAAACGATAAAGCATTATTATTTTCACAAGAGCCTGTCCTATCTGGTTTTACTGCAGATACAAAAATTGTTTAGAAAGGCAAACAAACAAGAGACATAAGACTAATCTGAATGTGGAAAGCAAAGAAATATAAATACAGTGCTATCTAAAGTGAGAAAATACTTGCAGAGAACACCAGGTATGTTCTCTTGTATCCATAGCAAAATCTCAGAAGACATTGAATGGTACGTAAAGGAAATCTGGTGAGAATAAATAGATCCATTGCAAACCTGTCCCGTTTGGTCTTCCTATGTTTCAAGAGAGGTCTTTACGCAGCTTTAGTAGGAGCTTTATGAAAAAAAAGTCTGCAGCCCTGTGGACAGGTGGCAAGAGACTGCACAGACAGAAAGAAGGAAGCAAAAAAGAAATCCAACAGATTTGTAGGTGGAGAAAGGAGGGCTATAGCCTGTCTCACAGCAATTTTCAAAGGGGATACAAGGGTTTCAAAGTCTCCACCAATATGAATTCCTAGGTTTCAAGCCCTTTCTTTCCTAGATGATCTCAGAAACAGCATAGTTCAAGCTCTTTCTTTGTCCAGAACATAGTAGTATCATTTCATACACATAGCTCTGCTCAAAAGGGCTCAAGTTTCATTATAAATCTGCAGGGTCATTTGGTCCTGAACTCTCCTGGGAGAACTCAGTATCTGAGCAGCCATCTCAGATACTGCAATAGAGAGCCTTGTTTCTTGTATTACAGTTGTGCAGTGGAAATTCTTCCTCTATTTTTTTAGACACCACTTCAGCCAACAAGGATCCTCCCAAGAATATCTCCTACTGCGGAAATCCCTAAGGCTCTCAGGGAGACCACCATCTTGGTATACAGGCTATACAGACATCCATCAGCTCCCAGGGCTGTCATATTGTCCCATATGCTGGGACAATAGAACATTTAGCTTCCAGATTCCTGCTATCCTGCCCAGAATCTGCAAGTCCTACACAGTGTTCCTAGATCTGGGCAAATCAGGGAGAAAGAAATAATTTGTCTTTTTCTTCTTCTCACGTGGCTATTTATAACACACGGAGCTTCCTGGAAACAAATAGCTTACTTTATGCTAACTTGGGATGTTCTCCTTGCTGTTTTTCTCGTTCCAGACCAAAATAAGTAAATACACGTATGCACACATATATATTAGGACAACAGATTTTCCATCCAGCCTGCTTTCAAGGTAACCTTCAAAATCATCGGGCAAGAGGGTAGTGATCCGAGGAATAATTCCTGTGAGTTCTAAGCATAATCCTCAATATCAGGACTACAATTCTAGCAACACCTCTGCCAAAAAAATAAAAAAATAAAAAAAATCCACTATCCTGCAGCTATCTCATGCTTGCTCTACAGTTCTTTGTAGCTATTCAGAGCAAGAAGGCTCTGATGCACTGTATTACAGAATATTTACAAAAATGGACTATAGATACTGCAAAGTGAATGCTTTCTTTTGCAAAATACCTCAAAGTGATCATAGCATGTCAAGAGTCATGCTAAGACAGCTGCAGTTACAATGCCCAAAGGGAAGTGAATTTGGACACGGTGCTGTTAAGACTGCAGCAAACAGTTCAAGGAGGGTGCCTAGATAATTCATAAGTCCTTATTTTAGGATCTGACTTCTTTGATTGTCTCTAAATCCAGAAGAGAACAAGAGCTGCCTAAAGACAAGTGTATTTTTTTTATCTGTATGTGCTACATTGCCTCATATCTAATCAATATATGGAAGGCAACTTCAGATGTACTGCAAAATAAATGTGCTTTAGCTGAAAGAATAATGGTAGATGAGCTCAATAAATCTTCAGCATGGGAATGGCCTTTCATGAAGGCAGAATAAACATGTAAATAGAACCAAAACAAATACAAAAAAGGAGCAACCACAGACAGTGTTACCAAAAGTCACAGAGAGGCTTCTGGAAAGAAGTTGCATGTACAGTGTTATATTTTATTTTACATGTTAGATAAAAAGAGAGGTATGCATTCACCATCATGAACACCTCAAGATGCTACTGAGGTTACCAAGTTCCATGTAAACACACTCAATGGCAGAGGGATCAATTTGTCAGAGTAACCAAGAATTAAGCATCCTAATGTCAAAAATACAGCTCTAGATTATTTGAATGTTAGCCGAATTGCTAATCCTGAAGAAATTAAACTGACAGACTTTAATACAGTGAACAGCCTCATTCATCTGAACTTGTTTGACTCACAGGCCTTAAGAAGTCCCTTTCTATTATCTCAAGTGAGCTTCTCAAGTGAGCTTGGGCACGGAGTGCCAGTGTTACCTGCCAGAATTCTCCTTTGATCTGTGAGGGTCCAAGAAAACCCAAATGCACCAATACCTTTTTCAGGTAACCGAGCTGCAGGGTAGGCAAACACATGGCTCTCCTGAAGACATCTGAAGCGGAGGGTGGTGGATACATTACAACCTGGGATAGCTTTTCAACCTGTGGTGATGACTGCAGATGATGTTTTGAAGTTGGAATGCTATAGTTGGTGGTCTGCAGTAAGTACCAACTCAAACTGAACTGGATTTGATTCATTATACTGTGCATTCTACACAGCAAACAACTGCTTGTATTCAGCATTCATTATGTTTACAGTAACAAGATCATTGTGTGGTAAAATGCATGAAATGATATATGTTGAAAGTGTACTTCTCCCTCCTTTCTCACTTGCCCTGTGTTAACCTTGAGTCTTTGAGGACTTTGCTAGTCTGTAATAAGTCTGATTTCCTTTTTGTTTTGTTTAATCAAGCTCTGGAAAGACTGAAATCAATCTTAGGCAACAACTGTGAAACCCTTTATAATGGCATCTATCCAGCTGGAAAACTGGGTAAGAAGTATAGTCTAACTAGCAGTCAGAATCACAGAATCACAGCATGGTGAAGATGAAGGCATTTCTGGACTTTGTCTAGCCAATCCACTATTCCAAGCAGTGCCAATAAAGACAGATTTCTCAGAACCTTCTTCAGTCTGGTTTTGAATATCTCCAAGGAAGAGGTCTCCATATGCCTTCTGGTCAATCTGTTCCAGTGTTCTGCTACTCTCTCTGTAATAAAGCATATATATATTCAATTTAAAATTAATGGAATTCCTTGTGTTTCAATTGGTGTGCATTGCCTCTTGTCCTTTCATAATGTGCCACAACAAGAGTCTGGCTCTGTCTTCTTAACAACTCCTAGTTAGTTATATATGCACATTGATGAAATCCCCATGAAGCTTTTCTTCTTTGGGGTGAACGTTACCAGTTCTCCTAGCCTCTTCCCATAGAAGAGGTGCTCCACTCTTGTTATCATCTTCATTACTTTTTGCTGGACTCTCTTCAGTATTTGCATATGTCTGTTATCCTGTGGAGTACAGCTCTGGATGCAGCACTTCAGATGTCTCTTCCTGGGGCTAAGTAGAGGGGAAGGATCATCTGCTTTTAGAATCTGTCAATGTCCTCCCAAAGCAACCCAGAATCTCAGTGACGTTGTTTGTCACAAAACTACGTTACTGACCCACTAGGACCTCCAGATCCTTCTCTGCTGATTGGCCTGTGGCATATAAGGATGTTACTCTTGTCCAGGTGCAGGACTTCATTCTTCCCTTTGTTGAACATAATGAAATCTCTTTTAGTCCATTTCTCCAGCCTGTAAAGTTTTCTCTGAATGGCAGCACAACTTTCTGATGTGTCATCTACTCCTCCCATTTTTATATGATCAGCTGATTTGATGAGAGTGCTCTCTGCTCCATCATCCAGGTCATTAATGAAGATAATATACAGTAATTTTCCCAGGATACACCTATGGGGTGCACAACTTGTGGCTGGCCTCCAGCTGCATTTCATGGCATTGATCACAGACCTCTCAATCTAGCTGCTCAGCCAGTGTTCAATCCACCTTATGGTCTACTTATCTACCCAGCACTTCATCAGTTTCTCTATGATGATGTTAATGGAGGCAACTTTGGAAGCCTTATAAAAATTAAGATTAACAACCTCTGCCACTCTGACCTCATCTGCTGAGCCACTGATATCACCACACAGTGATCAGGCATAATTTCCCCTTCGTGTATCTTTGCTACCCACTCCCAATGCTCTTCTTATCCTTAATATGTTTGGAAACAATTTAGAAGAAGATTGGCTCCATTGCCTTTCCACTGATTGAACTGAGATGGACTAGCCTGCCATTTCCAAGGTCTTCCTTCTTGTTCTTGGAGGCAAGAATAACATTCAAATTCCTGTAGTCCTCAGGAACCTCTCCTGATCTGCATGTTCCATCCAAGATAATCTTGAGTGGCCTCACAATGACACTGATCAACTCGTTCTTCATCTGTGTGTCCAAAAGATTCTACAGACTTGTGCACATTCAATATGTCTAAATATTTTCCAAACTGATCTTTTTCTCTTGTGAATAAGAGTTCATTGCTGCAGAGTTTCTCACCATAAAAGTCAGATAAAATGGTTAATGTGAGCTTTCTTCAGCAAAGACATTGCAGGAGAAAAAATCGAGTAGGTGTATTTGTTTTTCAATATGAATACAAAGACATCCCTCAAGGTCTTGCATTAAGACATTTGCCCAGTAATTTAAGGTTCTCTCTAATTTAAAAGGAACAAAATAGCAAGAAGGCTGCCGTGAGTATGTGTTATGGTCACAATTTCAGTATAACTAGGATCAAAAAGCAGCTCTCCAAAACAGTAATGTTTATATAAAGAATTTAACAGGCTTCGATAGATAACAAATAACAGGCAAAACTCCTGAAAATCAGCATAACGGTGGAGCATTCCACCTATGATCCAAGGAACCTAATGCTAAATCCTTTTTATTAGTCACTTTTTTCAAGTTTGACACTGTAAATCAACATCAAGCAAATACGGCATGAAGTAACCTGCTAAACATTAAATATCTAAACTATAAATTAAAAAGGAATAAAATAATTAGTAATTTCATGATTATGAAATCTATGTGCTAAGATGCATGACTGAAGCATGAGTTTATGTGCACTGTACATATCAGTGATGTAGTTTAGTATTGTTGCGTTAACCTTCATAATGCTGATCTAGGCTAATGTTTGGTAAGATTTTTACTTGTGGATTCTTTTGCAAAAGGTTCTCCTGACTTCGCTATAATTCTGATCCTGCTTCAGAGAGAAGTATGTCACAATTTCAACAGCTGTTAGCCATTAAAAGAAGAAAGAAGTATACATCTAGCATTTTTTTCTTTGAAAGCTGTCACAAAGTGTTAATGTGATAAAATCTGGTGTTGTGGACATTATAAAGAGAAATAATTTACCAGTTATGATTTGCCGGAGCGCTTCAGCAAGTGCTGAAGCACTTGTGAATTGTTGTGCATACCCCAGAGTGTCCAAAAGAGTTGGACATGGCTAATGCGTTGTAACAGTAGTATTGTGTTATGCACTCAGTAACTGTGCAGTGAAAGCAACAATTGCTGTGTCATCAGAAACACCCTTGATAGAACGTCCTAGATAGGTTACTTGTTACGTTGATTTATTGATGAAAACTGTTGTTTTTGCAATTATAATGGAGCAGTTGCCAGGCTCAGGAATCTCACTAGGCTTATTGATCCTGAGGTGTAGAGAGCTGTTGGCACAAGCAACTAACTTGAATGTCTGAGCTCCAGAAAAGACTTCAGCAGTTATCTTTGCTCTGTCAAAATCCAAATGAGCCCACTGTCAAGCTTTTGGGGATGAACCAACTTAGGTTTCCAAAGTCACAGCAACAACACTTTAGATGCTCTTAGCATCATGCTTGCTGGACTAAGAAGCTGCTTCCTGTTCAAGCAAGAGAGTAGACCCAGGCCAGGCCAGGTACAGGGCAAGAAACCAGGGATCCTGGGTAATATTTCATTCCCACTTGTAATGTTCTATGCTGCTTCAGCTGCTTGCGTGGAATTTCTTCAATTATTTTCAACAATAATTTTTGGTTTCTTTCATAATCTATATCACTGTGAATGTCAGACCTTTTACTAAAGTTCTGCTCAGTTTGAATCCCTCCTGGCACGCTTTCATTTGCAAGACTTCTCAGTGTCTTTGTCTGTCCCAACACCACAACTAGCATTCTGCATGACAGAATAAGCTATGTACCATTATTTTTCTGAAGTTGCTGCTGATGGGTATTCTCTCCTAGCAATCCTGATTTTGGATAGAGCCTACTGTGATACAGCTATGTCCTGGAATCTCTGTGTTAACAAAATTGGATATTCTTTTCTGTTAGCTCAGTTCTCTGAAGACGTTTCTGAGACAGACACTGATGGGGTAAGCTCATTTGGCGGGCTGAATGCATCTGCTGAAGCAAGAATGCCAAGCAAGAAGAAAAGAGTTCAGCTGTTCAGGATGAGGAGAAAATGTTGGAGCAGATAAATGATGAGATGGCATCTGTATGGAAGCAGCTGAAGATGGGAGAACCCAAGAGGATAATTAATGTGCTGAAACAGGAGCCAGATGTCAATAGAGTCAGCTTCCCTGGTCATTTGAATGCTGATTCTGTAGTCTGTGTTGATGGGGAAGACTTGTCAGGCAGCCTGTTTGTGAAGTTCAGTATTGCCCATCTTAATCGCTTGTTAGGGGTACTTGACACTTTCCACTGCAGGTACTGTCAGCTGAAGAAAAAATAAAATTTGAGAATGGGTTGGAATGAGCCAAAGTTCCTTTTTTTTTTTTTTCATGGAGAGTCCTATTGCTGAACATTATCCTACCTGAAGTGAAATGATCTGCCAAAAACATCTAGGTCCCCTGCCTTGAAGTGAATGTGCACAGCTGGAGCCCTGCATGGGTGTCTGGGGCTCTGCTCCACCCCAGCAGCCCACGGAGCAAGGCAGGCTGTTATCAGGGCTTATGCTGGGCCTGCTCAGTGCCATGTGAAGCAAGTGGACTCAATTCTGGTGAAAGGAACAAGAGTGCATGTGATTATTTACTCACACACGTTCTGGGCCAGGCAAAATCAGAGATCACCTGAAAACATCTGAGCCCACCTTCTATGTTCTCCAATTGCAAATCAACCCCCAGATCACCAGAAAGCTGGTCTGAAGAAAGACACGGTGTTTGCTCTTTGTGCCACTCATGACCTGTGTCCTGTTCATACAGGGTGGCAGCAACTCCTACTCTGCTGCCTCCTGCCCTACTGCTGCCTGCACAACCCCATGGGATACAAGTCCTCTGCCATTTTCCACACACCTTTTCTGTACTCCTGCCAGGGTGAAGAGAAACTGGTTCAGCCTCTGTCAGAAACCAACAGAATAGCAAGCAGATCTGAAGCTCCCATTTCCATGAAGTCACGATCAAAATAAGTAACTCCCTGCTAAGCTCTAGACATCAAAGTGAAGGAAGCTTTGACAGGCAAGATGCTACACATACCGTTTCTATTTTAGAAAGCTCTTAAGGACACTGAGAAAGCTGCTTGTTTGCCATTCCTGTACCATCCTTGTTTTTAGCTAACATCGTCTGCAATTATTAAGTATCATACCATCAATAAATAAAGTGCCACCCAACACCCCTGGTAAGACAGAACAGATATAAGGGACTGCAGCTCCAGCCTCTGTGCCTCACTCCACCACTTGTAAGACAAGCACAAAAGGCAAAGTCGTAACTTTTGCACCTATAGGGCATTGATTAGGTTTGCAATAATAAGTAGTTATGCATGCATTAAAGGAGGAGGGACTAATGGTTCAGGACAGGCGCTTTTTTAAAGGCTTAAAATCAAACAGGAAGTGCTATTGTTAGCTTCTGTCCTACGCAGTGTGTTTCTTTACATGCCTTTACCCCTCTTCCCTTCGTAGGGCATGCCTCTTCCATGCATTTTGCCACTGGCTCTGAAAATTGAATCTCCAAGAGCCAAAATGCTTAATCATTTAAATGGGACTTACCACTTCCTTCAGAAGGACTGGGGAACAAGCACTTATTTCAAAACCACTGTTATGAATTTAGACCAGAAAAGATCCTAGTTTAATATGAATTTGCTGGTAGTAGTAACATCAGAAATGTCTAACAAGATAGTTTTTATGACTCACAGTCTCAGTGGATGTAAATCAAAATAGCTCCATAGAAGTTGATAAAGCTTTTTCACATCTGCTGAAGTTCTGACCACACAAGTTAGCAGCTATTTGCCAGTTTGCACTGATGTTCACTTTAGCTTTGTTTTGTATCAAGAATATACATACTTGCTGCTTCTTGCCACTACTATTTGAGTAATATTTATTTACTTCAAATCTTCAATTTTATTACGATGCTTTCTGTGCACCACTGCCGTACATGGAAAAAATACCCCACTTGACCATCCTCAAGGACCAAAACAATCCTTTTCCTCTTGCAATGTGGCAGTGTGAAAAAGACTTAGAGATGCCCACACTGATCCTTCATTTGGACAACCACATTCCCAAGCTGCTCAGTTTGCTCTGAGGAGAGCTGGAACAGTACATGTAGCATGATAGTTTTTGAAGGTGATGTCCATATGAGAGAAGACAGTCAGCTAACAGGGAAAGAAAAGTTATCCTGACTGAGCTTCAGGATGGTATCTGGGAAAATTGTTCTAACACCATCTGAGTGCCACAACGGGCAGCAGGACCTGCATGGTACATGGTGCTTCTGGTCCTTTCAACGTGTCATGGAAGTGTGCCCACCATGCTTGTGCAAAGACCAAGAAGATGACAGTTTTCTGGTGTCCTACCTTCCATAACAGCTTAGACTGTAGCAGTACAGCTCATATAACAGAGCTTGCTGGAAAATAGGCAAGAATCTCAGCCAGCCTTAAGTGGCAATGCTTTGACTTTTGGAAAGCTCAGGAGGATTTATATCCTTCAAGAACTGGAGCCATCAGTTAGATGCTTCTGTGGTAGCAGAGAGTAACTCCCAGCTGAGGTATGCCTCAGGTACTTCTGCCCAAGTCAGGCAAAGAAGCATGCCTTTTCTGGCTGGATTGTTCAATCGAAGAGTACTTGGGAAGATGGAGATATGCCCACTTCACTGTAGAACCAGTGAGAACACAGCTGGGATGCATGCAGCCAACCCAAGACAAGTGAGCTGTAGACCTAAATTATCTTTGCAAAGACTTTGAAAGAATCAGAAGAGCCAGTTCTCAGAGATTCCTTAAAAATCTCTCAGAAATATAGAGGAATGACTGGTCCTGTATGAACTTCTGAAGGATAGAGCAGGGACAGTACTAGTGAGGAGGAAATACAGAACAGTGTTTTTTGATGCACTGAAATTGATGTTCTTTATCAGAAAAAGGGGCTGTGTCATCAGCTGTGCTAAAAATGAAGTTCTCTGTGTATGTGTCAATATATGAAAGAGTGTTTTCTATTTTTAAACTATCACCAGTATATTTATTTAAAATATATGTGGTATAATCTGTTGATACATTATTTAACTGTTCCTTGATTAGCAGAATCTTCATGGAATTCACTCATTATCATGTAGGTTATGGGACTACAAGAGTAGTATCACATCTGAAGTGTGAATTAGCAAGTTCTGAACCATGGCTGTTTGGTCCATTACCCAAATGCAATATGCATCTTTCTGCAAGAGAGGGATTTGAAGTCACATTGCACAGATTCTCTCAGGCATTTTGTCATCCTTAAGAGGTGCCAACGATAAAGAATACTCCTCATTGAACCTCTGTCAGTGAATAACACTTGATGCTTCAGAAGAAGTCATGACCCTCCTGTAACAATTCATGCCTGCAATTTATAAGGACTTCCAAGAAAGTGCCCGAAGTTGTGCAATTAACAAGAAATTACTCCTGTGGGAATTCTGTTCCTCATCTTAGCTGGTGTTCAACTTGTCTATGAAAATACACACACTTTATTATTTTTATCTTAATTTGGTACGAGAATAAATTGTAATCATTCCTGAGACTGAAGAGGTGTATATATCCTATGTCAAGCCTCCATACAAGGAGAAGACAGACATGTGGTGTGCTATCTGGCAAGATAGTTCAACCGTCTGTGTTTCCTTTCCCTCTAGTCTTCCTTTCCCTTTAGTCTTTCCCTTTAGTGCGAGTGCTCAAAGTCCCACTTTATGTGCGCCGCCCTAGAACAATGGGATTTCAATGTCGGCCGGGTCCTACAGGCCCTATTAGAATACAAATTGCTAATCATTAGTGAGAAGATTAATGTGCTAAGAGTGTTTTTGAGCCACAGTGTGTATAGTTAGGGTCCAGTTGCCAATCCCTGAGGTAATATTAATTTTAAAAAATCTTAATGTGCAGCATTGTTGGCACTAGCGATTTTATCATGAGTCTCCTGGTATTTGGTGTTTCTTGTCAAGATCCACTTCCTGGAAACCCGAGCATCTTGGCTTGCATTTTGAAGCAGGCAACATTTTAGCTCCTACTGTAACAGTGAGACTGGAAAACATTTCCCAAGTATGCTCTGGAGACTCAGAAAGGCAAAGAAAAAGACCTTAAAACATGTTAATTAAAAAGAAAAACAAGAATTCTACAAGAAATCTCTTTTATAAAATTTTTCTGTGATTTGTATGGCTTGCATTGTGTTAATGGTGCAAAAATATGTATCTTGGAGTGTGATAAGAAACCCCCAGTGGTTCTGAGGGAAAAAAAAGATAAAACTGAACTGATTTTAATACCATAGCTACAGTGAGGTTGCTACTGTCCCCCTAACTGTAGCCATTTTGTACAGTTTTTCTTCATGGTTTATTTTTAACACTCTGAAATTTCGTATTTTTTCTCCTTGTAGTTCTCTTCTGTAGTATCCTTGGGGTTTACTTTTTCCTTCACTTTGTTCCTGCCCTCACTTGCTTTATTTTTTTCTTCAGTCTTGATGATGTCCTCAGACTTGATCCAGGTTGATTTACATCAAGGAAAAGCATGAAAGGCATAAAACAGACATAAATGGTACAGAAAGCAGTTTTCTTTTACTGTTATCTGCTGTGATCTAAAAAAGAGCCTGGAATAGTTAAGAAAATGTCCTGGACTTATCTACACTGCGCTGCAAGTGTCACTTGTTGAAGATTTCCTGTTTGCTGAAGGGAGATATTCCACAGGCCACCGTGCTGTTTTAGTAACTGATCTATTTCAATACTTCTCAGATAGACAGGCCAACAAATGTCCAAACAATTGGAAAGCTTGGCAAATGATGTTGAAAGCAGAGTACTGGACTTACACAGAACAATCTGCAGCAGTCCAGCATGTTCTTGCAGTTCTGGTTTCCGATAATCAGGTCAACTGGCTGCTGCAGCAAGGTTTGTCAAGACAAGGTAGCTGCTTGTCTGGGAGAAAGGAGGAGCCTGGATGGGGTCTGGAAGCAGGGAAGGCTCTCCAGGAAGCTTGTTCATCACAACCTGTGAATGTTATGTGTTCTCTTTCATCAAAAGACTTCGAAGTGATTTACAGAAGTGAATATAAGCTGCAATTTACAGAGAGAAAACTGAGGTCAAGAAATGCATCTTACTCTGCCCAGGGTCACTGCAGTCCCACTCTGCTGCTCTTTCCTACTTGGCAACAAAGCCTGCTGTTGGATGGAGAGGTGGGGACCAGGTAGTGTGGGCTGAGAATATGGTATGCCACCAGGGATGTGGCAAATAAGAGAGGCTAGTAAAGGAAAAGGGAAGGAAGGTAGGTCAGCAGTCACCAAAGACATCCAGGAGATGGGGAGGTACAGTGCATGTGTGGGAGATGGGGCTGAGCTAGCTTTATAGGCCAGGTGGGCCGGGTGAGGCAGGAGGAAGAGCATGGTTGGTTTAATGCAGAGTGCCCCTCTGTTCTCAGCCATTCGTGCACATTCCACTGGTGCTTGGGGATGTTTTTGCAAGCACTGGTGGGAATACTCTGAGGCACTGACTTGGAGCACCATTTCTTTATTCTCAAAGCCATGTCTTTGAAGAAAGAAAATTTCTGTGTTTGGTAGGATACAATTTATTTCCCCCTAACTTTGCTAGCATTTTTCTGGCTTCATTGTTTCTTGTCTTTTTTTTTTTTTTTTTTTTTTTCTTAAGCATGTTCTCTTTCTAATGCCAAACTTTTCAAAAGGAAAGCATGCTCTGCATTTAGTATCTTGTTCCTCTGCTCTAGATAACTTATCATTTCAGCCTGCCTGGAAATCTGGAAATCCTTATGCTTGGAACTTTATCATAGACATTTCCACTGCAGGAAGAGTGATCAGAACAACAACAGCATCTTGAAATCAAGGCAGAGGAAATAGATGACTGCACAGCTTGCTTTTGCTGTTTAGATATTCTGCACTTAATGCTTGATTCTCATCTATCTGTCAGATTCTTGGACAAGAACCACAAACTATACTGAGAACTTCTCTTTATGTGTTATGCTATCTGATCTGTCTGATGCCTGCTCATTTATAGCCCTGTGGAAAAGGTACAGCTTATGATCTCTTCCAGTAAGAAAGAGGTAGAGTTTTTGTTTGGATATTTTTATTTTTTATTATTTTTTTTTTAAAAAAAAACGCTGTCAGTCCTTGTGTGGGACATAACAGTCATAGGCACCAGAGCAATTCGCCTTCTGCTTTGCAAGCTACCTGAGCTTCTAGTGACCAAACCACTGCTTTGCAAATACATGGTCACCAGCAGTCACGGATGCACAGTGGTGACTGAGTATAGGAGATGTTTGCTAGTGTTATGAAATGTGGTGGAGTGAGAGTGCACACTGGGGATTTGTTCATTTTAGCAAACCTGGCAGAACCTTCCTGTGACCTAAATAGAATACCTTGCTCTACATAAAGCATGCATCAGGATATTTCCTGATTTATTCATGAAAGGTTTGCCTTACAAAGGCATTTGGAACTGTGTAATCTCAGAATACATGATACATATAGCTGGCTGCTCAGCTGGCATTTGCACAAATTGCTTTGATATATGGCTGTAACATATGAAAGCACAGTGAGGCCAATTTAAATACTTGATACTGGAGTAAACTGGTTAAAAGAGTAAATTAGATCTAACCTAGAGATTTTCCTGCTACTGCATAGAGAAGGCTGCTTTCCAGAATGAATAATTGATAAAGGGATGGGAGACTACACTCTAGTAAGCAATAAAATCCTCCAATATTAAATGGGCAGGGTTAAGGGCAGATCCATCAGTGGTGTTCACTGGTGTTGTGTCTTTCACTTTAAGGGCCCTTGGCCATTTTACATCAAGTCAGGATCCTACATATCATGTTACCCAGATCGCTTAACTGAAGAACTCTGCTGCCTTCTACTTGGGACAATTTGTGCTTCTGCTTGCTCACTCCCAATTGCAGAAAATACAGTCTAAGCTAATTCTTCATCAGGTCTATGCATTTATTAAGGAATGTTCAGTAAACACCTTTACAATTTGTCTGTAAATTATTTGTACATGTTTCCTGCTGTAATATATTCAGCAGCAAAGTAGATAATCTGAGTTGTTTGCTTGCAAGCAAGCCTTATTTTGGAGCTTTGGAAGAAATTGGGGTTAATTTACAATAGAATGAAAGTGACATTTGTAAAGATGGTAAGAGGAGAATGCCAGAATCCATTACACTGATGATCCTAGGAATGCACTGGCATTCTCCATTGGTGAGTTAATATTCAAATCCTATCAGCATTACTTGCTGAACTTATTGCAACTTAATGGCAAATTTCCAGATTTTTGTCATGCCAAGCATCTTACAATAGTCAGAACTGCACAAATTTGGGGGGAAAATTTTTCTGAGTTAAGCTCGCTGCTATAACACTGTAGAAATTTAACTCATTTTGTGTAAAAGTGATTGTAGCTTGAGCAAATATGTCTTCCTTAATGGATTTTTTTCTTAATGAGACTGAGGAAAAGCCTATGGTGACTAAACTTAGGTAGTCAACAAGATGCTTTCTGCTCTTTTTTTTTTTGTGTGTGTGTGTGTGTGTGTGCTAAGCAGCACATTATGGTATATCTTCAGTGTATTGTGCTATTAGTTTAAAAAAAAAAAAAAAAAAAAAAAAAAAAGGTATATCCTTACCAAAAGAAGGTACAGAAATGCTCATTTCTGGTGATGCCTTGTTAAGAATTCTGAGAACTCTCAATATATGCTACAAGCACGTGGACAAAAAACCACAATGCAGACTCCTGCAAGTTTTATTGCATTCTCCAGAATTTACAGATGTGCTAGATGATCACATGGATAATAGGGGCACATCACATAAATGTTAAGTAATCTGTCTGGAACATCAAAGGAGAAAATACAATTAATGTTAGTAAGTCTCCCATGAAATGAACTTTCCCAGTTCTCAGCTTTGTAGTCTTCCAGACTTTGTGGACTTAGTCTTTCATGGCTTTGGAAGTAAGCTGGACTTGTCTGTTTCCTCTTCTTATGAAAACAAAGCACAGCAACAACAACAACCAGAAAAAAATACATTTCCTAAGATGGTACCTGACTAAGCAGCCATTTAAAATTAATATAAGCCAATTGTATTTTTCAGTGTTCACCTGGCAAACTCAAGGGGCAGTAGAAGCCTTTGTTCTCCATCCTTTAGGTAATGAAAAAACAACTTCTAAAGCCTTGCTACTGACACCATTGGCTGCCCAGAACAATAGGGAACTGTCATATTGATTCTGTATTTCATGTCTTTTCATATGGCATGCTATATAATATTGAGTGACATTTCATCTGTAAGCGCAGAAGACATCAAATGAAGAACAATTCCTTCCATATTTTTACTTTTAATTTTCTTTATCATTTCCAAGACATAATCAATTCAAGGTCTCTCTTCTCTCTTTTCCACTCCTCCCCTCTCCTTCTTTTCCACATTCTTGACTGAAGGGATCTGTTTCTCCAGTAGCTTTGGAAATCTGGGCATTTTAGAGTTAATCAGGACCTGAAAAGAGCAGGATGACATGAGGTTTGCATTAAAGAGTGGTATGTGGACAAGTGGCAAAGGCATGGATTATGTGGTAATAAAAACACACTGGGTGATATTTTTGTCAGAGGGCCTCACTTCACTGCCTCCGAAATGCTAAAGCATCAGGAACTCAGACTGCTGTCTCTGAGCCATGATTGCAGAAGCAGATTAATGTGCACCTTACTCCCAACTCACTGAATAGTGTTTAGCTTTCTTCTATCATTATCAACAACTGCCCAGGTGCAATGCTGAGTATGAAAAAAAACAGAATTCAGTGTTGCTTCCACATTCACAGAGACCTCCTAATGTGAAGCCAAGATTTTCATTAAGGAAAGTGGTTTGGCTTAATGGTGGTTTGGCTTGCCAAAACAGAGCGAAAATGCTGGTACTCAGTCAGTCTGGTTTCATGGAAAGATTTGTTTTCTCTGCGCTTATTGTTACTGCTTTCTATTCTGTTTACTCAAATTCTGTAAAACCTCATAAAACCCTCCAAGATGGGGCACCAGCTGACAAGAAACAATGTGTGCCCATTGAGGTTAACGTTCTCAGGCACCAGGGTGAAGATCCAATCGTTCAGGCCACCAGTTTTCAAAGTCAGGAGATCTTGCTGCAATCCTCTTAGCTGATCTCCAATGTAACACAGGACCCATGCACAGCACTGCCTGTTCATGGCAGCAGTAGAGAACTGCTTGACTCCCCTTCTACTCCCTTGCTCTGTCCCCAGCCCTCCGCAGTGGGAAAAGAGTGTCTCTTTGACCCATCCATCCAATTAATGCCAGTTGTTGACAGTAGCCTTTCTTTTCTTTTTTTTGGAGACAATGTGATTTTATCATGCTGACACTGAACTCTGCTTCCCTTGTCTGAAGCTGGAACTGGATGCAGAAGAGTCAAAGAGCAAGAGATGAGTAGAAGAGAGACAGTGTAATGACAGAATGTTTCACATGCCTTTGAATTTCTAAGGGGATTAGGCGCTCCCCTGGTGCTTTGACATGGAGCCTATGGCAGCTGCTTTGGCAAAGCCTGCCAGCAGTTACACAAATATGTTATTTTCCCCTCATTTTCCCAAGGTGCAGAGGACACAACAATCTCTGTTATGGAGCAGCAACAAAGAGAGTTCGGAGCTGTCAGAATCTGTACAGTTGTGCTCCACGGTCCCTCAGCTCCTGCTTGCACACGGGAGCACCTCTGAGAACTTGTGTATCCATTTACATTGCATTCAGACACCTACCGCTTCCCTTGTTGAAGCATTAATTCTGCAGCGCTCACTGAAATAAGTGCTAGAATCACACAAGTCAGTCCTCACTCTGTCTCTACACCTCCTCAAAGAGCTTCTCTGGATCAACCCTTTTCCCAAGTATCAGCTGAAACAAAATCCTCTAAGTTGTGGTAACCCTATCTGCCCCACATACTCTGGAGACTTCTTTGCACAGCAGAAGTCCTTTTCCTGAAAGCAGGACAGGGACAGCAGGTGTTCTGCTGGTGTCCCTTCAGTGGAACCTGATCACCAGTTTAGTTGCTTTTCTCTGTCTATTTGATACGGTTATTTAGTAAGCCATGGCTGATGGTACGTTTTTAAGTCAAGGACTGACAGAAATCAGGTGTCTTCACTTCATAAAGGAAACATTAACTCCCTGGTTGAAATTTGCCTGCAGCATCATTGGCAAAGATGAAACTCAAGCTTCTCACAAGATGACTGGAGTTCTTTTCTCATATTTTAACATTTTATGAATGCTTTAGATAGAAGCAGGAAATATTTAATAATTATGCTAGTGGAGGTGTAGCAAAGAAAGGATTCCCTGAGAAGGAAAGAATAGGAGATACAGGAGAAGAGAAGGTGGTTCCTTGCGGTTGCAGAAATGGGCAAGGAAAATTATCACAAGTGAGAAGCATCAGTATTCATAGCTGCAGTGAAAGTTGAAATGATGGTCAGGGCCTGTCATTCCCAATCCCACATCCCTGAGTCACATATGCTGTTTCAGATATTAATTTGGACCTCAGATGTGCGCATCTGACTCCCAGTGAGCCCTCCTGGAGGGCAGAGTGTGGCCTGCTGGGTACAGTGGGTGAGGGTATAAAGCCCCAGAAAGCATGTGCTCGATACAGCTGTAAGTGCAAAATTTGTCTCATTGGCATCTGAAGGAGGTGACAGCATTTGTAGCTTTGGACAGTACTTGGCTTACTGATGTCAGCACGCACACACACACACGCACATAAGCACAGGCAGGTTCAGACTATCACCATAACACTGTTAAAATGAGCACCCTCAAGGCCACACTGACTCTGGGCTTTTTTTTCCTTTTTTATTTTTTTTTCTTCCTTCTTCTCTTTTCCCCTCACTTTCTGAAACAACCAGCCAATTTAAAAGCACAGTTCGGAGGGAGGGGTTTCTTGTTATGCTCATGAATCTCAAAGATTTCCTAAAGGAAGAACAAAGAGAGAGGCAGAAAGACAGAGAGCTGGAAAACCAGGAGCAGGCAGCAGACTTGGAAAGAAATGTCCTCCTTCTCCCCAGCCTAGGAATGCAAACAGGAAGCCGCTAGCAGAATGTTTGGAGTGTGTGCAGCTGCAGTTGGGTCTGAAGACACTGAAAGCTGTGCTGAAAGTATTCAGCTTGCCTCTTACAATGGAGGGGAAACACTTGCTTTGACACTGCATTTGATAACCATTTTGTGGCAGGAGTGCAGACCCTTTCATTTGCAGGGAAAGGAAAGACAGCTGTGGCTGTCTTCAGCGAAACTTGCTATTCTATATGTGAGAGAGTGTGCTTGTTAGAGGAGGACAAAAGGGTGCTTACTGAAGTTCTGCAGGTGGCTTTTGGTTATTAACCAGAGGAGCTCAGCTAGTCCAGAATGTGTTGCGCTGCCTAATGCCCCTCTAAAGGAATCTCAGTTGCTGCTTGGGATAAACAGTGCCTTTTGGGAGACTGTGCTGTGTATCGCCTGAAACACTGAGCTACTCCCTTGGAAACAGAAGTTTCATATCTGCTAGATCATTCTTCCATAGCACATGTTTTCCATGTGTGAGTTCCAATTTGGGGAGTTTTGGGGAGAAAATTGCGTGTAACAGTATCTTCTAATTCATATGTAGATCAACCTCTTCAAGGTACCAGGGTAAAAACACTTGCATTATGTAAATTGGGATAATTTCTTATAAATTACTGTTTGAACAGGTTGGATCTGTGTCTTAATTCAAACAGCTTTAAAATTATCTCACCTAGTTTTCCTCCATTGTTCTTGATCAGCAATTGACCTTGAGCTGACTTCATTCTCAAAATAGATCAAATAAATGTATTACTCTTTTTCATTATAATATGGGTTCTGTTTTAAAAAAAGGCTTGCCAAAATGAGTCTTGCAGGTTCTTCAGTTGCTAGCATTTTATTAATACATTTTGAAGCTGCCTGAGATGGTGCATGTGGCAGAAAATCCATATTCTTAACTAACCGATTGTTTTAACATGAATTTCTGAAAGAGCTGTGTATTGGTACGTGGATGTTGGTTACATGCATTAATTTGTCTTTTTATGGAGCTGATGATCTGGATTATCTCTTCATACTCTTATCTTCTGATGGGACAGACTCTGAAGTTTGGACCTGCAACACCTCCAGGAAGTTCACTGAAGGGAAGATGGTGGTTAAAAGAAGCTTTTGTAAATGAACACTGGAGGACAGTGTTAATTGCATTATGTGTTTCTTTCTGTCCAACACACCTGAGTTTTAATAAATGAGAAATTATTGCTTTTGGTTAAGCAAGTAGGTAGAGGAGCTAAATATAGAGGAAGTCAAACTGAGGGAGGAGAGGAGGGAAGCAGGAAGCTCCAGTTTCAATGACTGGAGATGAGGAACACTCAACCACAGCTCTGCAGAAAGCACAACTCAGTTATTCTTCCTCACCTGCCATCTCCACCTCCACCACAGTCCTGCTGGAGCCCTGCAACTCATCCCACCAGCTGCCCAGATCCAGGAGTTGCTCTCCTGCTCATGATGCCCTGGAATTTGTCCATTCAGCAGGAGGCCCCACTCCTGCCCAAGGCCAGGGCTCAGCAGAGGCTTCCACATCTGGGACTGAGCTTCTGGGGCTTGACCCATGAGATCATCTTTCCTCCCAGAGAGGAAGCAGTTAGGGGGGGATGGCTGATTCTTTGAATGTGCAGGAAGGGCATGGCCTCAGAGTTCACCTCAGCCCTTCCTCTCCTCCAGAAAACTATTTGTTCCTTGCAGCATGGTGAGTATCATAGTGGAGAATGGAGGCTTGTCACCGCAGTGTTTATGGAGAGAACCAGGTACAGGTTTAATGCCTGTAAGTTTCATTGCAATTTCCTTCCAAGCACTCATACGTGTTTCAAAAGCAAGAATGAGCTAATACCTATTATTCCTTTGTGTAATAGGTTAGCAACCTCAGATTAAGTCAGGGGTCTGCCAGTGAGGCTAAGTCATCCCTCTGGTATCACGTCAGAAGCTGTGGCTGGAAACCAGCTCCTGTGATGCCCAGTCTGGAGCTAGGAGCGTCAGGTCACTCTTTTCACCAAGAACGGTATCAAATTCAGGAGCAGACCTGCAGTGCAAACAGCTTCTTAAAAATCCTGGAGTTCTGCATGTGGGGAGAAGGATGGAAGTTGGAAAAGGAGGAGACAGTGGAGAATCTGAAAGAGATTGCATTTTTAATCAGCCTTTAGGGGAGGTTAGTAGGGAAGGCTACTGGACACAAGAATGAGACAAGACTACTAAACACCTTGATAAGAGAAGAAAGCCCTGTGTCAGCACAGTTGCCCACAAGGCAAGAGCTGTCAAATCACTGTTTTCTGACACCTTCTGTCTCTTCAACACCTTTTGTGCTGTTTTTCCCTTCTCATCAGAGTTTGGCTGACAGGGTGGAAAAAAAAAAAAAGGTTTTCAGAGCAAATCACAGCCTGAGGAACTTCCCCAGTTGCAGATTGTTACCCAAGGGAACTCCAGACCTAGATCTCAACCCATTCCTCAGTAAACAGCAAGGGTCTCGTGAGATAGAGATTGCCATTGCCACATCTTATGCAACAGCACAATGTTGATTCATAGCTCCTATCTGTGCTTCAGTGCAAAGCTCACCCGTCAGCAGCTTGATGTTTGGAGAAGGGAATTTGTCTGGGGCTCTCAGCAACCACAGCCATGAGTATCACCACTGCAATCACAGATTAAAGAAGAAGTGCTTACAGTTAGTGCAAGGAAAATGGCAAACTTGACCAGCTTGGGCAGTGAGTTGGGAAAGGAGATTAAGGAGTTTTAACACTTTAATTTTTGAGACCTTTTGAAGGTTTTGGAAACAACCTTTACCTTGCTCTGTAAAACTAATGAAATCTGCCTTGTTCTTTGTCTCATCTGTGTGATCAACTTGCAGTTTTTCCTTGTAGGGGCACACATCTGGGTCTGTCTTTTACCTTGTGACCTATTTTTTTTAAACGTGAGAGAATGTAATATCTGTGAAACCTTTACCCCTCCCCCTGACAATGTGATTGAAATCGATTGACTGATTCAAAAGCAATTAGGTGGAGCTGACAGACAGACAACACACAAGTGTTCTTCTGTAGGAAACTAGGCAAAAATCTCCATGGCCCTTCAAGATATCCTAAGGCCAGTATCAATAAAATTGTGTCTCAGATGTGAAGAAGGGCTTGGTTGTCTGATACCTTGCCTTTTTATCCCTCAAATCCATCAGGTGGTCTAGTAAACGATATTGCCTCTTCCTACAAACCTTTCCTCTCTCTATAAAATAGGGCATACAAAACCACTTGTCCCCTGGGAGAATTTAGGGCATGTATCCCTATGTTCTGCAAGGGAAGTTTTACAGTCCTCTCATTTAGCGCAGTGCCTTGCTGCCCCTGAGCACTGGAACCACCAGTGCTATACCAAACCAGCCATGTGCTTTTTGTTATTCTCAGCCTCATCAACAGCACTGTATTCCCCACAAGGTAGTGGGCAATGCTGGATTTTCTCTCGGGGGATCATTTGCTTTGTTTCTTTTCCTTATAGACAAATATAATCTAAGAGCCTGACTTGCTGCCTCGGAAGTTTTCCAGAATAAGGTGATATGCACGGTTTTTTTACGGGATAAGCATGTTTCACTGGTCAACAGCAATTGCAACAGCAGAATCAGAAACAAGAGGGCCAGAATAATTCCCTTCATGGCAGGAGTCACTGGGTGATATTCTCTGACCTGTGTTATGCAGTAAGTCAGACTAGATGATCAGAGCAGTCCCTTCTGGCCTTGAAATCTATGTTCTGATTACACATCTGAGAATGAGCAACCAAAGTTGAAAGTGGTGATTTATTGAATGCTAGCTACAGGCAGCTTCTTGTTTCTGAATAAGGAACTGCTTTTAAAAGGGTCCCTGTAGCTCAGTGGGGTACAGACAGCTGTCAGCTCTTTTGGGGAAAGTACTTGCCAGTCTATTTCTGCAAAGAGCATTTTAAATTTACAGTTCTGTGTAAGTGATGTTTTATAATGTGGATTGACCCTTTCTAGAGATGGCTGATTTATAGATAAACCCCCAGTAAAACTACTTTGGGAGGAGGCCAGGGTGGGTAAGATCCATCTTCTCTCCTGGCTTGTGGGGAAACTCACATATGAAAGCATCTTGGTTTGGCGGAGTGAGCCTTGCTGCTGCATCCTGCTGTGTAGTATTTGAACCTTAGTGAAACAGACGATGTGTCAACAGCTCTTACCAGGCTTGTCTTTGGACTGTTGTTTCATTTGCTTCCAAAGATGTCACATGCAGAGCAGAAGAGGCCTGCAGCTGCTGTGAATCACCAGCTCCAGCATCTCAGAGTGAGTCCTAGTAATGCCCTCATACTACTGGAAGGAGTGTGATGTGTCTCAGATGCTTTCTGGGCGAATGCTGGGCCAATACTGGTACAAAAGGCAGGGAGACTGGGAACAGTGGCCCTGTGGACAGTCATTCGAATGCTCTGATGATTTAAAACAGCATCTGTTCTTCATATAATTGACTTCAAAGTGGTGGAAGAAGTATAGCTAGATTTGGAGCAACAAACACCATTAAAAGCCTTTGTGAAACCAATAACAAAGTGAGGAAGTATTAGTAGTACTTTTATCTATCAAGTAGGGAGTATATGATAATACACTGTTTTTAATGGCAGAAATCAAGGACTGAATAGACATCATCTCTAAAATAAGTAAATTTGCAGTTGGAAAACATCACTGTCCAAAGAAATCTGCATATTCAAGAATGTAGGCCTCAGTTTTGGAAAGTT
This sequence comes from Centrocercus urophasianus, assembly GCF_019232065.1. NCBI lineage: Eukaryota > Metazoa > Chordata > Aves > Galliformes > Phasianidae > Centrocercus > Centrocercus urophasianus. Next base: position 10,062,809 of record NW_024884767.1, read on the forward strand.
CACTTAAATCAATTATAGCATTACTGCTCTTGATTAAAATGATTAAATCTACGCTAACAATGAAACTGTCACCTTGAATTAGAAGAGCAACTCATTAAATTCTAAAACATGTAAATATTAAGGCAAGCATATCTCTAGGTATATACATTATCTTTATTTACAGTACTCCCTTAATTGAGTAGCTTGACTGGGAAGAAATAGCACTCTAAACTATTCCACAATTATTAAAATGCGTGTTTACATTTGCCTAAATTGTACAAAAGTAATTTAGAAGATGAATTCAAGAAATATTCAGGAAATATGCATACAAAGAACATAATTATTATTGATATTTGAATACTTCCCCTTTCCACTTTCATGCACTATTACAAACCACACAGAACATGACTGAAGAAATGATTGGGGAGGCTGTGTAAGTAAAAATATGGATTCATCAATAAATGTTCAGACTTCAGGTGGGGAAGAAAAAAAAAACAAAACACAATGTTGTGGCTGTGGAGAAGAAATATTATATTTTATTTAGATAGTTATTTGGAATGAGATCTGCACAAATAAATCCATACTCAGAAGATAGCGGTCTCTTGTGACAAAGATGAATGTTGTTGAAAAGAACAAGTGAAATACAGACAAAACTTTAAGTGCCAATTTAAGCCAGTATGAGGGGGAGCAGATTCACTGGGTAGAAGTACTTCAGGTAGGAGGGGGAGGAAATGACCAACAATGAGATAATCTTTCCCTCCAGCTCTGATCAAGGTGCTTGCATATCAGTCTTAAGCACAATAGAAGTAGACTGCCAGTTCAATAGCAAAAAAATACAGAGGGATTTTCTTGCTTGCTTGAAAACAGGAGGCCCCTTTTGTTACCTACCAGCCTACACAAATCCTAGCACACAACCATGTGTGCCAAATAACTGCTCTCCATTACAGTTAAAAACAGACTCCAGCTTCTATCCAAGGTCAGGTGCAACACGGAATCTTGTGCATTTCTGAAGAAAAAAAAAAAAGGAAGATCATGAGCTAGGAGTGGTATGAACCAAAACTAAGATGAAAAATAATGACAATCCAGTTGAATACTCATGCCATGTTTGAGCTTCCAGTGAGTGATTAGTGGTTGAACTGCCCTTCACTCTTGTAAATCAGGGCCATTTAAAAGATTCTTTGAGAGGCCATCCAAATTCAGCAGATGCTTTTGAGAACCTTGGCCAGTGTACTCGTCTCAGAGCTTCAAGAGCTGAGAATTCCCCAAGACCTTGCAGTGAAGTTGATATGGGCCCATGAACAAGGAAGGATCACGTGTATCTGTTTATATTTTTGTGCTGTATCTAGCAAGACAAGCAATAGAGGAGTCTTGTCAAGATTATCTGTCACAAGATAGGAGAAACCCATGTATCACTCATCTTGAAGGCTGTGTACCAAGGAGCAAAAGAACCTCATGCTCCCCTGACAATGAAAATAATGAAGTCAGATTATCCAAGGAAACTTGAGTTGCCTTACCCACAAACCTCAGCCCCAGGGATTGAAGAAGAATTATCAGAAAGGTCATTCTGAGCAGTCAGAGTCAAGGACAGAGCTAAACAGCTACAGAAACCCGTAAGGAGCAAACACAGAGCTCAACAAGGAAAGAGAAAGCAATGAGAGTTCAAGGGAAATAAATAACAACATGAAAAATTGTAACACTACCAAGGAAACATGGAGACGTTTCTCTCCATGTTTTGAAGACCTACAATGGCATGCTGATAGGATCCCCAGAGAGAGCACATCATCTATAACTATGCAGTGCTGCACATGCTGGTACTACTAATAAAAGAGAACGGTTCAGATCACAGAAATTAATTAGTTTAGAACTGCAACCACCAGGAAGAGAGTATGCACACAGCAGCATCCCAAAGTGTGCTCATATTAACGATTCTCTGTCTGGTGTGCTGTTGACAGAATCCTGTCTGTCTCAACAAAACTCTGGAAGCAGCTTTAAACTTCAGGCCCCCATCAAACAGCAAGCGGTCTGCCGGCAGCGTGCCTGCATGGAAGCTAGTAAATCCAGCAAATAAGGACTCGACAGCATCTCCTGCTGTCATGAAGAAAACTGTAGCTGCTGTACTGGAAATGTCCCTTCTCCTCAGGGGGCCATCTCATTGCATGCACTTACCATGCCTGGAAAGCAGAGCTGTGCTGCTAGTTCTCCAGGCGCCAGGGAGTCCTGCTCCTAACCAAATCCGCCTGTGAGGGGAAAGGGGCAGAGCTCGAGGGAGCCTTCTTTAGCACCCTGCAGGACGGAGCCAAGCTCGTGGCAGGCTTTCTGAGAGTGAGAGAGTTTTTGTGTGTGTGTGTGTGCCAGTAGGCTTGTGTGCACGAAAGCTTGTGTGCATTTTTCCCACTTACCCCTTACGCAAGAGAGGGCTCACCACTCTGGAGTCCGGAGCTCATTTAGAGGCACCTTGGCAGTTCAGAGTTCCCATGTCCGTTACTTCATCAGCCACAATTTACTGCAGTGCGATGTGATATACAACAGGGCCATTTCGTCTCCCAGAACTTTAGAGAGGGGGTCTGTGTTTTAGCATCTACCAGTTTTATCTCTGCCATCTGAATCTCATTTCCAGGATAACCAAAGGTCCTTCTAATTACTGCTCTGTTGAATGTATGTTGCTCCAAGTCCTTGTGATTTGGCTGAAATCTGGGGAAATGGAAACTGATGTCATTAGTTATTTCTTTGGGGGAAACCCACTGAAACCCAGTGAAAAATGATAATAAAGTTGTATCAATCTGACTACCTATCAGGCTATCTTGTAAAAATGCAATGTTTGAACAATATGCCTATATTTTATAGACTTATAAGCACAGCAAGCAGCACTCTAAGAATTAGATGATGGCTGGCAGTACATACTTATTCAGATACCAGAGAGGACAACAGGATTTTTTTATGGCTACCCGTGGCTTGTTTGTATGCCAGCACACACATTACAGGCCTTTGATGCTCCCAGTATTTGCTGCTGTAGTTCAGTGACCACAAAACACCGGAGGTCTGCTCTCAGTCTCATTGGTGATTTGCTGTGAGACTTTGGGCACATTGTGTCCCCTACCTCAGTTTCCACATCTAACACAATATTTTCAAATCAATTATCCATGACAATCAGATGAGAAAGAACACCACATTGATTTTTTTCCCTCTCCCCATTGGACCTGAGGATTGTGATTTATCTATTACACTGGAGTACATATCTATGCAGCACTCAGTGTCTTGTGAACGCTCATTAATGGTCCTTGGAAAGCCCCCTTGAGGTTGGTAAGCAATATCACTCTCATTTTGCATGTGAATCACGGCAATAAGAAAGACAAAAGGACACATTTTAAAAGCAATCTTTTATCATTGTATCTACTTTTATTTGCATCAACCTGTTCTTTTAAAAGCTGGAAAAACAGAGATTCCACTACCTCCATGGACAATACTCCCCAGTCCTTAAATATTCTTGCCACCAGAAAGTTGATGTCTGCCTGATCTAAATCTTCCTTGCAGTATTTTAACCATTTTCTTTCTTCTCCACGGAAGCTCAACTTTTTTTTTTTTTTTTTTTTTGGTAAGGATTACCTTCCCGACTTACCACATTTTTATTTTTTCAGAACAATCCTATCTGATTTGGTATTTCCTCCTTAGTCATGTTTTTCATATTTCCAATCATGTTGCAATCTGGAATTTCTGCAGGTGCCCATGTCTCTTTTCAAGTGTAGTTTCCAAAGCCAGACATTGCATTCTGTACAGAGAAGAATTACTTCATGTGTTTGCTAGATCACACTCCTATTCATGCATGTGAGAATGATGTCAGTAGTGCAACACTGTTGACTCATCTTCAGCTTGTGACTGACAGTCACCCCCAGAAACTTTTATACACAGTTGCTGGTGAGCCAGTTGCTCCTCCATTGTATATCTGTGCGGTTGGCTATTCCAGCCCAGTCTTTTTGAATTGTGTCCTGCCAATTTCTTATCCATTTTATAAGCTGCCAAAATAACTTTTCATCTCATCAGCACACTTGCAGCACTTTCCACCTCAGTGCTCTCTGCAGATGTAATTGTGTTTCCATTTGTCATCTAAGTCATTAATGAATAGTACTGCTCTAAAGACAGAACTCTGCAGAATTCCCCATGAAACACCTTTAGATTTTGACAGGGAACCACTAATTATTACTATCCAATTTACAATCACAATATTCCTGTTTTATTTCAGTTTTATTTAGATATTCTCAGCTCATTTCTGAACATGTCTTCTGAAACAAAGTCAAAAGCCTTACAAAGTGGAGAGAGATGAGACCTACTGCCTCCATCCACACAAGGTCTGTTTCTCTGTCAAAGAAAGAAATTAGGTTACTTTGACATGATTTGCTCTCCACAGCCCCATACTGACTGCTGCTCATCTTCTGCTTTCTTATCAGTGCTTACAGATATGTTTACCTGGAACAAGTGGTCCAAATACCAGCACAGCATCTAACAGAAATGGAGGTTAAACTGACTGTCTTACAGCTCCAGCTCCTTCTTATTTTGAGAAGCTACATGTGGTATTTGCTCTTTTCCAGTTTCTAGGACATAACCCTTTCTCCTTGCTTCTGAGAGAAAAACCACTAACAGCTCTGAAATTGCTTCAGTCTGCTCTTTTAAGTACTGCAGGATAAAGTTCATCAGGTGGACCTGATTTGATAACATAAACTTATCGGAGTGTTCTCTCACACATTCTTTTCCTTTTTGGGCCTGACATTACTTCTTTGTTGCTGGCTCTCATTGGATTAGCCACCTGGTTGCAGTTGACCTCTTTACTAAAGAGTGAAGCAAAAAGACATCAAATACTTCTGTCAGTGTCTTTCTTTCTCCATTGAGCAGCAGCCTTTTTTTTTTTTTTAATGGGATAGTTTGGCTTTTTTTTTTTTCTTCTTTTGTCATGTTGGCATAACTGCTTTATGTTTTGTGATTTTTGGTCTTGTGTGTTTCTGCTACTTTGTGTTTGTCTTTGCAGCAGGACCTACTTTTCACCTTCAGCATTCTTTTCTTTCGTATTCTTCAGAAGAATACAGTCGTTGTGATACAGACAGATTTGTCTTTCATGCATTTTGTCTCCCTCTTAAGCTTAAGGATAAGTGTTCTTGCGTTTCTAGCATTGTTCTCCCTTTTCCTGTAGGTTTGTCACCCATGGGCCCTCTGAGTTTATTGATGTTTGTCTTCTTGAATTCCTGCAGGGTTTGTTTGGTGTTCTCTGTGCCCTTTCTCAGGGTTACAATTTATTTCACTTGAATTCTTCCCTGTTAGTGGAGAATTAAGTGTATTGTTTTCAACGGTGTGACTATGTCATTGTTGAACAAACTGGCTCTTGATCAGAATTTTCCACTGTTCTGAAGGCAGTGTTTTAATGGAGTGATGTAGACCAAATGCAGAAAATACTGTGTAGTGCTCCCTTGCCTTCAAAACTCTGTATTTCTGAAAAGTTTGCACAGGAAATTACCAGGTGTTCCACAGGAAACCTACAGCAGAACCAGCAGTAGAATGCACATCCCTAGGGCCTGTTGCAGTGTCAAAAGCATGGATTCATCCATCACTGCTCTTTAAATGACATTTCTAACACTTAAGAGAACTTAGGCTTCCTTGACTTGGAGGAAGTTGCTGATTCCCAAAACAATCACTGGAAAGCCCAAGTAGTCCACAGACTGAATGAGCAGTTTGAATGTCTGGTATGTAGAGTTTCTCCTTTGCAAGCTGATGCAGGCAAAATCCATCAAAGGTAATTCAGAAGTCGCTTTAACATTTGCAGGTAAAGCATGACTTCTGAAGTGAGATTAATTTCTGAGGATCATTTAAAATGTTTATGAAGAACATAGATGATGGTTTGCTGAATCTGTACTGTATGTTTGTTATATCTATTCTTTTGTTCGAGTAGAGAAAAGCCATGTGCTTCACTATATGGAGCAGTATGGATCCATGTCTTTGTTTTAAGTCTTCAAACCTTATTAAAATCAAAACAGAAGACACTAATGCCCCAAATAAATGATAATTTATTTCTTTATGTTAAAATATGAGGGTTCCATATTTGCTCTTATACTAATCAATTTAACAATTTTAATTAAAAGTAGAATGGCTTAAACACAAGTCATGATTAAATAGATGCCTGCTATAGCTACCACATTGGTATGCTCCCTTTTGCTGCTTTGAGTACACATTTCCTCTACTGAAGTCAGTTTCTACCCATACAAATTGATTTCTACACCTCTTCCTACATTCTGTGAGTGTCTGCAGAATCTGGGCCTTTTTCCCCTTTCTGATCTCATGCTGATGTAATTCTGCTGATTTTCAATGGAATTACATCGGTGTTAAATCGCCGGCTTTATTTGGGTTGTTCACTGAGATCCATGTAGAATGGGTCATTTAAAAGGTCATGCATTCTTCTTGTATGAAAACAGCGAGTGCTCCTGGGCAAAGAATGTCTTTTTTCTTCCCCATTTTATTGGTCTAACACCTAGTTTGTAGGTACTAACAGAATATAAATATTATTACTGCTGAGAACAGCTACTAGATATACTAAATTCCTTCTGTGCATTCTTGAAACACTGTTACTAGGACTTGCTCCCAATTAGAGGAGAGGATGTGAGATAATTGAAGAAGAGAGAACTTTCCAAAGTGCTCGTCTCTAACCTTGATCTTCTTTTCTTGAAGTGAAGATGAAATTCTCATGGTTGCAGTGGAACCTGATAGGCTGTGCTTCCATTTCTAATTACAGAGACTGAAGGACCATGCATTTGTGTTACAATTGATTATATACATCAGCTTGTTCATTTGTAGACTTCTCTTGATGAGAGCCACATGGACCATTCTATTGATACTGTGCTGCTGAAGCCATTCTGTAATGGTATTGGTAGCTAGTGCCTAATTAGCTTAGTGCTGATTTTTCCTAAAGGGAGCTGCACTATGTTAAACATGTTTTATATCTGTGGTGCTGTATTTTTCTATGAAGTACTGCTGATGTAATTGTATCAGTGCCATAGTCCGAAGTAGATATAGGAGCTTTGCTGTATCTCACCTCTCTGAAAATGATACCATGATAAAATCTGAAAGGCACAATTCTGAACTGAAAGCACTGTTAAGAGTTAATGCTCACTCTCCCATGTTATCGTAAAACAACGGCATTTTGTCAGTTCTTCCAAGCCCGGGAACAGCAGAGCAGAATGCTCTGCCTTCTAACTCCTCCTTACTGATGCACATCTCAGAACCAAACCCTATTTTCTATATGTGTATTGCTACTGTTGTTGATTTACTCTATTCTTAAAACAGAGCTTCATTTCTTTCCTGTACTTTCCCTTCTTACTTTCCCAGCTCTGGTCCAAATTTGTCAGAATGGAAAGACTAAGTCTATACAAGCCCAAACCAACAATAAAAATCACAGCAAAATCCAACCCAAGAAAGTCCACAGAGGAACATATGTTATCTGATCACCTTCATAGCAAGGACTTGTACATAGCAAAGGTTATATTGCAGTACACTAAGACAGCACAACACTTGTTTCCTCTTTTTATTGTATTCTGCCCATGCTGCAGATGGCCAGAATAAGGACAATCTGCTCGGTTCAGGAAACTTCACCTCTCCAATGTAGTTAGGTTTCCTTTGGGTTGTAATTACAAGCTACTGTCACTGGAACTAGGGGATTCTGCTTCACTGCATCAGGGACAGATGTAAACAGTGAGTAGCTCAGACTGGAGCAAGCAGAAAGAGAACGATTCAGTGCAGTTAAAGTGAGTTTGTTTAGTTGCTGGTGGACACAGTTAACTGAAATATATCCTGCAAGTGTCAGCAGATCATTTGTCCCTTCCTATTTATACTGATAGATTTGTTGTTTGTTGGTTGGTCGGTCATACTGCTGATGATCTCACATCAAAAGTGGATGGGCAGGACAGAGTAAAAGACTATCACTTTATTATGGAAGCAAACCCAAAGGAGAATAAAGCCTTGTCATATTTGGGCAAAAATTGTTTGACACTCTACCTCACAAAAGGACTTCTCTTGGAAATGTGTACTGCACCTAGAAGCATGGCTTAGTTCCTTCTGGATGGGCATTTGTCTGATATAGCTTGCAAGTTTGTGGAACAATGTCAGCTGATGAACGTCTGAAAGTGAGAAGAAGCTCTGACTCTCAGAGCAGAATGTCTGGCTGATAAGACACAAAGGTTAGCTCAAAGCTGAGGTAGCAACTCTGCGTCCTTGCTAGTGGCCCAGTCAGATCAAGAAGTGCTGAAATGCAGCCATGCCCTTCTTCTAAAGAAGCCAAGCTTCTTTAGCAAGCTTGTTGGTGTTTCATGCATGTTTCAAAAAGATCATCTGCTTCTCAGTTTTACTGTTTGGTGAATGATTGCTTCCTGATGTAGAGGGCATTCAAACTCTTTGTGATGATGAAAGGATCAAAGGCTAATTTAGACTGCAGTGGATTTTAGGAGGTCATCTAGCCTAATCTACTGCTCTGAAGTCCCAGAAAGCTCATCTGAGAGAATAATACCATGTTTCTAAGTCCAAGAAGACAATTTAGTCCTCTGCAGGTAAATTTAAGGCTCATAGAATTAGTTAATTTAAAGAATTTTTCAATGTACCTATTGTCATTATACTTGCTATAGAACTTAGAGTATCTAGAAGGGCTTTAGTCATTTTTTTTTCTTCAAAGTGCCCCCTGAAAAGAAATTTTGCTGTTAAAATTCTTTGCTGTGAAAAATCAAATTTACTTATTCTGGAGCTGTCTGCAACTCCCTGCCATACTTAAGTGCTTTCAGAAGCTGCTGTGTTGCGGTGTCTCTGTATTAATGAGCTGATTGTAGTCTTACTCTTTCTGAACTAAATAAAAGTATGTAGGTGTGTTCTTTGTTTTGCTTCAGCTGTTCCTCTGAAATGTTTAGATAGCTTGAAGGTAAGTAAGTAAGAGTCATTTTACATACGAATGCTTCACACAAGAAGACCACGATGAAACTTTTTTGGTTAAGACAGCAAGGAATTTCTCTGGTATATGTACATGATTTGGATTTTACTCTTGGATGGTTTTTTTGATTCCGCTGAACTTGAAAGTTCATTAGAGCAAAGACTGTCTTTTTCAACTATATTAGCAGTGAAGCCATGCTTTATGAATGGAAATAGACATGTGGTCTTACGTGGCACACCCCAGAAAGCTACTTGTCAGTACATCTGACTGCATGGAGGTTGCTTGTTGGATTGATAATGTGATCATGAAGATGTGAAGGATTGTGATATTGATCTCTGTGAGGACTTCAGAAGTTTATTATTTCATCTTGAGTACCTCTGAGCTACTCAGAGAAGTTTAGAATTAGGTAACAATGTTGACTTTAATCAGTTCCCTCTCTGCCTCTCTGAAGATGTGCCACTAAAATTCACTCTGTTTTAGAGAAATTCTGTCTTCAGTAGTTTTGTTCCATGATCTCGACTGTTCTGATTCTTTTATAGGAAAGAATGTGATACAATTGCTCAATTGCTTCTTCTCTTCTTCTTCATGTTTTTTTGGTTTTGTTTTTGTTTTGTTTTGTTTTGTCTTGAATTTCATTTTCTCTCTTGATTAAACTTGATGTTTTGTGCTTATGCTCATTTTGTGACCTCTCCTAGCTTCAGATCATGTCCCTGCTGAGTGTATGCCTCTATTATCATACTGTCTGCAATGCTGTGGACACCTGCTAAGTCTGAAAAAAGCACCATTTTCAGCTGAAACAATTCTCTAGCAGACTGTGATTCCAAGAGTTAAGCCGTGGAATTTGAATTTTTCCCACTGGGTGTTTAAAGTGCTCAGCACAAGTAACTTGCTGTCTAAGCTAACCTGTCAATACTGAGGCATATCAGCTGACATTTGAGCAATTTTATCTCCAACTGGTTTGTTAGGTTTAAAATAATGCTGTCTTTCTTCAGAGTTGTAGGATACAAGCAGACCCACACTTGATCATACTCCTTGTTAACTTTTGAAAATGTGAACTTGGTATCTCTCTCACTAGAGTCTGGATAGATGTTTGTTGTAAATGATTTAAATGTGGTTAAAATATGAGTGTTTGGATATACGTCTGCAACTCAACTGAATTTTCAACTTGGAATGGAAAAGTAGAAACATGATCATGCTTCATGCTTTGTAGCCTATAACCTGAGACAACAAACAAACAAACAACAAAACAAACAAAAATAAACAAACAACAAACAAGAATGAAACAGATCCTGCATCTGGAATTTTGTTCCTTAGTTTGTCACCTCATATATATTTATCAAGGACATTGTGCAATAAGCATGTCCTGTTGAACTAGTTCATTGGTTCTCCTTGATGGTTCTTTCTCAATGGGACAGCAGAATTTGTGTACATTGCAAATGTGACCAGTGTTAGCACTAGATGTTCTTATGACATTTGCTGTGACAAGTGTAATGAAATGGAAAGGAAAAACAGAGAAATTGAAATAACCATATTAGCTTACATTATTGTGTATTTGTTAAAATGGTATATTTTTCAGCCTACATGTTTTGTCATGTGTTCCAGCTCCTGGAAGAATTTGTATGCAGTGAAATCAAAATAGAATATTTCCAGGCTTTAATTTCCCAATAAGTACTGTGATAGCCTATTGATACTGTTGCAGCACAATGACTTCTTCATATTTTGATATCAAAAGATGGACTTACTTCCTAGAAATAAGAAGTGTCTGGAAGGTCAGCTATCCTTTTTTCCATCCCTTAAACAGTTCAGAATTACTATTGACTGCCAGGTTCAATACAATATTATTTTTATTTATTGTTTGGAAGTCAGTTACTTTAACTATCACTACCTTTGGAGAAAGCATTTTATGGAGTTGAATGGCCAACAGATTTTAATTAAAACGAGAAAAATCACCAATTAAATGATATGATATGATATGGAGCAAAATTCTACCTAAATATTGCATCCTTATCTCAGAGGCAGGGAACGTTGAACTACTTTGTTTCTCTGTTTATATGACTTTATTCCCACTTGTATTTTCTCTTAACCCATTGAAACATGATTAGCTGCTGACTTGTAAATAGTGATGGCTTACAATGGTTAAAATTTGGTAAAATTTTACCCTATTCCCATGTGGAAATTAAACTGTAAACTCTGAGCTGCTTACTGAAGGCAGTGTATCCAATTTTAATATGGTTATCATTGAATAATCATGGAAATACTCATTGATGTCTATGCAGAATTCTTAGAAAGATGTTTACAGATGTCTTCTGGAGAGGGGACATGACAAACTGACTTTAAATAACCTGTTGCAAAAACCCAGTATTGAAATATATAGAAGCAGGTGTCACCCAGACAAAAATATGATATTACTTCTTTCTGCTTTAAAAGATGTTTACCCAAACAATACCATTTTCTGATGTTAAATTTTCGTACAATTTCTCCATCACTTAGAATTTTGAATTACATCATTTTTTAATTGGACAATATTATTACTTATTTGAAATCATAATTTAACAGTGTGCTTTTAGATCAAACCTAAAACATTTGGAGTCCATATGGGAGAGTTGTCTTACTGCACAGTGCTGTACAAAAGCCAACACAAGCCTTCAAAAGCAGAATAACTGATGTCTGGGGAAGTAACACCATTTTCATCCCTTGGAGCTAGTTGTCATACAACAAAGGCACTGTCCTATTCCTACCCATGTTAGCCTGTCCTCTTTTGCTGAGCTGATGTGTCATCTCTGCCTTTGTTAACTATTACTAGCCACAAAAGATGTATTAGCTAAGGATGGTAACTATACATTGACTGAATAAGGCTGAATGTTCTGCATATTGTCTTGTTCTCTAGACCCACTTTTCTTGCGTGGTATAACATTATTTGGTATTTTTCTTCACAAACACGGGCTTCCGACAAAATAAAGCTGACATAAATATTTGGTCATGACAACTACGTTAAAAAAAAAAAACCCTGTAGTTTATATATATATGCATGTATGTACGTATTTATATATATATGTGTGTGTGTATATATATGTATAAATATATATATATATATACACACATTTGTATTCTTCTTCAAAAAGAAAAAAAAAATGGAAGCATATTTATTGATCCATAACTTTGGGATGAAAATTCAAATGATATTTAATGCAATTTTGCATAATATTTTTGGGGGGATCTTACATTTGGCTTTAGATAGCCAACTATACTTCTCTTACAAGACAAGATATTGACCTCCTCTCCACAATTAATTTCAACTTGCCACATTGCTAGTCAATAGAATCAAAAACAAAGAAGTCATCTGCACAGCTGTAATATGACATAAAGAAAGTTGGCAAGTAAAATTTGTGGGCTTTGGCTCCACATCCTGTATGACCTTTCTACAAAGTAAGAAGAAAAGTCTGTCATTCTGATGCAGAATCATAGGATAACCAAGGTTGGAAATGACCTCCAAGATCATCTAGTCCAACTGTTCCCATATTGCCAATATTTTCCCACTAAACCATGTTTCTTAGAATAACATCCACCTGACTCTTGAACAGCTCCAGGGTTGGTGACTCAGCTACCTCTCTAGGCAGCCCCTTCCAGATCCTGATCACTCTTTTGAAGAAGAAATCCTAATATCCAACCTGAACCTTGGCAAAACTTGAAGCCATTCCCCCTGGTTCTACTGCTACTTACACGGGAGATGAGATCAACCCCCACCTTGCCACAACCTCATATTACCATTTTTACAATCACTTTGCACTAGTGTTGGTAACAGTGGGTGCACAGCAACTGAGAATGATGACTGGGTGATCTCTTTATGTAAAAATGCCTTGCTGAACTATCAGAGTGGATGGATATATTAAAATAAAACATATGTGTTTAGATTAGACCTGCTTGTATTATGAACCCCAATCTGCAGTTGCTGCTTTCCAGAAAAATGTTGCTTTAGCAGTCTCTCATAAAATGTAAATCATTATTTTATATCTCCTCATCGCTGGCTATATTTTCACTTTCCATATTTCCCTTGTTCCTCAGACAACTTGTGGGCCCAATACACATGATAACATTTCAACTAAACAGCCTGATCTGATAGTCCATGGAGCATTACTTGATAATATGACTGGATATTATTCCCAACCTCCTGCATTCTCTATTTGGAGATGAGAAAGAATATTTCATACAACTTACTGGAATTTCACCAGGGACATATTTGCCCAAGCAAACTGTGGGCATAATGACAGCCAAACCCTCTGATCTGCAGAAAGCTTCCCTCTGGATGAATCTTGTTCTCTGGATTGGCAATTTTCCTTTTTTGGAAGGAAGAGCCAGCATACTGGATTCACTATCATGCTGATAATTCAGTAAACAGTGAAATTAAATCTTCTGACAGTCTCCTACAGGAATTTCATTAACTGCAGGCCCAATTATGGAACTTCATTGCAACTACAGCACAGGGATCCTATTTATCTGCTTTACAGAAAATACATTCTTCATCTCCTTTGCTAGGTGGTCTGTACTGCATAGTTCTGACATGTACTTTGCTTCTCTTGGAGGATGTTTGTTTTTTTCTCCCGGGCCTTGAACTCATAAGTTCTTTTGAACGGATAGCAAAATTTGTGTGTTTATCCTTCACATGTAGGATAGAAGGATACAATTCACCATCATCATACACTGAAGTGTATGCAGGAAGTCCAGATATATTTGACTGTATGATATTAAAGTCATGTTTGGCAAGGACTACTAGTACGATAGAAGTGTAAGGGTTGTAGAAGTAGATATACCAAGAAGAAAAGTCCAGCTACAGGGAATCACTTGAAGGTATAACCAATGAAGGAAAAAAAAAAAAAAAGGAAAATATAGAAAACAGGATAAGTCAGGAATGAGTTTCACAGTGCAACCAAAACACTTCAGAATTTTGCACAGCCTGCATAGACGGTCATAAATTTGATAGGCCCTGTACTCTGAGTCCACCTGTACTGAGTGTCACTGGCCTACAGAAAAATCAGTGTCTGGGAGAGAGATGTGTTCTATCTTTGTCATCCTTGGGCTGCAAGATCTATGCAACAACTGTAAGTCACAGCTGTGTCAAAGTCCAGTAGAAGAAGAGTACGGAAAACACCATTGCTCTTTGTATGGGATTGTCTTGTCATCAGCACTTTTCAAGAATACTATATAGGGGCAAGTGGTTAAATCTTTACACAGGTCGATCTATCGTTTTCGTCAACTGGGGAAATAGCTTTGAAAAAGTACTAAAATGGGTGGGTTTGTAAGACAACAAAATAACCAAAAGATGGATAATTCTTATGTCCTGGAAATGCAGGAGATTGTCAGTGGTGGTTTTGGAGAGGCTAGATTTCACATGACAACAAAATATTCAGGAAATGTTCTAAGTCATATTCTGACACTGGAGAGAAGAGAGCAATCAGTGTGGTTAAGCTGGGAATAATGCACATGGAGTCTGTGGTTTAAAATGTGGAAATAGCCAAGAACAAGTATATAGGATCTGAAATCCATGGCAGTGAAGAAAGTGTCCTCACCTCTGAGAGACTGCATAATACGGGGTGCATCTTTAAGAAGATGAGAAAAGGCAGGAGTCATCATTTATTATATCACTAATTATTGCACTAGAGAATTTAAGAAAACAGTAAATGAGATTCTTACTAGACTGAGGGATAAGAAGAATAAAACAGACATATCAGGAAAGATTCGCTTGGAGGTGAAGACATATCTAGGAAAATGAAAATTGAGAGAAGGCACTTTGCACTTTGGAGAAAAAGAAAGTAATATCAAATAATATAAAAAGGTGATAATTTCCTACTTTAAACACATCTGCAGAAACCAGGAGTGATTGCAACACATTACCTTCAAGCCTGCAGATTAATGCCTTTTTGGTATCCTTTTGTTGTGGTTCTTCAGCTTGATATTGCTTTGATCACTCTGGCTGCTTAGTTGTGTTTTTTCTTCTTACAGTCACTGCTTTCAAAGACCAGCAAGGTCTAAGAGACAAGAGCTGAGCAGAGACAAGCTGCTCTGTGCAGCAGCCTTTCCACCTCATCTCTCCCATGGAATGAATGAATGAGACGTCTGATCATTCCCTATTATGGAATCTTACCAAGCAGAACTTTGGTGAAGCACTAGAGGGCTTTGAATTTCATCTTATCAAGAGGCTATGGCACATTATGATAGTTTGCAAGTCAGCTTGATGTCTTTCAAAGTGAGAGGCCTTCAGTTACCCCCTCACTTCTAGATGGCAATGATGACAAGAAAAACATTATATGTGCAAGATGAAAAAGTAATTGCGTACATAAGCAGTGAGAGGGGTTGCCACCTGTTTAAGGCATTTTCGTACAGGTCCAGAAGTATGAAGCTAAGGCTTACTATAGACTTACGCTGGGGACTTCTCTGAACTGACTCAGCTGCAAATAAATACAAGCTTATTCCAACTGTAAAGTCAAAGGCAGATAAAAATGATTCTGATCGTATCAGTTTCTTCTGGGTCCTGAGACTGGAAAACCTTTAACCATGTTGGTTGAGTGGGCCAAGGATGTTCTAGAGAGCCTTTGATACCTTTGCTTCCCACAGTCTCCTCCAAGTGCAATGTCATCAAGGAGTAGGTAGGTAAAACATTTTGTTTGTGGCACAGTTTGTTTTCATGACTACACCCTGGAGCTATTGCTCCATGCTGGACTTGTTTCTGTGCCAGTGCTGTTTGTTGACCTGGATTCACCAAGTACTTTGAAACTGAGACTTCTAGACTATGCCAGAGGAACAAAGTAACATGCATTTTGTCTCTGACATAGTGGGACCAGTCTGTACAGACAATCAGGGAGACTGACTGATTTCTTTCTCATTTGTCTCTACCAAATCGGCATTGTGCCCTCCCAGCCTTCTTGGAAGCCAGGTCTCCTGGAGGAAGTGACCTGAAATTCATAGTTAAAGAAGGTTTGTATTTCAAAGTCCAAATCACATCGGTTGTACTAAAAAACAAAAAGCAAAACACCAACCAGCCAACCAAACAAGCAAAACCCCAAAATGAACAAAGAACGACAAAAAATCACTATAAATAAATATATTTTAAAAACCCTCAGACTTCTGAGAGATTTGCACAAGTTCAAATTGTACAACTGGAACTAGATTCTGGTGTTTGTACCAATCTGTTTACTTGAAATTTATTATTCAGTTATTAACTTTCTCTGTGGGCTTTGCTTTTTTGAAATTTGAAATTTGAAGCTGTGTGTGGTCCCTGGTACACATGGGAGACAGAGCTGGAACTCAAACTGTGTTTGTAGCTTCATTTACTGTCTTTAGTGGACATCTGCATTACACTATCAGAGGCCTTTTCCCAGTCCTGCTACACCTAGCTGTATGTATACCTCACTGTATGAAAAAAAAAATTGTGTGTGGTCAGCTGCAGAAGTATTCATAAAAACTGACAGAGCTCAACTTGTTGATTTCTCTTTCTCCTTCCTAGCCTTCTGTATCAAGTTAATCAGTAGCAGAATAACTCCTGGCTCATAAATGGAGACTGGGTTTGAATCAGATGGCACACAGTATCATAAAAGATTTAAGGTTACCTTTCATAAATATCTATTACTTAGATTTTGCCTAGATGGTGCTTGCTGCTGCTTTCCAAAGCTCCTAGATGGTCATTTTACAAACCTCGGATTGTCAATAATGCCTGAAACATTTCCAGTTGTCTTCATGATCTGCTTTTTTACAGACTTCTCAAGTGAATTGGAAGCATCTACCCAGACAGTTCTTAATTATTTCTTGGTCTTTTCTGTCATTTTCTTCAGGGAAGTTATAAAACTCCTGATTCTTGGAATAGCAAGGGCACAGATACAACAACTACTTCCTTTTCTTTTTTTTTTTTTTTTTTTTTTCCTTGTAATATTCCAATGCTTTCCTAGTATTTAGAATCAGGGATCAGCATATATTAAATATCATACTTCCAGGAAAAGTGTCCTTGCCAAAGTAGTTTCTCTTCCTATACAGATCTACTCTCTCAATTGCTGTTAAATTCCATTCCAGAGGCTCCATAAACTTTGAGGATGATTATACCATGTTTCTTGGTGACCTACTGAAACAGGGGAAGTTTGCATGCCCTGGCAAGCTTCGTATCATGCAGGATATTGCTGCAATCTCTCTTATTGCTGCCACAAGTATGATGATAAATTAGTAATAAATTATTATGGTACACTAGTTGCTGCAGTGTGATAAGCTACAGCTTCACAGGTTCCTGAAGTGTTGAAGGGTCAACTCTAGACACTTACGGAGCAAATTATGCCTACTGGGGAAAAAAAAAAAAAAAAAAAAAAAAAAAAAAAAAAAGGCAGGAATTTCTGGGATGCCTAAGCTTTTTGTTTGTTAGACTTCTTCAAAAGTGACTAACTTTCACCTTTCTGTTTCAGAATCCTGTTGTCATAAAATCTTGCCTTACATATGCTTGATAATGATTCAGTGAGGAGCCAGTGCAAAGGAGATGACCAAAAAGGAAGAAAAAGGAAAAAAAATCTGCTTTTACAATTGATGTTCCTCCATTCTGAAATGTTTTGATGGTAGATAGCTTAAGAAGAAGGCAAGAAGCCAACTGTTGACTTACAGTACTTAGCAACAAGTTAGTGTTTGGAGGGAATGTGTCCTGCCTTTGGAGCAGCTGACTTAGTTGGGAGTTTTTGAAAAGTGTGTCTGCATTATAGCTAGAACTTGGGTACTTGGCAGTGACAGTATGATGAAATTGTTGGCATCCTTTGTGACTTACGTATATTCTATGACTCGACTTTTTAAACTTCACTCCATGAGTGGGCTGTAGGGATAAAAGCGGGCAGTGAATAGGTACATGTATGGAAGGGAACCTGTCAGGGCACTAAGATGCTTGCTGTGGAAGGAGTGGGAAAATTGCTGCTCTCTGCAGGAAGATCATTAGCCTCTAGAAATGTGCTTTTAGTCTCTCTCACTGCTCCTGGTTTCAGGCAAAGGTTTAGGTTTCTCTACAGTTGGTGACTAAGAAAGCATTGCAGAAGTAGCTGCTTGGCAAGGTGTAAAGGCCTGCTTCCTTTCTGGCTCTCCAAGAATTTGCCTGTTCTAGAGTTAGGATATCAGATTGTCTGTGATGGTGAGTATATGCTTCTACTACTTAAATCTTGGAGATATAGAAGTTCTTCCTTACTGTTATTTTACTGTTTACTTTTATCTTTACTTTTATCTTCTCAGCCGTGACTGTGGCAGACAACCCAACAATTTCTACATAGAAAAAATATAAAAGCCTATTGTAAGCAGGGCAGTTACTTATGAAAGTGGAATACTCGGTGTGTTTTTGGTTGATTACTCCCTTCCAGCCAATTAGAATATACTTTTTATTCTGAATTTATCCAGGTTGTCAAAAGGTTACACAAACACAGACATGTCTGCCAAAATATAGAATGACCCTTTCGACATGGCCACACAGCCGTATCTGGAACTTAGCATATGCTAGAATCTGCAGCACTGAAACTGTTAGAAAATCATGAAAATAGAGATTGGCAGCTGCAGATATATACAGAAGAATCCTGTGTCCACATTCAAAGGCTTTATTGAGGATGTATTGAAATATAATATGTCAAGTTGGTATTTACAGAACATTAGGTGTTCTTATAGGATCCTCTGCCAGGGACTCAAAAACAGTGTCTAGTGTTAATATATGCCCACTCAAACACCAATCTGGCAAGCTATTCTGTACTTTTCACAAGCCACGGAGGCTTTTGTGCCAATGTGATTGATGTCAAAGTGTCTTTCAAAAACCTTGTCAGGAAAGTGTCCTATTAGACGTGAGACATCAGGCCACTCTCTACTTTGGAAAAGAGGTACCAGAAGAGCTGCCAGCACCTGGATCAACTGCCAGCACCTGGCAGCTAATGGAACAGGGTGGCAGGCAGAGGCAGAGGGAAGCATGCTGTGATGGCAAGAGGCCTACTGCTGCAAAACAACACATGCAATGGTCAGCAGTCTTCTGCACAGCCTCTGGGATATTTCTGCAGTTTTCTTGCCTTGCAGAGAAGCTTCTCTGAGTCTAGAAAGTCTCTTGAGTCCCAGCCTTTGATAGTTTTCCTCCTTTTCCAAGCATCTTCAGCCAGACTTGTTTGTCCCTGTGATGCCTTAAATCTCTATACATTTAAGTGAAACAGCCTCAAAATTAGTTCTGTTCAGATATCATTAGATATGGAAAAAATTTAAGCTGATTCCTTTGTCCAATTGTGCTTTGAAACTGTTAGCAGATTCATGGCTCCCGCCTCCTGTCTTTCTCAAAGCAAGACAATAAATGAAGAACTGAGAAAAGTCCGAGTATTTTGGTTCAACATTTTCATAATGAAACACTTTGGGTAGTGTTCTACTTCAGCATGTACCCAAGTTTCAGTTTCTGAAGCAGGAACTTCACCTTACCCCTAACTTCATATACATGATCCTGAATGATATTTTGCAGGCAACCAGACCTCTTGGAGGAGTGGAAAACAGAGGAGGAGGAAGGTTTTTGAAGTAAACAAAAGATGTAAGCATGACTACTACAAGGGAAAGAAAGAGAAAATAATGCTGGATGTTACTGATCTCTAGATGTAACTCTGCCTGTTGATGGCTGCTGGGTTTTGTGCAGCTTTTTTTAGGATCCTTTGAGTATAGCTTTTGACTTTTCCACGCTTATCTACGTTTGGAAAAGGGCTGGCATTACCTCCCTTCAATCTGCTGCTGGAAAACGGTACAGCAAAGCCCTGTATCACACCATAAGACAGCTGCAGACAGATATGGAACCATGTCACTGAGGCATCATTTTTCTCTTTGACCACTGGCCACATGTCATCCGTGGGCATCACTGACTTTGAAAGCATTTAGCTGCACAGCTCTTGTGACATCCCCTTGAGGCAATGTATTCAAGTCCCTCACAGTGTGCCCATATCTTTGTTAACCTGTTGAGCTATCATATTCTCTGGTCCTTCAGAGTCTTACAGGAGAAGCTTGTTGAAGTCTCAAATACATGTAAGGCCTTTACTGTGAAAGCTTTGCTGCAGTGTCTGCAATATGGAGAGTTATCCTATTTGGCGCTACTAGGGCTCTCACTGTGATATACTTTAGATTAATGAGACATCGATTCTCAGTCAAGAGGCTATTTAAAAACACTCCTAATTCGATGGGTTGTGCAGATGAATTAGTTCATTCAATGTAACTTTTGCCAATTACGCTGGTGGTGGGATGGGTGATGTGTCTGCCGTCTTTGAGATTCTCCCCTTTTTTGTGCACATGCTTTTAACCTTGCCTAGAAATAGCTGGCATGATGGTCTTCTTTTTTTTTTCTTTCTTTCTTTTTTTTTTCTTTCTTTCTTTTTTTTTTTCTTTATATCAGCTGAGCTCCAGAATTGAGAATCAAGAAGCATGGGTGCTAACAGAAGAGGGCTGAAGCAGTGTTAGGAAAACAAGTGATTAAATAAGCATAAAGCGTTATTTGTTCCAGAAATATCAGGTGCCTTTGCCTCCACCTGGAATGACAGAGAGTTAAGTCTTCTCATGTTCAGGTGGTGCAAGTAGATGATAGCTTTATCACTGACCTTCATGCTCTAGGGTTTATCACTGACCCTCATGCCCTAGGGTTTTTTTCTGTGTGGAAGGTTTCCCTGCACTACCACTCTACCTGGCTCTGCAGGGAAAAATGGTCTGGCCATTGCTTTTGCAGAAAAAGACAGAGGTACTACCTGGACCCTGGCTGATGTCCTGGATAACCCATTGCATCAGAGGATCTGTACACACCAAATCCTGAACTGTTCCAGGAACAGAAATGTAACTGCCTGGGAGACAGGAGGCATTTTTGTTCCTATATGAGACAGTGCAGTTGTCTGTGTAAAATATAAATGTGATGGCCATCATCCAGGTCTGGATCAAAAAGTGTCCACATCAGAGCCCCACTCATCAGCAGCTGATAGCTTCCCAAGAGATACCAGTAACTGAATGGGTAAGGAGAGAGAGACCATGTCTGGAACTGCAGGAGGACTCTGATGAGAAGTGGTCACAGTTACAGCCAAGTTGTATCTGCTCTGTCTCAAAGAAGGCTTTCATCTCTGCAGTTAGTGGTCAGAAAAGAAAGAGCTTTATTGCTATTAAAGCCAACAGGATCACCTGCTGTGGTCCCCTGTGTGAAACAGGTGGTAGATATAAGACAGCTTTTATTGTTTACTTTGACAAACTAAATTTCTTTAAGTGGGTTACTTTGCTATGTTGTAATTTTGTAAGCAGTTTTCCAACTCAGCGTCCTATGTGCATTAGTAGCCATTGATGAATGAATAAAAGTATCTCAATTATGTGCATGGCAAATTAAATTCAAGTGTGTTTTACAGAATTTTCCCATATGCAAGGATTGTGTGATTGTGTGATGGTATTCAAATGATGAGGATTTTAAGCCGTACTGGAGACTTAAAAAGCCTGGGAATTCAGTTAGGTGTTGAGAAAGTCTGTGAAATAATAGGACAAATTATTGAGTTAAAAGGGATGTTAAAAGGGATGAGAATTTGAGAAGGAAGAGAAATGCATTTAAATGTGTGCATTTAGACAAACCATTGTATTTTGCAGTGAGAACTGAAGGTGTGCAAGCAAGACCCCTTGGGAAGTGCACAAACACTCCAAACATACAAAGGTCATGAAGTTGGGTTCAGAAGAGATTAGGAATTCAAATTACAAAGTGATGAAAATATCTGTTCTTCCATTTGCTTTGTCTGGGAATTCCTTGGAGGGGGTTGATTACAAGACAGCCTCTAAAGAATCCCTAGGGGTCGAGACCAGAAAAGATGAGAGCTTCTGAAGAAGCCTATGTCCGCTATTGAGTCAGCAAGTGTGGGAGCAGAACATTTTGTAGGCAACGTGTTCCACTGGAGAAAAGGGATTAACTACCGCCTAGCTTAGTGATTCTCCAGAAAGATATATGGAGTGACTCTCAAAGTAATTTCTGGAACAAAAAAAATCGTGGTTCTGTGTCCAGACTGGTAGATGTTCAGACATGCAGAGATGTCCTGTTTTTGTAATTCAGTTCAGGGCTCTGCTCTTGATTTTGGTCATGCATGGTCATCTTAAGCAACTTGAGCTTACAAAGTCAAACATCACCTTTGGTTTTATGGTCCTTCATTTCCGAGTCCTTGTAGTTGGACATAGTGAAAAAACTGGAAAAATCCATCCATGGACTGAAAAACATCTGAAAACTCAGATTCTAGTATATTACAATGGAGCTGTGAACTTGGAAGCATCATCCTGGTTATCAAACCAACTCTGAAATTGTGGCTTTGGTGTGGGAGGGCCTCATTTTTTTCTGCTTGGAGTGGTCAAAATGACATCTGTGAACTTCTGTGAGACTCTGAGTTCTGCACAGGAAAATGGAGATGCAGAACAAAGACTGTTCTGCTGCAAATTCATATTATGCTTTCGTTCCACCTAAGCCCCTGGGAACACTAGGGAGTTCACACTGTTCTGTCATGAGCCTACGACTCAGTGAACAACAACAGCTGGACATGTTGAGGCTGATGTCAGTTTCTGGATCCTCTCCGATGACACTCTGAGTCACTGCTCTTGATTTGATCCCGTGCAACATGTGGGTGGAGTACAGGACACTCAGGACTGCAAGGTAAAATTACTCATAGATGATCGGGATTCTATGTCAGAAAAGATCTTGCTGCTATGTCAAGATCCTCCTCCTGTCTGATAGGTGTTAACCATCTCAACCATCAGATTTATATTTACAGCTTATCAATATGCCACATTCCATCACTTTGTTAGCTCCATAGATAACACCAATCATTACAGATTCCAATTCACCTTCACATTTGGCTCCTTGCCAACCATAGGAAGGGGGGGAAAAAAAAAAAAAGTCAGGTATAGTGTGAATTAAGTGATTTACTTGAGACCCAGCAGGACACTTTTGGCTGGGCTGGGGCCAAGACTGGAGTTTTGGAATCTGGCATGCAAGTAGATGAACTGCTTTTGTATTCCAGATGAAGGTGGACCACACTAAAAGTACCCACTGTACAAGTGCTAGGCACTTCTTCCTGATGAGAAAGGTGCTAGGCTATTGTTGATATTTCTGCGTGCCATAACCTTGCAATCTGTAATGTATGCCATGTATGGAATTGCAAGCTGCCCTGTTCAGTTTATACTCAACATTAAAGAAGAGCTTCATCTAAACTGTCTAGTGAACATAGTTGCTACTTGGTTTTAGTTGTGAGACTCCAAAAGGTCCCCAAAGCTACTCACAAAAGAGAAATGAACTTAGAAGAAATCTGGATGAGCACTGTGGCTCAGCAGAGGTTCAAAAGGCTTTGTGTAGTCGCATCATGTGCAGGTCTGAAGCAGGCTCTGCTCTCCCATCGGAAGTGCAACGGGCCAACGGCTGTAGCAGGCAGTGCCAGCTGGTATGTGCACAGGCTGTAAAAACATCTTTAAAGCATCTCACTCTTTGCCATTAAAAAAATAGTATGAAATGAAATGAAATGAAATGAAATAAAATAAAATAAAATAAAATAATAAAATAAAATAAAACAAAACAAAACAAAAAAGCTTTTTGATAGGAACTTCTGGAAAATTATATGAACCCTGAAAATACAGGGCTGAAGAAAACTCAAAGGAGTACATGGAAAAAAGGTGCATTAAAATACAGTTCAGCGGTGAGATAAGGGAGATATTGCACGCTTGAAAAGAAGGACCGTGGTCAGTGAAGAACAAGCAGAACAAGATGTGACATCTTTATCACTGGGGGAAAGTTGTTTTCTCCTGTCCTTTCACTGAAAAGCTTTCTTCTATTACAAATAAATAAATAAATAAACAGATAAATAAATAAATAAAAAGGAACAAACAAAATCCACAAAGCACTTGGGTTTCTGCAGGCTGCTTTGGCTCCACAAATCCGAGCACCTGAGATTCAAAAAGCCCTGCATTTTGAGAAGGACCCTCAGCTAGTATTTATGTACCATGTAAAATTGGTAAAAGGCTTTCTCCGCCCCCCCTCAACCCCCCTTCTTTTTTCCCCCCTGTAGCATACATTGAGTGTCAATTGGTTTTTCTTCTTACCTTTTCTTTTTCCCTCATATTTTATTGGGGGGGGGGGAAGGGGGGAGATGCGGGGGGAGGGAGGAGAGGAGAGGGGGTTGCTGTGATGAAGAAGTGGGAATTGTTGCTTTTGTTGTAAAGAAGATTCTGGAATCTCTGAACACAAGTAATAGTATTTTAAATAATGAGAAAAGATTCCACATGGAAAGCTCATCTGGCTGTGGCAGTTTGAGACTGAATGAGAGAAAAGTGCCCTAGAAGCTATTCATTAGGAATTCACTGGAAGCTCTCAAACAAGCCTGGCAGAAGCTGAAATTGAAGTGGTCTCTGACCTAATTTTCTTCTGCATGAAACATCTGCATCAAGGCACTCTTTGATGTATTCCACTTGGCTCTGTCTACAGTATTGTATCACATGGCTTCAGCGTTGCTTCAGTTTTAAAAGACATTTCCAGCCTGTAGAAGGTAATGTGATGTTACTTTTACCCAAACTAATCATTCAATGTGCTCCCGAAATAGAAACAATAGAGGTTCAGACAACGATGTCTGCTTCGCAGTCGTTGTTGCTGCCTAAGCTCACGGTTTAAAAAACCCAGATCTGTGATATTCATCTCATGTAATTCATCAACACCAGGAAGGGGAGGGAGAAGGGGGAACTGTGAGCCTTCTGTGTAATAGTATGTCAGAGGACACAATGCTTTACATGTGTGAGCTTTGCATTCTTTGCTGCTCCAGACATACAGATAGTTTAGTGCATTGAAAACAAAAATAGGGAAATGTTGAAGGACATTATCATAAAACCTCAACAGAAGGAGCTCCTGGTTTTCATTTTGCTGTTTGTTCTCTGCTGATTGACACCCAAAGCTCACGGTGAAAGAAATGCGAGCATGTTTGTGTAGAAGCGAGGACGGAGTGTGATGTATTTTGAATTTATATTTATATATTTCCCTCCTTCTTTTCTTTCCTACACCACAATACACATTTCAGATCCTCTCTCAAGCTCTTCTCAAAGTGGGGTGGAAAACCTAGCTATACAACAATCTCTCTTTCAATGTACATGCACTCACATACGCACACAGATAAATGCATAAATAAGAAATGATTATGGTCACTTCTTTATTCTGAATGAATAGATCTTAGCCTTCTCCAGAAGGCTTTCTGCTCAGTCTTACCTAATGGCATGCTGCTGTTTCCCCAACCTTGCTTGTATTATCTGAATAACTGTGGAGTCTTTTGTATTCCACCCCCTGAAGAAGAATCCTTTGAAATTCTAAATGACTGTGCTGCGGATTTTAATGTCTGTCTTTTAGAAATAGCCAAGCAATACCCACTCATGGAGCAAGATGCAGCAAGCCTTTTGAAAGTTATTCAGCCTGCTTCCTCAGCCTCATGAGTGTGTGCATGTGTGTCTACATGTGCAGTTTAATTCTCTGAATGTATGGCAGGAATATATTATTCCCTGTGAATCACTTTATCTCTCCTCCTGTCCATCTACTCCACCCCCCAAATCTCTCCTACTCTTGTTGGCACAGGAAAAATAAAGCTGACTGGCTGGGGAGCTCGTGTAGGTCTTGTGGATAAAACATGAGATGAGTTGGAGGCTTCTCAGTACGGTTCCTCACAGAGATCACAAAGAAAAGGCATCAACCCTTCTGCTGCTAATTATATGCCCCTGGGATAATCACAGCAGAAAACCCATGGCACGGGCGTCTCAAAATAACCTGCTCCCTGGAGTCATTTTCCCAGTTTAAGCTGAAAAACATTGGGTAGGCAGAATGGAGGAAAACAGACTAACTCCTGTCCGATTGCAGGTACTTGTGTCTTCTTTTGTGCCTAACCTTCTTTCACTTGTGCTTCTCCTTTGTGCTCATGTGTCTTTCCCTCAGTGATTAGTGTAGGACTTACATCTGGTGGAGATGGTACAGTTAATTCCTTATGCAAGCAGTTGCTGTATCCCCTGTTGAGGTTGCTCATATTGCTGTGCTAGGAGTTGAGTGCATTTTGAGAGGCACTTCTAGTTCTGGAGAACTTCCTCCAAAGTGCATGGTCTTGTGAAATCTGGGGTATGAAGGGCGAGGTGAAGGTACACAGCCAAGGTCATGCAGCCAGAAGCCAGGAAGCAAACTTCATCTCATCTTCTGATGACCAAAACACAGCACTCTGCAGTGGGAACACCCTGTCTCATCTTCTGCAGACAAGCACTAGGCCTGCCCTCGGTGCCTGTCGCCAGCAATAAATCTCCTTGAACTAATTTTGTAAAGGACAAAGCCAATGCTGTACAAAAACAAAAAAGTCCCATAGCTTCTTGGCACCTCTGTTGTTTCTGGAAGGGCAGTGAGGAGCAGGGAACCCCTCTCTCACTGCATTCACAGATAACAGCCCCAAAGAGTTATTTCAGAGAGCGTATTTAAATAAGAAAAGGCAAGGTCTCCCAGCGAGCACTGAGGCTGATTTACACTTCTGCCTGGACGTGGTTGGCTGCGGACGGTGCCTGGCAGAAGCTTATCATGCCCACTCTAAAAATAACCATCTCCAATGGGCAAGATCTGCTCACTCAGCCCCAGCCTTGGTTTGCAAGCAGTGACATGACATTCAAAAGTGGCAGAAAGACTCTTTGGCAGGTCCGCAGTGCTTAAAAATCCAGACAGGTCACAGAGCAGGGCTTAAAACAAGTGGTTTCTGCTTAGGCAGAATCCAGTCTGCTCCCCAAGAGTGGGAGGTGCTGAGGGCTGAAGTGTACGTTCCCCGGTTTTTTTTTGTTTGTTTGTTTTTCCCGTAGGTCGCACTGTTCCTCCCTTCTCCCTGCCCCTGCTTCTCTCTGGGTTTTACGGTTGTGGTGCAGATCTGCCCCGAATAGGGGAGGTCATGGCACCCAAATGTTCCCCACTTAGCTCCAAGCGCTTGTGTAAATTAAAGCTGTTTTGTTTCTTACTGGTTGTCCCAAGCTCTGGAGACCCCTGTTTTGCTGTGCAGCATGCTCTAGCCTCTTCACCATTGTGATGTTTCCTCCTTATCCACCCCCTTACATCTGAACCCTGGAAGACAAGCTGGGTTTTGTCTATTCATTTGGCAGATGGTTAGGTTCAGATCATACAGGAACATAATGTTAGAAATGGAGCACGTGTGTTTGTGTTGTGTGTGGTGGGAAAGGGATCCCTGATCATTTTCTTCCTCTGTGGTCCTACAACAGCTAGCAGTTTCATGCAAACTCCTGTAGGTAACAGGAATAATAATTTTTTTTTTGCTGCCTTTTTTTTTTTCTTCCCCAAGTCTGTGCTGTATATACCAGCAGTGTGGTCTAGGCCAACGCTGAACATTTGTGCCTTGGACAATAGCACAGCCTGGACTGACTATTATCAGCTGCTGTTTTCTGGTTAGCTTTCCTTTTATTCAAGTGCACAATGCAAGCCTTTATCACCCTTCAGTCATAGTGACTCTTGAGGAATACATCTGGTTTTCTCTTTCAGCAGCTCTGAAAAGGTCAGTCTGTTCATTTCTTATTCGCAGGACACCACATTTTTTTCTGAGCTGGAAAGACAGGCCTACACCTTTTCATTCCATCTTGTACATAATTAGACATGGTGTCGCTCTAGAAACCTACCCTTGAAATCCTCCCGAGTAACTCTTTCAGAGACGGGGGAGAAGTGGAGAGGGAGAGGGAGCGCGGGGGACCACTTCCATCCGGTCTTAAATCTCATTGTGTGGCCACAAAAGCACTTCCCCCAGCGTTGCCAGTATGCTTTTTTCCCCCTTCTGCTTCTTTTTCCCCCCCTTTTCTTTCCTGATGCTAGTGATCACTTTACTGACACGCCACATGTGATAGAAGCTCTTGCATAAAGAAGTCCACAGATTATTTGTGCAAACGCAATTGTAATCATTTTCACTTCAGCAACGTCCCACATTCTTCATGCAGGCTGTAACATAATAACAAGTGTGCCCATGAGGAAAGAGCTCGCAGCAGCTGGTGTCTGACAAATTATCCTGTTCCAGACAGGCAAATGGTGACTTGAGCTCCAGCAGTCAAATGGACGTGTGTTTGGTGTGCCCCTGTGTGCCGGGCAGGGTGGGCTAAATCCTCTGCTGGAGGAAATCATCACGGTTCCCCCCGCAGCCCAGTGCTTTCACCTCTGCTGAAGGTCACTTTTCCTCCCCAGCTGCTGCTGGCCAGGTTCAGCCTAAGACATTGCAAAGAATGGAGGGCTGCGAGCCTGGAGGGTCCGAGGTGCTCCTCACAGATGAGTGCCAGTAGTGTCTGAGAGAAAGAAAGGGGAGGATGTTCCATGAAATTAGCCACTAGCTGGTATGAAGCAAACTAGGAGTGTCAACTTAATTTCTGCCAGGCAGATGAGGTTAGAGCTGTTAAGACTCAGTCAAGGTACAGTTGGATAAAAACTGCTGGTTTATTACATTATTCTGCCAAGACCAGTAGGATGTTGGAGTATGATTCTTGAACTCTTGAAACTTATCCAGATTGCAGAGTTTCTATTTGATGTTCTTCCCCTATTTCAGTTTTACCTTTCTGTGCGTGTCCTTATTTCCATCATGTGGCAGGAAGCCCTGGTGCAGGCTAGAAACTGGGAGCAAACTATCTGGTTTTCTTTATGTCCACCACATCTCTCCAGGTGCTCATAGCAGTGTGGTTGTGGTCTGTCAGGGCTTCTTTCCTGGGATGAAATCCATTCCTCTCTTGTTCTTTGAAACGTTACCATAGGATTCGAGTACATGGTGCAGGGCCTTTTCCCATGTGGGGGCAGTCCTTACAGCTGAAATCTCATGATGTTAACCCTGAAACTTTAAAGATAAATAGCAATTAGCAGGATTATTTTTCCCTGTTAGCAATTTCCAGCTCTAAGCTAAATATGCGTGTGCCCACCACTAGCACCTTGCTTTGCTGCTCACATGGAAGCTAACAGAGTAGAAGAAATACATTGTGAGAGAGCAATATCAAAATGGCTGACTCAGGTGTGATCAGAGACCTCCCGTTTCAGCTCCAGCCCCTTCCAGAGAGCTGGTAGGTTTCATCCTGCACAGTGGAGACCAAAGACATTGGCTTACCCAAGGAGTTTACAGCAGAGTGGGAGGAGAAAAATGAGCTTAAGGAGGCAAATAAATTTTACATCACGCTATACCACAGTACAAGCTTTCTGTGAGACAAGGAACAGATCCTCCTCCTCCTGCATGTATTTAGTGAGTCACTGGACCATATCTTCTCTAATGGGCAGCCCTTCTTCCTTGCTTTTGATAGCAGACTTGATCCACACACTCCGCTATGGCAGAAGCATTTAAGCAGCCAAGATTCCTATTTAAGTTTTGTATTTTAAAGCAAAGAACTGGCTAAGACAGAAGGAATTTAATTTCTGGAATCAAATTCCTTGATTGGTTTAAAGCTAAATATACTCTTTTTATATGTACGTACATATACACACTATATATATATTTAAAATGAAAGACTTCTGAGACATTTTGTGATTTACCATTCTTTAGCAGTGAATAATTGCGTTAGGACATAGAAAGAACATTTGAAATCTTTGATAAATCACCCACATGATAGCAGCTTCTAGAAATACTGTCAGACATAGGGGCTTATCAGAGTTTCTATCAAGGACCCTGATTTTCACTGGTTTAGAACAATGTGGTCTTAAAATCTGCCCATAGCTAAAACATATTTTTGGTCTTATCATACTGGGCTTACAGTAAATTGGAATAGAAATTAGAAAAGTGTAGAAGAGTTATGTGGATTTTTATTACCTCTTGTAGAAAGACATAAAAGTCCAGAATCTTGGCATGCTGCAAAAGATACTGTTCCTTTCATTCCAGCATCACATATCTGACAATTTATGGTTTTTTTTTTTCATGGCACTCATGATGCTGAATTATCACCACCTTGTCTCACACAATTTGTCTGCACACAAGATACCACAACATGAAAAGAAAAATCTGGACTAAGGCTGAAAGCCTGATGTATACTCATCCTCCCTATGTTCTTTCATTCTGGATAAGGATGGAAGATAGATCTTCCTTGAAAAGTCACCTCTTGCTAACATCCTATGCCAGTGAGTTTCATAAACTCTCCACAAAATATATTCATTTAATTGCTCATTGTGTGCTGTACTACAAGCACTGGGTTCTATTGGTTTGTCTTTTCAGAATAAAGCAGGCCATGGTGATATCCTCCATCAGAATACAAACATGCAACAGTTTTATTTTTCATTTTGGACTAGAAGAGACCTCTGTCTCCAGGTGCAATTCTAATAGAAATAACAAGTAATGTAATAAATGACAAGTATGAGACACATCAGTAGATGCTGATTTAATTATTGGTTGTTAAAATAAACCTGTCTCACAATAGAGTCTGAATGTGTCAAGTAATAATTGACTCCATTATGTGAAAAAAAAAAAAAATTGATGATTATTTTGGGGGGGGCTCTGGTAGATGAAAAACTTAACATAAGCCAGCAGAAGGAACTTGCAGCCCAGAAGGCCAACTGTATCCTGGGATGTAACTCAAGAGTGGTGGCCAGCAGGTTAGGATGGGGATTGTCCCCCTCTACTCTGCTTTGTGAGGCCCCATGTGCAATACTGTGTCCAGGTTTGGGAAAGATGTGCAGCAGGTCTGGAGGAGGGCCACAGAAATGCTCAGAGGGTTGGAGCACTTCTCCTATTAAGAAAGGCTGAGGAAGATGGGCTTGTTCAGCCTGGAGAAGAGAGGGCTCCATGAAAGCCTCATTGTGGCTTCTAATAATTACAGAAAGCTTATGAAGAAGAGGGAAATAATTTTTTTGGAGGGGTAGATAGTGATGGGACAAGGAGAAATGGCTTTAAAATAAAAGAGGGGAGATTTAGATTAGATGGAAGGGAAAAATTCTCACTGAGGGAGCATTGAGGCTTTGGCACAGCTGCCCAGAGAAGCTGAAGGTGCCCCATTTTGTTTCCTATTGAGAAGATGCTACTGTGACAAACCTGAAATACTTAATTAACATTTTTGAGAAAAATCAGCTTTTTTTGTAGTGGTAAAAGCCGTAAGGCCAGAAACGTTCCTATGTGGAGGAATAGTTTCACCACAGCTGTGATAGTCTCAGGACATAGGCAAGGAAAAGTTTGTAGTTTCCAATGAGTGTTTCTGTCAGAGGTAGTCTAACAGATATACATCTGATTTGGCTCAGAGAAGTTGTTTTCAGCTTTGAAGTATTTCAAACATTTAGAGAAGTTTTTGAGAGAGGAAATCTGTTCTACTTTTTCCAGCTACATAAGGTTCTGTGTTTAAATATATGACCTCAGCTGGAAAATGTTGTCTTACCTTTCAGCAAGGTCATTTTGATATTTCTGGAATATTTTATTCAAAAAGCTTCATAGGTAATTTCAAGGTTTCATTCCAGTTGGTAGGTAAATGATATTAAATCTGTAAGCATTTCTCAGCAAATGAAAAGTTCTGCTTTTTGAGCAGATCTTCTACAAAGATGAACATATTTATTCAGAAATAGGCATTGTATGAGGCTGCTTTGAAAATAATGCCTCCTGTTTTATTATACTGGCCTGTGACATCAGAGATGGATGTTGCTGGTATGGCAGTAGAGATTGAGCCTTCCCACCAATATACCATTATATTTTGTTGCTATGTAACAGTTGGCAACAGAAGGGCAGTCTGAGAGAACAGCATCTGACACAGAAGTGTATATGAAGAAAAAGTGTGGAATTGAATTTCTCCATGTGGAAATAAAAACATGGAATCATAGAATGGTTTGAGTTGGAAGGGATCTCAAGGATCCAGCTACTAAGTCAGTTTGCCTAAGTTATGATCCAACCTAGCCTGGAATAATTCCAGGGATGGGGCACCTTCAGCTTCTCTGGGCAGCTGTGCCAAAGCCTCAATGCTCCCTCAGTGAGAATTTTTCCCTTCCATCTAATCTAAATCTCCCCTCTTTTATTTTAAAGCCATTTCTCCTTGTCCCATCACTATCTACCCCTCCAAAAAAATTATTTCCCTCTTCTTCATAAGCTTTCTGTAATTATTAGAAGCCACAATGAGGCTTTCATGGAGCCCTCTCTTCTCCAGGCTGAACAAGCCCATCTTCCTCAGCCTTTCTTAATAGGAGAAGTGCTCCAACCCTCTGAGCATTTCTGTGGCCCTCCTCCAGACCTGCTGCACATCTTTCCCAAACCTGGACACAGTATTGCACATGGGGCCTCACAAAGCAGAGTAGAGGGGGACAATCCCCATCCTAACCTGCTGGCCACCACTCTTGAGTTACATCCCAGGATACAGTTGGCCTTCTGGGCTGCAAGTTCCTTCTGCTGGCTTATGTTAAGTTTTTCATCTACCAGAGCCCCCACCTCCTTGCCAAAGGACTCTCTCAATGAGTTCTTCTCCCAGTCTGTACACATACATCCAATTGCCACAATACAAGTGCAACATCTTGTGCTTGGACTTGTTGAACCTCATTAGATTTACATGGGCCCACCTTCTAAGCTTGTTCAGGTTGCTCTGGTTGCCATCTGTTCTGTCTCTGTCGTATGAGCATCACTCAGCTCACTGATAAAGTGTAAGGTGCTGCACTTGGGCCAGGGCAATCCCAGGCATTTGTACAAAACTGGAACTCCTTGACTGCAGCCCTGCAGGGAAGAACTTGGGGATCCTGGTGGATGAAAAGCTGGACATGAGCCAGCAGTGCAGTCTTGCAGCCTGTAAGGCCAACTGTGTTCTGGGCTGCATTAAAAGAGAGGTTGGCCAGCAGGGAGAGGGAGGTGATTTTCTCCTTCGACTTGGCTCTTGTGAGGCCCCATCTGCATTCAGGCTTGGGGCCCCCAGTACAGGAAGGACGTGGAGATCTTGGAGTGAGTCCATTAAGATCAGAGGGCTGGAGCACCTCTCTTATGAGGAAAGGTTGAGGGAACTGGGATTGTTTAGCTTGGAGAAGAGAAGGCTCCGGGGAGACCTCATTGTGGCCTTCCAGTACTTGAAGAGAGCTTATAAACAGGAGGGGGTACTACTCCTGGGGTAGTTGGTAGTGATAGGACAAGATAGGACAAGAGACAGGGGAGGTTTAGGTTAGATACTAGGATATTTTCACACAGAGGGTGGTGACACACTGGAACAGGTTGCCCAAGGAGGCTGTGGATGCCCCATCCCTGGAGGTGTTCAAGGCCAGGCTGGATGTGGCTCTGGGCAGCCTGCTGTGGTGGTTGGCGACCCTGCACATAGCAGGGGGTTGAAACTAGATGATCATTGTGGTCCTTTACAACCCAGGCCATTCTATGTTTCACTGATTCTATGATGAAGATGTTGAAGATTACTGAATCCAAAACAGACCCCTGTGGGACACCATTCATCACTGGTCTCCACCTGGTCTTGTAGCCGTTGACTACAACCCTCTGGCTGCAACCTTCCAACCAATTCATTATCCACTGAACATTTTACCCTTCGAACCCATATCTTTCCAATTTGTAGAAAAGGATGTGTTGTGGTACCATATCAAAGGCTTTACAGAAGTCCAGGCAGACAACATTAGTTGTTCTTCCTTTATCCACCGATGCCACCACTCCATCAAGGAAGGCCACCAGTTTGGTCAGGCACAACCTTCCCTTGGTGAAGCCGGGCATGTCTTCCTGGAGGATCTACTCCATGATCTTCCCAGATACAGAGATGAGGCTCTCCAGTCTATAGTTCCCCATGTCTTCCTTTCTCCCTGTCTTACAAATGGGAATAATGCTTTCCTTTTTCCAGTCACCAAGGACTTCACCTGACAGCCACAATTCTTGAGAGTGTGACAGAGTATAGCTTGGCAACTAAATCAGCCAGCTTCTTCAGGACTCTGGAATGCATGTCATCTGGCCCCACAGACTTAGTGCACATCCATTGACATGCATTGATGCTTGCTGAATGTTTACTGAGGTCAAACTGTGGATGTGAGCACAGCGAAGCAGTGGGTGGTGTGTTTCAGCAGTGCTGAGAGTGACATGAAAGACAAGTTACGTTCCAGATAGCCATGCACAGTTGTCACCATGGAATGAAGAGCATCTTGATCAGCTCATCCATGCAAATTGGTGAATTATAACCAGAGAACTGTGTACAGAGCTGAATATCATCTTCAGTGTGTTGGAAACAACAATGGCAATGTTGGAATATCACAAAGAATTCCCATAGCACCAAATTCAAGATGCAGTCTTCTTCAGAGTGTAAGATGTGCACTGTCTTTTGGGATATGAAAGGGAGAATTCTCTTGTATTTCCTGGAACCTGAAAAAGCCATCAACTCTGACCACTACATCAAGCTAAAGGCTTGAAATTCCAGAGTCATGCCAGAGAAGAAGACAACCTTTCTCTTGCAACACAATAATGCCAGACCCCATACCAGTTTGAAGGCCATTGCCAATTTTGGCTGCACTGTCCTACCACATCCACCATATAGTCCGAATTTGGTGACTTCTGACTTCCATCAGGAAGTCAGGTTGATGGAAGATGGGCAGTGTAGGCAACATTTTCCTAGCAGTAACACCATCATAGCATCTGTGAGACAGTGGGTCACCTCTGCTGGTGCTTGTTTTTATGAGTGCAGTATGCAGGCTCTGGTTCATCACTGGTGAAGATGCATAGTTAATGATGGTGGCAAAGTTGAAAAATATATTTTGCAGCTGAGAATTTATTAAATAGTGCTACAGAGCTCTTTTGTATTTGTTATAGTTTCAATGAAAATAAGTGGGAGGCATTACTTTCAGAGTGACCTCCATACTTCATCTGAAAATCTTAAAAAGTTGCAAGTCCTTTTGGCTTTGGAAGTGTTTAAGAAATTTCATCACTGAGTAAGTAGCCACAGTTACAAGCCATTGATGCACACTTGCCTGCAGGACCCTCCAGATTTCAGAGCATACTGTCTTTTTACAAACTGCCTCAGAAAAATCTTTGCTTTTAGTTTTTTAGGGGTTAAAAAAGTCAGTTATCAAATGAGACGTCATTGCCTGTGTCTCGCTGTGTGCATGTTTATGCTAGAAAAATGCATATGAAGGTTAAGCGTCTTCATTTACATGTGTGTAATATATGTGCACTGTGTCTGCAGTATGTAAATAAGACAGCCACTGTCTAGTGAGGCACCCTTTTTCCTCTGTAGGCTGACTTCAAGCCATAGTGGGGAAATGCTTTCTTTGCCAGAAACCAAACTGATCTTTTGTTTCCACGATTGGTGAGCTATCCACTTTCACATTTCTCACTGAATTCCAGAGTTAGACCTTCCACTTCCAATGTGTCTTTCCCTTCACGTTAATGAGTGCATGGACATGTGAAATGAGGTTACAGGACACATACAGTCTACCACCTGTAAATTTCAACACCTCCTATAGCATGAAAGCGTCATAAAACTTTTCAGTAATATTTTTTAATGATTCTGAAATATTTTATTTTCCCTTCCCTTCCAGAGTTATTTATGTATGTTACCATTGTAACTGCTCATGTAGCCACTCAGGTAACAGAGTTAAAATGATTGACACTGATACCAATTTTTTTAGTTGTTTTAGACAAGTGAAGGAAAAATGCATTATTTCATCATTTTTAAGCATGTTTCAAATCACGTTTATTTATTGGTAATTTGGTTCATAGGAAATGGGGGGAAAAAAAAGATCCCACAACATTATCTGTAGAGTGGCTATCAACAATTCATCATTCCATAAATATGCAAAGACATCAGCTATGTTTAGGAATATAATTTTTATCGGAAATCATGCGTATGTTTAAATGTTTGCCCCCTTGGCTAAGCCTTTCTACATATGTTTGCTGTTCCACTTAGATGACCAGGTGAAGTTCAAGGTACATCTATGCGTGACATTTTAGAAAAAGAACTGTTTCCTCTGTCTGCAAATGGCTGTGAATTTCAGTGTGCCACAAAACCATAATACAACCTGATTATTCTTTGTGAGTGCACAATGTCAGGCTCATTCTGAGATGAACCAAAATGTCTTGTACTGCCCAATTAAATGGGTCAGCAGATATTATGCTTTGGTGTAACATCAACAGAACCATTCTGTATTTCAGGGCCAAACCTCATGGACCCCTGTATGTTTCATAATATCATTGAATCATAGAATCATAGAAAGATTTGAGTGGGAAGGGAGCTTAAAGCCCACCCTGTTCCAACCACCCTGCATGGGCAGGATTGCCCCCCAGCAACTCAGCTGCCCAGGGCCCCATCCAACCTGGCCTTGAGTGCCTCCAGGGATGGGGCACCACAGCTTCTCTGGACACCTGTGCCAGTAAATAATTTCCTCTTAAAATCTGATCTAAATCTTCTTTCTTATAGTTTAAAATCAGTACTCTTTGCACTGGTAAAGAGTCTCTCCCCATATTTCTTTCCAAAGCCTTCTATAAGCATTGCTAGGCTGCAAAGAGATCTCCCAGAGCCTTCTCTTCTCCAGGCTGAAAGAATCTAAATCCCTCAGCCTATCTTCACAGCAGAGGTGCTCCAGCCCTCTGATCATCTTCATGGTCCTTCCTGGGCCCACTCTAACAAGCTCATAACTTTCTTTTGCTGGGGCCCCAGAACTGTATGCAGTACTCTAGGTAAGTTCTCACAAAAGTGGTATGGAAAGTGAGAATCACCACCTTCAGCCTGCTGACACTATTTTTATGGAGCCCAGGATATCATTGGATTTCCTAGCTGCAAGTACACACTGATAGATTCTGTTACTCACAGGTCACTGCAATAGGACATGAAGGGCAATCTCAGATCTAGATAGGGACTCAGATCAATATTTATGACTCAGTGAAGTTACTGGACATTGAAAATCCAAGCTCAACTATAGATAGGACATCTCTGATACCTGAAAAGTCCCAGGATGATACTGAAACTTCTGTTATCTTGACAGCATTTCTATAAGGTGCAAGTAACAATTCTGAAGTCTATGAAAACCTCAGCAAGCAGTATTTCCATACTCTTTTAGTATAAATTAAGCACTTACTGTTCCATCTTTGCAGTTTCTTTCGTGTTAATCTGGCCATACACTATCTGTCTATGAGGAGGCTACTCACTTTCTTAGCACTCAGCATCATTTGTTTTCCTTATTCCTTGTTCCTGTCAGAGGGCAAACACTATTGCTGTCACTTAGAAAAATAGGATTTTGCCTGCTGTGCTTGAGAAATCTTCAGCACCAGGCTGATTGTATAGGTTCCAGGAACTCTTGTTGTGAGGCTGGGATTCAGATGACTGATCTATAGCTGCAAAGGTTCACTGCTTTACTGCACCAGCATAAAATGGAAATGTTGTAACATTCCCATCTGTGAAAGACTTGCCAAAACAGTTTAGTGTTTCAAAAGCCATGTACTGAACGAAGACAAGATCTCACTACAAGCAGTGGGAGCTGGGAGAGTTTATGAAGCAGAAAGTATGGGCTAAGGGAGAGATCAGACCAGTGATAGTTTACTGGCCTTGCAATTCTTTTAAGAGGCACTAATGGTAGTGGACTGCTACAGTGGAAGTAGACCCAGACTCATTTAAGGCGGTAGCATGAAATTGGTTGCAATAAAATTATGCATTAAATGTGCATTATGTTTAATAAGACTGTATTGCACTCCCAATGTTTACTCTGTGCCCACTGAGGCTGATCCAATTTTCTAAAGTTCTCCAATTGGTTTGCTATCAGGTTTTCAGCCAGAAGGTCAAATTTCACTTGCTGTTAGTACATGTCTCCATTACTTTGCTAAGGCATTTACACTCCATATTCATTACCTCTTCTTCTTCTTTTTTATCTATCTCCTGTAACTTGGCTTCTCCAAAACACTCCCTGTACGTGGCATGTTTGACATAAATGAGTTCAGTCTTTAATAGATGTCAACTCAAGAACATATACATGTGCAAACACACACTCCTCAACACGCAAAGAAAAAGAGGGGCTAAGGCTATTTTCAGACCCACATTGGAGGTAATTTTATGTTGCTGCTCTTAAGGTGTGTAAGTGACCTTTGTGAAATCATGGGTTTCGGATATGAAACTGGGAACATAAGTAGAGAGGCTGGAATATATGTTTAGAACAGTATGTGATCATGACTATACCAAACTGGGAGCTGGATTGTTTTAATCAGAGGCAATGATAGTTTTAGTGTTCCAAAAACACATTATTTCCTAACATCTCTACAAACTCTGTCAGCACTGAGCCCAGTGTGGGTAACACAGGCAAGGAACCAGCAGGCATACTTTCTTAGGGCTTTCTGTTTCTTCATGAAAGCACTAGCAGGAAAATACCAGCCTGCTTGTATTCTGTTCTCTTCTATTAGGAGATCATGTTGAGAGAATTCAGTGTGTCTAACAAGTTTCAGCCAATAACATAGCATTCATCACTTCAAAATGGACTGTCCTTGTTAGCAAAACTGGCTGGGTTACCCAGAAGAAGCCATTGTCCAGGACACTTGGTACTCTGCCTTGGCAGTAAGGTCTATGCTGAGCCTTCAGCTTGATTAGTTAGAGAAAATGCAGTGGAGGCCCTAAAAAGTCTTGCCAGTGCCTTATAATGAAGTATTTGAATTAGCTAACTGCAAGGTATGTCTACCCCGCTGTCACTTCTCTGTCTCCAGGCTGAGGTAGATGTACTCATGTTTGCTTTAAAGCTATATCCTGGCAGGCTGTTGACTATAAGCACAGAAGCCAGCCTGACTTCTTAGGAACTGCCCTTGGCTCATCCTTGCCAACCTGCCAAAGGCACAGCTGCCTGCCTGCAGCAGGTCTTCATGTTCAGTGATGGCCAGCCTCAGGAGCTTCCTGGGGCCTCCCAGTGCTGATTAGATCTTCTCTAGTGGATATGAATCTTCTAAGCGCTTGGCAGTCATCCCAGTAAGATGCAAGGCAAAATGCTTGGGCTGCAAGAGCAAGAAGGTGGCAGGTCCATCCAAGGACCAAGCTGGAGGTTCTATGAAACTATTTTATCCACAGCAGATTGTGTCCCTGGCCTCACCTGGGGTGGTTGCTACTTCTGCTCTAGGTGGGTTATGCTGCTCTCACACCCCATCAGGCAGTATCCTCTTGCTTGTATATGTGACATAACGTCACGGCACCAGTTTCATTTTAACACCCAGCTTCTGGTGTATGACAATTCTTCTCCTCCAACTTTCCAGTTGTTGGTCTTTGCCAGACTTCAAGTGGTATAATCAGCTTTTAAGCAGTGCCTTATTGGCGTTGTTGCATCGCTGCAGTGTAAGCTACAGTGTCTATTTTTATTTTTATGTATGTATGTATGTATATATGTATTTATTGATTGATTGATTGATTGATTGATAACTAGAGCAAGCCATTCCTACCTCTTTAAACCAGCTGGAGACCTTTTTTCTCTAATGTTCACAGCCTGAACAAAGGAGCATGGGTCATTTTCTGGTAGTTCTTGAGGAAGGAACAGGCTTAACTGAACCTTAAGCTGTCATTTAAATATTTTAGCCTGAGAATAATTTGTGCTGCTTCATATGGGGGCTGGAACTGGGCAGTGAAAGTGGAGCTCTGCTGAAGGAAGTGCTGAATCATCTCAAAACACAGAGAGGTTGTGGCAAAGCTCACAGCATTTCTCATTCATTACACAGCCAGCCTTGTCTGCCTCTTTTGTCTCCTCATGTACGGACTGTGCTATATTTTTTGCTGCTTGTGTATGGAGAGAGCCATGTGTTGGTGCTGTTTTTCTACCACTTCTACCTCTTTTGTTCCTGAATGTAAAGGCAGTGAATTAATTTGTGCTACTTGTGCACTGATAGACACAAATTTTGATGTTACTCTTCTGTACTTTGTGTCATTATTGTGTGGAACTAGCAGTCTGTGGATTCAGAAACATGACTTAACTGTTGAGAAAGCACTGATACTCATTTTTGAACTTACAGTGTGTCATTTTCATAAGATGTTAAGCATCTGACCTATTTTATAGAAGTGCTTTGGGTGTTGTGAGCTGGATTACAAAACCTGTGGTCCCCCAAAGTCATTACTTCAAAAATCCTCAGAGAAATTTTGTTACCGACCTCTAACAGTGAATAATATATTTCTTGAAAACCATCTTTTTCTAGGTACATGCAACAAACCATTCACTTTTTTACAAAAATTTATATGCATGGATTTGTGTGTTCACCACCCACGATGTTCTTCACCTGGATCTCTGGGTCCTATGTATAGACAGAGAAGACCAAGAGGTTGAGCAGGGAGTGTACCTGTCCCTGAGCTGCCTCACCTCCATGGAGTCCTTATGGGACAAGACCAGGTCCCCATCTCCCTTAAAAGGCCCAAAATATCCTTTGGCACGATACTGAGGCAAACAGCTGAGGCAACTGCTGCCTTAACTAACCCAGCTAAATCTATCCACAGCCATGAGTCAGAGTCCTAAATCTATGTGTAACCAGTCCCCACCTGCTTTGCACTTGTCCTTTCATTTTTCCTCATAGAGTGAGTAGAGAACTTAGGTTTTTCTGAGTGTCTGTCCAGACCCTCCTTCAGTACTTGTCTTGACTGGCATGTTATATTGCTGCAGAAGATAGCATTGACCTCTGATTATGTCCCAAAGGTCCCAAAGGGAGGAACAGGATCAGAATAAAGACAGGGTAGAAAAGGAACAGCTGTCCCTTTTGCTACATGGAGAATCTTGGTTGAGGAACATTAAGGCTGCACCTCGTAAGAGCCTTCCCCTAAACAGGTGGTCAACTTGGGTAGGAGGTTTAGACTTCACCTAGAATTCTTCAACTGGCACTATGATTTAGACTTTTGTAGTCATCACTCAGAAAGCTGTTTTTATATTCATATGTAATTATTTTGCTTGTTTGTTTGTTTTCTTCTTGGGTTGTGGCTTTCTACTTCATCCCAGCTGTTTGCATTTGCTACTGCTAACTTGAAGATGAGAGCTTGAGAAGGGACTAAATTTCATTGCTGCCTGCTAGTGAAAGACATACAAAAAAGGGGCATAGTTTTAATTTGAGTAAATTAAATTAAATTGCTGAGAACAACAAAAGAAAACAGCCTTGGCTATCTGGTTTCCATGCATAGGAAAGAAGTACCTAATTCATTTCCCACTGAAACCAGCAGAAGGAATTTCACTGAGTTCACTCCACATTGTATCAGACCACAAGTAAGTACTTTTTAATTATTTTTGGAAGCTTTTTTTTTTTTTCCCCCTCATTTGCTTTGGCTTCATTGTGTTCTACTAGAAAAGAGAGTGGTAGAACACGTTAGTATGATGATACATGGCTTGTGCTGCTATATAAGTGCATAATTCACATGTAATTGGTAGAAGGCCAGCTCAGTCATGAAAGCACAAACAGATAAATACTTTTGCTTAAAACTCACTTCCAAACTCACACACAAAAAAAGTAAAAAATGCTGTTCGGTTTTTCATCAAATAAGAACTTCTAAAAAGTATGATTTTTGTTGTGTTTTCTTTTTTTTTTTTAAATAAGTAATAATAATAAAAAATAGTAATGCAGAGAAGTGTCCATCCTAGTCAACTTATCATAGAATCATAGAATCACCAAGGTTGGAAAAGACCTAAAAGATCACCCAGTCCAACCGTTCACCTATTCCCAATAGCTCCTACTAAACCATGTAAACTTGATCTTTTGTATTCTCCTGTGTAGATGAAAGTGAATGTTAACTACATTGCAGAGCATTGAAAAAATCATCTTGACTTGCAAGAAGTCAGACTTCCTCTAGGAACCCAAAATGTCCTTCAGTGGAACCATTAAAGCAAAGAGAAGACTCTAGACTTCAGTCTGAATGACAATAAAGACCCTGTTTCTGCACAACACAAGCACAATCATTTCGACCTGCCTTAGATGTAAGGCTGTAATCCAGGAAGGTGCTTATACATATGCCTGCCTGTAAACAAATGCTTAATCCCATTGGAATCAACTGGGCCTCAACTCACCTCGAGTTTTCTTTGCTGTGATGAATTTAAACATCTGCATTGAAGAGAAAATTGCTCACAGCACCCTAATCTTTAACAAGCATGATGGAAGAAGTTTGCAGTGAAATCAGCAGGACTTCAGGCAATGTGAAGGCCTTTCTGAATCCAGCCTTGTCCAGGCCCCCAAATCTTCCAAGAGCAAAGGGTGCTGGATGAAGCCGTAGATGCAACTAGATGTTTTCACACTTGTGCAGCCCCCTGGCCGCCCCCGCGCCCCCCCCCCAAAAAAAAAACCACCCAAAAAAGAGACAAGATTGGAGAAGGAAAGAAAAGGAAATCAAGGGTGTGTTTTATTGCTTTGCCACCTTTCAGAAAAGTAGCTGGTGAATGAAATGAGTGAGTTTGCGAGAAAGAAGTAGCTGGTTCCAAATAGCTACTGATTTGATTTCCTTCTTTCAAATGACCTGCAGGCTGCTAGTTTTGGTTTCCGCACTCCCAGGAATAACTGAGATCAGCAGTGCATGGATCACATGAAGAACAGAGATTATCCAGGAATAAGCTGTTCTCTCATTCCTTCCAGCCCTGCTCTTTTGTATGTTCTCTGTCAGCATTCAAGGTTCCATCTCTTTGTGTTTCAAAGGTTTATCTGAATAAAACTTAATGGAAGCTGGAGGACTAGATGTTGTCTATGCCTCATGCCCATATTTCCTATAAACTGCTGGCAAGCAAGTGAAAAGTTCTCCAAATTGACAGTGCACACAATGTCCAAATCTAATTTGAACTGCATGGTGCAGCTTCAGCTTTCAATCACACAGCACTTCCCCTAAAACAGTGACTGTAGCTACATTTCCAAATTGGGACATTTGAGAAATTGCTCATCACGCAGCTCCCTCAATAGACCAACATATGTTTCAGCAGAATCAACAGGCTGACAAACTCCAGGCCACTGAAAATTTTATGTATTGGAGAGCGTGTCGTACATGAATCAAATGTGTGTCATGCTTCAGAACTTGGTATGTGAATATCTGCAAACATTTTCCGGTATGGTTATTAATTATAGGGATGCTGTAAACAAGTCAACCTTCCTCACACATCTCATTTCAGTTCTATGCAGCAGCAGAGAGCCTTGGCCAAGTGACATTGCCAACCCAAAAAGCCTCACCCACCTACTCTGTTCTAAGCACTGTGAATGATCTTGCTGTGCCTGATAGAATATGATTGTTAACCTTAAGCACATGCTTTAGTTTTATAGAATTGACACGTAAAGTGCTTGGAGAAGATTGGAGGAAGCATGAGGAAGATTTGTTTTGTGCATGGGGTAATGAAAAGAAGTTCCAAAGGTCTGGAGATCTGAGGTCTGATGTTTGGCCTTGTGAACTTCGCTTGGTCTCTCAGAAATGAGAACATTACAGGTGATGGACATCCATGGGTTGTTGTGAGAGTAAAGTCATCCATGGTTGGGAAG
This sequence comes from Centrocercus urophasianus, assembly GCF_019232065.1. Classification (NCBI taxonomy): domain Eukaryota; kingdom Metazoa; phylum Chordata; class Aves; order Galliformes; family Phasianidae; genus Centrocercus; species Centrocercus urophasianus. The sequence continues at coordinate 10,106,111 of NW_024884767.1, forward strand.
TGTTCAGAGGCAACTGTGAAGAATGCTATAAAAAAAAACTATAAATAATAAAAATAATAAAATATAAAAACTTTCCTTACGCTGACAAATATGTGCTGTCCTTCATCTTTTACTGGGTCAGAACACTCAACTTGGCTTCTTCAAAGAAATTCTGAACTAAAAAATTTTACCCAGTGCAGGTTTAGGGAAAAGTATGTTGTGAACAAAGAGCTGATGAAAAGTAGATCTTTGTGATGGAGACCATTTCTGAGATGGAAACGTACAGTTTCTACTACATCACTGATGTGACAGAAACATTTTTTACAAAGCGGGTTGGTTTTCTTCAGAACAGTTTATTTGTTGGTTTCTCCTCACATACACACATCTTTTTTTCTTTCTTTTCTTTCTGTCAACAGCACCTCCCTGATCAAGTGGCAAGTAGTAAGCATAGTGATTTTGCATTTTGTATTCTCTCACAGGAACCACAATAAAAGACTTACAGATGTCCAGAACAGTAACAGTTCTGGGCCATCAAAAGCCAAATCCTGGAGAACTTCATCTCTGTCATAGACTTTCTGTGTGATATCTGGCATTAAGCTCAATGTTTTATTGTCCCACACACTAAAGGAAAATAAGTTTATTGATAAAAGAGGGTGTATTGGAAGAGTGAATTAAAAGAGCTAATTGTGCTTTGATGGGCTGTATCAGTGTCTGCACAGATGTACACTAGCTTTGACTGACAAGTGACTTTTATTCTTTGTGTGGTGCAAGCAATGATTGAGTTTGGTTTTTTTGCTGCTCAAATTTCAAGAAGTTTGTAAAATTCAGAGACCTGAATTTATGTCATTAAATGAAATTTCTGTCATTACAATTTAACTTTGCTATTGATAAGTGGATATTCCTTTTGTTATTTTAATGGATATTCCTTTTGTTATTTTAATGGTATAGTTGTTCATGCAAGCTGGGAAATACAGAACAGAGAAGGCATAAACTAGGAATCTCAAGTATTTCTCTGGATTCTGTGATGTCTTCCCAGACAAGCCACAGCTACATCGTGAAACTATTCCTTTCAGCAGAGCTATGGGACTTTGTAATCTGAGTGTGAACATCAGTGGCCAAGTATGTGGCCATGTGTATGTAAAGGTAGTTTGCCTGGGGGGAGAAAAAACTTCACTGAAAGTTTTTACAGCTTTCTTTTCCCATTTATGTAATGCCATGCTCCTTAGGAAACGTATGTTATCTTTCAGTGACTCAATTTCCCTATTTGTAAAATGGTACTGCTTACATTTTTTTCCCACAGTGAACATACTAAAGTAGTGTCCATGGAAATGCTGCTTTAGAGTAGCTATTACACGTATATATATATGTATGTATGTATGTAAGTATGTATGTGTGTATATATTACACATGTAACATATGAACAGAAAATTAGAGTGACACACTCAAAAATGTTGCTTAATCTATTGGCATGTGCATATTGATACGCCAAGCTTGATATCTCTCAAATATTTGCTGATCTCACTTTTATTTCCAGAAATTATCTTTCTGTTGCTCACCTCTGCTATTCCAGGGCTAGAGCTCATCAGATGAGATGTTTACTCAATGTCTTTGTTCCACCATCTTTTTGGTTAGAAATATTTTTAAGGCCTCTCTTTGGGTAGGCTTTTCAAATTTGTGTTATTTGGCATATTGTTTCAGGTCAGCTGCAGCAGTATTATTGGCATGATGAAGGTAGGTGTAAAGAAGTATTTCTAACACTAGAAAACTAAATGTGTATGAAGACAAACAGTTGTTGGTTTCCTTTTTCTTCGTAGAGGAACCTGATATTGTCTTGAACTGTGAAGTGATTTTGAGTCTTAGAATTTTGGTTTGAGCAACCTAGCTGGGGTTTGGCTTCCCCAGTGTTCCAGTTGGCAGAATCATGCAACTGCGTAGGGGAATTTCTACCCAGCACGCAGTCCTACACATAATGGATATAAATATGATTCTTGGAATTTACCAAACAATAGACAAGAACAGTATTCCCAACAGGCTGGAGGAGAGCAGTTAAGTATGAAGGAAACACCTGCAGAAGTGGGTATCCATTGTTTCCTTTTGATGTTTATCACTGTGCCTAAATCTGGAAAGAATAGGATCTTCTGGCCTTCAAAAATGATTTCCTTCCTAGCCTTTATTGCTTGGAGGAATCTGTCCAAGGATTCTTGTTTTGGAGACAGTGAAAATTATCTCCGTGCCTGGGTGAAATTTCATCTCTGGCTCCTCTAAAGACTGAGCAGGTAACTTTTGCTGATCAAGTCATTTAAAATGAAGGATTTTAGCGAGCCACATTTGTGATGTGCTTCTCACAGTGGCGTATTCTGATATACTGGGAAAACTTCACAGTGCTGGTCCTAAAAGAGAGAGGTGCAAAGGTGGATGCAGTCTGGGACCTGATTGAAGCTGCTATGTGAAGATTTCCAGACCAGGGGCTGACAGGTACCATTCTGTCCTCCAACATTTCTCCAGCACTCTGATAGATGAAAACTGCTAGAAAATGAAGAGACAGCCCAATCCTAATGCATTTTTGATCAGTGGAAGAGCCTGACCCTGGTGCATTGAAGGGTCGTGGGCAGGCCCTCCCTTTGCCTTGTCACGTTTGGAGACAGAAAGCACGTCTCTAAAGCCAGACACTTCTGCAAGCCTCTAAATGCTCTCACATAGCTTTAGGGATCTAGATCTGAATACTGTCCCTTCTGGATGATCCTGTTGCTGTTCTGACTGCCCGAGATTTGTCTTCTCTTTACAGCACCTTTTATTATTCTTCTGACAAGCCCTGAAGAGTGACAATGAGGAGGCAGGGGCAGGCGTCCAGTGCTCCCAGTGGTGCTGTTTAATTGTATGGTTTTTTTTCTCAAGCTGCCAGCTGGCCCTGACATTCTGCTTGTTTTCTCCCCCCTCAGGAGGCATTCTTTTGGTGGAAGTTACCTCACTGACATTTGACTAGAGCAGCAAGTGATGCTGAGCTGCTTCTTCTCCACTTCAAGAGGAGCTGTGTGGCCAGCTTTCTCTTTAACTGCTCCCCACAGCATCTCACCCAGTTTCCCTGCATTCACAGCAATTCAGAGGCTTTCAGCTTTCCTCCTCTTTCCTTCATTCTCCAAAATCTTTCTTCTTTCTGCTGAGTCTTTTCCTCAGACTTCACAATGTCTAGAAGGAAAATACTTGATTTTCTTCTCCTTTGTGCTGACACAAACCAAGAATAATGCAACAAAGAGCTGTGAATTATACAGGATATCTCAGTGAGGCTTTGCATGTGGCTAAGCCTCCTGGCTCCTCCCAGTTTTGCACTTCTATCCCCTTAGACTGCCTGAGACCACAGAAGATGGCAATCATATGCACAGTGAATGGCTGGCCACACTCAGCTCAGTGTTCTGAATTAGCAGTGTGAGAGCCCACCCCATTATAACATGTGGCAATTTTTGCCAGGCACTGTTACCCCAACAAGGCTTATTATTGTGAGCATGGTACTGTGTTCATGCATTCCTATGGCTCATTGTCTTCACAAAGGATTTATATTGCAAGCTTATGGCTACCTGCAATGTACTTTGTGGATATGCCTGAAATTATGTCTTCATCCAGGCAAGGATTATTAGGGTCCATATGTTTGGTAGCCATCCAGCTCCCACTGACAAACACTGCACTCAGTTGTGTTAACTGAGTGCAATGGGAGCCAGAAATCCTCCCATGTTATAATTTAACATGGTGGAAACCTCTACATTGTTTAGATGCTTGGGAAGGCACCTACAGATCAAGAATGACAGTCTGAGAGGAGGAGATGTAGGTGAGGATGGGGATGGGGTTGGGGAGGAGATGGGATGGGGATAGAAATCATGGGCAGGGAATCATGTCAGCAATGTATCAGTTGGGTGGTAAATACCAAGTTATTGTTACTGCATTTTCTTCTAGCCCTCTCTGCTGGTCCCCCACCTTAGTGTTAAAGATTCCTCCAGTATCTGTAATTATGTTTGTTGGATAAATTCAAACCAGAAGAATGAAAAAAGCTTTCAGACTTGTTCAAGATCATTAGTTACAATGAATATGTATAGTATTCACATACTATAATGAATTATGCATAACATTATGTTAAATATATTTTTTATTATGCACTGGAATATATTTTATATGTAATATGTTTTTGTTGTTGTTGTTTTTTCCTTCATGTTCTGGCCCCCATTTCCTCTGAGTAAATGCAGTATGATGACATTGGCTATACTGGTGTCTCCTTTGTTTAGCATAGGTTAACAGACATCAGAAAGCACCAGAATGACCAGGCCAAAATGTGCCTCACTCCTCCCATTTTATTTGCAGTATCAGTGCAAACAATCCATACAAGACAGCGTGAGACTGCCATCTCATTCAGACTGTTGCAACCACCTGAAAACTAAATCCAACTTCCCACTGCTGTAGCAAATCAGTTTGAGAAATCTTTGAGTCTCTCCCTCTTCATCAGGACATCAAGAATGTATTCATGCAGCTACACTGAGTTTGCAGTGCGCACAAGGCAACCAGGAAAATGCAATGGACTGTCACACCTGGAAGAACAAGTTGGACAACAACACACCTCTGTAAGTGTTCTGGATTGATTCTAAATTGTATGCAACTTTGTCATCTCTACAACATATGACTTGAGGAATAAATACCAGCATGGAGCTGTGGAATTTGTACATATTTAAACACCAGAGTTGGGGTCCATGATAATTTCAACCTCTAGACTTTTAATTACATACTCACGATTGCCTAAATATCCTGTGGTATGCTATGCCTTGTTCTTGTATCTCTTCATCATTATTTATGTCACAAAAGCATGAGAAGACCTCAGCCATCATTTATTCCCACTGAATTCAGCCATAGGTCTTACTGTAAGAGATAATTCAGCTAAGACATTTGGGGAGACAGCAGGGGAAGTTACTAAGGTGCTCCTTTACCCTTGGTTCTTCATTTAAAGTTTACCAAGAAGCACTGAGTTACCCCAGAACACTGAAATGACAGCTTTTCATCTCTAAATATTTTCCTTGGAGTTTTAGCTTGTAGATGTTTTGCCACACTCGGACAGATGTCTTTCCTTTTAGATGTTGCTCTGACACTTCTGAAATGAACATTAGGTCACCATTCACTGCAGCTATGGCTGTGCTTTGCAGTTGTGTAGATCAGAAGGACTTATCCAAAGAACAATACTTCCAGTACTAAAGCTGTGTAAAGTAATGCAGGCACCGTCTGAGCATGGCCTTCTACATTTATAGAGCTGAATTAAAACGCTTGGGATACAATAACCTGAAAGGGAAGGTGACACATTTCAGCAGTTATTTTAGAAGCTATTTTTGTGGTCGTTCTTTAGCCAGATCTAGAGAGCTTGACTTGGTTCTCATTACACTTTACTCTCCAGTAGCCTCATTATTTCTAGAGGATAAAATCCTCTTGGCCATATAGCTGATTTGGTTAAGATCCATACTCTACTTAAAGATACTACCTGTGAAAAGAGCAAGGGACATACGAATTGCTACGGACTGTCTTGACATACAGAGAGAATTTAACCATGGTAAAATTGATGCAAACTGCATAAAATAACTCAACAGTTCTTATTTAGCATATTTCATCTGAAACTTATTACCTAACTTGGCTCATTCTCTTTCACCACTACTGCATATGCACCTCATCTCCTCTGCAGTATTTCAACAGATAAATTCTCACTCTTTCATTCCTACCATTATTCCAGAACACCTCCAAAACAGATAGAGCCATGCTGACAGTGAACAGCTTTTGTTGGCTTAGCCCACGTGCTTTGAAGAAGTAGTGTAACGACACTAACAGGAAAACTCTTCCTGTTGCTGTGTCTGTGTTTGGATGTGACTACAGCACGGGGTCTGTAGCACTGAAAAATTCTTACTTCTGCATATCCCAGTGAGCACAAGTGAGGTAGTGCTCTAACCAACCACGTTGAGAAAGTCACACTGTGTCAGGTGAGCACCATTTCTAAACTACAGATGCAAAATTCATCAGACACCGTTATTTTTTATGCTGTTTATAGGTTAAGTTTCTGTTTGTTTCTAATCATTGTCTCACCATTCTACCGAGAGGAGGTTAGATGTTTTTAGGACTTATCCTTTCCAATTTTTGATCATCACAACATTTTTAGGGAATTCAATCTTAATTTTTTAATGTTTGCTGACCCTTTTACCTCACTACCCCTTTGTTCACTCTTGTTGAAGAAAATTAGACTTTTCATTCAATCCATTTTTCATGGCTGGAGAAACAGCAATGTTTTTTTTTTTCACAATAGATGTTAATGAATGTGTAAAAACCTCTTTATTAGTCTAGATTAATCCATCAGTTAGGCAGTTCAAAGCAAGCCTCAGCTAGCCACATAATGATTAAAGTGAAATAGAGTATCTCACAAATGACCTTAAGAGTTGCAGGTAGAGTTCTTGAGAGGTACGAAGTGATAATCCTCTGTTGGCATCTTGAGTAGTTTACCAGATTTATTGTGCTTTATGATCATACAAGCAAGATGTAATTATGCTTTTCAAGAATAAATTATAGGAATTAAAATTCAAAATGTTTTAGATGCTGGAAATAATTTTTTATTTTGTTTTATTTTATATTTTAAATATATTTTAATTAAATATATATTAAGTATATAATTTATTATTTCAATTTATTATTTTAATAATTATAAATATTTTATATTTATAGAGTTTAGAAATCTGCATGGCTCTTACATGTCTCTGTCTCCCTCTTTACAAAAAATGATATTTGGCCATATCCCAGCAATTTAGCAATTTTGTGTAGAATATGTCAAGCTAAGGGAAATTTTGGTTGGGTCTGAAAGCTGTATAGGAAGAGAGATGACAGTTGTCGAGCCTCTTTTAAATTGTAAAGCACAATACACAAACGCATATATACAACACTGCAGAAAATCAGTTTTTCAACCAGATGTATTTATAGAGTGCTTTAGCTTTGGCTTAGCAAAGGATATTAGGACTTGTTAATTATCTCTAGCCAGAAAAACAGCACTGAAAAAACTGAGAACCAGGGTGGACCTGTTGGCAGCAAGCTCCGTGGCTTGGCTCATTGTTAAGTTCAGAGAAGGTTACAAATCTCAGAGTGTCCCAAGCAAGAAATTAGCAGTGGATGAGGTTCAAGTCCTGCAGATCCGTCTGCATGAGCAGCCTGGAACAGGCAGTCTTGGCTCTCCCTCACAGTGACAAAGCTGTGTTGACTCTTGGATCACTATGACTGAGCCTACTAGCACAGAATGGCATGACCACATGGCACAAAGGATGATCCTGGCAGCACTTGGAGGTAGGGCCAGACTCACTGATGCTTGCTAGCAAGCTCCAGAAGTGTGCCATGCTGTTCATTATACACCCCATACTTCTGGGATTCATTCAGAGGAAAAGGAGGATTTACATAGGATGCTGCTCTTTCTCAGCATCTCTGAACTCCATCTAAGATTGTAGTAGGTGGCTTGTTGCCAAATGACAAAAGAGCCAGTGTCACAAGGTGTTCTACACAGTGCTGAGTGGAGATTTCTAGAACAAGGTTGGCTTGGAAGAACCATCCTACCTGCTGTATGAACATCCTACCTGCTGTGTGAACCATCCACAGCTATTTTGGATTATTTTCTTAAACCTTTAGAATTCCATAGCGAAACAATTTTCCTGCGTTTTACTCACTTGTCACAGTGACTTTTGCAGGTTATGACAAAGTAGGAACACATATTAATGGAAACAAAGAACTTTCACTTTTTTTTTTTCTTTTTTCTTTTTCTTTTTTTTTTTTTTTTTTAATATAGATTTTCTTTTCCCCCAGGCTGCAGTTTCTACTTGATTACAGTATTCACCAGTTTTTCGGTATTTCATTAATAAAAAAAAACCTTTTTCAAAAGTTGTTTTAACTGAGCTGTTTAAACTTTACTGCTCAATGAAACTGAGTTTACAAGGTATGTGACTGGGAGTCATTTTTTAAATCCCAATTAAAATATACATATAGCTTGGTATTTTTTAATTACCTAAATTTAAAACAAAATGGAGAGTTTATAAGTTTCAGATGGTTTCTTGAGCCTTTATGACTTTGATCTGGAGAAGAAATTGCCCTCCTTACAATTTTTTAAAAACAAAAAATATCCAACCAAAAACAAGGGAAATGTTGTGATTTAAAAACTGATTACAACAGGTATGCAATAAATTATGTCCACACTTTTTATAAGGATTTTTATTGGCATGAATCCTAGTCATGGCACCACATCAAAATCTATAATCAGTCCACAGGTGCCAATCCATTCTCCTGCTCACACCATACTCTGAAGACTTCTGGTAGTTTGTGGCTTCTGGGGCTGGGCTCTGCTGTCATGCCCAGTGGTGCAAATCCACAGACAGTTTAATTAAAACTTACAGCTAATTTCTGCTGCCAAGAAACAAAAGCAGGCAAAACCACTCTCATTGCTTTTTCTCACGTGCATGTTTTATTTCCAAGGTGAAACAAGCTCTGGTGACACAGCAGGACACAAGGAGCTCCATGTTCTTTATCTCTTCACTGGAAAATGATAGAAAATAGTAATTGAAAGCAGAGGTTCACCTTCCACTAAATACCAGAGGTAAAGCTGCATTCACAACTGAGCATCAAGAGCATGCAAAGCAGTGATGACTTTGGGACTAAGCCAGAGCTATGTGACTGAGAGAGGAGGAAAAGGAAAAGCTGTATGCTGGTCCAAGCTTAGGCTTCCCAGCAGACAAGCAGTGACCACCGGGAGGAAGCTTAGCTTGCTGTAGAGTTTTTAATAGCCAGTTCCCAAACTGGCAGTAATTTTAGCAGCCAGTTTAACTAGACTGGACTGAGGTTTTTCCAACTTAGTCCTGTTCAAAGAGAGTTTAAGAAAACCCCTGGCTGCTGCTGAAGACCAGATGAGAAGCACATCTCTTAAAGAAGCTTTTTCAACAATGCAAATGAGACCCAATACTATAATTACTGTCACAAGCTCACTAGGTAGCCTCCTGTTCATAGCATGCATTTTCCCAACCTCCTTATTTTCTGTATCTGAGATACGTTCTTACATAGCACATGCAGCAGTTGTAAGTTTCTGCCTGATAGCATGTCTTTCAGGAGAGAATGTTGGGGAATTAAGTAAAAAGTTCAGTCAAGGCTTGACTATCACAAACACTTTCCAGTTTTGGAGGGGGCACAGCTTTGCACTATATAAACCCATTTGGCCTGGAAAATAGACCAATCTCTCCAAGCCTTTCTGGGACTAAACCGGAATCTTCTGAGCACCGTTTAGAATTTTGGCTACAAACAAATGTCTAAGAACAGCCCCTTGAGGGCTAGACTTCTCACTCTGTATTCATAGAATCGTAGGGTCATAGAATCATAGAATATCCTGAATTGGAAGGGACTCATCAAGTCCAACCACTGGCTCCACGTAGAACCACTCAAAATCCAAACCCTGCATCTGAGAGCAGTGTCCAAACACTCCTTGAACTCCAGCACTCAGGGCCATGCCCACCGCCCTGTGCATCCCGTTCCGTGCCCACCGCCCTCTGGTGCAGCCCCTTCCCCTGACCCCCAGCTGCCCTCCCCTGACGCAGCTCCATGCCGTTCCCTCGGCCCTGTCGCTGTCACACACAGCACAGCTCAGCGCTGCCCTCCGCTCCCTGTGAGGAGCTGCAGCCACCATGAGGGCTCCCCTCAGGTCCTCTGCTCTGCACTGAGCACACCTATGAACCACAGCTGCTCCTCATGTGTCTTGCCCTCAGGACCCTTCATCATCTTCTTTGCCCTTTTTTGGACACTCTCTAATAGAGCACTCTACACTGTGGCACCCAACCTGCACGCAGTGCTGTAGGTGAGACCACGCAGTGCAGAGCAGAGGGGGCAGCCCCTACCCTCACCCAGTGGCATCACTGGGCCTGCTGTACCCCATGATATGGTTGTCCCTTTGGGCTCCAGTACACACTGCTGCCTTGTGTCCTGCTTGCTGTCAGACAGAACCCCATGATCCCTTTTAGCATGGCAGCTCTCCAGTGTCAGTGTACAGATATCCAGGATTGCTCAATCCCAGGTGCAAAATATGTCACTTGCTCTGGTTGAACTTCATGAAATTCGTGATTACTCAGCCATCAAATTTGTCAAAATCTCTTTGCAAGGCATCTCTACTCCTGAGGGAGTCATTCATATGAGTTTGTATATTCATTTAAGTCAAGGAAACTTACAGGTAAGCAGGTGATTTGCATTTTGGTTTCATCTTTACTGTAGACCCATAGCAGCTTTGTAGAGGTTACTGTCTACAGTTGGTTTAATACAAGGATTCTGTATGTCTCTTCTGCATTTGAGCCTAGGATGTAGACTATTGGCACTGAGGTCACATCTTCTGGTAGTCCTCATCTTTGTGATGAATCTCAGGATCTCAGAAGTTAGATTTCAGTTCTTTAAAATATGACTTGGCAACTTAGCAGGTCTGAACCTAGAGCCATACTCTACATCTAAATCCCCATGCCAAATCTCTTTGGCCTATGTCTAAAATAAACACTTCCAACTGCATGTTTAAATAATGTCAGGGTCTTAGTACAGACTGATAAGAGCCAGAGAATTCAGCCTAAAGGTGAACGACCCTGTTCTCTCTAATGTGTTATCCTCCTCCTCCTCTTTTTCTCACAACAGCCAAGTGTTAGCACATTACATCATCAAGCCTTTGAATTTCCCTGCTCTTGTGATGTTTAAACTCGATTGTCTAACACTCGCCTCTTGCATGTTGCCTCTAAGCTCTTTGCAGTCAGTAAACCTACTGCTGACAGATGGTGGGGAAAAGTGGGCTGAGCTGGATTTCTTCCAAAAACTATGTCTAGCCACATGATATGTAAAACACAACTCTCATTTAAAATCTGGTCCATTTTTGTTTTTGTTTATCCTTTAGAACTATTTTTATTTCAGGGAGGGTTATTTTCTGTTGAGGATCTTTGTTTGTTTGTTTGGGCCAATGGCAGCAGCGTTCTTCTGGCTTCTACGCCCTGCTTTTGGCAGTTTCCGAACTACCAGACAGGAAATTCTCCAAAGTATTGCAGCTGAGAATTGGCCCATTTTCTTGGAACAGAGTTAAAATGGAATAGTTTTGTCAGGTTCTTATCTTTATATGTAGTAAGTCATACTAATGCATATGTAAAAGTCTTCAGCCCAGAAATCCTCAGTAAGGGCTATCAACTGATGAAATCTCTGTCAGCAGATGATTTGACCATTGTGAAGGCAGGCATCTAGATTTGTAGCTTTCTAGTCTCTAATTTTTCTAAATATTTTCCTTTGAATGGTGCAATGCATCAAGCAGTTTTCTGTGAAACCTCTGAAAAGGGACTATTACTTCAGCAGAAGGATGTGATAGTCTATCAAACCTAGAAAAACATTTAAGAGGTTTTTTTTTTTTTGTATTTATTTACTTATTTTTTAGGAAACAGTTTTTTCTTTTCCAAGTTAAAATTGATATATATATATAATGAAATGTCACATCTCATTTTCTTGGAAGACCTAAGGCTAGGGAGGAATGTTAGCATAGTAAACATTATGTTTGCTACATTTTCATATTTTTAAAAGATCTTCTGTACACTCAAGATGAACATATAAAACAACAAAAAAGGATACACTGTTAGCACAGGATGCTGGAGATAATGTATAATCCTTCAACATCTTCTCAGCTAACTTCGTTTTCCATTTGGAGCAAGATGTAAAGAAGAGAATCCCACTTCATTTCTTTATATGTGTCTAATTAGTCTGTTTGATTGCCTGAGTATGGATGAAGACTACAGGTGAATGCATGTGTTGAAAACCAACACAAAGAATAGATTTGTTCCTGAACTAAACAGTAATGGACAAGGCAGATGATTTCGCATTTGTTATCTCAGTAATCATTTTGCTACATAAAATATCTAACTTATTAAAAAAATGCACACCTCGTATTGGATTTTGTGCTGCTGTATACTTAAAGATATCAGGACATAAAACATATTGCTATGACTGGTAGTAATCAAACCTAACAGATAACACTGGTTTTATGACTCCTTCTAAAACAGCTGTTTGTCGGGTGATGAAAACAGTATGTGAGAGTTGGTGCACTGAAGGAATCACAGCCAGAGATGATAGAAAAATAGAAAAATAGAATTATAAGATATCCAAGTTGAGAGGGACCCACAAAAATCATTGAGTTCAAATCCTGATTCCACACAGGACTGCTCAAAAACAGACCATATGTGTCAGAATGTTGTCCAGACACTTCTTAAACTCTGTTAGCATGAAGCCATGACCAGTGCCCTGGGAAGGCTGTTCCATGCCCATCATCCTCTGATCAAAAATCTTTTCCTGACCTCCATCTGAACTGCTCCTGGTACAGCTCCCATTCCAGAGGGAACGACATGTTCTTCTTGTATTGTGGTATCCAAAACTGTACACAGTACTCAAGCTGAGGCCACACCAGTGCAGTGTAGAGTGGGACGGTTACTTCCTTTGACAGGCAAGCAACACTTTGTTTCATGCATCCAAGGGCCTTCTGGCTGCCACGGCATTCTGCTGATTCATGTCTAGTTTGCTGTCAACCAAAACCCTCAAATTTCTTTCAGTGTCACTGCTCTCCAGCATCTCATCCCCCAGTCTGTAAATATAGCCAGGAAACAAATTGGGCAAAACTCTCCCAAATGTCTGTCTGTCTGGGGAATCTGCTCATATTACGTACAAGAAAGACAAGTTGTGGAAGACATGAATGTGGGAAAGCAGATGGGAGTAGCACTAACCTCTGATGGTCTCCCTGGCTAGGACTGTGTCTTCAGATGAGGTTGTTTGCCACTGAGCAAGTGTGCCTCTCTATCTACAGGATTTAAATTGTATTTGCTGGTCTTCAGTGCTGATACTCATGAACGAGATGGTCTTTGAATCAGAGCAGAGACCACAGCACTGGCGCTTTGGTGGTTGGTTAGCCCACTGGTAATATAGGTATTGCTTTCTGGAAATGTTATTTTTGTATGGGATAGGCCATGAATGTACAACAGTAAGTGCATCTGGCAAATGTAAAGACCATTACCATGGGTAATGGGCAGCTACATTCATGGGGAAGTTCAGCATCTGTGATGGCAAGTCTGATCTCCAAGTCTGTTCCTGAGACACATGAAAAATAACTAGTATTGTACTGTGTTTGTTTGGTCTTTATTTTAGTAGACAATATAGGCCTGATTCTACTGCATGATGCATTGTACACCAAGAACACGGTCCTGGGAACTTCTGTGTGGTACAAAAGTAAGAGCGTAATTATGAAGTAAGCTGATCAGATAAAAGCAAAAGCTAATGAGGAAATAATGAAAGTACTAGCAAAAATTTGTTTCTTTATTTCTTTTTATACATATATATATGTATACATACACATATATATATATTTCATTTGAATGGTTAGGATGGAGTCATTTTGCTACTTAAAAAAATATTGTTCAGTGAATAAAGAGTTTATTAAAAACTCTTTAAAAAACAACTCAAGTTTAAAAAAACTCCCTAAAAACAACTCAAAACACCAAGTGTTTTAGAGTTTTTAAAACCTGTGATGGAAAAAACAATCTATTTAACAATTAGTATATTTTCCAAAACTTTTTCTACCATCTTTTGAAAAAAAAATGAAAATCTTAAGAAGTTTGGGAATGCATTCTAGAAATGTTTTCAGTATTCTCTAAGCCTGCTTAGGTGCCCAAATTGCATAATTGAACTACTGAATAATAGTTTCATTACATTCTCCAGTTTCTACTATCATATATGCAAAAGCATGTTATAAAAAAAATACTCTATTTTTCTGTTTAAATACTTGTAGAAGTGTGCTATGTATATTCTCATTGTTAAGGTTTTATTTGTTCTGGGCTGGATCCTGAGAAAAAAATGAAATTGAGAGAGAACTACTTACAGTGGAATTTCCAAATATAAAGGAAAAAATCAGGAAAGAAACAACACTTTGAACCTGCTTCTAAGTTGATATTCTTTATATACAGACATAGTGCAGGTGAAGTTACACAGCTGAATATGTATCCTCTATTTGTGGCAATAAGGTCCATGTGTTTATTTACGGAGCTGTACAATAGTAGAATGTATTCAGGACTGTCATATGCAAATTGGCACAGACAATTAAAAATGTTTTAAAATCTCGGGGTTGTTTTTTTTTGTTTTTTTTTTTTTAATATATATTTTTGGTTTATTTTTCCATCTTGGCTTCAAAAAAATGTGTATATACATATATATATATACACATACACGCATATACTTTGTGTGTATATATATATATACACACACATAAAAATTCTTCAAAGTCCCAGACTGTTCCTCTTGCATAACTCCTTAACTCCTCTCACACAGCTGGGTCAATTTAAATGAAGATGCAATATGTAGGAAGTGGAACTGTGACCTCCATTGCTAAGAACCATATACACAGGTAAGTGAAAATGGAAGAAGAAAATCACTTTCTGGTTTGTCTCATTAGATGGCTTACCACACAGCTTCCAATGCCTAATTTATCAGAACTCAAGGTGGTTTCTCTTTCCCAGATTGTTCTTCTGCAAGGTAAGCAGAAGACAAGGGACTGGTTGCATCATGCTATGATACAGGAATGTCTTGCTGTGAATTAGATACGTGGCTTGTGTAAATCAAGGAAGGTCCATGAGGAATCAACCTATCTGACTGCAGTATAGAATCTTTGCCTTTTTTTGTTTCCACCTTCAGTTCTTTTTGGAGTTAATGTGATACCATGGTATGGCAGGACATGTCTTCTGCAAACAATTGGTTAGGAACATCTTAGTCTATTCAGCTGTATTGTTCAATATTAGCAACCACAGAACGCCATGAAGAGCTTGCTCCTGTGGCTGCAGAAATCAGCGTGACGGTTGGATTTAACCCTAAGCATGACTGCTTTAGCAGTGCTTTTGGTGTTGGAATAGCATCTCTCCTGATGACATTTTCATTTCATAACAACAAGCTGCCATACAGGGTTCTACTATAGAGTTAAGAGAAAAGAGCAAGAGAAGAAAGATTGATCTGGAACAAAAGATGGAAGATCTTTATTTATTCTTTTCCTCCTTTCTTCCATCGTGTCTTAGATCCCTCAGAAGTCATCCAGACCTTCATAGTGGCCATTAGCACTCTGAAGCAGATCAGCAGCAACGTTTGACAGTCACATGTGCTGCTGACTGAAATCAACTATTTTCTTTGTGCCCAACTTAAACATCATGGGATTCTTGCTGAACTGTGACCTTGCTATGCATGAGCTGTGCTTTGCAAAGGCTGTGAAATACAGAGGAGGGAGAAAAGGTAACAGAGCAGTTGGTGAGTAACCAGAGCAAGAAATCCTATAAGAATGCAGAACAGAAAATACAAGGATAAGGATGAGGATGAGAATCAGGCAAAGAAATGTCACAGAGAGCATGTATATGTGTGTATTCCTCCTTTTTTTCATAGGCATCTGCCATAGGATATCATATCCTAGAGTCCTAGAATCCTAATATCCTAGAATGGTTTTGGTTGAAAGGGACCTTTAATTTTGCTTGGAAGGGACATCTAGTTTCAACTCCCCTTCCATAGGTATCTCAAAACCCTATCTAGCCTGGCCTTGAACACCTCTGGGGGAGAGCATTGGCAGCCTCTCTGGGAAACCTATTCCAGTGCCATATCACACTCTCACAGTAAAGAATGTCTTCCTAATATCTAGTTTAAATCTACCCTCTTCCCATTTAGAGTGATTTCACCCTGTCCTGTAGGACACCAGGTACTGGAAGGCTACTGTAAGGTCCCCTCAAATCTTCTCTTCTCCAGGCTGAACAGCCCCAACTCTCTAAGTTTATTCCTTTAGGGGAGGTGCTTCAGCCCTCTGATCATCTTTGTGATCCTTCTCTGGACTCTCTTCAACAGTTTCATGTCCTTCTTGTTTTGGGAGCCCCAGAACTGGACACAGTATTCCAGAAGAGGTCTCACAAGAGCAGAGTAAAAGGGCAGAATCACCTCCCTCAACCTGCTGGCCATGTTTCTCTTGATGCAGCCGATATACAGTTGGTCTGGGCTGCAAGTGCACATTGCCAACTCATGTTGGTTCTTTCATCAAGAAACAGCCCCAAATCCTTCTCCTCAGGGCTGCTCTCAAGGCATTCTCTGCCCAGCTTCTGTTTGTGTTTGGGATTGCCTTGACACTGATGCAGGACCTTGCACTTGGCCTTATTGAGCTTCAAGAGTTTGCCATGAACTTACCTCTCAAGCCTGTCCTGGTCCTTTGATCCCACTATCCAAGTTGCCTACAGAAATGCACCAGTCCTAACACAAAACCCTGAAAAACACCACTTGTCACTGGTCTCCACTTGGATATTCCTCTGTTGAGCACTACTCTCCAAGTACAGCCATCCAGCCAATTCCTTATCCAGTGAGTGGTCCAACAATGAAATCTATTTTTCTCCAATTTGGCAATCAGGATGTCGTGTCGGACGTTGCCAAACACTTTGCGCAAGTCCAGTTAAATGACATCAATCATTTTCCTGTATTCACTGACACTTTACCTCCATAATAAAAAGCCACAAAGTTTGTCAGGCACAATTTGCACTTGGTGAAGCCATGTTGCTTACCACCAATTATCTCATCTTTATTTTCCATGTGCCTTAGTAGGGCCTTCAGGAGGACCTGTTCCATGGTCTTGCCAGGCTCAGAGATGAGACTGACTGGCCTGTAGTTCCCTGCATCTACTTTTTTTTTTCCTTTCTTGAAAATGGTGGTTACGTTTCCCATTTTCTAGTCCTCTCACAAGTCATTTTGAGTATCTATGACTCTTTGCACCTCCTATATCTTAGCTGTGAAAACTGCAAATGTTTTCAAGCATGGGAAACTGCTTATTCAGAGTCTGCTTAGTTAACATAACCCCGATGTGAATCTGTTCCCTAAATGCACTTGGCCACATGGCTGGATATCCTGTCCCATGGTGATGAAACACTGGGCTGTGGAAGCCCACAGATGTATGAAGAAAGATATGGGGATACTTTCCACAATTTTCACAGGCTTCTGTGCCTTGGTCCCATCACCTGTAAGGGTTCAGTGGCAGAGGAGCTGGACCAAGAAGACAAGCCTATGTTACTCAAAGCAACCCTAAAATTGGAACAAATCTTTCCACCCATCCAAAGTTGTTTCTGCTCAACCAAGCAGCAGCAAAGACCCACCCTGATTATTAACAAAGGCTGCAAGGCCTGCTCTCATTTATGGTTATGCTAGGAATTAAGACCTGAAGATCCAAGAGCAATGTGACTCAAGGCAGAAAAAAAATCAGCAAAGAAAAGGTATCTGAGACCTAATAAATAAATAAGGGGTCTGAGAATGAGGGCTAGCTAAGGGAAAATAGGCCCTGATCCAACAACACTCTTAAGTCTGTAAAAGCATATGAGGAGGCAAGTACTCAGGAGATAAGTGTTTTGCTGGAGCAGGGTCTTCTTGCACAAAAGGACAACTATGTCTTCAATCTAGTGTATTATGTGTTTCTAGTGTGGACAGAGTTTAGCCCTGAAGCTTTCCATCCTATTATTTCCTCATCTGTCTGGTTTTGGGGCTCTGTTTGGGCTGTGTTGGGAGTGGTGCTTGAAGGAATGCTCTCAAGCAGAAGGCAGGAGGAGTTCCAGCAGGATCAGAGGTCAGTGGCAGGAGAACAGCAGGCGAGAAGACTCACCAGCTCACAGCAGTCAGGCTGCAGCTTTCAGCGATGCCAGCAGAAGCCCTGCCAGCCCTCATTCTCTGCGGAAGGACAGATCCAGATTGCTGCACAACTGACATGGTGTCCCATTACACAGGGACAGAAAACGCAGATTCTTCAAACAGCCTTGCAATTCCTGCAGTAGGCTTTTTGGTTTTACAGTGCATGGTTCCAGCTCTTTGGCGGCACATTCAGATCAATAATATTTCATGGGAAGCAAGCAGAAACAAATAACACTCTTGTCTAGCCACTGACTGCCAGTGAAACAGCATCTCCCACTGCTTGCCAGGCATGTCCCTGGTGTGCCTGTGGGCAGCTATATTGCTTGAGGAAACAGACAAAGAGGAGGGCAGGGAGGAGGATTCTCCTTGGTATAGTTTACAGTGATGCATGGTTATGAAACTTATCCTCCAGTGCCAGAAAATCAGTTTCAAGCTGGCCCTGTTGGTTACTGAAATGTTGGCAGGGCAGCCCTGCTCCCATTGAGACTGAAAAGAGTTTTGCCATAGGCATGGGGAGGAAGAGAATAGACCCTTCATACAAAAAGACATAGCCATAACTTAGATATGTTTTTTGGAAAACTCCTCTAGATGCAGCGCTGTTCTCTTTTTCCCCCAGGCTAGTGTTTACATAGGAATTGGCTTCTGTAAATGAGAGTAGCAGCCATCCTCTGCATCCTTGAGTGTACAGACATTAGAATATGGGAAATCTTCAGCTCACAGCAAGATGCCTAAAATCTCTGGGGAACCACACTGGCTACGAAAGTTGGTCAAATAATGGGTGAAAAATTGGAGGGGGAAAAGTTTGGTTGAAATCCAGCAGCTTTTTCCGAAAGCTTGTTTTTATTCTGCTAGACAGCAAATGGAGAAGCAAACTTCAAACTGCTTCAACCCAGAATGCTTGACTTGCCTTGAAAAGAAGGGGTTTTGCTTAACTTTTTGGATCACACAAAACCTCCTCCTTTTTAATTTAGGTCAGTGTTTCAGGTGATGTTCATGTCTTAAAAACAAAAGATCAGCCAGCTTCTTCTTTATGGACTGTCAAAATATTTCAGCCTTACTGAAGAAAAAGAAAGAAAGAAAAAAAATGAAAAAAAAAGAAAGAAAAAAAAGCTCCACATACAAGTTGCTGGAACATAGCATCACAATACAAGACACTCAAAAGAAATCAACCAAATCCTCCCTCACCCCCTTTCCCTGCCAAAAATATTTATCTGAATACATGTTTTTTCATCTAAAATGTTAATATTTACAGTCACCTGAAAACTCCCAGTCCGGAAGGTAAAACTGCTGTTGGCTTAGAGTTCTGTCTCTGCAACACTCTTGCTTTTATCATTTGTCCTACATGCATTTTACAGGGACAGTGGACACTGACTCTCAGGAGGAGATGCTGTGTGGTAGCATTTGGGATGGTGCTTGTACTGCTGTGCCATGGCTTCTGCCTTGTGATCAGACCTGAAAGGCTTGGGCACAGCACTGCCCACCTTGTTCCCACCCTGGGACCAGCCACCTCTCCAGACTGGCAGCAGTGATGGGAAATGAGCTGTGGAGAGTGAGAAGTTGCCAGCACCATTAAAAGGCAGAAAGAATTGGCTGATAACTGAGGAGAGGCAGGGTTGGGCAGCAGTTGAAAGAGGTCTTCATCTCCTTCTCTGCTTATACCTGGGGAGATTAGGGAGAAAGCAGAGAGAAGGGAAAAAGTGTTTTCTTAGGTTGTGAGAATAGTAAGCGAGGGCATCAAAGCAACAAGGGACTGAGAGCCAAATTTTCTTGGCAATCATCCGTCAGCTTTAAATTTGCTGAGAATTCTCATCCTCAGCATTCGTCAGATTATTAATAGTTGTGCTATAGTAGGATTTAAATCTACATCCTAGGTTGTCAAGTCTGAATTAAAGAACCAAGTGGAAGAGGAGGAATGGCTCACAATGGGCCCTGAGCCAGAGAGGAGGGGTGCTGGTGGGAGGCTTCACTGCCTCTAACATGAGCTGGATCTGAGCATCTGCCGAGAGTCAAATGGATTGGGCTTGGGATGCCTCTGTCTAAAAATAGCTGTCAATGAGCAGTTCATATCAGGGAAATTGATCTTTGCTGAATTCTGTGTATGTCTGAATTTCCTTCTTGTTTTATTTATTCATCAACAATATCTGGTCACATTTCAACATGCTGCTGGCACAGAGAGAGTAGGCAACGAATCATCTTGGATATTTTTATATGTAATAGCAGATATTTTTTTCTTACATGCCATCACTGCTCTTACCTATGTATCATCATTCAAATCAAATACCCTGTGCTGTGAAACGAAGTGCCTCCTTACGATTACTTTCTATTTCATGGTAGAAAGACATACAGGAACATGTTTCTTAACCATCCAAGAAGTTGTCCGTTGCCTGAATCTGGCACTTTCAAACTGCCCTATCCAATCCAGACTGTGGCATTTGCAGCTGACGTTATAGCAACAGAACTCTTTGTCTCTTGAATCTTCTGGGCAAGGAGAGGGCTAATGAGCTGGACTTAACCCTGCCAGCAGTGTCAGGAGAGGCATGCAAAGAGTTCACACTGAAAGATAGATAGTTCACTGTTTCCACTCACAAGCTGGCTCTGGGTTAAAAACTACACTTTATCTCTGACTCATGGGTTGCGCCAAAACCTTCCTCAGAGGTGTTTGCAAAAGCCTTGGAAAGCTTGTAACGTAGTGCTCTTCAGACTTCTGGTTGTGGTTAGGGGGAGAAAAAAAAGAGAGGCCACTTAATTGCTAAGGCTCATTTCTTTGGTTGATAGATAAACAGAAAACAAACTCACCTGTGAGCTAAACACCTTTACAAGAAAGAGAGTCACGCAACATAATCAAATGCTTTTTTCTACATCTAGAGAAAAGTCAAAATTTCCTTTCTGTCTGGCTGTGTTCAGGGTAAAATTACAAAGCACTGATCCTAATAAAGGGATGATCCTGCTATGGAAACCAATGGAAGGAATGCCTGTTGACTCAAGTGAATAACTAATAGAACTACATTACTTTCTAATCACAGTACAGTTTCTTTGGAAGCCAAAAATTTTTACTATGTTTGTGTGATAGCACTGCAGGTTTGGTTATTCCAGATGCATTTTGGTTTATTGAAAGGCACAGACCACCAGGATTCTACTTCAGCTTTTTGTTAGACTTCTCTAACACAGGTGAGTGTCAGATCTGACCTGAGTGATGTTCATTGAGCCAATAATTTTCACTCTGTTCCTGCATGGAATGACAGGACCTTGGGGGGGTTCAGGGCAGGCAGGCTTGCTGAGCGTAGAGTAGCATATCTGTTTGATAACATAGCTGCTTTTCAGTAACTCAAGAGAAAAAAAAAAAAAAAAGAAAGAAAGAAAAAAACTTTCCTCCAGGTTGAATGAAACATTTCATTCAATCCAAAATATTTTACTGGAATTCTGGAGTTTCTGTCACATTTTCCAAGCAAGGAAATCATTGTTGAATTGTTTCCACTTTAATTCTTTGTTTTTTTCTTAGACTCAGGAGACCAAATGGAGGAGCCTTGACTTTGTCCTGCAAATCTCTGGGAGAACAGTGTATCCACAGAGCTATTGGGTGTTTGAGGTGGATCTCTCTGACATGACAGTTTGATGGATGACCTTTTATTTCAACAGAAATCCTGGCTTAACTCACCCACCTTTCTGGCTCTGCTCTCCCTCCTACCTGCTTTCCCAGTCATCCTATTACAATTGTTTTTGGGGTTAGGGATTAAAAAAAAAAGACTTTTTTTTTTTTTTTTTTTTTAACTGAGATAATCTTCCTCATTCTGTTCAACTGCAACAAACTTGAGCTGGTACGACCAAGTGGGCAGAAGTGAGAGGTAAAGGACAAACTATGAACAAGTTGTCCTTTTTGATAGAAAGGAGCGCTCACCAAATTACAGCCTTGTGTTTTTTGGTTTGTTTTTTTTTTTTTTCTTCTGTTGAAGCTGTTCAGCTTTCTGCAAAGAGCTTGAAACATATGGAGACAAAAAGAGGGAAAAGCTTTGCAAGCTGGTGAACAGGAAAAAGAAAAGAGGTATATTTAAGCCCTTTACTTGGCAAACCAGGAAAGCAGGCGCTTGAATTCAGTGGTGTATTTCTGAGAATGAGAGGAATAATCTGGGATTCCTTGCCCTCTTCACTGTACCCAAGGAAGAGAGAAATTTACCATGAGTAGAAAAATAAATGTATTGATAAAGCTAAGGATATAGTAGCACAGAAGGAAGGCAGCATCATGATAGGTTTCAGCCATGCACACAAAGCAGGTAGGCAAGCCTGCAAGTCTGACACTACCCACCATTTTCTGACCATTTATTTTACATGATAGTGAAGGCAGACAGCAATGTGAGTGTGTGGGACATGACACTTGACAACATTAAGGGAAGAGCACTAGCTGATTGACTGTTCTGGGAAGTCATTGTTTTCTTCTTTCCAAAACAAAAAAAAAGTAGGCCTACAGTTCAATCTATCCATTTAATGGAGAAATTACACAGGGTAGATTCCTTGGATCACCTTATAGAAAAAAGAAAAAAAGAAAAAAAGAAAAAAAGAAAAAAAGAAAAAAGAAAAAAAATAAAACCAGATGACTGTACTTGTCTTTAGGTGCTACAACACTCATAAAAACCTGCACAAACAAAACAGAAATTATTGGAAACAAAAGATTACAAAAAAATATTTCAGTTTTGTCAATGCTTTCACCTAAAGCTCTGATTACGTATGTTTTCTGATTATACTTGATAGCAGCAGTGCAAACTCCCAGTCAAGTTCATGTCCATGGTACTGGGACCTGCTTTGTTCCCGTACGCACTGCAGATCCTCCCTCTCTGTTGCACTGAAGAAAGCCTTATTGCCAAACCTCCAGAAAGGAAGTTTGTTTTTCCTCTGTGTTTGACTGGCTAGGGAGACCAAAGAGAAGAAGAAAATGTGTCAGAGGGCACTCATGAAAGGTGTGTTACTCAGTGTGTCCAGAGGATAATTACTGGATAGATCTACTTAACAGACTTTGTAGGGAAACAGAATGAAAAAACCTTCAAACATGATTACTGAGACTAGAAAACAGAACTAGACAAGGCCAGCGTGGGTGAGTTATATTTTAAAATATATGACATTTTATTTAAGCTTGGTGATAGGGCTGATATGTAATGTCCTATTTTAGTGGACCATGCTCAGAATGCTACATTGCAAGGAAAATGTTTTAAGCATCTACACAGTATCAAATGCAAAAACAAAGAAAAGAAGCTGCCTTTGTACGTCACCAGGGATTCATTTATGAAGAACTGCATTTCCCCCCCACAAAAAATACATTGACAAATGTACAATTCACTCTCATCTTAGAATTTGTTTGCTTGTCCTCAGATGGCATAGATAGATGAAGTGAGAGCCCTACTTTCAGTTTTGAACTACTTGAAGCATATTTTTATATTCTCTTTGCCATTTCTGGTGAATAATATAAATGTGAAGCATAACATTAAAGTGTATGTATACTGTTGGCACAGTAACAGGAAACCTAACAGTGGAAAATGTAAAATGGCTGTTAAAATGGTATGTGATTATAACTAATTATTAGTTACATGATCACATCAGTAAGGTTCTGTGACTCACTGACTATGGTAACTGATGGAATTAGTTTAAGATGTCCACAGTGTATGAAGAGCAGGCAGAAGTATCTGCGGATAAATGGAGAGACCAACTGCGAAGCCTACCCATGTGGGATTTTTAGTTTCTTGTGCCTCCATAACTGAAATAGTTGCATGTTAGACAAAAATCCTTTCACATAATGACAGATTTTTTCGGGAAGCTGATGCATAAGCTGTGGGAGAAAGCGTCCTGCCTGTGAAGCCTTTGTGCCTAGCAATGTCTTCTATCTGCAGTATAGGTCTTTCCCACCTGAAGGAGAAAACTTACATAATTGTCAAGGTCCATATGTCTGATGATTGAAGAGTCAGACTGGGAATTTTGATTGATTTTTTTAGTGCTCTGAAACAGCACAACTTCAGTGTTATTGAGCTGTGGACAAGAGGTCTCACTAAAAGGAGAGTAGCTCAGTGAGAGTGAACTACTCCCCGTTCAGATAGCATAGTTCAGGGATTTGTGTCCCACATTTCATGGAACTAGGTGAAACAAAAGTGGTGGCTTCTTCGTATTCACTGTTAGAAATGGTTTCAATGCGGATTAAAGCAACTATAAAAGCGAGTGCTTATTTGAAGAAAAGAGTCTTTGCAAGTAGTTGACTTGGAATGGTTGCATGAACAAAAGCTTCTAATCATCTGAGAAGAGCAGGGAGAACAGCCACTGATAGATCAACTTATTCAATCAGAAAACTCTTCTTCTTGCACCAAAATCAAAGAAGAACCGGGGCATCATGACTTCCTGTCTACTTCCTACCCATTTACCTACATCACTCTGGGAAAGAATGAACCTCAAATTTTTATTTGCAAGTACTTTTCACAGAAAAACAGTGTGTTGTTGTCTTCCTATGTGAGACTAAATTACTCCAGAGATGGAGTTCTGCTTCAAATTGTGATGTATACACCTAAAAATCAACAGCTGACTGTGGCCAGAATTATTTCCTGTCCCCAGTGGCAACAACACTAACAAATCCATCAGCCATTTCTTGCACACATCAGTAACATCACAGTGAAGATGAAGAACACTTCAGAGCATTCTCCCATAAAAACCATTGCAGGCTGTACATACAGCATGACTTATTTGCTATGTACAAGGTAGCTGTTGTTGGTGGTATAATTCTTATATTTACTCTCAGCAAATCTGAACTGAAAATAATTGGAAAAAAATATAAATAGTTCCATGCTCAGGACAGGGGATTGTCAGCTTTGAGATTTTCTTTGATGATAAACAGCCTAGTCAAGTCAAATGGCTTGTTTCTGTAAACTTTCATGGGCTTTGCTTTGGACACCTCTGAACAAATACATCATTGCTTAGGGAACCTGTATCCGTATGATATATAATGCCATCCTTCTAATATGTGATATTAACCTACTCTACTGTAAATAATACCAACAAACTGGAAATCTCTGCTGCTGGGAACTGTTAATGAAACAGTGCCTGCAGACTGATTAACTCTATGAACAAACCCAAATCGTGCATAATCAAAGAATTTGCCTGCTGAAAACAACACCAAGAGATACAATTTGAGCATGAGGAGCATAACTCTGAAGGCACCCCTGGAGTCCACTTGAAACAAACGATCTCTTGAGGCACTGTTGGGTTCTTTCCCCTGGTCTCTGGTAAGTAGTTTTGAGGTAAAGAGAAGGGAGTTCATCTAATGCAAAAATTGATCTAACTGTTTAAAATGTTGAGTTATCAAAACAATGTACTCCTTTCATCTCGTATATTAAAAAATCTCTAGGAATCCAAGCCCATGTGGAGTTAATCAAACCAAATGAAAGAAATCCAATATATATTGCATGATTCAGCCCACAAAGATCACCAATCTTAACAGTAGGGAGTGGGGAGGAGGACGCTTTTATTTTAATTTTTGGGAGAGGGCTTTGATTTGAAGATGAAGGAAGCGTTAATAAACCTCAGTATAAATGATTTATTGACTGGAGCCAGAGTGGAAACCCTTAGGGCTTTTCTTTTGGAGAATTTCAAACTTTGTGCGTGAAGTCACTTGAGCTTCATTTCCCCAAAGTCATATTATACCTGTGTGATCTTACAGGTGAATATTCTTGTGCATAGAGCATTAGAGGGGGCTGACACACCAGACTGTGAATGAAAAGGGTTGCGAGTTCCTGTTCCTGCTGCAAACACCAGAGGACCAAAGCAGGTCTGTTGATATGGTGGAAGACTTCAGCACAGGGTGGAGGCTCTGCCATTGCTGGATGTATCTTTCCAATACTTTGCTGCAGCATGAGAAGGCAGCTCTATGCAGCCTGATGGCAAGTGGAGAGGAAGAGTCAACAACTCCTTGCCTGTGTGCTCAAGGGACAGAAAGCAGGGGAAGCACCAACAATGTTGCCTTTATTTGATGTATAGAGACAGCCACGAAGAACAGTATTTGTTCTTCTGAGTGAATTCTTATACCTATGTTTCATGACTTTGTGATTTGCCTTAGTTTCTTGTCCCATCTCTCTGTCTAGACATGGAAGTAAATCATCCTAGAGATTCCAAATGCCCTTTTAAACTGAGCAACCAGCCCCATCCTCTCCTGCTTCATGATATGTCATTCTTCGTTCATTCTAACTTCATTCATATGATTTTGTTTCACAGCAATGCAAACACAGCTCTTCCATAGTTCTGCATTATTTCATCTAAGGCTGGGTATCACCACACAGGAATCACCTTGACCCTCTGACACTGTAGAACGACTGGCTCGTTATAGGAGGCATCCATTGTAAGATAAGATTTGCAAAGAAGCCTAAGGAAATTTGGCGCCCCATCCCTATTGAATTACAATGGAACCTGGGCATTGAATTTCCTCAGTTAGTTCTTCTAAACTTTCCCTTCTTTTTTAAAGAATTAAAGGTGGGGTTTTAATGAGGACTTTGTGTTGGCTTAACTTTGCTTCCTTTGAAGTTGCTCTAGGATGTTTTACCACTGATTTCAATGAGAACATCATTTGGCCAGCACTATGCAGTTTTGAAAAATTGACCATGGTGATTCTGAATTACTTCCTCTAAAATTTATGGCGTCAGATTTTATCCAAAAGATTAATTTAGGAAAAATAAGAGGAGAAGAAGATGTTGATGATGAAGAAGAAGAAGTAAAAGAAGAAGAGGAAGAAAAAGTAAGAAGAATTCATAGGAGGAACTGAGCACAGAAGAGTGAATTGAACTTAATGAAATTTAATAAGTAAATTCTAAGGTGTTCTCCAAATGCAGCTTGATTATCTCAGTCTCTAAAAGACTTGAAAGCTCTAACAATTATTTAACTATGGGAGATATGAAGGGGTTTCCAAGAAAGTTTCCAGTCATGCTGTGCCAGTTTACTGAAGAAAATCAGCTTTGAAGATTGTCAGCCAATTAACTTTCTTCAAGATGCTTTATCAGCTTTATCTAAGTATTTGTTAAAATTCTCTTACACTACATGTATAGATTATTAGCTATTAACTTAATTATGTGGCCTATGGTCAATTCAGAAAGCTTTCTCTGAAATCAAATGTGAACTAGAGACTACTGGCACAGTTGCACATTTGGAAATAGGTTGAACTTCTTTTTAATGCTTCTTGAGATTATAGGACTTTGTTTGGCAGACTGGTAGCCTGGCTTTGAAAGTAGGCAGTTATCCCTCCTGGCCATGTTTTTACCACCATTTTGAGCTGCAATTGCACAGGAGGGTGACACATGGTTAACAATGGGAGATCATTAACTCAAGCGTCTTCCATTAATGTGAAAGCATCAGCAATGGAATGGGATGACTGAGGCCGTGAGTCCATGCTGAAGGCTCCTGGCAGTGGAATTTTCCTGGAGCCAGAACAAAGAATCAAGATATCAGTAAAACTCTCTATAAAGTATAAGAGACGAGAAGCTGGAGAAGAGGCTCCAACACAAGGACCGCTAAGCGTGACATAGAAGGTGGTTTTTTTTCACTTGTAGAATCAGCCAAGAGAGAAGGAAGGTGGCTGAACTGCAGAGAATCTGCTCTACAATTCAGAGGAGGGTTTTTGTGGAGGAAGGAACATCCTGAACTCCTTAATGGATGCCTACAGCTAAAAAGGAAGAATGGTGAAGCAACCAAGCAGAACAGTGTTTGATTTGGCCTGAAGCTGTATTTTCCTTATATGAGTTAAAGTGCTGGAACTGTGGCTGGTAGCTTTCAGAAAGCAGGTGTATCTCTTTGCCCTCAGCTATCTCCGGTTCTAAACAGTGTAAAGTGCTGAGAAGTCAGGATGCCCAGCATTGCTCCAGGGCTCCTGGCTGGCTGGATTGTATCTCCCATTCTTATGGAGAGGTGACATATGGAGAGCTTCAGCATTATGCCACAGGGGCTGGAGGAGGATGTTGAGGCTTAGACCACTGGAATTTTATGAGACCAAAGTCTACCCATGCTGTGAGCCCCAAGCAAGCAGCTTAATAAAGCATCCAGTCTTAAATGTGTTGTGTAATCTTCCTTTTTTATTTTTTTTTCTTTTCTTTCATAATGATTAGAAAGTGATCTTGATATCTAAATCAACTCTACCATGTCTGTTTGTTATTTTATCTGCGTCAGCAGTGATTAACATCAGAATTAACAAAGGCTCACAAAGTGTCCTCCATTCTGTGTTCCTTCACATGTTGTATCCAAAAGTTACAGCAACTAACAAGCCTTCCCATCACACAGTGTACTGTGGTCCTAGAACGATAAGCAGATTGGGTTTTAGTACAACTAGTGTTTGGAAACAAGACCAAAGCAGGAAATAATATACTTCCAGTATATGTGGCAACTCTTCTTTGCAGGGAGAAACTAACAAAATGTACAGGGGAAATTCTGTGTAGCAAGAAAACAAAACATCAAGGTAACCATAATCTGTAGAAATATTCTCCAGAAAAAAACTAAGCCAAATAGACAAGCCTTGATGAGTTGATGGAGAAAAAACTTCTGCAAGGGGAGTAAGAGAAAGCAGTAGAATGAGTTCTAATTTTATACTTTCCCTTTCATTAATTCCATGAAGAAGACAAATATGAGAAATAAAAAATCCTTCTAGGATTGTAAGGAATTATCCTTACAACTTAAGCTCAGCAATTCTCTTCAAGGCAATTCCTATTAGCATTTCCTATTGCAAAAAGGTAGTTATGTGTGAATGTGTCCAAAGGAAAAGGACTTCTCACTTTCTGGCTGCCCTCAATGAACAGACTTTTGTTTGTTAGCCTTAGAAGCATGTATTTTATCTCCTGTTTGAAGTCAGTTCCAAAAAAGAGTTTGAACACACACAGAAAATGCAATTCAAGTGGGTAACTCTCATTTGGAGCTAATGAACTCAGTTTCCTCTGTAACTAGCAGTGAGGCGCGTATCTACAGAAACGTACAATGCTGAAGGTTAACAGTATCTATTCTTCTTGACTGTGCTGGCTGGAGATGTTGCTAAAATTATGGCAAACTGCTAAAGCAAATAGAACCCAAGTTCTGACACAGGTTCTCCCCTCACTGGCTTAGTTCAAGATGTTCTCCTCTGTATTTCATGCATATTTAATAGTTTGATGCATCTGATTGCGGACACAACACACTAATTTTCCTAATGTGAGAGGTGAAAGTAAAAACAACTGCAAGCTTAAATAATTCCAGCTGCACTGACAGTTTATTATAAAAGTTCTTGCTGTGGACTACTGAATTCAAATAAAAGCCTTCCCACATTCACTTCTCTGAGAGTAGTAGATGGCAGAGACAGGCACTTTAGCCAACACATATCAGTAAGGTACTATACAAGCAATTCAAGCAATACCTTTTGCGTATGGATAGGAAGGTCGGTTAATTTCTGGATGTATTCAGAAGCCCTCTATCTTTTCCATCAGTAGAATTTTTGTAAGTCCTGGCAACCTGATTCAGTATTTCAGGATGAAAACAAGAGTGCTTTGTGAGATCATGAAGGGAAGGCTCTGGAGTGACCTTACAACATTTAAAGAGAGCATACAGAAAAGATGGGAGTGCCACTTCATCAAGGAGTGTAGCAAAAGGACAAGGGTAATGGTTTTAAACTAAATGAGGGTAGATTTGATTCAGACATTAGAAAGAAATTATTTACAACAAAGATGTGGAAGAACTGGAGCAGATCTAGTTGGAGGTCTCCCTCCCCATAGCAGAGGTATAGGAACTAGATTCTCTTTAATGTCTCTTCCAGCACAAACCATTACAGTATTCTATGATAATTTACCAGTATTTTGCTTCTTTCAGTGAATTCACAATATGCTAATAGCATCATATCTTCACTTTATTTGTCTTATTTTCCCTCCCATCTCTTTATTGTCAGTCCATTGCTGCAAAATATTTGTGTGCAGGCAGGTGTAGTTCCTCCTCCTCCATGCCTACTGACATGCCTAGACACTCTGTTCTTAATTGGTATTTCCAGGCTCCTTTCCTATGCAAATAATGCTGAGTAAAAGTCATAACAAGTATCTTTTGCATATGCTTTTCCTTTCAGAACTCTTCCATGAGTTTCCTTACTCAGTCTTACTTTTGTGTCATCTCTGGGAGAGAAAATTAAGGAAGGGCATTATTACAGTTTTTTAGCCCTTCAGAGAGGGTATAGACAGGACAGTGCCAATCTCGTTTGAGTTGCACAGCAATCAGGTGGAAGGCAATGGATGCAAACGCAAGAAGTGAGGTTCTTATTAGCAGGAAAAAAGTCCCAGTAAGAGTAATCAAACACTGAAATGGATTTCCAGAATTGATATGGGTCTTCTACTCTTGATCTCAATAATTCAGCTGGAGCTGAATTCAAAATCTGGAGCAAACTGATGTAACTGGACATGGTCTGAGTAGGTCATTGAATGGTGGTTCAGAGATCTCTTTCAACACAAATTACTGTATAATTCTATGTCTACTTATTGTCTTACATATTTAGGTTGCTAGGGTTTTGTAGAACATAATGATATTAAAAATTTGACAGCAGACTGTACAAATGAATAAATAAACAGCCTTTTCTGCCGTTTTGGCACTAATGAAATTTCTTCTAAAGTTGAATGACACTAATTCCATTTTATAAAAAATGCAGGCTGGTAAGAGTAAGTGTGTCTTTTCTACCAGCTGTACTCAGGAAAGGTCTTCTGCAGTTTTATTTTTTTCCAAATAGAAACACAGAGGTGTAAACTCTTTTTATCTAGACTGTGCCACATGTGAAATAAGTCCCACCAGTCAAAGGGAGCCCTTTTTCTTGTCATCTGTGATTCATAAATCAAAATTTTTGGCTGTTTCTCCTCAATGATTATTGGACATCTTTGGTGTTTCTTTTTTGCCTGGCTTCTAAAAAATGCACACAGAATGGAAATGGCCACAGTAAATTAATGCTTTTGCCATAATTTTCCATATATCTTTATTTCAATTGGAAAGGAAAGTGTAAAAGGAAGATTACTCCTGAAATGATGAGAAGGGGCAGGATTTTTAAGACCTAGAACATGTGTTTCCTATCTTAACTTCCCTTTTATGTCTGTACTGATTTTGCTTTCTCTGGTTAATTTTCCTATAACCTGTACTTCAAAGATATGAAATATGCTAATTAATTAACTTTATGCTTTAATTCTTGAAATAGACACTCAGCCATCATTGCCTCTGAAAATGATTTTCCCTGCATTTACAATGACAAAATAAATACTGAATGATTTTTTTTTTATTATTTTCATGGTGAAACTGAATTTTTGCAGGATGATGTTAGGTAATTCTACAGAACTTTTTTTTCTTTTTTCAAACTGTGGCATAGTAAACCCTCGACTTGCATATACTGGAATTGTTTGGATGTTAAGAGATTTTCTGATTATTATTTTATTGTCTTTAATGGAAAGGAATGAGAATATTGTAGCTGCTGGATATCGTGTTAAAGCCCTAGAAATCAGAGGAGGGATGCTGGTTTCGGGGCTCCTTGAGAAATAACAACAGTATTATCTTTGAATTTATCTTTGAGTTTCATTTTCTTTTAATCCACAAATTCCAAAAAGTTCACATGAACAAACTGTTCAAATATTCCTTCAGTCTTAAAGGATTTTTTTTTACATCTCTCTTTGAATATAATAGTAAAAACTTTATGGAAAAAAAAAAAAAAAAAAAAGCATCAGAAGAACAGGGAGGTTAACTTTCATAAAATGCATGAAGCTGACCGCCCGGTTCCCAAAGACATCTTCCTTCATAATTTGATAAAAACAGTGCAAAATTAAACTAGATTCCCTCAACAATTCTGCGAGAAGCCACTATTCTGGCTTTGGAGAGTTCACAGAAGAATAAGCAGCCTACAGACCCAGTCAGACCAAATTCACAGACAAATCCCTGGAGAACAGCTTTTGCATTCAGGCAAGCTAGAGGCAGAAGTATTTAAATGAAAGCCTATTTACTTTGCTGGTATCTGTTTTGTTTATTAATACCACCAAAGACAAAAGTGCTTCATTTCTCACTGCTCAGGTTTCTTTTCAGCCTGACCTTCTGTCACATGACTCAAATAGTATAATATTGCAATGTGTTACCATGGTAATGATAGTGATGATGGCATGTGTTCAGCATAGTCAAATTTGAACCTAATGAGAGCAGATGTGACTTTGAGCTTTCATCCCTAAAGAACAGATCTGGTTATAGCTTCATGTCTTTTCCGAGGAATCGTGGAGAAAGCTCTTAAACACAACTCTGTGACTGTATTAGATGTGAACACCAATATGGGTGTGTGCGAATAATAATTTCTACTAGCTGTGAACATCTTTCTATGAAGTCAAACAGACACACATCAAGGAAGCTATGAAAGAGGACAAGCTATGAGGAAAACAAGAACTCTTAACCATCTGCAGTTCCCATTGCTGATGTGCATTATCTTCTCCAAACATAAGCAGATTTCTGTGCGTCACCGTGTGTTATCAGTTTTGGTCTCTGCACTTTCCTAGGAAAATAACTACTTCCAGTTGCTGCAGGCCAGTATGACATACTATGCAAAGCTGCATAGCACCATGAATAAATTATGGCTGTCACCAACTTCTCTGTCAGAAAAAGACTTATAAAAATAAATTAGCACTACCCTTGAGCACTACTATGAGTGAACATCTCATGCGTGACTTTGCTAACTAAAGAATCAGACCTCAGTTTCAACACGGTGAAGCCTACACAAGCAAAGCATTCTACATGCGAGAGAACAGCCATTGTGCTAAACAACTACAAAGAGAGAAAAGGTCCCAACACAAGAAAGGAGCATTCAAACCGAGTATTTTAGAGCCAGTTCCAGCCCTGTTGACTTGGAGCAGGATCAAGAACTCAGCTGGATCAAGATCAGCAGAAAAGTCTAGGGCTCCTTCGTAATTACACAAGATAATGCTTTCTCTGTAGCCTGCTGGGGAGAGACCAAACCTCTGTGACTCCCTGCCACCCTCAGTGTGTTGTCTGATGGGGAAGCCTGAAATTAAATAGCTGTGAATGTCATCCATCACTGTGAGTGAACTGTGTTATATTGCAAGTGACTCTATATCTGGCTGTATAAAAATGAGGACCAACTTTGGCTTTAGAAACAGTACTTGAAAAAAATTATCTATAGACACTGACTGCAAATTGAGATGGAATATATCAATCATCCGACCATTGTGCATGGAATCTTCCTGTCTGTACCTCTATTTTTCTTTCTTGTTGAGGTTTCCAAAATTTCAGGTTCTAAGCCCAAAATTCAGATGAAAATACATACTTCTGTGAGAATTCTCTAGAGAAATTTCCCAATGGACTTTCAAGCTATGGAAAGCCACCATTCAGAGACGATTTATGACACTTATTTAATCCTCTTGGTATCACAAAAGTGGACCCAAACTAATTAGGGCAAAACTAGAATTTGCTCATAAAAACTAAAGCAGAAACCCTCAATCCATCTTTATAATCAGGGGAAAGAGACAGGCTTAAAGCAAGAAGAAGGAGTACCATATAATTGTCTGTTCCTTGTTGTCCCCATGTGACTGAAGATTTGCCTTCTAAAATGTTATGGCTGACTCAAAAGGCAACCAAAGTCCATCTTGCCCTTCCAAGTGCTTGGTACTGCTTCTCCTAGTGTCCTTGCTGCTCCTATCCCCTTCTTCCTTCTGAAGAAATCCATTATAAGCTTAAACCAGCTCCTGTTTCCAGACTCCAGCACCCAGGAAGAGCAGGGAAGCTGCCCTTTCCTTTTGAAGCTTTGCCCCTCACTCTGATTTCACCATTCTCACAGCTCTGTTCCTCCTGCGGAGAAGCCATCTGACACTGCTAGGAGTCCTTGAGGAGAGCAAACCTCCCAGTGTTTCCCTGTGCATCCAGAAGGGAAGAGCAGCACTGGCTCTGGCTAGCCCTAGACCTTGGGTGGGAAGAGCGGGGCATGCTTCCGCAGGTCATGGACATGGGCAACAACAGTGAGGATAAAAGGCAAGACCTCTGGGAGGTGCTTGTATGTCAACATGCTGGGAAGCTCACCATCACCCTTCCATGGACAGCACCATCACAATTAGATCTTCCCTGTGCACTCAGTTTTACATACCACAAAGTTCAGGGTGACTGTGCTCTTTGCCTGGTTTTGGCATCCCAGTGCCATGGTGAGAACTGAACAGTGATGGATGATGAATGAAGCTAGCAGCTATGGGACTGCAGCAGGCTGTGTATCACCAGCTGAAACATTAGGATGGAAGGAGTCTGTTTAACAGGTGTGCTAGGAGTGTGGCACAGAGACTTGGGCTGGGGCCAGTACTGCTGTGTTGATTCACTGGCTGGCAAGAGTTACCACAGGGTGCAAGAAACTAGTGCAAAAGTCTCTTCATCTACAGAAGCCTGCTAGAAAATTCCCTCAGTATTCCTGAGTTATCTACTGTCCAGGAGCTGTGACACTTTTTCTCTTTGTTTTCTTTTTCCTCCAAGGACTCATGCAGTGTTCTCATCCAGGGATAGTTCGCCTACAGACCCAGTTTAAAAGCAGAAAACAGAGCAGTGAGAGGCAACCACTGTAAGGACTGACTAGTTCAGTGCAGCAACAAAATCTTTTAGACATGTCCATGACTAGTAATAACTGGCAGTGATGTCTGTTTGTTGCTGAGATAACTAATGCTGCAGACCTGACTCTGCTCTGCAGTTACTCTCAAAATTGCCAGAACTACCTTAGTCCTAGCTAGGAAATTACTCCAATTTTTAGATTATCATTTCAAACTGCCAAGTCAACCTTCTCACCATGCTATTAAGAGATAATGATTGGATGAGATCTGAACATGTTGGACTTGATGGATTGGGACAGTTTTAGATAGCAAGCTGAGTAAGAGCTTTCTGAGCCAAAGCAGAGTCCTCTGCATCCTTGTGACCTCAGCCACATGTCAGCCAGTCCTAATGTGTGAATGTCTGACCACAAATCAGAAGGCTTCCTGGTGACTTCACTGGGGGCTCTGAGTGCATGGGACCAGGTGGAAATGCTTCATTTGATTTGTTGCTTTCAAATATTCCATTAATAAAAGCTTGACTTTGTATGCCTGAAATCAAGAGGATATTGATTAGGTGGGGTTTTTTTGGTATAACATTTAACATTCTGTGCTCCATCCACCAATTATAACCACAGAAGAAACTTTTTACTGAGTGCTAATGCTACATAGGACAAATAAAAAGAGAAAGTAGAAAAAAATGAGTGGTTGCATCCAGAAAGCAGCAGGACAGCAAGTACATCAGTCTGAATAAATTTACTTGAATGTGATTCCTACAGAATGAAAGACTCCATCCACTGAAAATCTCTGCAGGACCAGAGCCATGGTTTGTCTGTTCAACACTAAGTGCTCTTTCTCTCATTATTATTATCCTAGTGGTGACTGATTGGTCATTAAGAGTATCAGAATTTGTCCAAGAATTGTTCAAATTGAATAGAAATTTTCAGCACCTGAAAACAAGGAAAAACTGAAAGAGTAACATAGGTTACACAGGTAAATGATCCTAAATGAGCTTCATTCTTTCATTCTTTGAAACAGCAAGCATACAATCAGGTCAGGGAGAATTGCTAACCAGAAACAATAATTATGATTTGCCTTTTGTGATTTAGCAATTAATTAGCATATGAATAGTGAACGTTAGGCTTACATAAGATTGCAAATCTGTAGTCCCAACCCCAGCTGGAGGCTCTGTTAGACTGCACTACTGACATAAGTCTTAATAAATGGATTGGTAATCTCTGTTATGGGCTTCTCTCCTGTTCAGAGGGTAAGAAACATCCCATTTCTCTAGGTCTGAAGCAGGATTAATTGATTGGTCTCATATGAACCTGAAAGCCATTAAGAGCACGAAGGATGAAAAGCAACTCAAACTGCTTTATTACCATTTTCTAGTAAAGTACCAGTTTAGACTCTGGACCTACTGTGAAGCAGCAGGTTTCCAGATATTGACTGTGCTGGCATGTGCTTCTGGAAAAGAGGAAACAACTGATTCCTAAAAGCAGAAACATCTGCTCAAGTCATGAACACACTTTCTGGCTGAGGCCAGACAGTAGGATTGCTAAAGAAGTCCATGTGCTGCCAGCTGCACTGGCTGGAATCACAGCTAAATGGGTGGTGAACAATGAACCACACTGGCTCCTCCACTCTCAACCCACCATGAGATAAAAAATGGTGCTACAAAGCTGTCATTGTCCTTTCCATGACAGCTTTTGCAAGGAATGTAAACAGGATCATGTTGTCCCCCTGGTATGGATGAATTTCAGAGAGGGAAAATTGACCTCCTAGATGCCAGTCTAGGTGCTGTACTAAAGGAGTATGCATCTTTGCTTAAGTGTTCTCCTCCTACATATTGCATTTTCATCTTCTTTGCTGTTTGATCCCATTGATCAGTGTCAGTATACTCTAACAAAGTTTTATTGGCAGGGGCAGTATTACAAATAGAAGGGAATCAGGCCCAGTGAATAGAATTTTGACACCATGACTCCACTAAAAATACTTTATTTTTCTTTCCATAGTAAACTTTAGTTGTCAGAATGATGAAAATAAATAGTAGGAAATGACAAGTCCTACTCTAGAATACAGCTTTGCTTGAATCAGCATAACTGCAAACATATCCTGATATAATTGTCAATATATTTTTAATGGTTTACACTGACAACAAGAAAATACAATTGAGAAATCTAAATAAAATGGAGGTGTCTTAGGAGGTCTTAGCAAGAAAACACTCCTCCTTAAATTATGAGGGCAGATTTTCTATTGTTCTGGAAGGAAAATTTGAGTAAAATCAAAAGAATGAAAAAAATTGTTAAGGAAAGAAAGCAGATAGTAAAATTCAAACCTGTATCTATGACCAGTGTGTGTAGATGTATATTCTGCAAAAGCTGAATATGGGTTGAACTTTGACCTGTGGTCATCTCTCCATGTGAAAGTCCTTAGTTACCGACTGTAAGCATTTGCTGAAGTCTTCGCAGAATGAGGAACACAGGGTTGAATACAGCTCACACCGGAGAAAGGTGCACTGTCAATCTGTGGGACATATTTTGTAGTTCCTAGTGTACCTTCCCTTACAAATTATTTTTTCTTGTTCTCTGCTTCACAGCATTATGTGGACATTTCCTGCTTCAGAACTAATACAGTCTTTGATCTTGCAGTGAGTCCTGAAAGTGAGACCTACAGTCAGGGCTCCTTCTTCTTCCTGCTTCCAGCACTCATGAAACCATTCCTCCATCCACACTTCAGCAGTGCACTCAAGCATGTGCTTAACATTAAGGTCATGCAGGACTTATGTATGTGATTAAAATTAAGCGTGCATTTAAATGCTTTGTGGAAGTGGGACCTCAGTGAGGATAGCTGTTGGATCAACCTGCTATGACCTCTGCTGAGCTGATTATAACTCAGCCTTCGTAGCACTCTGTTTTTCCCCAAAAGTCATAGTTTATTCAATATGTCTTTTAACAGAAATTGAAATGGTCCTTTTTTCCTTTTTTTTCTACAATGCTATTGCAAATTAATATTGTTTTTTCCAACTCTGTAAGCATTTGCCATCATCTCACGATGGCAAATATTTCCTGCACTGCCCCACCACCAAACAAATTCTGTAGTACCTTTTGTACATTAAGAAAGCATGTGAAGTATAAAAATACTTCAAATATTTCTAATGTTTGCATAAAAGCAACAACAACAACAACAAAATCAATTTTTGTAAGAATGTCAAGTTTGCACAAATCAAGTTTAAGAGAAAAAAGAGGGAAGCTAGATTTCTGTCTGGACCAGAACAAAGAAGGGTGGCTAATGAGAGACACCATACAGACTCTTGCATTGTCCACTTTTTGGCCACTGAAACATTCAGAGACAGATTTGTTTCATTCTCTCTTCAGAAAGAACATTCTTTCCTTACTAAAAGCTCAGAGAGAACTCTGAATAAGCCTGTGGGATTGAGAAGCAGAAGGAGATTTTTAATTTTTGTTCTGCAGATTCAGATCTATGGATTATGCTTGCCTATTACCCTAAAGAAAAACAAAACTAAACAAAACAAAAAACGAAACGAATGAGATGATCTGCATCACTGCAGTAAACAGATTAGCCCTGTGTCATGTGAAAACTCCTTACCACAGCTGAGATTTAACATATGAGGACTCACCCTTTGGCATGTGGCCCTGCACGTCCATTCATTCTCACATTCCAACTGCAAAATATTTTTAATAGTGCTTCTCCAGTTTACCTACCATCCATATTATGAACAGAGACAGTTGATCTTCCTTCTGATTTTTAATCCTTCCCCTTTCTGTCCAGAAGGACTGCTTAACCTAAAACCTTAATCCTTAAGCTTGAAAAGTCTGTAGTCACTTGCCTTCATAACCATGTTAGCTTTATCACTGCATCATCAGAAGTACTATTTTTTTAACAGAAAAGTCGATGCGCTAAGCCTCTCCTGCAGCACTGAAGACTTCTGATATTTCAGCCTGAGATAATGCCAGTGTCTTCGACCAGATTCATGGCTGGGACTCTTTTAATTTTAGATTATCTTAATTCAAATTCAGATAGCTGGGAAATCTTGGCTAATCGAGAGCCAAAAGACTACTAAACATTTCATGTCCTACCCTTTTGGAAAAGAAGTCCAGAGCTGCTTTCTTTAAAAAGACAGTTAAAAATTGGCATGAGAGTCCAGCACTCTAAAGTCAATGAAATCAGTGTACCACAATCTTGTTCAGGATGTTTTATTTATTTCTAAGGTGTTCCTGGCTTTGGTTGTACTCTTCTTCCATGAGCTTTACTGCAATTTCAACCTCTTTTTCTAACAAGAAGCCATTCAGAGTCAAGTGTGTGTATGATGTTTTCCTTCTCTATCCATAAGAGATGGGAAAAGCATATGAAAGAGATGCTGAAAACTGAAATTCATTATTTCTGCCACTCATAGAGAACTTTTTTCTTCACTAAGGCAAGTATGTTGAAGGCACAAGAGATCTTGAAAGTCATTTTCCTTCTTGTTCAGACTTCTGCTCTTCTATGCTTTTACTATTCCATCTAACTATTTACCTACCTACAGCACTTACAATTCATTTCTTGATCTTTCCATTCTACATCTCACCAACTCAAATCTATTCAGCAATGATTCTTTTCAAGATATGCAGAACTTTTATACAATACATTACATGTCTCTATTTATAGATGATACGCAAATATAAACCACACATTTTTTATACTTTACTATCAGATTAGGTGATAGGAGATTAAATCAAATGGGGAGCATAGGGGTATTCATATTTAGCTCTCTGGTATTCATGCTAAAAAAAAGCTGAAATCTCTTCTTATCTTGAATGTTTACATTCCAAAACTTAAACATGTTTATAGTGCAGCTCTTCAAAATTTCATTTCTTTCACTAAGGAAAAATGCAATTACAGACAATATATTCTGCCTGTTTTGTAAAATGCTAACTTTTTATTTTAAAAAACAGAGCTAATAAAGGCAGACAAGTTTAAATTTCAGTGGTTACTTCACGTGAAGAATTTCATTCTGAAAAATTTCACCCTGTGCAATTTCCTTTTTTTTTTTTTTTAATTAAAAACTCACAGGCGAAAATGATGATACAGTAAATTAATATCTGATAAAACAATTGACAGAAATTGAGGAAGCGGCTTAACAGAGAAGAACAGTTAGACTCTCAGTTTATAACTTCATGCCTAACCAATAGGGAAGACATGCAAACACAGCATTAATTGCACAGAAATTTATAGGATTACAAGTTATCATATATGCTGACATAAATGTCTGAATTCCAGCAGTGGACCAGGCACTCCATTACTGACTACATTTAACTCAGTTCTTCTGAAGCCACTGTCACCACACTGATACCTGCTGGTGGCCAAGGATGTGGGAATATTCACTCCACGCAGCACTGCCAGTATGCCCACAACAAATCTAGGTGGCTTGTGGTTCCAACAGAAAAATGCCTCAAATTCTTCCTCTGAAGGATGCCTGCTTTGTTAGCTGTCTGGTAAAATAAAAGCATGAGTCTCCTTCCGATAATCAGTATCTAAGCCCTGCCCAAAGGAACAAAATGACAACTTACTCAATTTTAAGAATTTATGAAAGAGGAATTTCATCCAAATATGATGTGACTTTGATTTTAAAAAAATAACATCAAAAAACTTGCATAACTTCTTAAAAGCTAAGGCCTGCATTGGGTTAGGTTAATGAATTAATGAGATTTGTTAGTCAACTGTATTCCTAAAGCAGAAAGCTATGTTGTATGTTGTAGAGATGCTGAAGTGCCAAGACTCTGGGATTTATTACGTTCTCCTTCTTTAATAATACCACAATACTATTTATTTTAACAGCATAAGGCAAGATCAAGACTCCATCTTATTTGGTCATTTACCTGAAAACTCAACCAAAAAAAAAAAAAAAAAAAAAGGAGGAAAAAGAAAAAACGAAGATGCAAAGGGTATGTAACGTTTGTTAATTTACAGAAACATAGAATCATTGAATATTCTAAGTTGGAAGGGTCCCATAAAGATAACGAAGTCTATTCCCTGTATCCACACAGAACCACTCAAAACCCAAACCCTGCATCTGAGAGCAGTGTCCAAACACTCCTTGAACTCCAGCACTGCGGCCATGCCCACCGCCCTGTGCATCCCGTTCCGTGCCCACCGCCCTCTGGTGCAGCCCCTTCCCCTGACCCCCAGCTGCCCTCCCCTGACGCAGCTCCATGCCGTTCCCTCGGCCCTGTCGCTGTCACACGCAGCAGAGCTCAGCACTGCCCTCTGCTCCCCCTTGAATTAAACTGTGTAGTTATGTCCATGTGCACAATGTCATATATGATTGGTTAGAAGGGGCTTCCAGACAGTTTATTGCAGCCTTGCACTTTGAACAACCACTGGCTTGTAGAGTCATAATTCCAACAAAATCTATCTGATCTGCTGTACTGCAGAACAGAGTTATCAAACTGAAGTTTTTGAATATGATAACAGAATCATAACTTGTCAAGTCATTCACTTCTACTTAAACATAGCCCAAATTTGCAGCTTTGCCCAGGCTCATTATGTTGGTCTCAAGTAGACTGAAGAACACTCTACCCCTTCACCCTCCCAAGTAGACTTAACTGGGAAAGAAAAAGTTGCATATAAGCAACAGAAGCAAAAAACATGTGGGATCAGACTGGTCAATGTGAAGGGAGAGATCTAAATGCAGAGGAATCTGAGGGCCTCTGTGGGAGTTAACGCTGTGAGGATAACAGTTACTCTTAAACTGAAGTGTCACTAATACCCAACCCTGCAAACTATTTGGCCAAAATAGAACAGGCAATCCCTTCATCTCTGTAGAACAATCCACACTATATTGAGCTTGGATTGAAGAGCCTAAGGCTTGCCAAAACTTTGACTTTATCAACTGTTCTTTAATAGCCCAGCCAAAATCAACTTACTTTAACTGGTTGAAGAGCTTTCTGTTCTTTTCTGCTTGGGGTTCGTATAGCAGGCTCATCACTTGGGCCTCTGCATATTTCCAGTAGGCATTAAGCAAACCAGCTGAGGTCTGTTGCACATCCGTTCTCTTACCCAATTACAATGGGTCATCTGGGGCATACTGCTTACACAGTTGCATGCATTTGCAGGCACATCGCCATTGCATGCATATGCTTGTGGCTATATATTTATACGAGACAAAGAAATGTTAAAGACATACACGTTCCTTTTTAAAGAGTGCTGTAGTTTGCAAGCATCTTAATAATGCCATTTCTTAGCACTGATACAAGCCCTGACAAAGTGCTGTGTTCTGTTCAGCATGTGCAGTGGTGTGAGGAGCCACTTTGCAGCAGGAACAAAGGACATTTCTTACTTTGGAAAGCAGCAGATTAGCTCCACGTTGGGCAATGTTCCCCAGGAGAACAAAGAGGGAACCCTTCTGAACTGAAGGATTGATGTATTCTTCTACAAATGAGCAAAGTACAAGTATTCCTGGTAGGAAATGCGGATGTCTGGAAGGATGGCAAAAGGAAACAAATTACTTTGAAGAAAAAATTGCAAAGAACAACAACAAACAAAACCCCAAAGCCATAGCTCCAACAAGCATGACAGGCAGCCCATAGACTTGGCTTAACTTTCTGCCTTGTGTTCTGAAGTGTTGGGTGATTTGCCTGATAGAAGAGATGATAAAAAACATCATGGAAGAGGAGAGAGACACCATGCTTCTGCTCTTCTGCTTGTAAAGTTAAGACCAAAGGCAGACATACTGAAAAACAGCAAAAATACTCTTCCCTCTCCTTCTTCTGAAGCAGACAACGCTTTCAGCCTACG
This sequence comes from Centrocercus urophasianus, assembly GCF_019232065.1. Taxonomy (NCBI): domain Eukaryota; kingdom Metazoa; phylum Chordata; class Aves; order Galliformes; family Phasianidae; genus Centrocercus; species Centrocercus urophasianus. The sequence continues at coordinate 10,148,176 of NW_024884767.1, forward strand.
TGGCTGAAAAAGCAAGACAGAGGCTGTGCTGATGAAGAGATAGCATACAGTGCTAAGATGATGGGACTACAGTCCAAGTAAAGCATCTTGTGGTGTGAGAAAAATAGATGCATCAGCCCTCAAGGTTTGAGTCAAACTCCACTGAGGTTGATGGAAAGCTTTCCATTCATGTGAGTGGAATAAATGAATGATTCATGACATACATTGTTCAGATGAGCAGTTCCCCAAGATAAGAATGAATTAGAAGGTGAAGGCTCATAATGTGCATGAAGTGTTTCTTAGATACAGTGAACACAACAGGAAGCCTTTGATCTTCAAAATAACTATTACCTTACCTTCAACAGTGTAGAGCACATGCACAGTCCATCGGATGTGTACACTGTAAGCCCTCATCTCTGTTGTTATGCTGGTTTCACTTGAGCCACAAAAATGAGACAGACAAAATGGCACGGTTGAGAAATGCTGGGTAAAAGTAGGACAGAAGCACAGGTCAGGACATCGTTTATGAAACATTGCTCTTCTGGCTTCTGCAATAATCAGATTGGCCTAGCATCCATTTTTTCACCTTTTTTTCCCCTACATTAGGCAATTCAATGCATCCTGTAACCAATCCAACAGATAACCGAAGGACTTCTAGGCATTTGAATGCATGGGATTCATCAGGACTGCTCACATGTCAGAAGTAACACCAACTACTGATGTTTTGAAATTTTATGCAGAAAAGAAAGCAGCTATTAGCAACACAAGGATGGGTTTGTGGCTCTCGTTGCTACAAGTAGTAAAAGTAAAGTGCTTACAGCTGCTAGAGGTAGCATGATTAGTGAATATTCCTTTCCTCCTTTGTTGACTAATCCAGCCAAATCCACCAATGCCTCAAATTGGGTACAGACACTGTTTTCCTGATAAGTGCATGTTTCCTCGGGCAATGCTAGTATTGAAAGGTTCCATTCAGATTTTGTGTTCTTGCACTCAGATTATGTCTACCTCATGGTGACCATTCAAACTTTTATTTGTTCACTTCCCTGTTTTACTTCTCTAGCTATTTTGAGTATACCTTAAGAAACCCAGTTTTCAAAAAGCTTGAGAGACTTCATCTTGAGCAGTAGTCTTCAGTGTCAATTGTGCCTACACACTTTTGAAAGATGCTTATGAAGTTATTTATGTAACTGCAATACAAATACTTCTATCAAATTTACCACAACCCATGAGCTACAAATTCCACTTGAATTATTCTGTAAATCTCAATTACTGGGGTTATAATTTTCCTAAATCCATATGCTAGTGGATGAATGTTTGATAAACTGAAATGTTAATATCTTTGAAATTTTTATAACGGAAGTGGTGTGAAAATACCCAGCCCATCTTATAAAACTCCTTATACTCCCATTTCTGTATTCAAGAATTCATATTAAAAAAATGAAGAAATTTTAGTGCTAGTCTTCTTCCACGTAAGCCTCTTTTTGGAGAAAACCATTTAAAAATAATAAAATAAAACAAAATAACCTATGTGACAATTAGGAACTTGTTGGGATTCCATTTACATATCACTAATGATTTATTTTTTAAATTGGATCTCCTGGAATTAGTTAATCATTTACTTCTAGATACATACAAGATAGATACTGCATAGATGCATGCAAGAATTATTCAGATTACTTCTGAGTTAACAGATTTTGTTGGAAAACGCAGTTTTACCAAAATGCCATAATAGGATTTTGGTTATTTTTAGTCAGAAAATGAATCATTAAAAAGAGATCTGTTGAAATATTCATTAAAAAAAAAAAAATTAAAAAAATGTCAGCCTGTTCTCAATCAGGCAAAAAATGATTTCAGGATATCTAAACTCTCATGAAGTTGAAAGTGTGTTTTCCAGCCAGCTTTAATTAAAATTTATTAAACATATCCAGTTACGAAATGAAACCTAAAATAAGAAAGGTGTCCAGATTCACTGGTGGCCTTCTATCATGTGCTTTTTAGAGCCTTTAGGACAGGTTTAATTCGGTTTCATTGCATGGCTGAAGTGACCCAATATAGCCATTGTTCTCGGGGAGATCAATTGAAAGCCACTGCATCTTGTTCTTCCGAAGGATAGGAGAGAGTAGAGGATGATTTATGTTCACCAGACCACGGAGAAGAGAATCATTCTGCCATTGACAGAGAAGAGGATTAATAGGACTTCTGGCCCCAGGTGCAGGAGTACTTTTTAATAAACCAAATTAAATAATCAACAGTATTGAAGTTTAGAGCTTCTTCTACCTTTCATATTTCTTCTACCTTTTTGAGATAGGAAAATGTTAGATTGACCTCTGGACATACAGCACCTCATCTTTACAGCATCTGGCCTCAACTCTTTTTCCAGGCCAGTTCTTTGGTTTTCAATGCCATTGCCAGTCCCGATCTCAACTGTGAATACTCACTGGAAAAAAATGAGATTCTACAGTAGCTGGTAGTGCAGAATAAACGATGTGATCAGAAGCAGGGAGATACCTCTTCCTGGACTACAAAAGGAGAATAAGCAGAACCCTCTTAAGACATGATACCACCCAGGTCTATTTAAAACTGATCATTCTGAAGGACAAGTCACTAATTTATGTGGTTTGCAAAGGCTGAATGTAAATGAGATTAGGAAGGCAGAACTGGCAAACCTGAACCAGATGGCAGCCAGTGGTGGATTTTAAGAGACCTTGGATATGCAGTGTAATTCCCTAACAACAGTACGGTTTTGCATCACCTGACAGAAATAAGCCTGAAATTGTAAGGAAACTATCCTGGTCTGTGATCTTTATGTTGTGATGACTTTTTTTTTCTCTGGTGAAGGGTTGAGCTGGCAGGCTATAAGAGCTACCACACATACTACCTGAGGGCATTTGAGCAGTGGGTTCCTTTGCACTGGTGAATTTAACATAACAAGAGAAAGAATAACAGTTATACAGTGGAACTCATATGTCTGTTGCAGTCTGCTTTCTATAATGCATGACTGCAATGCGAAATTCTCCATTAAGCTTACTGTTGTTCTATCTAGGACTCTAAGAGAAAAGCAAGCAAATAAAAGAATACAGTGCAAGGCTAAGTAAAACTGAGGATTACACTAAGGCAATAAAAATTAAAAATCCACCTACCCTGCAGTGTATACTTGCATTTAGGTGTCTTCATAAGACATATCTGCCTGTATCACTGCAAATCTGTTAGGTTTTTTGATGTTTTCTTCATATAATTTAATAACATGATGTGGAAAATAACCTAATGCAAAAGTAGTGAGAGATAGAAAGCCATGTAATAAAAGAAGAAAGAATGGCATCTTTGCCTGCTCCTTTTCCATTGGCAAGTTGATGAAATCAATGTCTAGTGTTCAAACTATGAAAAGGATTGGAAAAGAATGACAAAGTTTCTTGATTCCTTCAGGTAATATTTAAAGACACTGGAACGTATTGGAGTTTTTGTATCTCAGGAACAGGGACCTCTACAACCATGTATGTGAAAATTAGCAAGAAGGAAAAAGAATAGAGCTATTCAACTTCAGATGAGCATTCTGGCCTCAAGCTCACCATTACTTGATTTGTTCATGTTTGAACAAGGTTAGATATCCATGGACAGAAGAACAGAGAAAGATTTTAAGCTTGGCAAAAAAAAAAAAAAAAATAAAAAAAACTGATGTGTGTGACTTGGCTGAACAGTATTGGCTGATTGGCAAAAGATCTGGAATTAGATGGGTTCCAGGGTTGAAATGGCAGGAAGCCTTGAGTGAAATGAAAACGTTTGGCAGTGGAGTCAGAATCAAAAATATGTTCCAAGGTTTCTGCAACTGGATTTTTGCAACTGGAGCCGTGGGTCAGACAAGAAGATTAGCCTAAGATCTTGTCTACATGGGAAATGGACTGGTTGTGCTGAAATTATGATACAACTATGGTTTGGCTGCTCATTTTCCCAAAGTAAACAAATCCTTAGAAAGGCAAAGAAATCATCATGAGAAAGACCCAAGTTTGGCTGGGCTTATCAATCAGACTGGACTATGGTTGTCTTGGAGCTAGTTAGTCTGAAGATGGCTTTCCGTCCTGCTTGCTGGGATAGACCAAGGAAAACAAATTTTGACAGATGGACATGTTAGTGAGGAAGCAATCCATCTGGCCTATGAACACTGAGGCAAAAACTGCACATTTCACAGGAATGGCAGTGGACATCTTCTATGACTCACACTTCCTCTCCCTGTGCTCTTAAGTACTCATGCCCAGGGGACAAAGAACAAATGAAGAATTTAACTTAAGGAAAGAGGAGGATGTTTGAATAAACCTGTGGAATACTAAAGCATTGTGAATCAATGTTTGGTCACAGCAATTACATAATTTATGTAAAAAAACTGCTTAGCATCAGCCACATAATCTAGGGAGTGTCAAACCAAGTTGGGAAGGACATTTAGACCGCTACACCTCCTCACCAGGAAGCCACACTTCAGTCGGTATGTCAAAGGATTTTTGATACCATGAAATCACATAGAGCTTGATTTTTTCATTGAAGGTACTGAAATTTGTGATGAACAAGCTAAGGCAATTAATCATTCAGTACATTAATTTCAGGAACAATTAAGTAGGTAGGCAAACTAATTAATTTATTCGAGTCCCTATGTTTTTTCCAGTGTGCTATGAGTTCTTGTGCAGGCAGTTCCCACCTGCAGCTTGGAAGTTGTCAAGAGGGAAAATAGATATCATCACAGCTCTGGACTTTCTCACCTGGAGGGCACAAGAAACACTTTGAAATTAGGGAATAAAAACTTCAGAGTGATCCTGCTGAAATGATCAAAAGAGAAACAGTTCAAAATGTGGGGCAAGCTCTAAAGCTGATGATTAAGTTAGAAGGTGAAGAATGACAATTTAAGAACTTATTGAGATGAATGGGAAGGTACAAACCTCTTGGAGCTGTTAGTCTAGTCTCTCTGCAGACACAGAGGAGGTACCTGCATCAGCTGGTGTTTGAGTTACATTTGTCAGAATTACCTCTCTGAAGACTGGAAACACATTATGCAACATGCAGACTTGGACCTTGGAGTACAACTGGTCATCAGGGAGAAGCTTCCAGAGAAGACAGCACCTGCAGCAAAAAACACCACCAAAGAAAAGCACAGACAAGCAGCCACAATAATGATAAGCCAGTCTAGAGTCAGGGAGCAAATTTCAGTGCAAATTAGACTGAACTGGATCTAACTGCAGCACAGACGGGATTATGACCCTACATACACAATCCACCAACTTTTCTTTCTAAAGTGCTGCAAACTTCATGCTAACTTCCACTTTTTAATCCAAATATGATTACTACTAATAATATGAACACTACTAATAATTACAAATATGATTATTTTCCTCAAAGTTATTAATTTCTCTGTGTCTGTTTCGCAAGCATTTGGCTTGATTACCTTTGCTACAATTTCTGCTTTGCTATATTTCCTGATATCCACAATTTCTACTTCAACCTTTCACATACACTCTTGCTAAACATCAGCCTGCCATTCCAGCCATATCTCAGTGTTTTCCTAAATCTCTTTCTCTGGTTGCCACTTAGGATCATGTCAAATTCAAATTTCTAATTTTTTTTCTTTCTCTCCCCAGCTCTTCTCTTTTGCCCTTCCCTCCTTCCTCCTTCCCTCCTGTCCTCTTCCTCCTTCCCCTTTTCTCTTTCCCTTCCTCTCTAGACATCACATTTATTTTCTTAGGCACTTATATTCTTTCTCCCTACCCCTTCTTTGTTTTTAAGGACCAGACACTGCTGAACTACTGCTCTTCCTTTCTGCTTGCAGTACATTATGAGGAGGACCAGATAAGTGGAAAATACCTGTTGAACTAAGCACTATACATCTGTCATAACAACCTCTTCTACTTGCCCATTTAAAAGCATTCTCCTTTTACATATTCTTTTGTTTTCTTTCCCAAGGCTTTCATTATGATACATTTTCCACAAGAAATTTTCTATCTTGTTAAGTATGTTTCTGTACGTGCGTATGTAAAGATTTCAAGACCCAGGGCAAAAATCATGCTAACGTAATATAACTAACATATCTGTTACATCTCTGCTCAATCATATCACTTCTCATTACATTCCATGTCAAGTTTTGATGCCTGGCATGTTTTACTATTAAAATACTAAGTACTAGCTTGATTGCAGTACTATCTTTTGTACGTCTACACAGAAAAGAGTACCACCCACTTGCAGTTCTCAGATTTTCAGATAAATTAGTTCATTACTGAAGAAATGATGGATTTTTTCCCTACCATCTCCTTTTGAAATAATTCAAATATTAATGTATTAATTGGACAGGTGGCATTTACACAAAGACTGATATGTATAAGTAATTGTTACCTTTCTGAAGACAGAATGGGTTGCCGAAGTGTTTTTTGTAATTACATGTGGGAATTTTTTCCAAGTATATTGGTGCTCTTTATGGGTTTCCTTTTATGTTCTTCTTCATTTTTCTTTTCTTTTCTTTTTTAATTTTTGGTGTGAGTGTCTTACCTTCTCCCAGTTAACATGATCCACCCAGTCACCTTGAAGACTAAAACGTAGACTGGATTTCCATAATGGTGCTTGAAATTTCTAATACTGAAATGGAGCTGTCTAAACGGAATCAAAATACACCCAGACATTTCCACAAATGAATGGGTGAACTCAGGACAAATTAGAACAGCTATAAGTTATGAAATATGTTTTGAACTCTACACAATAGCACATCTTCCTACATATGCGTTTAACTTTCATGATAAAATGACTGCCCACTACTGACTGGATCATTACTTAGCATACAACACTGTAAACAAGAATTCACACTACAAATGGAATCTCCTCAATTTGTGAGAACAGCCAGCTGTAAAGATAAAACTGGAAACAATGTCTGTTTTGTAAATGAACCATATTCATATAGATGCAATACTATCGAAGAAGAAAGGCTCCCTGGAAGTACAGAGTGTTGAAATAAATGAACGCAGTGAGAAACTCAGTAAAATGCTTAAAACGTAGGAAATCAAGGTGGGCACTAGGGAACTAGATAGCTCTTGAAAGTCGAAAGGAGTAGAAGAAAATAAATGTGAATATCAAAAATAGATTATCGTTCCATGAAACATCAGTGTATCACAGTGAAAGTAAAAATGGAGAGAAACACGTAATTTAAATAAATTACACCTGGAGGTAAAGAGAAAGTACCTAAAATAATTGGTAAAGATTATTGATTAAATTAGTTTCAAGAATGAGCCAGGCAGAGGTTTGAATTAACAGTATATCCACTGAAATCAAAGAAGACAACCAAAACTAGATGAGGATTTGGCTGATCATGTGGAGTTGTGGCATGGAAAAAAAAAGTGCCATAAATACGAAGAATTAGAACAAATTCAGTCTTTGAACAGACAGAAATAGAAAGCAGACAGTTGAGGAAGACCTTCATCTTCTCTAAGGCCCAAACTGAAGATCATGATAAAAGTCTTCAACTGTTTTTATTGAAATCTTTCCAAATTAACAATAGAAATAACAAGCTCTTAAATAGGAAGGGTGTGCCAAACACAAATGCTGTGTTTAGTGGAATAAGATACAGTGTTGGTATGTACTTCAGCAGTGTTCAATTTTCTGCAATGTGCATCCCTATACTCACAGGGAAAATGAATTGCAATTGACCCACACATACAACTGGGACTTCAGCAAAATCTGAGGAAGAAACAACTTCATTAGGAAATAAACTGTAAGCTGGAGTAGTTCAAAAGTAGGAGATAAAATGTATTGTTTCCTTTCTATACCTTGAGAAGCATGCAAGATGGGAAATATTCTATGCCTGAAATGCTTCCATGGGAAATGAAAATACCTACTGGGCTTGCTTCAAAAAATGAAACTTGGGCTAAATTTGTAATGTATCAATAAAAATGTCATCAAACTGCATATCCTAGACAGATTATTCAGCGTTACCAAGCACTTCCCTACAAAGCAAGAGATGGCCTTGCTCAATTTTATAGTGGGTCTACAAAAATTAGGTATTGGAGATACTGTCTAGGAAGTGGAACTCTAATCTATTGCAAGCTGTATATTACATGGGTTGAATAGGACATGGAATAAAAATTATTTGACTGGCACTTGAGAGATGAAGTTTTAAATACATTGAAGTGTTAGAAAGAGAAATCAAGAGATGCAATAATTGTTTTTAGATCTTAAAATACATATATATAATGAAAAGAAGGAAAAAGAAAATCTGACATTTTTCAAGCATATGCAAGTAGGAATAGCTTTGTACTGAATTGCATACACCTAATACATGTAGGGAGCGCATTGGAAAATGACCAGTAAACATACCCAGAGACCATTTATACCAGATGGGCAAATTCAAAACTATTGCACAAATCTTTCAGTCTCTATCTCTTCTGAAGACAAAAACTGTTTCTTTCGTGAAGTCTTGTCACCAGACAGCACAGTATAATGTTGGGATATAATGTAGCTATAGTAAGCACCAGGCAGTTGTCATCCAGAAGATCAAATGTGGTAAAGTGACTGCAGTTTCAATCTCATTGACTCCCTCTAAAATCATGCACAAGTTGAATGAAATCCAGCTGTGTCTCTGGAAGGGCCAAATTTCATAGAATTTGATCTGCATTTATAGCAAAGAATATTTTGCTTCTAAAGATTCCAGAAGTGCCAAGTGACTTTATTTCACCTTCATGCTCATTTTATTTTATTTTTTAGTAAGTAAGAAATAAAACAGGTCAGAATACACCTTCAGTGTCTTAGAAAAGTTTTATCACTGTAATTATGCGAAATTTTTTTTACCTCAGATCAGTGTGTTGCCTATTGTCTGGTGGTATCCAGAACAAGATTCTGACTAACTTCATTTTATTCTTCTTCTGCTAGATCAAGTTGATCATTTCAAAGAGAATACACACCACCAAAATTCTAAACATCTGGGGCCATTTGTGATTCATGTTTCAGTTGCTAAGGATGTGCTTTGTTTGGTTCCAAATCTTAATACTTTTTTCTTTTTGCTAACTCCAATGGGAATTTGACTGGGCTCTAAATACAAGGATTTCTGCTGCCTGCACTCTAGGCATGTTCTGAGACTGGAGAAGCAATGTTCTGTAGTACTCAACAGATTCACCTGGGTGTTTACTGTAGCCATCCAGCACCATACGCCCATTTCTCTTGGCTCATACCTAATCAAGGTTTTCAAGCAAGAGTGGTTCTCTTTGTAAAGCATCTTATTGGCACTTTGTCCTGGTGTAGTTATTAAAAGAAGTTGACAGTAGACACAAAAAATGTCCATAAATTTGCACCTGACAACTGAATATTCTGCCATTGCAGTCTACACATCTGTTAGATAATAAAGTTCCAAAACCCAATGAAACAAGTTCTCTCCAGCACACTTCTCTGAACTTTCCTGCCAACAAAAGGTCTATCTTTCTACAGGTCTGCAGTGTGCAGTTTTCTGAGTTGGGCTTGCAGATAACAAAGTGATCTTATAGTGGGCAGCTTGCTCTTGGAGATTTCAGTCTGAAATCTGACAAAAATAAAATGCTTCACATTTTATTAGTAGGCTGAAAGTTTTAGGTTTTAATATAAGAGTCTTCTGATGGGTTCAAGGTAGCTTGGTATTGGATTATTTGCCTGTAAACCCTCTCAAATGCACTGTCCTCTAAAAGACTGCTGGCTAAAAGAAAATTCACTGAGTAGATATCTCTTGTCTTTCATAGATTGGAGTAGGATTTCTCTGCTTTCAACCAAGCCATTTCTCCTTGAAGTTCTTCACAATAAGGAAACCTTTAGAGGTTAAAAGAAGTAAGTGAGTTGCCAAGCTAAAGGTCAGAATGGCACATTTCTAATCTTCTTAGATAGGAGAGAAAAATTCCCTCAATAGCTGCAGAACATAATATTCTAGAGAGTGATATTCAGTTCTCCAGTGAGTTGATACAATGCTCACTTCTTACATAAGGACTGCCTTGGTCTGGTAGCGTAAAATAGCCATGAAGAAGTGAAGAATAAATAGGAAGTTCACTCAAACTCGTTGCAGGAAAAGGAAGAAAATCTTCCAAATCTGGGGAGAAAGAAAACAGCCACTTTCAGTTCTGTGAGAGGACACGAACAACAGTGCCTCACTGTTGATTATGTATAAAGAAGTGTCCTTTCAGAGTCTTATTTTCCACATTGCTTTCCCGATGTCTCCTGCTCACTGAGACTGTGTTCACTGTCCATGCTAAATGTACCACCTCCCCACCCTGAGGAACTAATTAGAGCCTATGGATAAATGCGCTTTGCAAAAAAAAGATAAAAATTTTAAAAAATAAATAAATAAAAAGGAAAGCAGAAAGGCATCATCTAGAGGTCTGCTTGCCACTGTGCCAGCAGCCTTCCTTCTGCAGGGCAGCCCCATAGATGAGGGTGTCAGCCAACCTGAACCGTTGGAGGGATCTGGCCTGGGGATGAAGCACTTGGACCCAGGTCGGTCAGATTTCCTGGGTAGGCATGTGAAGTCCGAGAAGCTGGAAACCGCTTCCTCCCCTCCTTTCCCTGACCACACGGTGGAACACCATCTACAACCCCAGGTCGGGGGAGGACAGAGGGACTTCATTGCTTTGTACTACTGTTGTTTCCCAGAACATGTCTTCCTGAGTCCTCAGCCAAAACGGCCCTGGGACATCAAGGCGGGCAGAGGCCAACATCC